>NC_090322.1:255916057-256550334 GCF_040869045.1 Eurosta solidaginis
TTTCGAAATCTTCCTCATATGATACCAACAAAAATTGGATTAATAACTTTTCCAAAATTTCTTAGAGCTTGATCGACACGTCACAGATACCAAATATACTTGGTATTAGTGTAATGGACTCAGAGTTCTGCCGATTTACAAAAATGTTCCAAGGCTACAGCCGTGGGAGTGGGGGTGTGATTATACCCACTTTTCTAAAATAGATAAATACCATTACAAAATATAGCTAGCTGCTTTTCTAAAGAAAGACCCTCTTAACTAAATAAACTATTGTCTTAAAAATTAGAAAACCGTCTTTTGCTCGCCTCTATTTATTAAATGAGTCATCAATTTATCATAACAATCAATCTTTGTGTTATCAAACCCCACAACTGGGTATACGATTTCATGTTTTACAGAAACTTACCGTTTTTCATATTCCTTTGCATTTTTTTAGCAGTTTAAACTGCTTTCTTTTGTTTTAAATTTGCAAGGTTTGTTGTTGGTTTGTATTCCATCATCAACTAGGACGACGCCGCCCAGTTGGAACGACAATGGCTCGAGAAGAGTTTCCAGACGGTCGGATGCATTTGACTGCCGCACATTGCTGCTATTTGAAATATTTAATAAAGTTAAACAAGTTAATTAATCGCCGCTGAATGAAGCAAAGAGGCCTGACTGCAGACGGTTTAAAATACAGAAAATAAAATACAACAAAAAAAAGCAAACTTCAACTATGGCACTAACAATAATTACAACAAAAAAAAATAATAAATGAAGTTATAACAACAACAACAATTACTATTATATCAACAGTCATCACATTAAACTTAGCACAGTTGGCAATGCCTAGAGCGCACAACGCAAATGAAAGTTGTAGTTGTTGTAAAGTAGTTAGTTGCTGCATATATTTTAAGTGTTGCACCACCGAGTTGGTCGATAGGTATGTTGCGCGGCAGGTGCGGCAGATTGCTGACAGCTCATTTGTTTTTACTAAGTGATGAATTTTGCTGACGTCGGGTCATAAGTCTCATCATTGCATTTGTCCTCCCGCGAGTTATTATCATTATTTTTGCAAGAATGATTAAATATTTGTAGTTTTATAATTTTTTTTTTTTTTTTGCCAAGCCATGTAGACAGGCTATTGAGCACTAGAGCGCCGGCGTCTGAATCTCTTCAAACAATAGTAAATTAAAATTTCTGTCTCTACTCCATTTTACCAAGCGTTGTAAGTTTTCATATTTCAATATTGCTTTAAAGTGTTTTGTTGAAAAGTAGAGTTAAGTGATTAACAAAAATAATAAAATAAATCGGATGTATAATGTAAAACTAGAGCGTTAGGTCATGCTTAATTTTCAATATACATAGTGTAAGTATAGCTGCTTATGAATTGGTAGAACTGTGATATACTGTGCACAAGCTCATACGACAATGGGCACTACTGGCTATAGCAGATCAGTTTCACTCTAGCTCTTTCTCTTACTCTTACTCGTACTCTTACTCTTACTGTTATTCTCTTGCTCTTACTGTTATTCTTGGTCTTACTATAACGCTTGCTCTTACTCTTACTCTCCTTTTTACTCTTATTTTACTCTTACTCTTACTCTTACTCTTACTCTTGCTCCCAATCACACTAATACTTTAAGTCTTACTTTTGCCCTTACACTTACTCTTACTCGTACTATAACCCTAACTCTTACTCCTATTCATACTCTTACTCTTACTCTTATTGTTATTGTTAACCTTAGTCTTTCTCTCAGTTTCACTCTTACTCTTACTCTTATTTTTACACGAATTCTTACTTTTAGCCATAAGCTAATCTTAATTTTTACGCTTACTCTTTAATTTTTCTTCTTGAAAGGAGTAGGGTCTGCAGTATACTGTGCTGATCCGGAAATAAGCAGATCCTACAGGCTGCCGGATTACTGTAGTGTTTTCCAAGCGGAAATATTGGGTCCCAGGGCATATGGGAATAGATGGGAATGAAAAAGCGGATGAACTAGCTAAAAAGGGCGCATTTTTTGGAAGCGTTCCCCGTAGACGTCCTGGGCGAAATTAAGCGAATCCGAGAAGTGCACATGATCAACCAAGAGAGAAAGGCGTGGGTTCAAGCGCGGTGTTGTAAAGTGTCGAAGATTATGTGTAGGTCTTACAAGCTTAGACTAACAAAGTTGCTTCTATCATTAAAAAGAGAGGAATGTAGGCTCATGACAGGTACTATGACTGAACACTAACTTCTGACGTCACATGCCTTTAAATTAGGCTTGATCAGTGATAGCAGATGTAGGAAGTGCGGGTTGGAGGAGGAAACGATCGAGCACGTTCTGTGCTCGTGTCCTGCGCTTATCGGGCTAAGACTCCAGCTATTAGGAGTGATGCAGCTGTCAGATCTAGATGCAGCAAGTGGCTTAAGTCCTAGGAAGTTTCGTGTATTTGCCAAGAGGACGGTGTTATTTTATAACATAGGTCCTGGTTTTTGATAGGGTTTTTCAGTTTGGTCGTTAAAACACTACAGACCTATCCAGTCTATGTGAGGTCCTCATAGACCGGCCAGTTCAATCTAACCTAACCTAACCTCCCCTTTACCTTCACTCTCTTTTTTCATTCGTTGGTCTTCGCCTTTCATTTGATCTTCGTCTTCGGGCTAGTTTTTATTGTGGCGACCAATCGTCAACTTTGAAGGGTTTGAATAACGGGGGAATCGACTATTTAGAACTGTTTCGGGATCGATTCCAGAATTTTGCGGAACCCTTTTTGGATCTATTCTGTGCCCTTTGAAGATTGTTTTCGAAACTACTTCAAAATCATTTTCGTATTTTGTTTGAACGATTTCGAGGCAATCTCTCCAAGTTCAGAATAGTTTTCGAAATATTTCGGTACTATTTTCGTACCGTTTCAGGATTTCATTGGACCCATTTCAAGTGTATTCTGCCACAAATTCGGAAATGTTCAGGATCATTTCGGGACTATTTTAGACATAGTTTCAGAATTATTTGGCCATCGAAACTACGATATTAGCCTCGTGATGGGCTGAAATAACTGTCGCTTTAATATCACTCAGGGATCCGTTCAGAAACATTTGGGAATTAATTTAGAAACAATTTCAGGAAAACTTTTTTATTTTGGCTGGACTACTTTGGGATAATTTCCCCTATCCCAGTTTAGGGACTATTTCGTTACTATTTCCGGGTAGTTTCGTGATCTAATAGGGATAATTTGAAGAGTGTTTCGAAATTATTATGGAAATGTGACGGAATCATTTTAGAATTATTTTCAAAATTATACAAGACTATTGAGGTGTAACTTTCGAGTTCTATTCGTCATAATTTTGGAATTTTTTGGGGTCATTTCAAAAATAACCGGGATCGTTTCGGAATTCCTTCCAAACCCGCGAAATCAATAGGCAGATAAAACATGTAACGTAACGTTACAATAACGTAACTCCCCCTGTATTTCCTTATTCACCTAAACCTGAACCTCCCTGTACTTATTTTGCTATAGCATAGCCAACAACCACTTCTTTTATAGCATATTCAACAACCAACTAAATTGCGAACCAATGAAAATCACAATAATGGTGCGTGGAATTCTCAACCAGTTTGCGTCACCACCCATATAAACACTGAATTTGCATTTTCGCAATTCAGTCCTCGCAGGTGAGCCAGCGGGAGTGGATGTCTTTTTAAAGACATATTTTTCCCTCCTGCTAGCTGGCTGAGTGGAAGGGGCGCCGTCATGGCGCGAGTCACCCTTCACTTAGGTGAGGACGACGGGGAGGATGCCTTGTGCTACTTTGCCCCCCGCGCCCTCCTAGGTGTTGAGTGGCCCGACGCCCTCATGGCCATTTAACCCCTCCCCCTCAGTTCTAGCTTAGGCTGGCTGAGTGGAAGGGGCGCTGTCATGGCGCGGGTCACCCTTCACTTAGGTAAGGACGACGGGGAGGATGCCTTGTGCTACTTTGCCCCCCGCGCCCTCCTAGGTATGGTGTGGCCCGATGCCTTAATGACCATACAACCCCTCCCCCTCAGTCCTAGCTTTGGCTGGCTGAGTGGTAGGGGCGCCGTCATGGCGCGGGTCACCCTTCACTTAGGTAAGGACGACGGGGAGGATGCCTTGTGCTACTTTGCCCCCCGCGCCCTCCTAGGTGTTGAGCGGCCCGATGCCTTCATGACATTTCACCCCTTCCCCTCAGCTCTGGTTTCGGCCGTGAGCCGATGCGTGCGCACAGGGGCTACCGCTGTGCCGTTAAGGTGCACTTCCCCTCCGCCCACGGGTCGACCCACGGTGTATCGGCTGGTACAACCCCGCCCCCCTTACGCACCTTCTACTAGTGTGCAAGTAGGGAGGCGGGGGTGTCCAGCGGTGAAACCAGCACTAACGAGTCCTCGCACTCTCTTCCGCAGGTGACTGACCCCGCGACTACCACAGCTGCCGAAGAAGAGCGACTAGAGATCCCGTTGCAGCCGACCGACCAATACCAGCCCGTTGGTACGCCTATCCGACCCCGCCCGGAACACGCAGCCGCTGTCCAGGTAAACCCCGTCGCCGGCCTATTTTCTCTCTCTCTCTCTACCCTGGTACGCGCTCCGTAGCCCACCGCCGCTGCCATCGCACCGTCGCCCCTCTGGTGCCACCGCTGCTACGACGACCGTTGGCCGTTCGCCATCCTACCGCCGTTAAGCCGCTGTATCCGTCCCGCCGCTGCTACGACGACCGTTGGCCGTTCGCCATCCTACCGCCGTTAAGCCGCTGCATCCGTCACGCCGCTGCTACGACGACCGTTGGCTGTTCGCCATCCTACCGCCGTTGAGCCGCTGTATCCGTCCCGCCGCTGCTACGACGACCGTTGGCTGTTCGCCATCCTACCGCCGTTGAGCCGCTGTATCCGTCCCGCCGCTGCTACGACGACAGTTGGCCGTTCGCCATCCTACCGCCGTTGAGCCGCTGCATCCGTCACGCCGCTGCTACGACGACCGTTGGCCGCACGCCATCCTACCGCCGTTAAGCCGCTGCACCCGTCACGTCGCTGCTACAACGACCGTTGGCCGCTCGCCACCCTACCGCCGTTAAGCCGCTGCATCACCGTCCATCCAGTTCGCTGGTGCCGTCCCTTCGTCTATACCGCTACACCCATCCGTCCGCTAATACTGTCCGCCGTCCAGCCACTGCGCTCATACTACTGTACCAATCCGTCCGCTAATACTGTCCGCCGTCCGGCCGTCGCGCTGATCCCGCCGCTGCTCTCGGACAACCGTACCATCCCGCCCGCTACTGCACCGCCGCTAAACCACCGTACCGACCCCTCCGCTACTACTACGCCTATTAGCCACCGCCTCCATCTTTGCACGGAAAGCTGCTGTCCGCCTAATATCCCCAGCCGTGTGTGCGTGCGTTCGTAACACATAAATATCGTGTATTTATTCAGTAGGGGTTTGTGGGACCTTTACTCGACTCTGGATTGACTGAGTGTTACCCCAGCCTTAGACAAAACCCACCTCATAAACAACAACAAAATTGTTATTCGGAATTGTTTTATGATCATTATGGAAACACATATATTCATGATAATTTCTAGGTTATTTGTGAATAGTTTCGGAATGTTTTTTAAGGATCATTTCGAGTTTATTTCGAAAATACTTTGGGACAGTTTTCATTATCATTCCAGCACTGTTTTCGATTATTATTGGAATAGTTTTCTGGATCATTTTGGAACCACTTCAGTATCAGAGCCATAAAGAAAAACCTTAAAAATTGTTTTACATTCCTTGGTAAAATTTCTTTGGCCATTATCTTTTAAAGCTGTTTTGCCTGAGTTTTTTTTTTTTTTTTGCAAGTTGGAAATAACATTAACCTATAAAAGAGAGACAGGAATGCTTGGGAGAAATTAAAAGGAAACAGGAGTTGCATATGATCCATCGGGCAGGAAAGGCGTGAATAAAATCACGGTGCTGCAAAATTTCTAAGATCAAAAATCCTACGATATACAAAGGGACTCATATCTCTGAAGAGAGAAGACTTAAGGCTCACGATGGGCATACTAACTGGACACTGCCTTCTGGCGTCCTCGTCAGTAACAGCAGATGTAGGAAGTGCGAGCAGCAGGACGAAGCGGTTGAGCGCTTCAGCTATTAGGGGCAGCAGAGTTGCCAAATCTCGAGGAAGCAGTTAAGATAGGTTCTAGAATTCTTCTAGTGTTTGCCAAGAGGACGGAGTTATTCAAAAGCATAAGATCGGCATCTGATTGGGGCTTCATTATAGGCAAGCTGCTTTAGTCAAGCAACTTTTATAGCACGATAATCTCTACTAATGGGAGATCCCTCAAATAAACTGAATTTAAAACAAATCGTTAATTATAACTCATTTTAGCTTAACACTGAGCTCCAATTTACCGCCTACTGCTGCAACCTTCTGCCAATTGCAATCGTTAACAACATTTAAGCCGTCCTTTAAACATTCTTAACTTAAATTTACTGAACGAAGTTAATAGTAGCGTAAATTGAAATAATTATGAAAATGAACATGAAATAAGAATAATGAAAAGAACAACAACATTATTGAAAAATATAACTGCAAAATCAAAATTAAGTAGGAGGGCAAAGGAATAGTTTTGATAAGAGAGTGGCAAAAGTGAAATAAAATAAAGCTACCACGCAGTAAAATTATTTAGTTGTTAACTAGATACCTCGAAACTAGTATGAATACCAATCACAAACGGCTACCTTATTACAAGCAACTAATTCTTAGCACACTGATGCCTTACCAGACAGGAAGTGCGGCATCACTCGACTCAAACAAGTGAAAAAGCCTTCTGATAATTACGGTAATTATTCTAAGTGCTTATCACAGCCTCAAGTCAGCCTAGCTCAGTCGAGAAACACACCCAGTTAATTTCTTCAATCGACTTCCCCTGAGAGCAATTCGACATTGCGACGAATAAACACTAGCCTTTTCATCTTTTCTCCGTGGTATAGTCCCTGACCTTGATCTCATTTTAGAAGACTCAAACCAAATTTCCACAAAGGAAGTTCGTCGCCTCAATTCTTTAACTAGCCCGTAATTATCGACATTAAGAAAATAGGGTGCCTCAAGAAAAACTAATTTTCTATTTAACTTTACTCCGAAGTAGCTTCAGAGGTTATTTGAGTTGGGGTTCCCTACAATATATACACCAAGGATGTCAGCAAAATCCAAAAAAAAACCTAAGTGAGCAATAGAAGTGCGCAAGGAGTATTTGGATAAAGACAGCATGAATCAGGGTCTTTCTCTTGGCTTCCATGCGAATATTGGTATTCGGAAGCGGCCTGTGAGAGTAAGAATGTCAGTAAGGATATTGCTGATCTGCACTTGGCTACGAAAATATTGGAACGGTTCGCAGATCGAGATACTTGGCAGTACTTTTACACGCACTACTACATTGATAGAGGAACATTGTGGGCAGCACTGATAACACCTCTGTGGCGTATGCCGGAAGGGAGTTTAGGTCGTTGGCGACCGATAGTGTTAGGAATGGGAGAGATATCAGAAAGTTGATACGTCTCTGAACAAAAATTGCAGAGCTTGTTAAGACTGCGAAGAATATGTTTTGCGAAACCAGAAAAAACGGAAAATTGCAGCATCTTGGAAGTGGTGCATAGCAGCAGAGAAGGTGGGGCCAATTTAGAGCAGAGTGATCAGTGCTTTCTCTGCGGTATACATAACTGCGCTAGGTACTTGCAAAGGCCGCATCTTTTCCTTGAGTGCGTGAGATGCCAGCATCTTTTTGGTCACACAGAGTTCGCTGATAGCGGTCGGCAAAGCGTGTAAGGTCTGGATGGTAGCTAAGCTCAAGGCTGTAAAAAGCAGAAATCTTTATCACCCTCTGCGCCCAACAGTTGGGTTTCGCTACATCGCAGAGAATCTTGGAGCTGTTGCAATACTGCACTGAAACCCTCCTGTTCATAGTTGAATGGAAATTAGAAGAGAGTACTCCGTTGGTCACTTTCGGCAGAAGGTTGCTCGGCTCTTCTGCTCTGGAGGTGGTTCAAGAGAGTGTAGATCCCGAACAAGATGAGAATGTACTAGTGTAGTAGGAAACAGCACCTTTCTTCTTCTTCTTCTTCTACTGTATTTGGCGGGGTCTTTTGCTTTTTATTTTATGCTTATGTCCGATAACGAGATTGAAGCTCTTCTTTTGTCTACTTTCAGCAATGATGACGCAAAAAGAAGCTGCGAAATCAATTAACCGATATGAAGGAGAAAAGGGATTGTCGACGGAGCTGACAGTAGTTAGCATCATGTTGTGTGGTGGCGCAAATTCCCTCTCTTATTTATGTTTTTCTAACAAATTAATTGACCCTTCTTCCGTTATTGCAGATTTTAATGATGTTTTGTACCTCACTCTTGTCTTGGGAGACCAGTCCGGACAAGTTGTTTTAGCCAAACGGCTGCAGACCAGGTAAGCGAACAATTTCCACGCACATCTTCCAGGCAAAAAGGCGAATTATCAGGACCCATTCTTCAGTTCCCCCTGAAATTTTAAGTGTTCTTCAAATTATTGCATTTTTAGGCGCTGCAAGTCTGGGGAGCTTCGAACTGCTGTCATTTGGGTTAGAAGACTTTCGGTTTTAACTGGTTCCCTTTCAGACTAACTTGGCATTTCATTGCAGGGTACACACATACACATTCACTACCACATATGGATATATATAATTATGTTTTCATGTTTTCTCTTTCATAATAAGTATGTATGTATGTACGTAAGTATTTATGTTGTCAAAGGACGAAACTACCGGAAACGAAAGAAAAATAAATCCCAACGCGTTTACACACTCCCAACAAACTCAGAAAGAAGCGCATATATTAAAACCTTTTTGTATGCGAATGAGCGCGGGTGTTATTGTTTTTATAACACACACGAACATACACACTCAAGAAAATAAATATGTGTGGAATTGTATGAATGTAGCAGACATACATACATATTTATAATGATATGTGCTTCAAGATCCTTCTTTAACAGATAATACAAGCACGAATCCGTGTATGGCCTGAAGACATATTCATAGCTTGCTGTTGCCGTCCGCTAGTGCTTGGAGTCGGGGGGTGGGGGTGCATGGTGGCATCACTTGCACTTACTTCCAAGAGAGTGCACTGCACTGTAGAGCATCAAGTTGCAGCACAGAGAATCGCGACACATCTCAGCACGTCATAACTGTTGTTGACTTGGAGCTTGTCGAAGGTTCGCCAGCCTTTGCGCTGCTGCTTTTTTTTCGCTGGAAAAAAATTATGTTAGTGCAAGCAAACCAAGTAGTTAGTCAACTTTGAAGTGAAACAAGCAACCAAAAAGGAGTAAAAAACAGTGGCCGACAGCAATTCGTTCGCGCGACAGCACAAAATGTGAAACGGAAACGGAAGCGAAGGTTGGCGGGTATGGCCAGCGAATGTCATGAACGTACTCATACTACTTATTGAATTGTATATGGTATATTTATATACGAGGGGGGCGGAATAGTGTCGTAGCTTTTATGCGTTTATAGTGGAAGACCTAGGTAAGTAGCATCCCATTTTAATTTTACATTTCAAAGTCTGTTGCACTGAAAGTGCTGTGGTAAAGAGGTTCCTTTAAGTTATGGTGTATGGTATTTTTACTGTTGCGGTTATAGTTTTGGCTTCAATTGTAGTTATGACTGTGGTAACAGTTGCCACTGCGCTTGAGGTCAGAATTATGTTATGTTGGGTTCAGTTATTTCAGGGTAATTGGTCCAGATTAAACACTACTTAGTCTAGTGCCGAGTTCTTGCGGCATAGTTAGGATTGATGGATTGATGGGGCATCCTTTTGTCATTTCTCTTAGTGTTACCGACCAAAAACTTTGGGGTTTTTGGTGGTTGTGTTCTTCTGTTATTACTGCAGTCGTGAACAATCGGAGGAAAACCAAGGTATTGGATTTGAGGCCCAAAGTATGTTCAGTTTTATTTCAATTCCCACCGGTTGGGTGGTGAACAAAGAAAATATTATCACTTCTTTTAAACACATATCATATAATTAGATCATGTGCGAAGCCTATGAAATTAGACCCACAAAGTGGCTCATAACAGAAATGTTTTTAATTCAGCCAGAGTATCACTTCCTCTGGCTTGATGCACTAGATACTCTTAAGAGGCGTCGCAATATCTTTAAGATGTATTGGGGAACTACATATCTGTGAGATTTTATATAATGTACGAAACACGATCAAAATAAGGTGAAGATAATAGATGGAGCAGCCAAGACGTAGGACAGTTTTCTTCGTTTGGGTACGCCAGAATGCGCCTTTCTGTATCAGGCCAACAAAGAGGAGGATCTCCTCTATCCATATAATGACTGTTGGGGACATGCAAACGAAATATTTGGGATAAATCTAGCCTGCAGGCTCGCCTTCTCGGTGAATTTTACGAATTTCTGAGAACTGAATTTGTGAGCTGGTCTCCCGTCGGTTTATCGCGGAGGCTCACTCCGAACTGGCTAATATAACACGTAGCAAAATGATGTGTGAATTTATTTCCAAACTTAACCCATGGTTGAAGCAATCACTTGGAGAGATCGACTTCTGTCGGGATTCAAGGGGTTGATAAGCGCAATACAAAGCCTTATAGCTTCAAATCTTCCGCAACCCAATTGTCAACCTCACCTACAGGAGGCGAATCCTGTTACAAATCATACACATATTTAGCAGGCGAGGCTCTGGCGACCTCAACCTTCTCATGGAACTAGGCGGTGGGAGACGGGGTAGCCTATAAGGTTTAATATGGTCTTATTAATAGTTTCCGAGATTGTCTGGCTCTTAGTACCTTAATGCTGCTTTGTTACCGGAACGTACCCGATCTATATCCGGAAAAGTACTATCAACATCGATAACACTCCCCAAAACCTGCGGGAGTGTCTTTATCTGTAATACAACAACATCGACTTCTATATAAACCAAATTTGTAACCGGAGACAGTACTTCGTCTTAAAATGCGAACGCTCCGTTCAATGGCCAGGTGTGGGCTTGACCTCCTATCACTGGGTAGTGACACTTTCAAGATGGGTTGGATAGTTATAAATGGGATATGATCAGCATGTGATGCAAATACTTCTTACTTATCGAAAAGGCATCTTCAACGTGAGAGTAGACATAGAGCTCACGTAGCGCGCTTTCGTATCGAATTGATGCTAATACCGGTTCCAGGTACGAAAAACTCTGCGAGCCATAAGAGATGAGGTTTAAGTGTGTAGCCCTTAAAGAGGGAAGGGATACTTAACTCGCAGAGTTTGGCCTTCAGTTTGTAGGTAATGAATAGATTTCATTTCTGTAGAGGCCGTCAGATCGAAAGATGGCTTTTGTTCAGCAGAGGAGTTGTTATGCACTTATCAGCAGCCAATGTTATGAACAAATATTTTTCATTTACTTAAAGCGTTAAAGACTTGTGGAAAGCGTGAATAAAAAATAAAAGCGGCATAGAGGGCAAATAAGATGCAAATGCAAGGATCATAGAGTTGCAAGTATTGCATGAAAGTTGCAAGCAGGACTCAATAGCCACTTTAAATAAGCGAGTGCGAAAAAATTTAATTTTCAGCTACGCAGAATTTTATAAAAAAAAAAAAAAAAACAACTGGAGAGCAACACAAAAAGACTCCCGAGATGTGGATTAAGATGAAAATATTAAAAGGCAAAAAAATTCAAAAAACAGCAAAAATCTCAGTGGACGACAACGAGGAACGAAAATGCAACGCAGTTGTGAATGTCATAAAAGCAAGGATTCAAATGAAATGTGGCGTCCAAGGAGGCGAACGAACGTACGCAACAACTCTGAGCTGTGGGAATTTAAATTAAAAAGTTTGCAAAAAAAATACAAAAAATAAAGCAAAAATCGAGAATTGTGAAATTGATAAGAATCGTCTTATTAAAAAGTTCCATCAAGCAGCAAACCAAGCAGACGCATTCCAATATTTAGCCATCAACCGTCCAAGTGTGTTGTGCTCTTGCATCGCCTGCTGCTGTACCAACTGCGCTGCGTCGAACTCAGCAAATAATTATCTCCTACTCCTACCGGGAGGTAGCAAAGTGCGGCTGAAACTTCTACGCGTTGTGCGGTCGGCCGCTTGTCCAACCAACCAACCAAGAAGATGCAAATAAAAGCATCAACGTCAACTCGGAAATTGATCATAAAGACCGATAAGAAAAAGCTAAATTATTATAAACGTCAAACAGGATAACGGAAAGAAAATTGCGAGTGAAAATAAAAAGAAAGAAAGAAAAAAGAGAATCACAATACAAGACAATTCCGTTTAAACAGCTGCCATTCTGCAGCTGCAGGATGCTTGCAACTATCTCGGATGGAAGCAGTCTAGAAAAATCACTCTCGTTAGTCTTGTGTAAATTGTAAATGAAGGGCCCTCACAAATGGACAAGGTCCATTCTTGTTGGAGCATACTTCAACCGCAAGGTGAATTAAGTTGTGATGTGTTGTGTCGCACAAACGAAATAATCAACACGAACAAGTAAATAAAGGACTTTGATTTTATTGTAGGAGACAGTGTCAAAAATTGCTGAAAGTTTCTTAATGGAGAGCAAATAAAGTAATGAGAAAACTGAAGTCTCTTTCAAGGTGAATGAGTAAAATGCACATAAATGAGGCTTGGCGACTTTTAAAGGAATCTCTAGGAAAGGCTAGGACAATATGCCTGGATCGTAAAGGACGTGCTCCAACGCTTCTAACTCCCCATCAAAAGAACTTCTCTGAGCACATTCGACATGCCCTTTCATGGCATTGTCATCGAAATCTTCTGACAGAAATCCTAAGACTGGTGAGGCTGCAGTAAATTCGTGAACAGGAAATGCCATAGGTCGGTGTTCTTTCGTCACTCCAATTCTCAGTTTCACCTATGCGAAAGGAATCCTGTTCAAATGTGTATACATCAATTTATTTTTGGCAGGCGAGGCCCTGACCTAGTCTAGTACCTAAATGGTACTTGTTACCGGAATGTGTAGGATCTGTACACGGCAAACAACAACAACAATAAAAACCCAAGATTTCCGAGAGTGCCAAATGCCAGGGTGTGCTTCTGACAACCAAGTTGAATAGGACTCTAAACACTGACTGCTGACACAGAACAGATGATGGCCAAACTCACGGCATAGATTTTTAAAGCGGTTAGTCGATACAAACTATACGAGATACGAGAATTTATTGTAAAGAGACAATGAGTTGTGGAGTGGGAAGACGCCTTTTAAGATATGTCCATTGCGCGTTTGTTCCGAATTTCCGCTTTCCAGAATTGCATTTTAAGCATATCGAAATAGGAATAGCACCTGTAACTAAATAGCAATTCTCCTATTCCCAGGCAGCTCTTCGGGCTAAACGACGATAGCATCAATTCTGATTTTGGTGTTGTGGCATTGTAACATACAGAGCAACAAGATGGCCTATGAGTAAGCAGAACGTGAATGAAGTATTGATGTTGCAGGGGCAAAAGGGGTGGTTGTATTCTAGGAATTTGTCAGGGGTAGTATCTCCGAGCACTGGCCCGGCGAGGCTTGGAAAGGTGAAAGCATTTGCAGCTTCCTAGCATTTCTAAGAGCATGTGGTCATCATAAAACGAAAAATTACTTTTAGCAGCTCTAAAGATGAATAGAAGTGATATATTCATGAGGGAACTGGACAATTGGAGCATGCGGCACGGACAGTGAAACACAGAACCTCCTATCGTAGCAGAAATCATCAAATGGTGGAGCGCTGCCGACTGTCCGGGGTACTGTCGTGCAGAGGGAACATCACTGTAAACCCCTTATTCGAAAGCCTCCCATAACTTAAGGATTTTAAGCCTGAGAAGTTTCTCATATATATAAAATCAATGAGGAGCATATAGTGGGACTGCATTTCCATCGGGGCAGCTACAGCAGCGACAATGATCATGGGATCCGATGCCAATCCCAGCGGCGTTGTACCCATTCGAGCTAAGAGATTGGCGTGACAGTGGTCTAGCAGGCTAATAGGCCTTTCAAATAGCTCGATACAATCTCAATCAAGGTGAGGCATTCCCATAGCACATTCGATTGAACTCAAGGCTTTCAGATCCCTTTGTTATCAAGCACATGTTAAATTCTAAAACCACCTTCGTGCCCGAATTAAGAACGCCGAATATCACAAAGGCGCACACTATCTACCGGATATATGTTGAATATGACCTTCAATGGCAAGTAGGCAGGTGACACCAAAAATTATGCAAGTACTAGCCATGTCGTTCTACCAGACTAACACCCCTAGCAGAGTAGGTTTAACTATCATCTCATAAAGCCGATATACTACCCTTGGATTTTCTAACCTTGTAATCCACAATGGGCGTTGAGTATGGTTTCCTCAAAAAAATTTTTTATTAACTCTAATAGAAAGTACCAACAGTACTCCACAAAGGAGGGAGTCCTCGTTAAGAGACTAAGCTCCCTTTTTACAGTATTGACAGCCATCCCACATGACTCCGCCCACTCAGCATGCCAGATAGCCATGGAAGTTGACTCTGAGGATGTCTAGAACTATATCCCTTGACCAGTTTTACCATAAAACTTGCACAGGTTCCGTCAGAAGCCCATTTATACCATAACCCACCCCACTCCGCTCTTCCTACAGTTCTATTCAATCAGAACTTCCTCGACTCCTAAACCAAACAGATTCCTGATCGCAGGAAGGATTGTGCTGTATGCTGTTCCGATGGCAAGAAGGCCACACAAGAAAGCTGTTTTCAGGTTTGTATGGTTTGATATATTCAGGGAACATTTGCGGACTTCTACCCGCATGAAAGTAATTTTGATCGTTTCTCAAGCCCAGTTTAAGGTAAATAAGTTAAATTATAACCAACTATTGGCAGCAACTCCCCAAAGAATTTTCTAGTCTTTGCCATATTGGTGTAAATTCTCATCAAACTCACTCATAATGTCATGTACCTTAAACACTGTTCAACTCTGATTTCTGATTAAATTGACAACTGATGCTTGAAATCACCTACCGTAAAGCAACTGTCATATGCTGGATATTCTACGTAAACTAACACAAACAAAATTGGATAAAGCTTATCATTATTATCTACCTGCTCAACTAGTACATACAAAATACTATCTACTGTATATAAAAAAATTCACTGGAAAAACTCATTAAAAAAATCAAAAAAAAATATCGAAAAATTAGAGCTTACAAAAAAATCCGATGCATAGCAAAAACCCAGCAAAATGAGAGAAATAAGCAGGAAAGAAATTCATTCACAGTGGAAATCATCTAAACTCAAATTGCATTTGTAAGTTACAAAAGCCCCAAACAAAGAGATCTCATACTCACTTGACGACACGACACATTGATGGTGATGTTGCTGCTGGTGATGATGATGACTACAGTACAACACCAACTATGATAGCTCAAGTGCTAGAGGTCAGTTAGAACAGATTTTGAGGTAGAAAAAGAAATAAACGTTTGAGCATGTGAGAGAAAGGTGACGAGAGTGGGTTAGAGAGCGGTTAGGCGCCCTGAAGGAAAAAGGAAGGGAATTCACCGAATTACACACTTAATGGTTTATTTGTAGGTTTGTAAATACCCAAACTCAAGTCACACTACTCTCTCTAAGGGAAGGTCAAAAAAAGGTTGGACCCTACCTGAACAACGAAAAGTAGTCGCTGGAGGTTAAGCTCTCCTGTGCACTCCTCAGATAAGAGTTTTCAATTGTGAGTGGACATTCTATCTGAAAACAAATTTTATCGCAGTGAAGCCGTAAAATGGCGGTGGCGAGTGCCGAAGAAGATCTAAGGATGAGCTGTTCCAGCTTTACGCGGACATCAACTAAAACATAGCTGACTGGGGCATTTTATGCGAATGAACGATGATGCTACGGATAAGAAAGTATTCATATCGGAACCCCCCCCCCCCTTACGGAAGCAAAAAATATGGCGGCCCACTTTTCGCTGAAAGGACCAGGTGGAAAACGATTTAAATATCATTTTTACCAATTGTTGCCAGTAATCACAGCGAGGAAGCGAATGACGCGCCTTGTTGGAAGTGCCATAACCGTTTAAAGGGACAGCTCTGGCTGTCATTTAAGGTTAGTTTGTGCGACTTAAAATAAATTTGGGCTCATTACTTCTCATTCAGCAGACTGACTTGCACGCACTGCGCCTTCTGTTCGGATACCTACTTCCTGTCGTTAAAAATATGAAGTAGCCAGTACCAGGGAACGAGCCTCTTTTAGTGATACTGTAGTAGAGAATGCCTCATCAACCATTCATGTAGCTCGCCACTATGGAGCGTTGGTTTCCACCGCAGAAGCCGATATTCTTATCAACGAGTATAAGCTGCTGTTCCTTGAAGCCTCGTTATAGGGATCATCTGTTGCCGCCCACGGCCGCTAGTCCTTCGTCCCCCAAAACCCATATTCGTTGTTATCTACTCCCTCTCTCTATATCTTCTTCTTCGTCTTATAGCGATAAGGTGACTCCCTGATCTGGTACGTTCCAAAAAATTAGGGCACTATACTGAACACCCTCTTTTTCTATTCAAACTTGACTAAAAAGACCCTTAGATTTCACATTAATCGCGGTTAGTTCAAAATTTTGCTTTTTCAAGGGTATATTCCTTTATTTTCCTCAGGAGTTAGCCCCGTCGTTTATATCAATTTCAGAAGCTTTCCTGGACATTTCATTAGCGAATTCATTCTCTGTAACATGTTTGGGCTCGGGGACTTGGCAAAAGGAGACAATGAGATGCATTATGGACGCCAGCGAAGCTCATTATGTTTTTACTCCTGTCTAGGCTCTTCTCCGACTCCTCTTTCAAGTTACGTTATATAGCACTTGTGAGACATAAAGTCAAGTTTGGCACAGTTTCATCGTCCTCTTGCGCGAGCTCATATAGCAGAGGAGCGCCACCCTTATTCACGCAAGCTTTTGCACATTCCCAACCATTTAATGATTCCCCTTTTGTATAGCGTCTGCCCCCAGACTAGAGTGACATATGATACGAGTAGTATAGGTCAAATAACTGTATTGTACATCTCAGTAAAACTCAGCAATAATAACCGAAAATTTTCGCTTCGTCGGTAGAAAGCATTAATTAATCTTTTGGGTGCTCAAAGAAGAGTGGATGCCGAGCAATGCGGACAGACGTACTTGTTGCTAATAATTAGCGTTACCTTTCATGAGTTTGATAAGCGAGCAGTGTGCCACTCTAAGCTCATTTCATTGTCCCACAGGGATCCTTCATATGCTTACAGTTATACATATCTCATATTCTACTTAATTCAAAGTATGAAAAAAGCCCGGATTGTACAATATTGAAGTTTTGTGCTTGAGTGGATACTCAACAAAAACCAAACTCTCTAGATGTGTCGCATATTGGTTAGGTGTGATTGGTGGGTAGCTCGTAGGTCGACACGATGCAAGTCTCCTACATTTATCCTTTAGCAATTTTTCCAGCCAGCAAATGGTGTTGGTTTAGATCTGCCTGTGGCGTGACTCTTGGTAATGAAAATGAAAATGGACACAAGGTAAACTCTTTGATTAAATTGGCATCATTTTGTGGTTTGTTCCATTAGCTGATTTTCAAGTGTTTTTTCTGCAACACTTTTTTGTTGTTATTTTTTTCATCTCTTCTTCTTTCTTTTAACCACATCTTATGGTCTGCGCTAACCTGCTGTTTACTTACCAACAAACTACTGATTATTCTTCTAAGTTTTCGTGTTTTTTGTTGTTTTTTTTTTTTGCTTCACTTTTTTCCCCACTCATCGTCTCACTAGTTGTTACATCCTTACATAGCTCTTATGCCTTTCAGGTGTTTTTTGCTTTTCAATATGAACAAATGAGTTTGAGAAATTTGCTAAATCAATTCATGAAATTGCCCTAATCAAACAGCAAAGCTTCCTTAATTATTTTGTTTAATGTTGTTGCTGTGTGAATTGCGAAATTAAAGTTACATTTTGCTCACTTTCAAAGAAAAAACATTAAAACTAAACATTTTTGTAATTTTTTTTTCGTAATCCTTTGGTATTTTATTTTGCTTACTCTTGAAGCTCGTCTCTAGTTTCGCGAATGCCTCATTGCAACGTCCCACAATCTCGCCAATTTACCGCTGAGTGGATTTAAAGTTAGAGAAACTTTGCGTTTTCAAAATTTGCTGCCGTTAGTTTTTTTTTGTTTGTTGCTTTCCTGTGCCCGAACTTTCATTGTAATAGTTGCTTTTGTAACTTTTTTATTTATAAACAGTAACACTTTTATACCCAGCTGTATTACAACGGAGAGGAGTTAAAATTCTGAATTCAGTACTCGTTTCAAGTTATAAAAAAGGCTGAAAGCTCTAAAGCTCACTCTTAAAAGCTCAAAAAGCTCACTAAGTAAGTATGCGGTGCCACTTCCATTCCCGAATAATTGTACCTTGATATGCGTCCATCAAATACTCGGTCGCCCAGATTCATGCCAAATTTGAGCGAAACAGCCAGATTCTGCGTTTATGTAATTTTTTGTATACCAATAGGATCTGCCTCATTTTGATCAAGTTTATTTAGCATCACTCTAAATTTCTCTACACTTCTTCTACTTAAACGAATGGTACCCATAACTATACGCTACTTGGTAGGTATTCGAAATGCAAACGGAGTCGTATCAGCCTGGATTTAGCATTATCGATGCTTATGTTCGGGGATGTGCTCCCTATATATAACCCCAAGCTATATCTTAAAAAACCTGCGTCCAAGTAGCACAGGGGCTGTCCGGGAACCAATAGTTCTTTCTTCCTCTTAGAATGCTCAACATTACGTTTTCTTATTCTAGCAGCGATAAGGAGACTTCTTAAAGGTTTTAGGGAGTTTTCTTGATACTGATTATGCTTTACCGGAAAATCATCCGGTATGTACTGGAGAATAGCACCATTAAGGTACTAAGCCGATCATCTTAGAAACTATTTGATATGAGCACCTTGAACGTTCAAGGTCATACAACATCCTCTTTCCGTGAGGAGCTTAGATCTCTAGAGATTATCAGGCAATTCGCAGAGGTGGTGCTTGACAATTTCTCTAGAATCCCCCTTCCACAACTTCTGCATCAGCCAATAAATAGGAGCCCTATTCTCTAAGCGTCTAGGCTCAGCAGACAATGCTCCGTGGTTGTGGTAGTAAGTCTCTAGATTTCCTTAACAATTCGCTCCTCTGTTATCTCCATATCGTCAGTCGACTTTGTTCCTTTTATCTTTTTACATCCGTCCGGTCAAAATCAGCCACAGACGGGTATTTGCAATTAATTTCGATTGGTGTCTGTGGACGGTGCACATCAACTGCATCAGTAGCATTCAGAAATGTCCCTGCCCTTACAAGTTCTTCTATCCTTGTTAACTGAGTAAACGCATACCTAGACACCTAGCTCTCCTCACAGAATCCTCCCACAGAATTCCACCCACTAACTTCTTCCCCAGTACTTCAGCTAGGAAAATACTGGCCGAATTAAGCGCCATGACTGCTGGTTGACTTCCGCTAGAAAGATACTAGCCGAGTAAGGAAGATGGACGTTGGGCTCACGAGGAATTACAGCCAAACAAGCTGCAGTTTCCCGTATTGTGCAATGGTTTTCAGAGGACATCTGCTTATTGAAACCGGCTGTGCAATGTGAGTTTTCCTCCTTAAAGACTATGTAGCTTAACTAGTCTTTCTCGCGTTCTTGGCTTTGAAGTTTTTGTCAAAGCTCAAAGAAGTCGCAAGCTTGCTTGATATCTCGTCAACACCGTGAAGTATTATCTAAAAATTTGCAACTTGGTATATGATATTTCCTCCCATGAAAATTTAGTTTTTTCCCTTTTTATACCTTTCATGAACATGAAATGGTATATTAACTTTGGTCCGATGTTTGTAACGTTGAGAAATATAGAAGACAGAATCACCATTAAGTATACCGAATTGATGAGGGCGACGAACTGAGTTGATATAGCCATGTCCGTCTGTCCGTCCGTCTGTCTGTTTGAACGCAAACTAGTCCCTCTAATTTTGAGATATCTCAATGAAATTTGGCACAAGGATGTATTTTTGTATTATATTAGACATTTGTCGGATCCGGTAGGATGGGACCACTATAACATATATCTCCCATACAACCGATCGTTCAGATAAGACGATTTTGGTCATTTCTGCCGCAATTTAGAAAGTATAAACGTGAAACTCGGTGATATATATTTTAATATATCATAGAAGATTTCCTGAAAAAATCACTTTGATCGGAGCTATATATAGTATATATCCCATAAAACCGATCGTTCAGATAGAAAGATTTTTGGCAATTTCTCCCTTAATATCCAATATAAAAACGTTAAACTTGGTGACATGTATTCTAATATATCATAAAAGATTTCATGAAAAAATCATTTCGATCGGAGCTATATATAATATATATCCCATACAACCGATCGTTCAGATAGAAAGATTTTTAGCCATTTCTCCCTTAATTTCCAATATAAAAACGTTAAACTTGGTGATATTTATTCTAATATCTCAGAAGATTTCCTAAAAAAAATCACGTTCATCGGAGCTATATGTATATAGTATATACCTATCCCATACAACCGATCGTTCAGATAGAAAATTTTTTGGCCATCTCTCCCTTAATTTGCAATATAAAAACGTGAAACTTAGTGACATGTATTCTAATATATCATAGAAGATTTCCTGTAAAAATCATTTCGATCAAAGCTATATATAATATATATCCCATACAACCGGTCATTCAGATAAGGGGATTTTTTGCCATTTTTTATATTTATCTTAAAATCGTTTAGGTATGTACATCTGTTCACTATATATTTCTTATCTTATACAGCGCATTATTTGGAGATTACGAATGGAATGAGATTATTGTTCAGCCCCATTCATGAAAGGTATGAAGTCTTCTGCACAGCCGAAAACAGTCCCGTCCTTACTTGTTTTCAATTGTCTTTAGAGTCTCAATGACGACGCGCTAGTTCGTTTTTACTAGCTTTGCTTACACTATTTTCGATTCTAGTACAACTTGTATAGCTGCTACTCAGCTGTGTATTTTGCGTTTTGCACTTTACACGCTGCACATAGAATTGAAGTGCCTGTCATCATGCTGCAACATTGCTACACATCAGCAGCGTCTGCGTCCCTTTCCTCTTTGTCGCATGCCATTATTTGGTCTATGTTCTATGGTCTATGCTCTATTGGTATGCGCTTGTAAAGTTGTCCTTTTTTAACCAGTTGGCGGCCAACTTCCGTTTTCCACTTTAATTTTGTTATCCGGAGTATCCTTTTGGTGCCACTAATTGAGACAAAAAGGATGCGGCGTAAAGTTTACTAGTAGTTGTACGTGGAGGTTTTAAATTTATTTAGGGGGAGCTTTTTACCCAAATCTTGTCTGCTTGCACTTCGACGAGACCATACTGTGTGTACCAATCCTCTAAGTACTCCTTTGAGTGTTAGTCATGCATATATGTTTGTATGTATATAAATATTTACATGCTCATATGAGGTATTTCTTTTCATTAAAATTTTGGTTTAGTATGAAATTTGTTTAAATTAATTAAAACGATGTGGCTTTGCGGAAGTATCAAATTGATTATATAATCGGAGGGTATTTTGCTGTGTTTATTTCATGCATAAATATTTGTAAGGAATTTAAAAATAAAATTTGTAAAGCCCAAGTCCTTTTGAGCAAGATGCAGCTCTGGGGAGTACTCAGAGGGCGTTAATAGATTTGAACTAAAATAGTTTCGTTAACAGCAAAGTCCCCAAACTGAGCCGAAAAGTTTCATGCTGGTGATGCTTCCGTAGGCTGATGAGCCACTGAAAGAGTTAAGCTAAACGAGAATCGCTATAATCTACATTGAACAAAGCTGTTAAGCTTTTGATTGCAGGCTTACGTAAGGTTGAATGGTGGTTAACTCGGTGACCGATGTCGCATTGGCAAAGGATGAGAACCGGTGTATCATTCTCCAGATCACAACAGCGACAGATTTGGGTGTCCGTTAGGTGGTGTTGTTGTTGTTGTAACGACAAAGACATTCTCCGAATATTTTGACCTCTATGCTTAGATTAATGAATTTGGCTGACAATCTCGCTTATGGAATTACAAAGAATATGGTTCGTATTTGACCTCGGAATTGAATTTTAATATTTTCTGAACTGCTTTGTTTACAATTTACTTATGGCTTCCTTAGTGTGTGCCTTTGTGAGTTCACAGAAGGGCTCTTGACTGCTTGGCTAGGTAGTCTGCCTGTTCACTACCTATTTGTCCCTGATGACCCGGAACCCATCCTAACAAAAGCTTGTTCTTGGACCCCATTAATTTAGGAGTCAAATGTATTCATCCACTGGCTTAAAAGTAGTTGTAAAAGACCGCAAGGCACGCAAGGCTGCCTAGCTGTATGACAAAATTAGATGTACATATCCTCTACCGTAAAATTCTATTGCATGAATTCCTGCCTGAAAAATTGGTATTAATTTCTTGGCTCACAAATACCAGCTTCCGATTCTCCCTCATCTAATTGTCAACCAAATCTCTGAGTCAAAGTCAGTATTTGGATTCCCTATGTTGAGCGAGTGGCTTACATCGAGCTATAGCGGCCGACATCGTAGCTTTACTTAAAACTTCAACTCAATCGTGAACCGGTCAACCACTTGACGTGGAAACTTTATGTCTGTAGTGTCATTAAAATTAGATTTGCTTTCAATTATTAAGCGAATCGCGACGATAAAGTTCGAAAAAGGCCGTCGATAATCTTAGATACGCAAGGACAGGCTGATTGGTCCAAAGCATGGGTCTATAAAAACGTGATTGCTCCTTCGCAGATATAATGAGAGCCTTAAAAGTTCAATGTGGTCATATTAAATGGTTCCCGATATAGGTAACTAGAAAGTTACTATCCTGGGAAAGTTACTACTGGTGCTTGTTTTCAGAACATACCGAGCCTATAGCAGGGAAGTACTATTAACATCCACAGCACACACCAAAGCCTACGTGGTGTGTCTTTATCGCTACAATAAGAAGAAGAAGAAGAAAGAGATTTGGAGACATGCATTGAATGTAAAAAAAATTTAACCAGCTGCAAGAAATCCTCAAAGATGCCAGAAGCCACGCAGGGAATTTTTCATCCGCCTCCGTATACTTGTCAATTTTAAAAGAATTAATGGCTTATGCAAGGAGGTTTTCCCCAATTGGTATTCATGGCATTCTTCTTGGGCTAGAGATCCCCGGCACTGAGCCAGATTAAGTCATGAATGAGACATGCAGAAAATGAGCGTCTATAAGATACGCAAGCAGCTATTCACTGCAGCTTCCGTTGACATCTCCACACTTTCCAATGGAACATGATCCATCAATAAGATCTTCCTGAGCCTAGAGGACTTTTTACAGCATTCGGCATCTTGCAGAGCTCCCAGTACAAGGATATCTGAGGTCACTTAGAATCTCCGTCCACAATGCAGATTTGCCTTTTCCACCGTGAGTTTTTAATGCGCAGGTGCTACCGCTGCTTCGCTCAGCATCGGTTTATTCAGTTTACAGCCATAAAGAGACTTAATTACGAAGAAACTCCGCAGGAGAAAACTGTATGTACCGGTGGGAGGAGGGGTGATCAAGTAGAACACTTCAATAGTTCATTGCCTATCTCTGCAGTTCATTTGGCAGTGTTCCATATAAGACAACCACAAATTAATTACTATGCCCACAACCAGTTCAACTCTTTCCATTTGAATCACTTAAATTTATGATTGATTAAATTTTTGATTTGAATTTAATTCCCTATTAATTGACCCAATTTTCCGTATGTACAACAATTTGTCACAACAATGAACACCAAATTAAGGAAGATACGAAAAAAAATGCCAGCTTAAAAAACATAAAGATTGATCTGCAACGATCTCAAATTAAAGCAGATTAAGATCAACAGCTATTGTTACAAAGTATACAACAACAAGACTAATGGCAACTCAACTGTTTCACTTCACTTGCCACCACCACCCTTTGTTCCTGTCATTTTATGTCTAGATAGGTATGCTTGCTTACCGAGACCTTTTCTGTATGCGCGTCTTTGCCTTTCATTGGTAAACTTGCCTAAAAACAAAAAGCAACCACCACAATAATTGAATGTCCACTTTATATGTAAAGGGTGTTTGTATAGGAGTTATTTAATTTTGAACGAGAAAATATCGAGGTCATTTATTCCATAGAGTTCCAGTAGTTCCCCAACACTCCGCGTGAATAAAGTTTTTATGTAAACCAAAACACTGTATGGGTTTTCGTTGGTCCTTTGCAAGCTAACATCATTAAATTAAAATGTTACCGTAAAAAAGGAAAACTCATCCTCCTAACTCTTGGATTTATGAGATTGCGAGCTGTGTTTTTTTTACATCTATATGCATATACGCTTAAACTTTATATGAACTGCTAAGCATTAAACTTTATCTACTCTTCTGAAATTGCTACGTAGTTGTCTTTCAATACGCATTATACCCAGACGTAACAATTCAGCTACAAGTCATACACTATCACCAACTGTAGTGTGTGTCTCCGCTTTTCGGTACAACATGTTCTGTAGCTAGTTGCCGCTAGATGGGTCTCCTAAACATTATCTAAGGCCCAGTTTTTCAGTAGTTGGTTAAGCTAAGCTTAAACTAAGTCTGCTTAAACTCTAGTTAAACTACTGTTTTTCAGTCACAGTTTAAGGCCGCCTTTGGGGTATGCTTTTTTGTGCGGCAACATTGGTTTTTTTTTATTATCTAGATAATTTGTAGATACGGCAACAGCTGAATTTTGTTTACCCAACAAACATGTAACAAAAATTCTCCATCGAAATATATATCTAGTTCCGGAAGTGATATCCAACATCATTATTTAATTATTCTTAAACCATATAGTTCTCGAGTTGATATCCAACTTCATTCTCCAATCATTATCCAACCTTTCAAAATATTGTAAAATTAAAAGTTTTCGAGTTGATCTCCAACGTATTTAATATTTTCCAATTAATATCCTAATTTTGAGAGATCGTGAGAAATGTACAGTTCTCAAATGAATATTCAACACATTTATCCAGTTGATATCCTACATTGCATATCGATTTGAAGTGGAGTTGAACAAAATCTCCAAGGTGGTACCACCAAAATCAAAAGCTGTTTATTGTGAGAAATGAAAACCTGGTGATAGCAGTAATGAAGCGCAATTAACCAAAAAATAAGCTACTGTAACGAATTTAGGGAAATTCCGCTTATTTGCGACCTTCTACTAACGTTCGTATCGCTAAACTGTTGAATAAATAACTCCAATATTCAATAATGCAAAATGGTCTTTATTAGACTACTTTGAAACTACTTCACAATAACACTTATACTGATAGCGTGCTTAAATCAAACTGAATACTGCCTACTCAGCTTTCGCTCCTTTTATACTCTCTGCTGTCTCGTTCGCATACTTCTAGGCGTTTCTTCTTCTAGAATTTACTACTTAGTTACCAGCTATAAACTTACTAGCTATAAACTGCAGATACACGTTTATAGCCTCTCGCATAGCCATATGCGCGTGTATATGGGAGTAATACGCTGCTGATAATTGCACACTTTTGTGAGTATCTCAGATATATGCATGTGTTTGTGCGTATCTCTCTGCTGCTTGTATGTACATATGTGTAGACATAATGATTGATTTGTTTATGTACATACCAGTGACTGCTTAGTATCGGCTTAGAGATGGTAGTACCCTTAGTGTTGCTAATATTCGTCACACTATATATATAGGCGGCTGCCGTGGTGTGATGGTAGCGTGCTCCGCCTACCACACCGAAGATCCTGGGTTCACGCCCTTGGCAAAGCAACATCCAAATTTTATAAACAAGCTTTTTCAATTGGTAGACATTTTTTCTAGGGGTTGCCCCTCGGCAGTGTTTGGCAAGCACTCCGTTTATATTGCTGCCATGAAAAGTTCTCAGTGAAAACTTGCAGATGCCGTTCGGAATCGGCATGAAACAAGTAGGTCTCGTGCCGCCAATTTGTGGGAAAAATTAAAATGAGCACGACGCAAATTGGAAGAGAAGCTCTGCCTAAATCTCTTTGGAGGTTAGCACGTCACATTTATTTTTTAAATTATATATATTTCGTTTTATTTTCGTGAAAATACTGTAGTATGGAATCTTACATTTAAGTCCAGTTAGAGACCCACAAAGTGTTAATTAAATTTTTTCAACTTAAGTAATAGCATTTTTGCTTTATAAAAAGTTCTCTCTTTTGCTGAGTACGCTTTGATTCTCGAGTTGAGTTACTGCCTCGAAACAACTCTTGAGATTTTAGAAGTGTGTCTAGTTATCAACATGAGCTCTAATGGTACTCAAGCCCAAATGCTTCCTGGGTGTATTCGCCGCCATCTCGAACGAACGCAAGCTCAGCTTAAACTTCAGTTAAAGGCTGCTAAAAAACTGCAGAATAAGTTTAAGCGTAGTTTAACTGACAAACTGAGTTGAACTTGTACTGAAAAACCGGGCCTAAGTAAGGATAAACACGTTTTTTTTTTACCCGCAAACGTAGACGTATATACGCGTAAGAAAAACGTCTATTTTATTGTCCTCGGTTCTTTACAAATCTACAAAATTCAAATGAAATTAAGCTTCCCGATTGGTCGAATTCGAATCTTAAGAGTCGGTGACAAAACTACAAATGAAACTAATAACAGCGTTCTAAAAATTGCAGATATCACCTCCTAGAAAGGCACCCTTTTCTTTTACACATATACATACATACACATAGATTCAAACATCTGTAGGTTTATGCACCATATAAATACAATATATAACAACCACAATCAGCTGCCCAACAATATAACTCCCTGGTCATTTCCTTGTTTTTTTTTTTTTCAAACCATCTGAAACTGGCGCTGTTTTAATGGCAATTTGTAAAAATTCACCCTCGTAACATGACAATTTTGTACTTTATCGATGATCGTTAATCAGCGGCAGAAGCAACGACAACAACAATTTAGTTGGTGGCACAAACAACTGTAACGGCACAATAATAGTAGTTGCAGTAGTTTAAAAAGTAAAATAAACAAAAAAAAACGCAAGAAAAAAATTCGAAAAAAAATATAAAATAAAATAAATTGTGCAACAGCAATTTGTTGTTTACAAAAACTTTGCTCATAAATAAACGTAGTTGCCTGCTGCTTCTTTACTTCACATCTACATGCCGCGCCTGCCTAGCTTGCAGTAGCTGCTGCTGTTCTGGGTTGATTGTGATCATCTTCAATGCAAAAATCATATCCGCAAGAAAGGAGTGAATGTGAATGGCGGAGCTACGCCGAAGAATGAAGATGGAAAGTTATTGTATCGCATGAGATACATTACAGCGCACACAAAGCACATTGAACGTTGAAGAGTGCGCTGCTTTGGGGAATTACAATTACTTATTGCTCACTATGAGCATATCTCACTGCTTGCATACCGCCCTAGTGCGTATGTATGTATGTGTATGCATAATAAGTACTTAAAAAGGGTAAACGCCCTGGTATCGGAACCACTGGCGTGTTTTCTAGCTTCTTATCTATACGTCCTATTCAATAAAGTCGTTAAATATCGATTTAACAGTTGGTTTCTTATTAAGTGCATATACATCGGCACCTAAACTTTTCTATGGACTACTACGTTCACAACTTTATCCACACTTATGAAATAGGTGTTTATAAAATCAGTACTTCAAAGTTTCGTTATGTAGTTTTTGCCGACTTTCTTAATTTGTTTTACCATCCGTTTTCGTGTAATATTGAAATTCTGCCAACTGCGCCAACTATCGTGGAATCAGCATATAAGGTCCGCTCAAGTTTATTGTGCCAAGGATTGAAGCCCACCGTGAATCGACTGATTGGACTTTATCAGCGCGAATTCAGACTTGGTAAATCTATCATCGACAGTTACCCATATCATTTGTCTCATTTGTTTAGCAAATAAATTTTAAAGAATTTAAAGTAAATTAAAGTATTTGAAATAATGGATCAGGAATTGAAAAAAGCCGTATTCATTACCAAGTACCCGTATCCCAGCGAGTTAGGGGGTCAGAATATACCCGCGGTAGGTATGCCTGTCGTAAGAGGCGACTAAAATACCAGATTCAAGGGGCGTTGTAGTGCAACCATTCAGGTTGCCAGCGCAATATATAGCTTCTCCTAACCCAATTGTCAACCTCACCTATCCGCGGCGAATCCTGTTTCACTAACAGACGAGGCTCTGGCGACCCCAAGCTCCTCATGGAACTTGGGGATGGGGAGGGAGGGATGGCCTGAAGGTTTAATGTGGCCACATAAATCGTTCCCGAGATGGTCGGGCTAGCACCTTAATGGTGCTGTGATACCGGAGCGCACCGGATCTGTATCCGGCAAAGGACCATCACACCGATAACACTCCCAAAGCCTTCGCGGAGCAACCTTATCGCTACAACAACTAAAAACAACCAAGTACCCGTAAAAAGTAATGGTATTTGATAATTATATTTCTTGATTACGAATTGTAAGTACAAAGTATATTCACTACTGCACAGCTCTAGGAAATATAATCAAAATAATTCAGAAGTTGTCCCGGATTAAAGTATATAAAACAAACATAAAAAATTATAAAAAAAATAGTTTCGAAATGAAAATGCTTAAAAATCTTGAAGTGTTCCTGAAGTCATCCCGAAATGTTCACGAAACTATTCTAAAATGGTTCACGAGTATACGATACAGTTCCGTCTCCTTAAAAAGTGTATCAATGTGGCATTTAGCCCTCCACATTTGTTGATATGCACACCCGTTCTCCCCTTTACTGCATGACATGATGTTTCCATCCTTAATTTAATGATTTGGTGTGCTTAAGAACTGTTTTATTGTATGAATCGATGTATCCTAGTTTGATGGGAAAATAAGATAAGACCGATTTTACTGCCCTTTTTTCTTTTACCGTACTTTTTTGGATATATTTATAAGTACGCTTTTATTCACTCCTAATACAAATTACAGTTTTAACGCCCACTATTTATTTATCTATCTAGTTATTAGGTTAGGTTGAACTGGCCAGTCCATGAGGACCTCACATAGACTGATTGAGTCCGTAGTGTTACCAGAGGTTTTTTTTAACGACCAAACTGAAAACCCTTTCAAAAACCAGTACCTATGTTATAAAATAACTCCATCCTCTTGGCAAATATTAGAAGCTTCCTAGGACTTAAGCCACTTGCTGCTTCTACATCTGACAGCTGTATCACTCCTAATAGCTGGAGTCTCAGCCTGGCAAGTGCAAGGCACGAGCACAGAACGTGCTCGATCGTTTCCTCCCCCAACCCGCACTTCCTACATCTGCTATCACTGAACAAGCCTAATTTAAAGGCATGTGACGCCAGAAGGCAGTGTCCAGTCAGAATACCCGTCATGAGTCTACAGTCCTCTCTTTTTAATGATAGAAGCAACTGTGTTAGTCTAAGGTTGTAAGACCTACACATAATCTTCGACACTTTATAGCCCCGCGCTTGAACCCGCGCCTTTCGCGCTTGGTCGATCACGTGCACCTCTCGCCTTCACTTAATCTCGCCCAATCTAATTGGGACGTCTACGGAACAAGCTTCAAGGGATGCGCCCTTTTTAGCTAGTTCGTCCGCTTTTTCATTCCCATCTATTCCTATATGCCCTGGGACCCAATATAGATGTATGCGTCTCCCTGTCCCGATTCTCTCCAGAGACTGCTTAAACTCTAACACGCATTTAGATGCTGTGCTATGCGAGATTATTGCCTTAATTGCTGCTTGACTGTCAATATAGAAGTTAACACGATTGCAGCTTAAGCTATTCTTTCCAGGGTTTCTACTGCTTTGGTTACGGCTAATATTTCCGCTAGGAAAACGCTACAGTAATGTGGCAGCTTGTAGGATCTGATTATTTCCGGATCAGCGCAGTATACCGCAGACCCCACTCCTTCCACTACTTTGGAACCATCGGTGTACACATGTATCGCCTCGTCCACCATTTGCGCACCCTTGCGCCAACCGTCCACCTCTATTTTGGCCTTAATATCTCCCTCGAAGCGCAGATAGGGAATCAGGTAGTCTGTTCGTCTTGTGATTGATGACGCTATACTACTATGGCCATATGGTCGGCGCTCAAGCTGCCCCGAAGCACCGAGCCTGGTTGCGGTCGTTAATGCTTTGTTCTTTGCTACCAGGTCTTCAGGTGAAATGTGCAGAATGGCATACAGTGTAGCCGTCGGGGTTGTTTTCAGTGCTCCCGTAATGCTAAGCATCGATAGCCTGCATATCCCCTCTAATTTTTTGAGGTATGTTGTTTTTTGTGTGGCTTTCCACCAAACAAGAACTCCATAGTATAGAATAGGGCTTACAATCGTTGTAAAACCCCAATGAGAAAGAGAGGCCCCACGTACACCCCAACATTATTTTACATGCATAGAGTGCCGTTGAGGCCTTCTTGACCATCTCCTCCACGTTGAGCTTCCATGACAGCTTACTGTATAGGATGATTCCTAGATATTTGTTGCAAGGTTTCTCCTGTAAGGTCACCCCTCTTAACTTAGGCCTGGTCCAATTTGGGACCTTGTACCTCTTTGTAAACAAGACCATATCCGTCTTCTCCCCATTGACTTTCAACCCGATATTAGATGCCCAAGTATGAATATCCCGAAGCGCCCGCTCCATCAAAGAACTAATCGTTGGAAGGCACTTTCCACTTATGACAATTGCAACGTCATCTGCGTAAGCCGTAAGTTTTACGTGTCCCTCATCGAATTGCCTGAGCAGTTGGTTGATGACCAGCGTCCACAGCAGAGGTGATAGCACACCTCCCTGCGGCGTGCCCCTGTCCACTGATTTCGTGGCCTCGTACAATCCCCATTGTGATATAATCTTTCTGCATTTTAACATGCAGCCGATCCATCTGATTAAGACAGGATGTACTTTAATGTAATTAAGACCATCCATAATCGCCCATTTTGCAACAATATTGAAAGCCCCGGCAATGTCCAAGAAGACTCCTAGAGCATACTCCTTATATTCCAGGGATTTCTCTATGCTTATTACCACCCTATGCAATGCGGTGTCTACCGACTTGCCTTTGGTGTACGCATGCTGTGTTGTGGGGAGCAGCTTTTCATCCACGTTGGACTTTATGTACACATCTATCAGCCTCTCAAAGGTTTTGAGCAGAAATGATGTTAAGCTAATGGGTTTATAGTCTTTGGGATACTCGTGACCGATTTTCCCCGCCTTTGGTAGAAAAGCTACATGCGCAGTTCTCCAAGAGTGCGGTACATGATTCAGTCTTATGCACCCATCGAATATTATTTTAAGCCATTCCACGACCGCCCTACTTGAGACTTGTATCATGGCCGGGAATATACCATCTGGGCCCAACGATTTAAACTTAGAAAACGTTTTTACTGCCCACTCGATCTTGGTATCGGTCACCAAGCCCGGCACTACTAGCTTTTCTAAACTGTCTCCCGATGGGAAATGTGTATCGAGAAGTATCTAGTTATTAACTGCAAAAAAAAGTATAAATAGCATCCGGTTACTAGTGCGCTTACCCTATGTCTTCAAATATTTATCGTAATATGAATGTTCATTCACACAATATACATGCTTTTGTTATAGGGACGGCGTATCTATTGTAGTTACTGAGAGTTGCACAATTGTCTGTTGTTGTCGTTATTGCTTATAAATAAATATATGAGCAAATTTGTCGATATTTAAGTGCGAGTAAATTGTACCTATTCAATATTTTATACGGATTTTTTTTTGCATTTTTAATTGTCTATTCCCTATACACTTTCTTTAGCATATTTATTGACTTGCATATTTTCTTGCTAGTTTTGTTGTTTATTTATTCATCGGTTCGATTTATATTAAGCTCATTCGGCGATTGGCATCAATGGAATGCATGAATTTACACACTTTAGGCATTTCTGTTTTATTGCACTATGGATCAACAGACCATTTTTTGTCATATAAACGCATTTGATTTTTTTTTTTTTTTTCAAAATGTTTGTATGTCTGCGACCGTACCAATTGTACAGTTCATTTTAGATAAATGACTTCTTCGAATTTTGTTACAAGGGATTTATTTTTTTTCGGCTCTGGAAATGTTGTGTAAAGCTTGATCGGAATAGGGGCGTGGCACTGGACATGGCTAAATCAACTCCTTTTTTCATCCTGAGCATTTTGATATATGGAGGTCTATATTTATTTCGATTCGTTTATGATGTTACGATTGGGAGCATATAGCCCGCGGAGCTTGCTCCGTTTCTGCCCCTTTTGAGAGCATCGTTGTGGCTGTGGTTGATATCCGAATGCGGTAAGAGTCGGTCAGCTCGAGTGTGGAGTTGCATTGCAACCTGGTGCCATGACCCTTAGAATGGAAGAGGTTTTAGATAGGCCTCCAACCGCACCAAGGTGATGGTGTGTGCACTCACATCATCAATTGGGACACTCACATCATCAATTGGGACCAAGTCTTGGGCCGGACATGTGTGCATGGATGCACCGTGAGGTTAGGCCAACAATGGCAGGTAATCACGTTAAACTTTCCACTTAATGCCGTTAAGATTAACCGTTATGTTTACAAAGTTAATATATTCTATGTGCAAAGCACGCTGAGTATAAAAAGTAGGAGTAGCTTTCAGGCGATTTCGCTCATTTTCAGAACAAACAGTTGTAGCTGTGAAAAAAATGTTATAACATTAAAACTATTTTGGAAAGAGTAACAAAAAAGGGGAGGGTCACGCCCATTTTAAAAATTTGTTTAAATTTTGTTCTTAGCTCAACCATGCCACTGAGGGAGAATATCAGTCAAATTTAGTTAAATAACATAGAGTTATTGCAAAGTTTGTTAAGTTTAGACCTTTAGGAAAAGTGGGCGTGGTCTTTAACCGATTTTGATTATCCTCATTCCGTCTATATAATTTGCATGGAAAGTGTTCCTGCCAAATTTCAATATAATATCTTTAACGCCTTTTGATTTACGGCTAATTAAATTTCCAAGTTTTCTTCTTCTAATTGTGGGTGGTTCCAAGCCCAACCACCTACAAAATTTCATTTCCTTAGCGGTATTCGTTTTTGAATTATCATTTTTTTAAATTTTCGATATAGAAAAAGTGGGCGTGGTTATCGTCCGCTTTCACTCATTTTCAATACCAATCTATTCTGGGACCAGATAAGCCCTTATACCTAATTAGGTGAAGATATCTCAATATTGGCTGAGGTTATCGTATTAACTCAGACGGACGGATGGACGGGCATGGCTTAATCAAATTTATTTTCTATAAAGATGATTTTATATATGGACATCTATATCGCTTCCTTTATTCCTGTACAACCAACCGTTATCCAATCAAAGTTAAATAAAATTAAAGAAAAAAAAACTTTTTTAAAAATAAGCTTTTATTACTTTGGTTAATAAAATTAAATAAAAAATAAAAAATAAATTAACTGTAAAGAAATAAAACACTTTATAAATTCATTGTAACCTTTAACTATAATTGGGCTTTTTCGTCTGCGACAAAAAAATTCCTTATTGTACATAATTATATATTTTTAACATTAAAACTTTACACCTAAATTATTAAACCTTACAGTTTATATCAAAGCCCAAATTGTTCTAATAAAAAACGTGTTGAATTTTGATGGTATAATTAAGAACATTTAGGATCTCCTTTTCTTGCTATCGCAATGTAACACGCTTTTATTAGAACAATTAGGACTGTGATATAAACTGTAAGGTTTAATAATTTAGGTGTAAAGTTTTAATGTTAAAAATATATAATTATGTACAATATAGAATTCTTTTGTCGCAGACGAAAAAGCCTAATTATCGTTAAAGCTTAGAATGAACTTATAAAGTGTTATATTTCTTTAGAGTCAATTTATTGTTTACTTTTTAGTTAATTTTATTAGCCAATAATAAAAGCTTATTTTTAAAAAAGTTTTTTTTCTTTAATTTTATTTTTTTCTTTAATTTTATTATATCATAATCCGAATATATTGGGGCATATTCATAATCGAAATAAAATGTGACTAAGTTAGTTGAAGCATTTTTGACAGAGAGCACATATAAAAGTATGTCAAACAGTGTTAAATAACTTAACTCTGCCTATGCCGCGTTCAGTTTACAACTACTTATTGCAGATCTCTCATCTGTGGGTTAAATCTGTTTTAAAATAAAATTCTACTTTCGCTTAGCTAAAATTCCATCGCCAAAAATCTGTAAAACAAAATCAGGTGCGCAGAAAAGTATGCAACACTTACCTATAACAGCCTAACGGCGTTAGCGTACGTTGTATCACAGAATTTTTACACTTTGAAAATGGCGGCTGTTGTTTGCAAGGTTGCATTCCTTTGATTCTTCGTTTTCACCATCTGGATTAACAAAGTCATGAGCCTGGACATTCGTGCAATTTTAGTGATGTAAATTGTATGGCGCCAGCGCCAATGCGGTGCCAGCTCAATGGTAGCTCATTGACGAAATGACTCCAATCGAATATTTGACGTTACTTAGTAGTGAGTGCGTAGTACATTTCACTTGCGCTATTGAGTGAAACGACTTTTGTGTGTCAGGCACGAGTTTGGTGTTATTGGCGCTACTGGCACTGATGACACTGAGCTGATGGCGGTAGCGCTGGTAGTTAAGCTTTTGAATCAGAGAAAGAATTGATGACCCGTGCAAATTATTATGGCTTTGGCCGTGTAAATTATTATGTTGTATTTGCACCAAATAAATGCTGCGGACATAACAACCGGAGTCATTTTTGAGTTGTATATTTTAAATTTAATGCACAATTAATATGGGTGTGTTTGAGCGGCCAAATAATAACAGTAGTATTGCTAAAGTGCTGCTAAGTTGATGGAATGTCGCTAATTTCCTAGCGATTATCAATAGATTGTCAATATTTCGTTCAACGGGCACGCGTAATTGCCACATCTGCTCAAATTTTCCAAGTTTTTCCATTCTTGATTTAACTTAAGCTGTTATGCCAATATTTTTCTGCCAGTTTTTTTTCAAATAGGTAATTTTTCCAAAAGCAAAATAAATTACAGAAAAGATTACAGAGTTAAACAGCCTTAAAAATTCAGCTATGTTGGTTATACACAGAAATACAACAGAGGGTTGTGTCTCCGCTTTTCGCAAGTGTTGAGATTCACCACGCGTGACACGCGTGATTCACCACGTCCAAATATCACAATCCACGGATAGGTACCGGCGGGTTTGTATGGGACTTAGGCTGTTATGCCAAAGTAAATACAAATCTTTACCGATAACTGTGTTATCGATTAATTTATCGAATTCTAACAAAGTAATATTACATTGTCATCGGAGTTATACATGTGTGCAAAATTTCAGCTCAATCGGACACCGGGAAGTGTATCAAATTTAACTTGCAAGATTCCATTACAGACAACAAAAGTGAAACTAAATAAAAGCTTATAAAAAAGGTGTTTGAGGAGGAAGACTTCATCATGGATGACTGGCGTATCGTGCTACGCAACCATTGAAATCGACTTGGGCGTCTAACGCCAATTAATAAATTAATGAATGTGTACTGCCTACATTACTTACATACGTCTTTTGCCACCCTTGAATGCCACCATATTCTTATGATGAATAAAACTGGTCGACACAGGTTCTGTTGCATGGGATTCTATGAATGATTGTTAAAGTACTGTGACGAATATTAGCAACACTAAGGGATGCTATCATCTCTAAACCGATACTAAGCAGTGAATTGTATGCACATCAACAAATCAATCATTATGTCTACCCATATGTCCATACAAGCAGCGGAGAGTAACGCCCAAACACATGCATATATATGAGATACTCTCAAAAGTATGCAATCATTTGTGCAAGTATCACTCACATATACACGCGCATTGGCTATGAGAGAAGCTATAAAATCCTACATCTGTAGTTATAGCTGAGTAATTTTATAGCTGATAACTAACTAGTAAGTTCTGGAAATAGAAGCGCCTAGAAATATGTCAACGAGGAAACCGCAAAGTATAAAACCAGCAACAGTTGAGGCACGAGAATAAGTTTCGTTTAAGCAAGCTATCAGTTGCGAAGTATAAATGTTATTGTGAAGTACTTTAATAAAGGCCATTTTTGCATTATTAAATATTGGAGTTGTTTATTCAACAGTTAAGTTATTCGAAAGTTAGCAGAAGATTTGGAATAATCGCAATTTCAGAAAATTCGTTACAGTACTTTCTACCCTTATTTCAACTCTAGAAGCCGTTTCTTTCCTAGCAGCTCTAGTTTCTGAAATATTTAAAAATAAAATTTTTAGTAAAAATTTGTGTAATATATTTATGGTGAGTTAAATTTTCTTTTAAGATATTTTCTTTTATGAGTTCGTTCAGGAGCACTACTCTGAATGCTCCAGCAGTAATCAGCTAACATATGCGCGTTCCAGTGTCCTTGATATCTTAGTGCGGAGAGGTCCTGGTGAAAACGCTCGCCCTGCTCTTCACTGAGATCGTTTAAATTTTCAGGACAACGGTCCAGATGACTATGGAGAAAGTGCATCTTGATACTTATGTTTACAACCAGACTTTGTAAGAGTAGCATCTGTTAGTCCATATGCTCTGAGAAGTTAAGTAACTTGCCGTTTCCTTAAAAGTTGTTGACAACCCAAACAGATTCGTCCCATGCAGATTTTTCAGGTGCTTTCATGCGGCTAGTGGAGTCTGCAACACAAATTAGTCTTCTGCTTTGTGGGCCATCGAAAATCCTAGCTTCTACCTTTTCAGAACTCAGCTTTGGAAATGATTTAGAAACGTATTTCAATTTGAATTAGATCTCCTGAATGATGCCGGAAAGAATGTCTACCACTAACGGCTGGTCGGACAGCAGTCAGTAGGTTAGGATAAATACGTTTAGAGTGGTTTCTGCATTTTATTCCTGTTATGTTTACTACACAAAAATAAGAGTCGCTGTGATGGTCCGACGTTTCACGTCATATCAAAGGAGTTTGGTACTTGAAATGAGATCTTTTTTTATTTACCTATAAGCGTAATGACTCAACACATATTTTACATACGAAACTTGGAATCCAGGGGTTGTTATTAGTTTCATATGGGGAACCGAATGAGTCCACATAAGCCCACTACGTCTCATGGATTCTAACGAAGCTCCTTGAACTTGAACATATACGCGCCACAAATAAAACAAAAACTCTTTGGACTGTTTACACTAGTGATGGACGATATTTCACTATCGGTGATTGCATCGCCGTGAATGAAAAATCGCTAATAGTGATAGCTATTGCTATCTAAATATATCAGTGATTGGCGATTTTCCTTCATTCGATTCCTTTGAATGAAAATCACCTCTGGCACCACTCGGTTGTGTTAACTTTTAGCTCTTTCAGTCGACTTTATTTTGAATTGATATTTTTGTAAACGTTTTGATCTGGTTGGCTGCGAAAATTTGATTGTATTAATTTATTAAAAATCCGGTTTAATACCGAGTGAAAGATGACAGCAAATTATAGTACAAAAAAGAAGTGAAATGTGGCAATTTTATGAGCCCATAAATGAAACGCATGCAAAGCCCGGTGATAATTGTAAAAATCCACGTTCATATAAATATTTCATGAAGTGTATAAAAGAGATTAAGTGACTGAATTTTTTTGTTTTTAATTACAAATGATGCCAAATAGACCTGGGTCTTTAGACTTGGTCTAAGATGGTTTGCTGTGTTATTCCTAAGTTAATACTTCTAGGCAGTATCCGTTAGCATTTTATAAAATTTATATTTTTGATGGAAAAATAAAAGAATTATATAAATATATATCACTAGTTTTATTGTAAACAGATGTAACTCAAAATTCAAGTTTTTTGGGAGAATGCAGTTCAAGTTTTGTCATATTATATGATTGAATTCTCCAGCTAATTTCTAGGGCACTGAAGTGCGGGGCTAATTTTCTGTTAAAAAATATTTTTATAAGAGTTAGAAGAATTTGCTATATTTTTGGTCTGCATTTTTCATTAAAATTTAATTCACTTTACTATAAAAACATTATGCAGCCAAATACAACTTTCAGAATAAATTCATATGGAGTATTTCTGAATACATCGCTGTAGTATAAAAATAATAGTAAATAAATCAAGTTTTATGGTGTTACATAAACAGATTTGTTTCGGATTGATTCCTCTTACATTCAAAAATCAAAGCATTTTCAATTAGCAAAATTTATAAAACAAATATGCATTTCCGCTAGTTTCATCTCATTGAGTATAATACGAGGCTGAACATAATATCGTCAGCCAGTTAATAATATTTTATCATAATATCTCAGAATAGGGTGGCCCCCACTCCGTTGGAAGGACCAGGTGGAAAACGATTTAAGCTCCCTTGGTGTGACCAATTGGCGCCGGTTGGCGGAGCGAACGAGCGACTGGCGCACCTTGTTGGACGGCCATAACCGTTTAGACGGTTAAGCGCCAATTAAGTAAGTAAGTAATATATCAGAAAATAAGAGTTTCACATTACATCAGTTTACAATAAAAGGTACATATTTTTTTATTTTTATTCCAATTTTGGTTCATATATTCTGTATACTAACCTAAATTAATGTATAACACTCAATCTATTCCGGTAAACAAACTTAAACATTCCTTTTTTATATCCCGGTATACAAATTGCGCATTCGTTTATTAAAAATAAATTAAAGCGATCGCTATAGCTATAAAGAATAGCCGCGATTCAAAAATCGTTATCACTATTTTCACTGATAGTTCAAAATCGCTGTATCGCCCATCACTAGTTTACACACATTCTCTTTGATAAACTCATACCAAATAATGCAATGTATTACAGCAGTTACTACACCTTCTACGGTAATATGTTAACTGATAAGTGGTTTTTTTTGTGTTAAAAAACTTGAGCTGAAGAAATTGAAAGAAATTTGCGTGCAGATTTGAAATCAGCGACCCCATATTAATGAGAAACAAAAGAAAAACTCCACGTAACAGTCAAAAAGTGCTATTTTGTTTACCAGTGTAATATATCAATCGCGCAATAAAATTTAAATTCTTTACACGACTTTGTTAATTTCTCATTGCTTTGATATATTTTGAAATGCTCTGACGGACTTGTAAGAATTTTTTCCACGAAATCATAATCAAGAGTTATTATTAGTCGACCAGCAGACGTGCCGAAACAATTTAGACAGTTTTATTCGTTCTTGGTGATTACAGCGTGATTGGTCAAAAAACCAGTTACTCACCAGAATTAATTCATTGTACGTGACGGTTATGATAAATAATTTTCAATTAACAAATACGAGGCGCTAAGATTTTTACTCTTTTACGTAAGGTGCCACTTTTAAATCCCAATTCGATATAAGAAAGAATAAATGAAGTAAGATGACTTAAAGGTTTGACAAGTTGAAAAAATGATCTTTTGCGGATATAGATTCGATATGTTCCCGTAACAAGCACCATTAAGGAACAAGCCCGACCATCTCGGAAACGGTTTTATATGACCACATTAAACCTTTATCTTTATGGATGGTAACTATCATAACATGTCAGATAACTTGAACAGAAAGAAAGAAATCATTCCTCAACTTCTATTGATTTGTTAACGACTTGTTATCGATAGGGAGTTAATATCATGGACTTTTATCTGTTTCATAACAAACCGATGAGTCTTCGATTACATATAGATAACTGACTTAATTACTTATTTATTTGGTATACTTAACCGTTTAAACAGTTATACCCGTCCAACAAGGTGTGCCAGTTGCTTCTTCGCTCTGCCAACTGGCACCAATTGGTCACAACAAGGGAATTTAAATACCTTTCAACCTAGTCTTTCCAGCGGAGTGGGGCTGCCCTCTCCCTCTGCTTCCATAGGTGGGTTCCTATAAAAAGACTATATTCTTTCGATAACTTACTTATTTAGTTCTCGCTTTGTGACTATCCTCCTCATTGTTTGTTTTGTTATTTTTGTAAGAAAGAAGAAATTACCTCTAGGTTGATAAATACACAAAATAACCATACAATCTATACATCAGCACTGAGTGAAAATCGAATAGAAATGTATATTTTGTGTTCATAAACGAAGAAGAAAACATCGCAACTTTGGGTGACTTTACAACACTATCATTGACAAATCATTTCTGTTTGACACGACAGATTGTTCATCCATCTGTCAAATTTTCGTACATATAAAAGATTCCCAGGAAATTGCTAGCTTCCTTTCCGTTTCTGGTTTTCTTCAAGGTAGGAGTGAAGTCTAAACTCTGCAAAAGTAATTGGTCTACAATTTTTCAATCATGTAAGTAAAACAACATATTTTCCTTCAATCGCGCTGACCTAAGTTATTTACATGTTTTAACATGTGTATAGATTTTACTTCCAATTGGTGAAAAATTGCAAGAGTTCTGTTCCATCAATCAAATCCTCTCGCCTTGCTGCAGGCGTATACGCACACAGCAGGTAATTCTATATTCATGACCAAAACACAAACTAATCCTCTTCCAATTGTTTTAATAAATCCGAATTACCTATATTGTTTTATGAGGAACGGATCGAATCTCATTGCTTTTTTTTTGTTGTGTTTCATTTTCCCCAGCGACAAGTTATCTACACCCATAAAGAATTCGTAGCCTTTGACTTTGCGTATCCAACCTAATCAGGAGATCATATGGTGCCAAACGGCATATCAAATATTGATTTTGCACTCCGCAATAATGCAGACCAAATTACCTCCCATAGTGGCTGTTAGTTTTGTTCGGAATGCTGCGAGCTCACGACGCGGTTAATGAAACCAGCGGTTGTGAAAAATTAAAAGTTAACTAAAGCTCTCGTTAAGTTCTTAAAAAGAAACAAACTATAAACGGAAAGTGGAGGACTCTTGCAGTCCATTTATACAAAAAACCGAAAAGAAATTAGTATTTAAATAATTTTTCTAAAAAAACAAAAAAAAATAGAGAGTCGGAGTCAACCAATTATTGAATTATTCTTGTTTTAAGAAGAAAACCAAAACAAAAACTCCAAAAACAAAAAAAAAAACAAAAAAAAAGAAACAAAACCACAAATCTAATTACCAACGCTAAGAAGAACGAAACTTTTTAAACATGTATCGTATTTTGCTGCAACGAAAAACAAAACAAAAATTGTTTAATGTCCCAGTTTTGTTGATATTAAAAGAGTGCCACTAATTATTATAATTTGTATAATAAAATAGTAATATACAATAAGTAAGAAATTATAATTGTTGCAGAACGAATGTTGCTAAACTGTTGTTGCTAATTCTACATACATATATTCAACAGCTCAGCAGTTATCATGTAAGGCCTTTCATCATGCTGCCGAAAATGTTGCCGTAAGTTTAAAACATGAGTACATACGTAATTATTTATAATCATATATATATATATATAATTTCATTCTCTTTCTAGTAGTTTTATATTTTTGTATGATTTTTTTGTTGAGTTAAGCGCCAAATACACGACACGAACATTTTCGCGAACATTCCGCAATCTTGTTCGCAGCTTTGGCCATACACCATACGAACTTTTGGCCGAACATTAGTTCTCTTTCAGACAGCGATGAATACGGACAACAATTGTGCTGCAGCAATATTGCTCGCTGTGGCAATTAATTTATTTTTATTTATTTATTATATTTATTATTATTGCGCCCGCAAACTACTTATTTTTTTTATAACTGTATCCTTTGTGGCATCAGGATCTACTTCTTTTAATTTTTCGATTAAAGTCGCATAATCATTATTCTTTTTAATTCTATTACAATAATCTTTGCATTTTACTTGGCACAATGATGGCAAAGATTTATACATTTCAATAAATTCACTCAGAAATTTTTTATTGTCCATTTTACTTTTCCGCGCACGTCTGTTCCGTTCAGAAATTACTACAATTATGAGCTATTTCGCCATACACGCACGAACAGTTCGCGCAAATGTTCGCCAAAAATTAAAATATTTTGCGTTTTAGCGAACATTTGCACGAACTGGCAAACACCACCATACACGACAGAAAAGGTCGCAGAAACATGACATAACGGGAATGTTCGCTCTCTTTCTCTTGTTCTCGATGGCAAAACAATTCTTCTTGTTTTGCCAATAAGCATTCTCCATGAACTTTAGGCATATAAACAGTAAATATTAATTACTTCTAGCTTTAGATTTGTTGTTGTAAACACCAGTTCTTTTTAAGTAAAGAAAGTGTAATTCCAATGGCTGTGATCGCCATATTGTTTAAACCTTGAAAACTCTTAAAGAATTTTTTTTGTGTAAATAAATCAAAAAAATATGGAGTAAAAATTCAGTTTCCTTTTGCGATGGGGTAAAGATGTAGAAGTTTGATGTGTACATGGGATCCTCATTTTAGCGCCCTAGAGGATAAATGGAGGGTGGGCTTGGTCCCTGCAATTGCGCTAACATCAACACCATATCCATAGCATGCTGGTGGAGGAGATCATAGAAGAGTTTGAGGGGGTATCTATTTTTAATCTTCATTCGTTAGGAATGATATATTCTAGTCCTAATTTTTTTTTTTGTCTAACATTGAAGTTGTCTTCTTCAGCAACTCCGCAGGAGCTCGATTAAAGTTATGGACCAATTATAAGGCGTGGTTGGATAGTTAAATAAACCCCCCACAGGCTGATTGCTAGCTGCTACCAGGAGTTCCGTCCAACTATCAAACTAGCCACAAACAGGCATGCAAAATAAAATACAGCTTAAACGACTTTGGCCGCCCAACAAGTCACGCAAGTCGCTTCTTCCTCGGGCTAACTGGCGCCAATTGATAATACCAAGGGAATTTAAGTTATTTTCCACGTGTTCCTTGCAGCGGAGTGGGGACCGCCTTCTTCCTCTGCTTCCGCAGGCGGTTCCGTCGCCAACGCATAAAGGTCTGTAAATCGTATGAAGAATTTTTCTCTCGAACACTCTCAGAGCCGCCATATCAGATGTTGTCAGTGTCCGCACTTCTGCGCCATATATTAGGACGGCGACGACAAGTGACTTGTAGAGCATGATTTTCGTTTGCTGAGAAAGAACTTGACTTATCAAATGCCTACTTAAACCAAAGTAGCATTTATTGGCAAGAGTGATTCTTCGATGGATTTCAAGGCTGGCATTGTTGTTTGTGTTAATGCTGGTTCTCAAATAAACGAAGTCTTTAACTTTTTTCAAATTATGAATGCCAACAGCGTCGTAGTTGTCAGGGAGCAAGTACGCGGATTCATCCTCAAACACATCTTTTCCACTTAGTTTTCCAGTTTGGCATGAGCAGAGCTTACGATGCGAGTGTTCAAACAAATTAATAACACGCCGATAAATAATTTGTAACACTCCGATAGCAAATCTACATATATCGTAAATTATTCATAAAAAATCGATAACTTTTCGGTTATAAATCGATAGCTTTTCGAAAACATATGACTTTTCGTAACTTTTCATAACAAATCGATAACTTTTTGGTAATATATCGATAAATTTCCAAAAAATAAGCGATACCTTTTTCGGTAAAAATTCGATAACTTATCGATAAAAATTCATTAACTCATTGCTAACCTGTGCTATGAATAGCAAATTTTTTAACACTTCTATAACAAATCGATACCTAGTCGATGGCACATTTATAACAAGCCGATAACTCATCGATAACAAAACGTTAACACTTCAATAAACAATTGATAACACGCCGTTCGGTTCTGGTTTCGGCTTCGGTTTTGTCCTTAGCTTTGACTTCTAAACTTTCCTTTCCTCGTCCCTCATTTTCTTTTTTCTTTTCACGTTTCTTTAATTTTCTTTCCTTTCCTTTGTTTTACTTTCCTTTCTGTTCCTTGCCTTCGTTCATATTGTGCCGAATATTAGCAACACTAAAAGACACAAGCATCTCTAAGCCGATGCTAAGCAGTGACTTGTATGCACATCAATAGATCAATCATTATGTCTACACATATGTACGTACACGCAGCGGAGAAGAGACGCACAAACACATGCAGATATCTTATCTGAGATGCTCCCAAAAGTATGCAATTATAATTGTGGAAGTGTCGCTCACAAATACACGCGCATATGAGAAGCTATACACGTGCATCTGTAGTTATAATTATATAGCAGTAACTAAGTAAATTCTGGAAAAGCCTATAAGTATGCAAACGAGAAATCACAGAGTATAAAAGGCCGCAACAGTAGAGGCACGGCAATCAGTTTCATTTAAGCAAGCTATTGGTTGTGAGGTATCAGTGTTATTGTGAAGTACTCTAATAAAGGCCATTTTGCATTATTAAATAGTGGAGTTATTGATTCAACAGTTTAGCGATACGAACGTTAGTAGAGGAATTGCACTAAATTCGTTACAATATCAAATCTACCACGTACATTGTTCCCATATTCTGGATTTCCCTATACTGTTAGCAACCGGATAAGCTTTCTGTTACTTACTTACTTACTTACTTAATTGGCGCTAAGGCGCTCCAGTCGCTTCTTCGCTCTGCCAACTGACGCCAATTGATCCCACCAAGGGAGTTTAAATCGTTGCTTTCTATTACAAGAACATTATGACTTTCTACGTTGCTACTCCAGTTCCATCTTCGAGCCATCGATTTAGTTCGAAACATCATTATTAAAGGTTGCTAAGGCACCACAACCATGGAGTTTTTTTGAGCTCAGCCAAGGTCGAGCAAACTCGTAAACGCCAATTAAATAAGAAAACAACTTCAAGTAGAATGGAGCTATCATATAAAAGATATTCAACTGTTGTCAACTGCTCAGTTATGATTCTCTTCTTTAAAATTATTGATGTGTCTGCATAACTTTTGAAAAATAAAAATCTTATATGCAAAGCTAATTTTTCCGCTGGGAAATTTTAAAATCAAGATACCAATGATTACTTATTTGTTTAATGGAGCACTTGAACTTCCGTTTTGTTGTTCACAGCAGACATGCAGACGAGCGGTCGTCGAGTGGCTAAGCATCCACAGTTCGTTGAGTACAGACGTTAATCAGCCAGATGATATGTTTATGTAAAAAAAAACGACCAATTACCAATTTTGAATATTAGTTTTGTTTATGGAAGTTGAATGAATGCGCCGGAGAATGAAGGAGTGGTGGACCAGTTGTGATGGCTGACTGGCTACTTGCAATCAAATTCCTTCACAGCTTTTGTGTGAATCAGTGACACGTTGTAGGACGAGTAGTATTGTTGTTTTTGTTGCACTACTTATGTGGGTTTGTTTGCCTGTTTGTGGTCTGTAGATGGCACAGAATCCGACAAACCATTAGCTAGCGTCAATTCATTTATTTGGAGTGCATACACTTAAGATTGTTTTTCTTTCTTTCTTCGTTTAGATTATTTATTCATTTTTTATTCATGATTTTCAATTTTTTCCCTGTCCCAAAATTTTTCTTAGTTTTTTTAAAGCTGCTGTCTGTGCGGCGGTATTTGAAGAACCGGTTTCGTCGAGGCAACTCCGAAGGGTAACTGGCTACCCAGTGGGCAATGTGTGGATTAGGTTGAATCTAGCTAATTACTGCTCAGCGTGACAAAAGGGAATTCCTGGTCAGTATAGTGTTGCGCTTATTTCCTCGTTTTCATCAGAATTGAGCCCTACTAGATGCATCTAATAACCACGGACTCATTCAGTCTATTTGAGTTCCTCATGGACCGGCCAGTTCAACCTAGCCTCATATAATCCATACGTGTATCGTTCAGAGCAGGGAATCTGCGAAGGGAGCGTTCTTCTCTCATTATTTTGAACATTGTCATTAAATTGCGATGCCTATAGAAGAGAGATAGGATAATCAAGACATCGACGTGGTCATAATAAAACTTTTTCGGCAAAAGCGGGCTAATTCATAAAGAAGTCAATTCCGAAGCACACCGAATCAATATCTGAGAAAAAACTATCAATATGCATTTCACTCCTTAAAACCTTCGGGGAATGTGATGTATATTGAAACGACTTTCCGTCATCCCTTGTCAAACTTGGTCCGGAGACAACTCGATTTCGGCATTGTGTCATCTTCAGTGTCATTTTTCATTCGCGAGTGTCTTTATCGGTACTACGCCAGCATCAACAACTAACATCACTGCTTGGGTGTAAAACAAGGCCCGATATATTCTATCTAATTTTAATTTCTACCTGGGAAGAAGTCAAGTCGGGCTTAAAACAGCTTTGTTCGATATTTGACTGTTGTGGTAAATCAACACGGAAGTAACATTCTTTGAAAGTAGCCACAGATCTCCTAAATTATGGGTGTTACCGGAAAGTGGAAGATATTCTGAATAGATGCATATACCACTGCCCACCTTGTCATGCAGCTCCAGTTCCATCCACAAAAAAGGCTGTGTTAAAACTGTTATGGCTGTGACTCCAATGTTTGAATGAATGCTTTTCCTTGTCAAAAGTTTGTTTACAATGTTCAACAGTGAACTACCCCCATTGAGTTTCCTCCATATCGAGTTCGTACAGTGAAGTCCCTAAAGGCAGTCCCCTTTTCCTCGCTGTTTTTCAACCCCGAAATCGAAATTCGAAGGACAACATTTCAAGCTCCCTTCTTCCACTTCTTTCAACAAGCACCTTGAAGGTAAGAGTGTTATGTAACGTTACCCCTAAAATCTTTGGATGGAAGCAGTCTGTAGAGCAACGCCATCGACAAGAAGGTCCAAAATTTCGGTCACCTGGTCCTTTCACGTCGTAAGCAGAGTAGTCATGGATTAGATCGATGATAGCGCCAGGTCGCGCTGTGTGAAGAAACGAAAGTGACTGGGGAGATGGCTACTTATTTTAGAAGCTAATTTGTCTATCGAAGTGCCATGTCATGTTGGCTACACACTCGGCTTCTTTCATTCTCGTGACATGGCTATCGTAGACATGTGTGTATGATAGTGCCAGGTCGCACGATGTGAAGAAACCAGAAAGACTGGTGAGATGGTTACTTATTTTAGAAACTAGTTTATCTATTCAATTGATATGTCCTGTTGAATACCCTCTTGCATCGTGGATAAGACAAGTGTAACATCATCTGCATAGACGTCAAAATTATAAATAGGACCAATCAACTGATTTTTAAAGTGACTATCGTGGTCTCAATCTGAATCTCTCTCTATCACCCACTGAAGATAGCCGCCCAATGCATCGCAATATTGAACATCCTGTAAAAAAGCTGTCAAAGAGCGAAAAAGTTGCCATCTTGAACATCCTGTCAGGCAGTTAAGGGATAAGTTATCACACTTGTTTTGTCCACAATACACTCTCGGTTTTTTTCATTCGCGTGACATGGCCTAACCAACCTAACCCTGTGTTTTAATTCGCTGCACTATAATGATGTCTGCTAGTACAGCTCATCATGTAATGTTTTTTAGTACACGTCGTCTCCAACGCGAAGAGGTCTGTAAATCTTTCAAATAATTGCTTTCAATAATATGACAACCGCTTCCCTCGACCAATCTAGGAGACTCACTTGAAATCAGCAAATTTTCAAATTTACATGCAAAATATTATGAGGCGGCCGCGAAGCTTGTCGCTTACTTCGGTTATTCAAAGAAATGGCATTTGTTTACTACTACCAGCAAGGACTTTGTGGTTGCATACTTTTAGGCGTAATTTGAAAAGCGTTACAGTGCATGCTGTATTATTGTGACTCTTACGCGTTTAACAGTTCTTTCTACAGTTTTTCAGATTATTCGTATTCAATAAGAATCGGTACCTATCCTGCCATAAAATTCGGTAGAGGAGGTTCGTCAAAGAACCGGGTTCTACGCCATCTCATTCTGCGACACATCACTATCTTATAGCATAACAATTTCTTTGACTGTAATTGTTGACTGTCATTTCAGTTGTGCAACTAACAATAACAACAACAACAATATTAAGCCAAGCAATGACGACAGCTGATAGCAGTAGCAGGCAGCAATGACAGTCGTGGCCGTACACAAACGTCCCTTTCTCACAACAAAAGCGCACAGAAATTGCCTAAGCAAACGTAGCCTCAACCGCTTACAACAGTTCCCCGCTGCCACAGCTGGCACACCGCTCATCAAACTGAACAGCTTACGATTTTCTCGACATTCTCGATCAGCAAGTGAATTGAACTGGTTTCAGATTACAGCAGCGCCACCATGAATTGCCGTGCACGCGGATTGCTTAAGTCGCTGGCTCGATTTGACGGACGGCCAGCCGGTTGTTGTGCTCCTCCAATTCAAGTGGCTCCTCCTGAAGTGTGTGCTCTCAAGTGTAGCCATCTAGCTTTTGTATCCATGCCATGGGTAATAAAAATATCGGCGAGTAGAGCAATTGCAACAACAACAACAATAAGTGACATGGAAATGTCGCTTTTGCTAACAATTCAAATTAAAAAGAGAAAAAAAGAACAGAATAAAATAAATTCAAAATAATGCAAAGCTATGAAAGAAGTTGTTTATAAATGGGCAAGACGTTAGGAGACATGGCTAGACGTCCAAGCTGAGCGTGGCAGACAAAAGCTTTTTCTTTTCACTTGAATCTATTCAAGTTGTGATTTCATTTGGCGCCATCCGCTTTGCGCGTATGACAATCGCATAAAATGTGCAATGCCATCAGCAGCGGTACTCGATTAGACTTGGTTGGACGTTGGACTAAAATAGTTCGCAGGCAGGCAATGGATATTAGTCGTGAAGCAGTCGAGCGCAATTGCTTTAAACAAGCTGTTATTTTTGGCGGTTTTTTATACTCAGTGTGCTTTGCACGCAGAGTATATTAACTTTGATTGGATAACAGTTGGTTGTACAGGTATAAAGGAATCGAGATAGATATAGACTTCCATATATCAAAATCATCAGTCAGCATCGAAAAAAAATTTTATTGAACCATGTCCGTCCGTCCGTTAACACGATAACTTGAGTAAATATTGAGATATCTTCACCAAATACAGGAGCTTATCTGGACCTAGAAAATATTGGTATTGAAAATGATGATAACCACGCCCACTTTTTATATATATAACATTTTGGAAAACACAAAATCCAGATTATTTAATAAATAATACACCTAGAATGTTAAAATTTGACATGTGGACTGATATTGATAAATGGGCGTGGCACCGCCCACTTGTGATAAAATCAATTTTACAAATATTATTAATCATAAATCAAAAATCGTTAAACCTATCGGCAGCGAGGTTGCTTTTGCTATAAGGAATACTTTGCAGAAAAATTAACGAAATCGGTTAAGGGCCACGCCCACTTTTATATAAAAGATTTTTTAAAGGGCCGTGGAGGAATAAAATAAGCAATATCTTTGCAAGAAAAGAGCTTTATATCAATGGTGTTTCATTTCCCAAGTGGATTTATAACAATAAATAGGAAAAACTTCAAATTTAAAAAAGTGGGCGTGGCACCGCCCCTTTTATGACTAAGCAATTTTCTCTGTTTCCCGAGCCATAACTCAAAGAAAAATTAACGGATCGTAATAAAATTGGGCACAAAAATTTTCCCTATAGCAGGAAATATTTCTAGAAAAAATGGGCGAGATCGGTTAAAGACCACGCCCACTTTTATATAAAAGATTTTTAAAAGGGTGGTAGACGAAAGTAATAAGTTATATCTTAGCGAAAAAGAGCTTTATATGAATAGAATTTTACTTTCTAAATTGAATTATAACATTAAATTGGAAAACACTAAATTTTTGAAAATGGGTGTGGCACCGCCCCTTTTATGACTAAGCAATATTCTATATTTCGGGAGCCATAAACACAACCATACACATATTTTCCTTATAGCAGAAAATATTTCTAGTAGAAATGGACGGGATCGGTTAAAGACCACGCCTACTTTTATATAAAACAAATTTAAAAGGGGCGTAGACTAGAATAATAAGCTGTAACTTCGCAAAAAATAGCTTTGAATCAATGATATTTCACTTATCAAGTTTTATTGTAAGAGGAAATGGGGAGAAATTTTTTTTTAAACGGGCGGTGCCACGTGTTATGCAGAAAAGTAATTTATCTGAAATGAAATGTACAATTGAAGCTCACGCTGAGTATATAATGTTCGGTAACACCCAAACTTAGCCTTACTTACCTGTTTTTTGCTGTTTTTACATTTTTTTGTTTACCCTTTCTATTGTTAAGCGTCTTCGTGAGAAGCTTTTGACTCAAGTTGAATGCCCAGTCTTAGACATCTACCTAAGTTTAATTCGATTTATGCATGAGCGTCGCTCTCTTGGATAAGTTAATTCATGCTCGTACAGAAAATTACTGGTTTTGTGCTAGTAAAAATTATAATCGACAATATGAAAGATCAAAAACAAATATTAATTGATTACCCTTACAACTCCTTTGCAAGGGCAGCCACCTTAAGGGCTTAGCCGAACTCCATAACGCCCTACTACGAGTGACTGAGTGGCTAAAGCATTTGCACTTGCTGCGCTCGCCTTCTAGGAGGGAGGCGGAAGGTCAGTGACCAATAACTGCAAACTTCTTTATGCAAGATATTATGCGGACCGGAAGAATCGCGTTGTTTGCAGCCAGGAGTATATTTGGGTGGATTTGAACGGAGCTTTCCCGATACTAGGCCAATGGATGCTGCTGCGATGGACTTTCCTCTAAAATTTAGATCACTGTACCTACCCAGTGGGGCAGGTAGTTGTACGACGGCTTTCATTGAATTCGATAAAATATACTGATATATATATATATAATAAAGATGACAGGGATTATAGAGAGTCAAACCAGGAGAATGACTATAGCGGCTCATCACTTAGCTCTGTGTAGAAGCAGGGACTTGCTCAAATAGGGAAAGCACGCGAGGAACTGAATGCAGGAAAAAGGCAAACAGAGCGATATCGCTATACCGGACGTTGTCCTTAAAAATGTTCAGTGCTTGACAGCCGTATTCGACCTAACCAATCGGGAGAGCGAACGTCTAAGGAGGTGGAAGTAGCCCGAATACCATCCGAGGACAAGAGTTTACGGGACTCATAGGGTTGTGTTGCGCGACCCTTTGAAGGGATTTCCGATGAAATTTAAAGCTTTTCCGACCTAATTGTCAACCTCACCCATGCTTCGCCACGGATCTGTATTTATTCGGTAAGCAAGACTTTGGGGACCCAAGTTTCTCATGGAAAGGGGAGGTTTAAAAGGGTTGGCGTGGTCATATCAAATCGTTCCCGCGGTCGCCGGGCTAGTATCTTAATCGTGCTATATTTCGGAGCTTACCGGATCAATATCCGGCAGAGGACCATCAACATCAATAAAAAGCTCTCTGATCTAACTTATTGAATCGGAGGAAACAAAACCCTGGCTTATACGGTGCAGCTCAACGGCGATAACGCGAGAACTGCTGCATACTTCGGGTGGATGACAGTCCCCGACCGTGGCGCAGCTTGACAACAGAAATCCTTATCGACATATCTCTACGGCACAGTGTAATGGTCGAGCTGATGAGGGATTAGGTGATCCGCCCGACATTTCTTTCTTCCACTCTGTGGGATATCAGAAATGAGTTAAACTTATTCGTTGTAACGATCACGCAACCCTGGAATAGCTCAGGGGAATAGTTCTTTACCTCCAAAGGCAAGGCAAAAGCGCACGTTACGTGCTTATGGAAAGAGCATATATTACGATACCAAAGCTACGATAAGGATCTCATGCGTAGTGATAACGGACGATGCGCTGTGATTCCTTCAGTGCCAGAACCCGAGTATAACGGGATGGAAAAATGCTTCGTTTATCTCAGTCCACGAAGATGAATCAATACTATATTCTCTAAATTAACAAAGAGAATAAGCAATATTCGGAGTCTGGCAAATGGCATGGGGTATAAAAAGTATTCATCCAATTGAAGGCAGCAAAGTTGCTGGAGGGGGACATTCAGCACCAAGATGTTGAGAGCTCTGCAAATATACCTCCAACATAGCAGGGTGGCGCCTGCAGAGGGATCGAAAGGTTTCTGCGATTGGGTTCTATATAACCGTTTTATGATATAGGAAATTTTTCAATTGGAAGACAAGATAGGATGCTATTGCATGCAGCAGTGGACTTGCTTTAAAGACAAAGATACCCTTTTTCCCTGGATGCGGATATCCTTTTAGACGTCTGCTTAAAATGGACGCTGCCCCTAGCCAGGACGAAGAATTCCCTATAAACAAAACAATTAGATACAGCTGCATATGAAACAGCAGATCGGCTTAGCGATGATTCAGTCTACTAACCAGATGCTTTAACTATTAGTTCTTTTTTCAATCAGTCGTCGTTCTATGGCCTACTATACAAATAAGTATTATACCCGTACGCACTGGTACGTTGCTACCCAAAACTGTCTTTTTTGGAGACTCTTACATTATATCCCTCAAATTTAATGGCCACAAAAATAACAACAACAAGATCTCGTGTCTATTCGCCAAATAACTTTCTTTGTCAGCAACTGAAACTTCTCCACTAGAATTTTACCACCGCATGTAAAAGTTTCTGTTCTTTGGGGCTGATCAAACTTCTGTGTGCGTTGTACTTATTTCAACGACCACACCCTCTCCCGACTTTTGGGTCTCTCTTTGAACACGTAACCAGCATACTGATGCAGGTAGCATGTTAGCAAGTGGGCGTATGGCTTGGGAGGGTGTAGGACCTGTAACATAAAACCATTACATTTTAATAAACAAGTCTTGGATGAATTACTATTTCAAGGCATTACACGGCTGCTTAGCTAATATTACCATCGAACTATAAATTCTATGGATTCAGATGGTGCTGAGGAGCTGCAGCTCAACTTCGGTGCTAGGCAAGCGTCTGCTTTCCCAAGAGGAGTCCTTCTTTGAAAAGTTAGGTTAGCTTGAACTGGCCGGTCAATAAAGACCGCACATAGACTGAATGTATCCATAATGTTATCAGAATTTGTATGACGACCAAACGGAAGAACCCCAATCAGGAGCCAGGACATATGTTATAGAATAACTCCGTCCCTTTGGCAAATACCAGCAGTTTTCTAGGACCCAGCTTAATTGCTGCCTCAATATCTAGCAACTCTGCCGCCCCTAATAACTGGAGCTTTGACCTGGCGAGCGCAGGACACGAACACAGAACGTGCTCAACCGTTTCCTCCTGCAGCTCCCACTTCCTGCACTTGCTGTTACTGACGAGGCCTAACTTATAAGCATGTGACGCTAGAAGGCAGTGTCCAGTCAGTATGCCCATTGTGAGCCTTGAGTCTTCTCTCTTCAGTCTAATATCGTAGGCTTTGCACATGATTTTAGAAACTTTGCAGCCCCGCGCTTTTGTCCACGCCTTCCCTGCTTGATGGTTGATATGCAACTCCTGTCTCCTTTTGATTTCTTCCAAACGGATTGGGACGTCTATCGTCGACTCAGTAAGTGTTGCACCCTCCTTTGCCTAATCATCGGCCTTTTCTTTACATTCCATTCCTTTACAACCGGGCCTTCTTTGAGAGCTGAGAAGCAAAATTTAGCCTCTACAGTTAGAATCTTCCATTTGTATGAGCTCGTTCTACCATAAAGAGATTGACTACAAATCGATCAAACGATGACGTCCTGAGTATCTCAACTCGAATTAAAACCTGCCCTTGTCTCAAAGGATCCCCGACGAGTGCCAAAACAAATCCCTTTTTGGTTATAATGATACCAAAAAATGTTCGAACTATTCTTGGTGCACTGAAATTCATCCCAGAATGTACCATATACAAATTGAAATGAGCTAGGGGACAATGTTTCTCCTTCTGCCAACGGGGGTGTCGACAAAACTATATTCTGTAGGCCACAGGTCGTCTGCTAGTGGAATAATAACATAATATTTTTTTAAGCATATTTACCAATCATTTTCTAAGTGCTAACAAACATACGTGCATATGTCTTGCTTCGCTGCTCGTTAGTCAACGTCTAAACCCCACAATTACATTGTTGGTGAACACTTTTGTAGGTAAACAAATATAATGTGGGGAAGGTTATGAAGTATCGCACATCAGTATGTAGGTCCAACACTTCATCCACTTATGAACAAGAACGACAACGCCTAGCACAGGAAACCAAAATGTACAGACACATACTAACGTGTGCTTATACAGTAGTCGCTCACAAATTAGTACCTTCAGTAATTAGAATGTACAGAAATTAGAATCAACTTTTTCAATACATTACACGATCTGAAATTAGAATCGAAAATTCTAATTTCTGATCGTATTTTGTTTTTTTGTTGCAAAATAGATATAACAAGTAAAGGTGTCTAAGTTCGAGTGTAACCGAGCATTATATACTCAGCGTGGGCTTCAATTGTACATTTCATTTCAGATAAATTACTTTTCTACATAACACGTGGCACCGCCCGTTTAAAAAAATGTCTCCCCGTTTCCTCTTACAATAAAGCTCGATAAGTGAAATATCATTGATTCAAAACTTTTTTTTACTAAGTTATAACTTATTGTTCTAGTCTACGACCCTTTTAAACTTGTTTCATATCTAAGTTGCCGTAGTCTTTCACGGATCCCGTCCGTTTTTACTAGAAATATTTTCTACTATAGGGAAAATTTGTGTACCCAATTTTATTCGAGTTATGGCTCCCGAAACATAGAAAATTGCTTTCATAAAAGGGGCGGTACCACACCCATTTTCAAAAATTTTAGTATTTTCCAATTTAATGTTATAATTCAATTTAGAAAGTAAACTTTTTTTGATATAAAGATATAGCTTATTTTATTCGTCTACGACCCTTTTAAAAATATTTTATATAAAAGTGAGCGTGGTCCTTAACCGATTTCGTTAATTTTTCTTCAGAGCATTCCTTATAGTAAAGGCAACCTCTCTGCCGAATTTTGTTACGATAGGTTTAACGATTTTTGATTTATGATTAATAATTTTTTGTAAAATTGATTTTATCACAAATGGGCGGTGCCACGGCCATTTTAAAAAATGTTGGCAAATTTTTATCAAGAGTTTCAAGATCAGGCCAATCGTCAAATTTCAACATTCTAGGTGTATTATTTACTAAATAATCAGGTTTTATATATTTTCCAAAATGTTATATACATAAAAAGTGGGCGTGGTTATCATCTGATTTCGCTGGTTTTCAATACCGATCTATTCTGGGTCCAGATAAGCAGATAAGCTTGTGTACGAAATTTGGTGAAGATATCTCTATATTTACTCAAGTTATCGTGTTAAAGGACAGACGGACGGACGAACATGGCTCAATCAAATTTTTTTTCGATACTGATGATTTTGATATATGGAAGTCTATATCTATCTCGATTCCTTTATACCTGTAGAACCAACCGTTACCCAATCAAAGTTAATATATTCTATGTGCAAAGCACTCTGAGTATAAAAAGGGGAATCCCAAATTTATTCATGTTAAGCTCGGTGTAGTCGTTGGATTTTTGTCGTGCTTCTGTTCAGTTTTTATGTGAAATTCGATACGCGTGCACGTGTTTGGCATTGTTTGTATAAAAGTAAGTAAAGTTTAAAAAGTAATTCGCTGAAATGCCAAATAAACGTAAGAAAAATACTTTGTTCTTGGAAACCAAAGTTCAGATCTTGGAAAAAGCTTGACCAAGGTGTTAAAGGGAAGCGGTTAGCCCAAGAATTTGATGTGCCGCCATCTGCAATCAGTTATCAAATCAAATAAATCATCAATTTTAAACGCTGTTTCTAATACCTATCATGAGGCTAACAAAAAATCATTGCACATCGCTGAATATTAGTTATAAAGTTTTTGATTAATTTTATATTTATTGTAATTGGAGTTTTTGTTTTTTGGATCTTTTTTTTATTTAGCGTATATATACATTAGACTGGATCGATTTATTTACCGATATCGCGCCATCGATTTTTCGATGGAATTTGGGCTCAGGAAAAAAAATTCCACTACGCATACCCAAAAAAATAATTTTCGAGCCTGCGAAATTTCATCTTTTTTACTTTTTTTCGACCTTGATTTTTAAGGTTTTTTTTCATGACCTACTAAAAAATTTTCATTTGATTGTAAAATTTGTATTTATTTTTTTCAAAACGCTGTTATCGCCAACGTTTTTAGCGGACATTTTTGGGTCGGACGGGGTATACATTTGAAAATTTTTTTAGTAGGTTATGAAAAAAAACCTTAAAAATTAAAGTCGAAGAAAAGTCAAAAAAAAAGAAATTTCGCAGGCTCGAAAAAAAAAATTTTTTGGTATGCGTATTGGCATTTTTTTTATCCTGAGCCCAAATCCTATCGAAAAATCGATGGCGCGATATCGGTTTACTTTCGTCCATACAAATCGAACCACCCTAATATACATATATGTATATTTAATTAAAAAAACATGTGATGTGTATTGTACTGGATTGTTACCTTATGTTTTTTTTTTTTTTTTTTTTTTTTTTTTTTTTTTTTTTTTTTTAATGAATAAAATTGAATAAGACACAATTTTATTGCAGTTTTTTTAATGCAAATTGACTTATTTTTTAAGGTTTTATACAAATAAAGAAACATCTGGGAATTCGAATTTTTCAGAAATTAGAATCACTGTACTATCACAACAGTGATTGTAAATATACAAGGCAAAAAAAAAATGTATGAAACATCGAGAGCTTTCGAGAATGTGAGAGGCAGATAATCGAGGCAAGTTTGGAAACAAGCATCATAGTACAGCGGTGGCGATAAAAGTAGCGAGTGTGCCCCAGTTGATAAGTTTGATTTTAACTCTTTATAAGTGAAGAACGTTGGTGTTGAATAGAACTACAAATACTGTGTTATTGACGAATAAAACTATTTCTAAACAATAACAATGAATCGAAGTCGTTAAGTTTCTCACAATATCTACTCGTATTTATCATTCAGATATTTAAAGCTTCAGCATTTTTAATAGCCCAATTCACGCTTTGTTCGTGACACTTTTTGTCTGCTTTAATCCGCTGCAATTCCAAGGAAAATATTATTTTACGTTTTACTCGCACTCGTCTATCAGACTTTTCCATGCAACGTTCAATATTTAAGTATAATTTTATTAAAAGCTTCCAGCTTTACACAATCTTGAACAAACACTCTACACACACATACACAGTGTCATATACGAAAGCATTTAACAAGCGGTGTAATGACACTTAACGCATCAACTTTTAGATGATTCCATTCAGTTCATTGTGACATTTATGTGCGAGGAAGCCTGTATGTATGTTTGGAGGCACGTGTATCCTGCACGAGTATGTTAAGCATCGCGTGAGTGATGCCAAAGTTGTATCGAGTACCGGCATCGTACTGCATCCGGATCAATTATGGAAGAATGGGGAGAGGCTTGGGCAGTGACAGGTGTATTACAGCATTGTGCATCAAACTAAGTGTGATATCTTATCTGTCAACTGCCTGACAGGATTAGCGTTTTGACAGGATGTTCAATATGGCGGCGCATAGGGCCGCCTATCTTCAGGGGGGGATAAAAAGAGATACAGAATGAGACAGCGATAGTCAATTACAAATCAGGTGATCCAATCACTTTGGAATTTTGACGTCTATGCAGAAGATATCACACTTAGTTTGCATTACAGTCTACACAAATGGATCAAAAGGCGGCCGCCGTGGTGTCGTGGTAGCGTGCTCCGCCTACCACACCGAAGATAGGATGAGGATAAAGTAGTGATGAGGGTAAGTACGTCTTCGTTTCCGATCATACACAAGAGTGTGTGTTAGTTTTCGTCGCATCGGCATCGTCGGTAAGTAAGATGTTCCTCTTTGCATTACTCTTGCGGCTCTAGTCGGCGCCGCCTTCAGAGCATCTTCCATTTTTCCCAGCAACAAGCAACTATTATCATCGTCTTTATACTGTCAAACTATCTCGTCTTTAGCTGCGCACATTTTAATAACACAAACTTCATCTTGGTCCTTGCGCATTTTGATAGCTTGGCATAACAGGGCATAGCATTGCATAACATTTAAAAGCTTGCATGCACAATTCCCAATTGCAAAATCCAACTTTATGCTCAAATCCGATTAACGCCGTCAACGATCGGCAAGCAAGCAGTTCCAACAACAATATGAGCAGCTATAACCACAACTACGCTCATACTAACATAGAATAATAATAATATGATTGTAGGAAAGTGGTGCTTAACAATAATAACAACAAAAACAACACGATTGCAAGCAATCGAAAAATGAAGCAAGGAACCAAATGCGAAGTGACAAAATTTATGACCGGATGTAAGTATTCAACTTCATTGGTGTGAATGCATTTACTCGCACCAATACACCTCAACACCTCCAAATGCCACGCAGCAGCACCCCGCAACACCTCCAACAAAACTGCAACAATTACAAAAACATTCAACGTCACGCCACCCCAACTCAAGCCGGCGGCTAGAGAGTTATCGTCCAAGCGGACAAAATGAAAATGCAAGGGCAGCAACAACAACAACAACAAAACACTCCCGCACTCTCTGATAAAAGTATTTTTTTATGCATTACAACACGTACTTGAACGTTTATAATGCGAATGTTGCATTACAATTCAAATATTCGTCCGTCTTCCACTCGTCTCTCTCGACAAACATTGAGTGGACGCATTTGTGTGTGAAATAATTGGATTTTAGCTAATTTAGATTTTTATTTTACGTTCTGTCAGCTGATGGCGTATGTGAATTTCCAACAACAATAGTTCAGGTCAATGCGAACATTATATACACAGATGCAGAACTCCCCAAGCACGGCGGGGTCAGAAACTCGTTTGGGCGACAAATTGGGCTAGTAAAAAGGAGGTTCTAGTACCGAAGCGTATTCGATATATATCAAGTTCCGGTAGGTAGGACGCCCAACCTACTAAATTTCGGATCAGAACACGCTGGATCAAAAGTTTGACCAAAGACTAAAGTTGGTATCACGGAGAGCAGATAAGCCTTCAGAGCTTGCTACATTTCTGTTCATTTTTGGGAGGATAGTGGGTGCTGTGGTTGATATGCAAACGCGGAAAATTTGTTCAACTTGAATGTGGAGTTGTGTTGCAACCGGGTACCATGACCGATAGAATGGAAGATGTGTTTGATAAGCCTCCACCCCACAAAGGTGACGGTAAGCGAGTCTTGGGTGCTGGTCAATCGTTTTTTGGCATTGGTGTATCGCAAGGTTTTTTCGCCGCTGGTTCCTGTCAGAGTTGTTAACAAAATCGAGAATATTTAAAATCTGTATATCCGGTAGCCTACCCAAAATTTTCAAAAAGTAGCTTCCGTAGAATCTTAGTCCTGTTCTAGATAGCCATTAACATAGGAAAATTTCAATAGTATCTCTGCAACGGTAAATATGCGTGCCTATAGCACATTGATCCGTTCAGGAAGCTCTAAGTTTATTGTTACTTGGCTGCCAGAGAAGAAGCTAGCTTTCCAGTAATTTTTCCGTCGTGCCAAATCGTGCCAAATCGTGAAGAGTTTAAATGATATACTAATCTCTTAGAGAATGTCAAGAGCCTTGCCCGAAAGTTTTTGGGATTCAAAAAAGGCGGTTCTTACTGATATCAGGCTCCTAGCAGAAGGTTCCAGTATTAGAGCATGCTGGATTCCTATCCAATAAAGATGTGACCTTAAGTCGCCAAGGCTATATTCCCACCAGGCAGGAACGTTTCCTTGCTTGACTACTATTCATAAGGTTGCCCCGTTAGTGTGCTCCCACAACACTTTCACTTAGATTAAGTTAGGTTAAACTGGCAGACCAATAAATACCTCACATAGACTGAATTTTGCGGCCGCCGTGGGGTGATGGTAGCGTGCTCCGCCTACCACACCGAAGATCCTAGGTTCACGCAAAGCAACATCAAAATTTTAGAAACAATTTTTTTTTTTAATTAGAAACAAATTTTTCCAAGCGGGTCGCCCCTGGTATTTGGCAAGCACTACGAGTGTATTTCTGTCATGAAAAGCTCTGTGAAAACTCATCTCCCTTGCAGATGCCGTTCGGAGTCGGCATTAAACAAATAGGTCCCGTCCCGTATAATCGTAGAATTTGTACATGATATTAGAAATTTTGCAGCTCCGAGCACTCATCCATGCCTTTCCTGCTTGAGGGATCATGTGCAGGTTGGGACGTCTACCGTCGATTCATAGAATGTTGAAACCTATGCCAACTCATCGGCTTTTCCGTTACCTTATATCTCTTTATTCCCAGGAACCCGGAATAACGATTTAATTGAAGCCCAATGAAAGCCATCGTAAAAGAGAACGCCAATTAGTCTAATGTCAAAGTCATTGTAATTAGATTCCATGGAAAAAATTAGTTTTTTTTAGGTCTAACGATAAATGGTCCGTGTGACAATTTGGCGTGCCAGCTGAATAAAGTGAAGTACTGCTCCAACTACACCTCGTGCGGCTCGAACTTCTAACCAGCGAATACCTGCTTTATTCGTCTCCTATACCGTATCGCTATGGAACCATGGCCGACCTTTGAGGTTCTCATCTTTAACTCAATGAACATCCGGCCTTGAGTTGTACAATCTTATGAACTGCCTTGTTTTTACGCTTCCTTTAAAGAAATATTCTCCGCACTACGATGCATTTTATTACTCGCTTCTCTAGCGCATGCGGGTATAAAAACTACAGCAGCAATTACAGCTTCAAAAGCAGCAGCAGCAGCATGGCAATGAAATTTGAAATGGTGAGTAGATTGGTGACTACAACTAATACAACGACGAACAACAAAAATATGTTAACCTAATAAAATTGCCTTAAATTGAGCAACGAGGATGTCATCTCCATTCGCCAATCAACATTGTTACTCCAATGTCGCTCCATAGTCGATTCACGTTGCTGTCACAATGGTGTCGCCGCTGCAGGGTAATTAAACGTCATATGCGTACAATGTGGCTCCATTGTCCTACACATAATGAAATGAGTTGCCGATGAGTCGGTGCGTGGCACATGCTAAATAATTGTTTTTATTATTATCCGAACAGGTGATCCAACTTTGTGTGTATGTGTACTTTAGAGGCGTCAAACGGAAATTGGTGTATGAAAATTTGGATGGGAGGATGTAAAATATATGAATATGAAGGTGCCATATAGAAGGTTTTGGGCTCAAAGTAGGTTCTGATAGTGTGTGGAATCAGACAAAGGCCAGTAAGTGTACGATGATACAAGAAGTGTAAGCCAGAACAGCCACAAAGGCTTGCAAACCGATGGCTGGCCTAGGAATCAGATGGCTCACACATCCCACTATCAATATGCTGCTTTCCTTTCCAAATATTTTTCGTGTAACACATAAGTTTGGTGAGTTGAACCGAAATTACGTGGAGTCTCTGAAATAGTTTGCACGGCAGTATGGTGGTACTAGAACCTTTTAGTACCAGAGTGTGCCCAACAAATTTCCGACAAAAGCCTTTGGTCCATCCTTTTATTCTTGAACCGTACAAGCTTTATATATATATGAACCATAAAGTCTAAAAATCACACTAGATCAAGGTGTACGACGGTGTTGCTTCAGCCCAAAAAGTATTACCATCGAAATTGGCAAATAGTGAAAGTGAATAATTCCCTGGCATTCAAATAGCTCAAGATAGTATTTGATGGGTGCATAAGAATGTATAAAATATGACGTGGCTCATCATACTCAGCTTCCCAGCGTTCACTAGCACAAGGTCGCACTTCCTTCTTCGCATCTCAATGACGCTCCCATACAGATAGTCTCTGCACACAGTGTTCTTCTTTTCATATATAGCGAGGCATATCCTATCACACCAGTTTTTTTCGGTACATCTAAAAATCTATGGTGTTCACATACACACAAACTTTCATTGGGTTCCTGCGTTCCATCTCCTCGCTAACCCGAGACGTCTAGATATCTTGGCTGCAACAAGGTAATCCAAGTTTATATTTTAACCTCGTTGCATGCGCACATACCGATGCTAGGCTTAGCGTCAGTCACGACGTGAAGTGGTTTCGTGTTCTGCGATTTTTTGGTTTGGTAAGGATGAACTGCGACGGCCGCCGTGGTGTGGGAGTAGCGTGCTCCGCCTACCACACCGTAGATCGTGGGTTCAGCTCCCGGTCGAAGCAACATCGAAAATTTAGGAAAAAGTTGTTCAATTAGAAAAAAGTTTTTCTAAGCGGAGTCGCCCCTCGGTAGTGATTTGGCAAACACTCCGAGTGTATTTATGCCCTTAGGAGTCGGAATAAAAAATGTAGGTCCCGTCCCGCTAATTTATAGGAAAAATTAAAAAGAAGCACGACGCAAATTGGAAGAGAAGCTCGGCCTAAAATCTCTTCGGAGGTCATCGCCCATTGCATTTATTTTTTTTTTTTAAGGTTGAACTGCCCGATCAATAAAGACCTCATACAGACTGAACGTTTCCATAGTGTTACCAGATTTTGTTTGCTGACCGGTGTCCAGTTAGCTTGCCCATCATAAACCCTAAGTCTTGCCTCTTTAGAGATATAAGCAATCTTGTAAGTCTAGGTACTATCGTAAGATTTGCTCATGATCTTAGAAATTTTAGAGTCCCGCGCTTCTTTCCCCACCTTACCTGTACGATAGATCATATGAAACTCCCGGCTACCTTTTGATTTCTCCCAAGCAGATTGGCACGTATTTTAATTTTTGGCGAACATTTGCGCGAACTGTTCGTGCGTGTATGGCGAAATAGCTCATAATCGTAGTAATTTCTGAACGGAACAGACGTGCGCGGAAAAGTAAAATGGACAATAAAAAATGTCTGAGTGAATTCATTGAAGAACTGCTCGTTTTTTAAACCATTCTTTGCACCAAATTCTTTTTTTGCGATCTTCTCTCTTTTTTTTACGCTTAATTGCCACAGCGAGCAATATTGCTGCAGCACAATTATTGTCCGTATTTATCGCTGTCTGAAAGAGAACTAATGTTCGGCCAAAAGTTCGTATGATGTATGGCCAAAGCTGCGAACAAGATTGCGGAATGTTAGCGGAAATGTTCGTGTCGTGTATTTGGCGCTTTAGAAAAAACATAATAATTGAAATTCAATTAATATAGAATTTTCCAGGGATTACGAATATACAACTCTTATTAAACAGAAAATGATATTTTAGGTAGAGCCGCTCGAAGTTGATTAATTTTTAACACTTAGAAAAATTTGTGGTTTTTGTTCTTTTTTTTGTTGTATTAAAAATTGTTTTGTCTCTAAATTAAACGGCCTGCTACTGCTTTCTTGTATTGTAACGAAAGGATATTTAATTCTACGTTGAAGCAAAACATAAAATTTGTTTTTTTATAAAAGTTGTCAGATCTACCTGTTTTTCGAAAAGCCTATTTTTAGCACCTTTTTCGAAATTTGATGGAAAATAAAAAAATGACAAAACAGGTCTCCGTGAAATTTACAGTAGGTATTTGCTGAATATTCAGTTACCTGAATTCATAAGGTCTACCTGCGTCCAGCTGCGATTTCACTTTTTACATCAAATAAAGTGAAGCAACCTTGGGTATAAATACGCGCCGGAGCAGGTATAGGTAAGAAGGAGGCGAATTTAGTACGGTCACTTTTGTTGTTGGAATTTGTTAATAAAACTAAATTTTTCGGTTACAAGCTGCATAATACCTGGAACTCATTTCCATAATTTGAGTATATAAAGCAATGTTTAATACAACGCCCAATATCAGTCGTTTTTGGAGTCTATACACTCAGAGAAAAACGCCGTTCTAAAATCCAGCACCACCGGACTCAGCTCAAGCTTTTCATGTTCTTACTTTTTTGTTCTTGAAAAACGAACGACCTGTTCTTAAAACAACAACCTTGTTCTTGAACTGACACCATTTTCTTGAAAAAAGAACGGCCGGTCTTAAAATATGAACAAATGTTCTATTAATGAGAACGATGTTCTTAAATCAAGCCCAAGAAAAAAAAACGGTACAATTCGTGTGCACTACAATGTTAAATACACCATTTGGCACCAGCTATTAAGCAGTTATAGTGGCCCAGCGGCTATAATGTTGCGCTTGCGATTGTGTTGCGCGAGTTCGATCACCGCCAAACTCTGAGTTTTTTAAAACAATTTTTTTTTGTTCTATTTTTTTAACTCTTATTTTTCGTTCAGTTACATTCACATATCCACATAAATAAGAATAATTTCTCAATAAGAGAAATGTATGAGAAAATGCTTATTATGCATTTTTCTTAAACTTTTGAATTTTAATAACAATTTTTTTGTTGTAAATATTCTTTATTTATGACAAAAATATTATTATTAATAAAAATTAAATAAATATATTTAAAAAAATACTTTCCCTCCCACCAAAGATCAGGCACGAACCGTTCTTAAATTGAGACCGAAAAATGTTAAATCGGCCCCAAATCGTTCTCGAAGCGTGAGAACGAAAAATCCTAAATCAAGCCCAAGTAGTGCTTGAAATGAGCACCGAAGGTTCACACATCAATACCAAAGTGGTCATAAAATACGAACGGTGTGCTTGGAAAAACTGTTCTTAAAACAAGCCCATCGGTCACGAGTTAAGAAATAACGTACTTAACAGACTTTTGTCAACGAATGTTCTTAATTTTGAACTTGTTTCGTTCGTTTTAGAACGATTTTTTCTCTGAGTGTAGAATAAAGTATTCTGTTTATTTAAATAAACATAAATATAGCTCGAATATTTTTTGGTAAGATATACTCGATGGCAAATTTTAATATGTCTCTAGAAAACTCCAAACTATTTGAGGTGTTCAAAGCTTCAAAGACAAAAGCGGAGTTCGTTGAGGCTATTATGACAGAATTACCAAATGAAGCATGCAACAAAGAAGACGAAGACTTGAAAGAAAAAATTGGCTTCCTCTACATTCCAATACAAAGAAAATGGCAAGCAGTCGGTGGTTCTACTTCAAGATTTATAAGTAAGCATGTAAGCTGGCTAGCTGGTAAAAGTTGTTTGGATGAAGACATGCCTAGCACATTAACCAATCGAACTAGAGGAAGACCAACAAAACCCATAGAAGAATGTTCGACCTACACAAGGAAAAGCTGTCAGATTATACTAGAACTATCGCCACGACTCATCTTCCAGAAGCATTGGCTATTAAATATAAAAAGGACGAAGAAAACACCAAGTCTCATTTCATAGGAGCAGTTGCGTTAGCAAGTCCAGTGCGATTGAGAAGGATCAAAAACAGCATTCCCACACCCCCAAATACGCTACCTAGGAGATACACTCCTGAAGAGTCTTTGGCGCTGTTTATAGATCTCGGGTTATCGAAGGATAAATATAATATATTGCGTGAGTCATTATTGCAACATAATGCCGATCTTTTCCCTGGATACAAACAAATCACTCAAGCCAAGAAAGAAGGAGTTCCTCCCGGAGCCAAAATAACCGAATTATCAGCTGAAGTTGAGCTCCGAAACTTAATGGATATGCGACTCTTGAAAAGTTTTTCTGAATAAAAGTTGAGATCACTGCCAAAAAGCTTAATATTGATAAAAAAAAAATGGGGCTGCGATGGATCATCAGGACAAAGCGGATATAAACAAAGAATAAATGTAGACGATGGAACAATTACAGATGGTAATATGTTTATGGCTTCTATTGTTCTCCTCCGTTTAAAAGATGAAGCTTCAGAATATTGGAAAAATCCATGGCCGTCATCAGTTAAATTGTGCCCGCTGATAATATGAGAAGGAGTCTTCGGAACTCATAAAAGCTACAGTGAGTGATATTAAAATCAAATCGCAAAATTAGAACCAACAATAACTGAAATCGGAGACGGGAATGATGCATGATTTTCTTCTAACAATGGTCGATGGAAGAGTTTTAAACTTACTAACAAACACATCATCTACATTGAAATGTCCAATCTGTAAGAAGAGTCAAAAAGGCTTTGAGAATCTTGATGATTAAATTCTTGACGAACTAAATTATGAGTATGGAATATCTCCTTTGCATTAGAGGATAAGGTGCATGGAATTTGTTTAGAAACTGGCTCATACACTACCACAACAAGAAGAAGTTTTCGAAGACAATGCAACATCTAAGGAAAAACAAAACATTAGAAAAAAAAATAATTCAAGATGCGTTCTATAAAGAGCTTGGCCTGAGAGTTGACTGCCCAAAGTATGGATACGACAACACAAATGATGGAAACTCCTCAAGAAGATTTTTTAAACACGATGAAATGACTGCTCGCATTGCTGGAGTCGATAGAGATATTGTCAAACGTAAAAAACGGGAGTAATTTTAAATATTTTAAATTGCAATGGAAATGTTATTGCACCTAAATTTGGAGAATATGCATCGAAAACTGCAGATCTGCTGCTTCAAAAGTATCCTGAGAAAAAGCTCACACCAACGGTACATAAAATTTTGGCCCATCGAGAGGATTTAATAGAATACCAGTGTTTAACATTAGGAGAATTGTCTGAAGAAGCTCAAGAATCGAAAAAAAGGACTACAAAAGATATAGAAGTACTAACGCTTGCAAAATCTCACGAGTTCGACAAAACGAGGACCTTTTCAATATGTTGGCCATCTCTTCTGATCCAGTCATATCATCCATGAGGCATGGTAAGATCATAAAAAGATCTTACAGAGACCTATAGCTCAGAAATAGTTTCCTTGTTTGATATATTTTCAAGTAACGAAGGCTACGTAAGAGTTAAATAAATGATCTACCTTTTTCTATCACAACAAAAAAATTATTTAGTACTTAGTTTTGTTATTTTAGTAATTATAATCATATAATTTTCGTTTTTACATCTTTTTAAAATTTATCAAATTTTAAGATGAGTTTCGAAGCACTCTTTATGTATATTGTAACGAATTTACTTGCAAATCCTCTACTAAGTTCGAATCACTAAACTGTTGAATAAATAACTCCAATTTGTAATAATGCAAAATGGCCTTTATTAAAGTACTTCACAATAACACTCAAACTGTGCAACGAATAGCTTGCTTAATAACCAAACTGATTGATAGCTCAAATGAAACTCTACTATTCAAAATAATACTGCTCTTGCTCGCTAGATAGCATCTTAGTCGAACCTGCTTGACAACTCAAATCAAACTGAATTCCAGCGCCTCTACAATTGCCGCCTTTTATACTCTTTGATTTCAACCTTCGCATCTTCTAGGCGCTTCCAGAATCTACTAGTCCAGCAGCTCTCAAACTTCTCAGCTGTAACTACAATTGCACAATTTTATAGTTTTTTTCATTGCATACTTATAGGAGTATCTCAGATATATGCATGTGTTAGTGCATTGACTCTCCGCTGCTTGTATACGTACATGGTACATATGTGTAGACGCAATTATTGTTTCGTTTATGTAGATACATAATGATTGAATTATTGATGTGCATTCACGTCACTGCTTAGCATCGGCTTAGAGATAGCAGCACCCCTTAGTTTTGCTAATATTCGTAACAATATTTATTTTAAAGCTTAGGCTTTGGCTATCAGAAGAGTAATACATTTTTACAGAAATCAATAAAATTGGTAAAGCGGTTATTAAGGTAAAACTGTTTATCATAAGTGGGAAGTGCTCAAAAATTTATTAGTTGTTCATCTTTGGCTCAAATAAAATAATATTGAACAACTTTTAATAATTTTTCTTACTTAAGTATTAATAAAATAATTGGTTTTTGAATTTTTCAAAAATATGTAAGTAAATTTATACAATGAATTTTAAAGCAATGTTTATATATTTTTGCCCTAGCGTACACATTTCACTTTTATAAGAGTATAACATCTTAAAAGAAGTAATGCGTCCATCAAGTTTGGTGGAGATTGATAACCTTGCTACTAAGACAAAACTTTTAATCATAAGTGTGTAGAGCCACACTCCTTCATACAACTCATTAGTTTATCTGATTTCATATTCAAATACAACCTCATAAAAAAAATTGCAAAGTTTATCCTTCCGTTTTTAACAAAAAAAATTTTTTTTTTTTTTTTCTACAATTTTTCATTTTTGACGAATTATTGTGAAGCACCCTGTTACTCTGGCACCCTGTATTTTAAATTGTCCAAAGTTTAAATAATTAGCTTTAAGGTGCATTATAGATCTTTGAAATATCTTCGTTAGTTCAAAAGTTAGTTATAAGTTATGCAAAGAAAAAACTCAAAAGGCGCCATAGTGCGTCGGTTCATCTTTTGGGAGATGGAGAGTAAGTTAAATTCTATATTAAAAAGCCACGTCTTCATACGCACCGCAGCGATATGCTCGTTAAAAACCGTGAATGACAGTGCGAAGTTCAGCCGAAGCTCCCTCCCCGCCACAAAACAAACACCGTGGCCTGACCTGAGCTTTTTTTATAGCCTCTGCGGTCGATATTGCAAGGAATTTTGAAACCAAATAATTTTACACATACCTCATAAGGATATAGGTTGTTCCGCAATTTTCCAATGCATTGCCTTTCAGTAACACTTTTACAAAAATTCACACACACATCTACATACGCAAAAAAAATATGCTCCACTTGGTGCAACGCCAGCAACATTTCACCGCCTTTGGCGCCACATTGATGCACCACTGAATTGACACAACCAGCAGCTGGACAGTGCAAAAAATATATGAATATTGACCATTGCTGGCAATGGCAACAACAACAACAAGAATGCATGCGCCACCGCCGACACAAGTCAATGTCATGTGAGCAATAATATTTGACATCCGCCAGTGCAGCAGCCATGCAGCGAGGCAGCAACAACAAAATATGCAATAAGCATAAATTCAATACGAAATGACATTTAGCTGCATTTGCTTATGTTGATACAAAATCACTTGTGAATGTGTGCGTGTGTGTTGCTTTATTCCAGTTTGTTTTGCCTACATTGTCATTACCGACAAAATAAATAAAAATTTATAAAATAAGGCAAAGCATTTCAAGGCTCATATCATTTGAAGGAGTTTTTTATGCAAATGCTGATCATCAAGGCTGTAGTAGAGCACTGGAATTCATATAAAGCTTATGTACATACATACATACATTCACTATATAAGTATTTATGTTTATTCGTGCTAAGATTCATAAAAATTTATTAGCGCACATATGTACATATGTACGTATGTTTACATTCGTTGGTAAACGCCCCATTTTAAGACACTCCCCCTTCCGCTAAACCCAAAAGCCGCCTTTACCTCACACAAACATATTCTCACAGGACCACAAATTTGTCGTATTTCTTGTCATCATCGTCATTTGCATCGTCTTTAAGGACGTCTCACCCTCATTTGCAGTACTTTTCTGTTGTTGTTTATGCTCATGCAAGGATATGTATGTAGTTGTGTATGCTTGAGTAAGTTGATGTTTGTGTTTTCAAATTTAAAAGTCCACCACCATTTTGTTGCTGCTACAGCTTTTGTATTATTGAGCTGCTGAAGGTTTGGTTTTGTTGCTGTTAGTGTGGTTGTGCTTTGTTGCTGTTATTACCATTACCCTTGCTGCCGTTACTTCAATTATGAACATTTTTATGAGCTTATCACCCGCGCTCCCCTCCTCCTATAACAAAGGCAATCTTCTTATGCTTTTTTCCATCATCATTTAATTCGCTATTTTGAATGTCACACACAATTACGCCAAACGCATATGAGCGTATGTGAGTAATTGTTGCGCTTGTATGTGTTGGTGCGGAAGCAAAAACCATATAGAAATTTTGATATCTCGTACTGTAGGCGCCATGGAAACAGCAAGGATGAACATCACACGGGCCATACGGACGAGGGAATTCCTAGTAATATAGAGGCTGCATAGCACGGTAACTCTATCTGGTGGGCTTTGTCGAGCAGCGGGCGGGGTACACACACACGTCACGTGGTCCCTAGTTCACATATTTATTTAATGCGATGCACCATTTCGAAGCTATTTTGATTTAAAAAATTGCATTCGATCACGGATCCCATGACACGATGCGGCCCCAGCTTTCCATACCATGAAAGTTGCAATCCAGGAAGCCTGGCATATCAATATGCGACGAACAGAGCAGTTGAAGGCAGGCGGTGACAGATGTTACTAGGAGTAGGTAAACAGTCTGCTACTCCCGAGCAACCCAGACGATTAAGGAACAGAATACATAGTGAGGAAGAAGGGAGTGACAACAGTTGGGCATCAAGTGACTGAATTACACAATGGTAGTTGGCGTACAATGGCGTGGTTGCAAGGGGTACTATCGGGAGGGCAAGAGATGGGCAGTATGATAACGGGCTGCACCAGTTGAGTAGCGAGGCGCGCATTAGCGGCAGTGAGAACACGAAGACTATACCAGTAGCAGAGCCGCAGGAATGGGAGCATCGGTGATGACGCAGAAGCTACAGAGATCGGTACTTATACACTCGCAGCAGCTGCTCTTATCGGGGGTGGTCAGTAAATAAAAAACTGCAAAGACTCGATGCTGGACAAGTAGGCCCGAGCGCATTGGCAACCCTCACCGCACCTGGAACAGAAGATTCTCCTGGGCCCTCTATATTAAAGCCGGTGATTCTGCATTTCTTACAGCGCGAGCAGCATTCTTTACTATTTAACTCGGCTTGCAGATTGTCCAGACTATTGATTACCTATTTTTCTTATTTAGCTTCCGAGCTTTGCAGCGGTTCGTATTGCTCAGTTAGTTACAGCGTCCCAAACTCGCTACGATCAGCAAAATGGCTGTACTCTACCCGGAAGCCATCGTGTATTCGTTGCGGGTGGTTTTCCCTACACAAGGTCGAGTGTTGTCGGTAGAATTTGATTTTTTTCAGCCTTTGGAAATCTTCTAAATTACTAATTCGTTGTTTCGGCTGGCCACGGTATGATTGGAGTGATTTACCAAGTAATATCTCACAGAAGGTCAGTTTACTGGAATGCGGTAGCATTTGTCAAGCTCCACTATCCTCTCAAGATACTCATGCAGCGAAATCGTCTTACGCAGAGTATACGTGGCAGATCATGTTCATCAGCTTACATCAGCTTCGAATGTAGGATGGGATTCTCCATCTGTCTGGACGGTAGCAAACCTGCTACCCATTATTTTTAATAATTATGCACTATTCATTAATCATTATTTATGTTTCCTTGTAGATTTTTTACTATTCAAAATTCACTGTTTATTAATCATTAATCAGTAATAATTTGTCATTATTGATAATCCGTTATTTATTATTCATGATTTTTTATTCATTATTCATTTTTGATTATTTAATATACGCAATTCTCTATTTGTTAATCCATATTTATTTTTAATTATTTCATTATTTATTCCTCGTAATTCATTATCCATTAATCATAATGATTAATGATCAAGTGAAAATTAATATCAAACAAATTTTACATTTTTCAAGGGTGTAGTCGTCCATCGGCAGTGGCTTGGCAAGCCGAGGGAATGCTTCATCATCACCGTTTCGTAACAAGTCACGCAAACGTTCCCGGTTTCTCGACAACTGACACCAATTGGAAGCACCAAGCGAGCTTAAGTCTTTCCCACCTACCTATCCCAATGCAGTAGAGGTCCCGGCTTCTGCTTTCAAACTGCTTTGGGGATACTTTCTTGGCGGAAGCGTCTTTGTCCATTCATATAACATAACGTAGCAAGTGAAGCCTTTGGGCTTTAATTAGGAGTGGCCGCCGTGCTGTGATAGTAGCGTGCTCCGCCTACCACACCAAAGCTCCTGGGCTCACGCCCCGGGCAAATCAATATCACAATTTTCGAAATAAGGCTTTTCAAATAGAAGAACATTTTTCTAAGCGGGGTCGCTCCTCGGCAGTCTTTGGCAAGCACTCCGAGTGTATTTCTGCCATGAAAATCTCTCAGTAAAAACTCATCTTGCAGATTCCGCTCGGAGACGGCATAAAACAAGGAGGTTTCGTCCCGCCAATTTGTAGGAAAAATTAAAAGGAGCACGACGCAGATTGGAAGAGAAGCTCGGACTAAAATCTCTTCGGAATATATCGCGCCTTACATTTTTTATTGTCATAACTGCGTCAAGCTCATAGAGTTCTTCATTATAACTCCTTCGATAATCGCCGTCGGTATTTTTTCTCTCCAACATTCAAAGAGTCATCTCATCTTCTCAAACTTAGTTGTTGTTGTAGCATTGCTTCGTCCCATCCAATAGGTGCGACCGATCACAAATTGTCATCAATATCCTCTAACGGGAGTCCAAGGAAACTTGCTGTTTAAACAGGGGTGGACCATAATGAGAGGTCTCAAACTTAGTCGAAGAGCATCTCGGTTCTAACACAAAGTATCTCATAAGGCAGTCACTTTAAATGAATTATAATCCTAAAAAGGAACTTTCCAGGCAGCTCCTAAGCAAAACATCTAATCTCCCTTCTATTAAGAGTCCAACTCATACATAAATCACCCCGCAAGTCTGCTAATCACTAGTTCAAAGCACAGCGTGCATGCACAGTCTCAGAATATAGCCACATGGAAAGTATCCTTTAAGCTCAATATGTACGTATATGGCGCTCACGTGTTTTTTTAAGGGTGTACGTTAAAATGCGATATAGCGTATTAGATTTGTAGATTTTATGGCGCTGTTGCTTTGCCATACTTCCAGTTTTGGCTTTGTTTCGTATGCTGCAATTCGTGTCATTGCAGTTATTCGAGTCCGCGTGCTTCTGTGGCTACATATTGATGGTAAACAACTTCAACTCCTTCAACGGCTATTGCCATCTTGGGAACAATGACGCTGCAGTGACAACACCAATAATAGCCAAGCATAGTCAAACATACAAACAAGCATCCAGAAGCCAGAGAAGCCGTGTGAGCTTGACATTCATGCAGTCTCCAGTCAGTCAACATTAAATTCTCCATATTGGTATTGTGAATGAGTGCAGTTGCCAGTATCGTACAATTTTAACGAATTGGATAGATTTTTTCGGCGTAACAGATTTTTTTTTCTTTTGGAGAAGGCGGAGTGATAGTACTCCTCTTTTGGAACATCTCTTATTGGTCTTTCACTTCTCGTTTTGCCTACAACTATTAATATCGGTGGTAAGTTTCCCGCCTTGTTTGTAGGTGTGGCATTGGCTTCGCAGTGCTTGAGATGATCTCATTTGTTCCTGTCTATTGCTGGCAAGCCTAAAAAGACTTAACTAAAGCTTGTTCATAGTAAGTTCCAATATGAGACGAGCTAGGAGGAAAGCCTTATTAAACGGAGGGAGGAAATAGGACAGCAAGTTCATGGGATAGAGGGCAGAGGCGGCACAAATGGAAACAAGGACAACAACAAAGGCGGAAACGACGACGACAGCTAATAACGCAGGCAAGAAGAGACGCTAAGCTGAAGGACAGGAATTTAATCAATAATTTGCGAAGGCGGTTAGGAAGCACCTGAAAATTCCATAAATGCGTGGCTCAAGTATTACAAGGGAGAAGGTGGTATAAGCTTCGCCTGCTGTCTTGGATAGATCGAAATTGGCGGATGTTGTTAAAATACTAGCAGCCTCACAGCCGGAAATTACAAGTGGAAAAGCATTATTTTCACGCTCCTCATAACTGAGGATGGCATTGATCCGGATTTCGTCCTCCAACACAAACGCAAAATACCTCGCGAATAGGCTCATGGGAGAACTGCAACTCGTGGACCCATAACCAAAATCCAGGGTAATCTACCCTCTTTCGACTCTTGTCCGTGACATGATGGTCTAATGCTGGGCTCTACATCCCATGAACTTCTTGTAGAAGAACCCGCTCTCGAGTACGGATTTCGGGATAAAATTTTACAGCCAGACGCTGTTAAAATACCTGCAGGCTCACAACTGCGAATTGGACGTGAAACAGCTCTACCATGCGTGATCCTCATAACCGAAGACAGCATTGATACACTGGGTACAACCGGGTTTCATGCTCCAACACAAAAGCATAGCAAACTGGTCAAAATTAAACTTCAGTACTCGTCGATGGCCTCAGTTAACCTTGTCGTTTTATTACTAAAATTGAACACTTTATAAGGGCATTTTCTGTGAATTGGGAAGCTCAAAGGTACGACATTAGGCAAAACAGGTATGCTGGAATTTTGCTCGTCGGCGGTGAACCACCGTGGTATATCAGAAAGCTCCGCTTACCACACCAAAGGCCTTGGATTCAAGTCAAGGGTAAAGCAATATCGAAACTTTAGAAACAAGTTTTTCTGAACGGGTCCACCTATAGGGAGCGGTTTGGCAAACTCTTCGAGTGTAGTTCTGCGATGAAAAGCTTCTAAGTGAAAATTCACCTGTCTTGTTGCTGCCATTCGGAGTCGGTAGAAAATATGTAGATCTATTCCCGCCAATTTATAGGTAAACTTAAAAAGGAGCACGACGCAAAGTAAAGAAGCTCGGCCTAAATCTACTCGGAGCTAAATCGCGCCAAGTTTTATTTTTGTTATTATTTTACTAAACCAAATAATCTTCGAGAATAGTCCAAATGTATGGCTCCATATCAAAAAGTAAGATTTATTTCAATTCGGTTTATGAAAATTGCATGTGACATACTTGACTATAACACATAACAAGCACACTAAATCAGATGAAATCCGATACGATCAGATTGCTGGATCCATATCATGTACCGAATTTGTATATATCCTACGTTGCAAGCATCACAAAATCTAAATTCCACCCATTTTTTTATATGACATCATACAAGATCACGTATCATATCGATCTCACATCATATCATATCACATCATATCGGTACGTTTTAACATATTTGGTGAATATTTTGTTACGAGAAGCGAGAAGATTAACTCAAGATCACGTATCATATCGATCTCACATCATACATATTACAATATATCGGTACGTTTTAACATATTTGGTGAATATTTTGTTACGAGAAGATTAACTCAAGATCACGTATCATATCGATCTAACATCATACACATCACATCACATTGGTACATTTTATTCAGATTTGGTGCATATTTTATTACGAGAAGTATTAGCCTGAACGGCAACCACGTGTCGTGTGGGGTTAACGCTGGAATTTCGTACCCGCCAAAGCTTCTTATATGAGTCACACATACACACATGCACATTTTATTTAGTCAAATAAATATGAATGTGCTTTAAGTCTGTATTATTTGTGTTATCCTTGCTGAGAATGAGGTAATTTCTAAGCGTCATCAAATCGCTGTTTACATGTGTATTTGTATGTGTGGTTATCGTTCGTGTTGAGTGTCTCCATTAGATTTCAACGAGGAGGAAGACAAATAAATTGAGCAGGAAGAAAAAAATTTAAAAAAAATCAAAATGAAGCAAAGGTTAGAACAAGAAGAATTTCGTATATAAATTTTTCGCAGCTCCTTTCTTCCCACATATTCTTAATGGCTTCGTGCAGCAGGAAAATCACATGCGACAAAAAACTCTTATAACAATATGTTGGATCTGAACGGATTAGCATTGTAAGAGATTGTTAACAAAATGTATATTTTACTTGTAATGAAATTTCGCAAAGACTTAATGATCCGCGAAAAATGGTGATGAAATGAAATGTTCGTTGTTTTTATAGATTTTAAATAGATTTTACATTACAGCTTTGATGAAATATTATTTCTGGTCTGAAGCACTTCTGTTTTTTATTAGAATATTGTGGAGTAGTCTTTTTTTACTAGTTTTATAAATTACGCCATTTTGAGGCTTGTGGTATCGTGATATAAAAGCATATTTTTGCAAGGCAGAAAGCACATAAAATAATATGGATGAAGCATTTTAGTGACGCATATGGAAATTCCAAATGAACTGCAAGAAGTATGATGTGCGCCATGTAAGTATGACTCGGAGTTCGACAATGTTAAGGTTTATTGTAGCGTAACTTATTAGGTATACGCTTACTGCTACGTTATGGTTATGGTTATACCTACGGTTATACGAATGGTTAATGATAAGGTCATGTGATGGTTACTTCTATGGTCATGGTTTCAGTTATGGCTACGATGCTAGCTATGGTTACAGTTATTGTTATGGTTATGGTTGCGGTTATGCTTACGGCAATAGTCATGGTTATGGTTAGTGTTATGGTTGCGGTTATGGGTACATTTATGGTTATGGTTACGATTGTGATAACGGCTGTGGTTACGATTACGGCTATTTAAGATTATGGTTACGGGTATAGCTACGATAATGGCTACAGTTATGGTTACGGCTGTGATTATGGCGGGTACGCTTAATCTTACTATATCGCTGTCGCTTCAGCTGTTTTGATTTCAGTTAGAGCCAAAATTAGAGCGCAGTTACTGCCACGATTTCAGTTACGGTTATCGTTTAAATTTCAGTTACGTTTACCGTATAACTATATTTAAGGTGTGGAATCAAGAAATGAAGCCAGGAAAAGCAGGCTAGGTTCAGTGGAAGCTGCCTCAAATGTGATGGAGATCACTTGGACGGCAATTGGCACTCGGGTAAACCATATTTCATAGCGATGCTCCGAACTCCAAATCCTCTAAAAAAATTTCTTCATTGAAACGAGGTAGCAGGTTGCGGACTGGGTCAGCAATCTGTAAGCTTCCCAACAGCCAAGCCGGAGCAGTTTTCGACGGTCAGCTGAACATGAAGCGACACTTCGTAATCCTCCAATAAGCTGATACAAATATATTTGGCAGTAAGTTGACGCATACGGCATGAATTTTACCAAAAGCTAGCCACAAATCGAACTTAGTGAGTTAAGACTCTGTCTGAAAAATAGAGGGATAATGTCCCATTAGTATCAACTTCTTGAAGCTTGGTCCATAGATATCAGCTCTTGTTTTCCGCCACCAAATTTCAAACCATCCGAGTACCGGACCTCTGAGTCAGAATCAGTATTTGGATACCCTGTTTCTCAAAAAATTCTGTTCACAATGGACACATCAAAGTTCCATGAAATATTGAACGTTGGCGCATTCGACGATGGCAACCTCTTACATTATTTCACTTGGCGTAGTTTTCTTTGCCGAGCTCATAGCCACCAGTGACGTTTAAAGACCTCTATTGTAATTATTTGGCTCCCCCGAGTATTTTAAAGCTTGGCCCCATACGGCACTTGCCCCCGATATTCTTAATTGCTAGGCAGGAGAGCCGTAAAAAAAATAAACATTTTGGCATACGAAGCTTACATATGCTTAATATAAAAGATTAACTTCACATAGCTAGGCAAAAATGCATCGAAAAAAGCCAACCCATCCACCCACAAATAATCAAGATAAAGCTCAATCGACCATTGTCAAATGGCATTCCGTGCGTGTTACCTAAGCGTACAACATTGATTTGCTTTTATCTCTATTGTACTTTATTGACTTCAATCAACTCATTCTCATCATTGGCGCTTGTCAGGCATATATATGTCAGTGCTCCACTTGCTCCCCACTAGCTTCCACCACCGCTCAACATTTCAAATATCAGAACAAGTCGTAATGATTTTCACTGCATACGCAATTAGTCACGACCTGTGATATGGTCAGTTGTGATTTGTAGGTGCAACAGAACACTAACGTCCACGCCAACTCTGGCACAAAGCTTGGAGTATCCTGTGTTTAATATGCATTGAGCTTGAAGCGTACTTGATTGAGAGACATACTCGTACACACATATTAGGCATATGTACCGTTGAGGTTGCAGTGACCGATTTCGATTGAGTTTATGCGGAAATTTTGGCAATTTTCTTTTTAGTTACGATGTTGTTTCTTAGTGAATGGAGTACACCTGAGTGAATTATGCGAATGCTGTTGGGTTTCCTAAAAAGAAAATGTCGAAAAAGAATATACGTGAATGGACGAGAAAGTTGGGCGAAACGTTGACAATATTTCGTCGTAGTTTAATTTTTCAAACGAAGGAATTTTTTCAAAATTCTACTTTGCATGGTGTGCGTTATATAGCTGAATCAGGACGTCCGGTGGGTGAAAAGTAGGTGAAAAAGCTAATCAAATACACTAAGCGAAAAAGAGAGACTTCGTCATTAATCGTGTAGTAAAAGGAAGACATAAATCCGGTTATTGTTATTTCACTTTTTTTCCCAATAGATTTATGTGGTTCTGCTTTACAACAATTGGTGCTGTGACTGCTTTGGTGATTATTATGAGTTTGTGGGAAAAGTTTCAAACCAATCCTACAATTACTGGTGAGTACCACAAAAAATTTTAGAAAATGCACATTAGGGTGACCTTACGTTGAGCGTTGAGTAACTCGTTGCAATGATATAAGCGTAATTAGACAACAAAGGAAAAGCTTGGGGAGTGTACATAAACCAAAAGGCAACAAGAAAATTAAAGAGCTTGGGCAAACCGGAAAGCGAAAAGAGGAAAAAAGAGAATGGAAAGGCGAAAAAAGGAGGATGCGAAACAGAAAATTCAAATTTACAAGCTTCATAAGTTGGTACTAAGGACTCACTCATTTTAATGATATTCCAATACATTGCTTAGTAACACATCACCAGGTGATGACTTATCAGATCAAATCGCATCAGAAAAGAGTAAATTGTCATTCCTCCAAAAGGGACATCACAGATGGTAGACCACAATTAAATGATTGTCTTTCAATGCATGAAAAACGTCAATCAGATTTAACGATTCTCTAGGAATTCCATTTTATTAAGTCCTTTTGGTTTATCAAGGTGAAACATATTGTGCCAAATATTAGCAACACTAAGGGATACTATCATCTCTAAGCCGATACTGAACAGTGACTTGTATGCACATAATCAAATTAATCATTATGTCAACACATATATCCTTACAAACAGCGGAAGCAACGCACAAACACATGCATATATCTGAGATACTCCCAAAAGTGGGCAATTATTTGTGCAAGTAGTTATAATTTTATAGCTGGTAGCTAAGTAAATTCTAGAAACGCCTAGAAGTATGGAACGAGGAAATCGAAGAGTATAAAAAAGCGCTATCTGAGCAATCATAATCGGTTTGATTTAAGCACGCTATCTGTCGAGAAGTAGAAGTGTTATTGTGAAGTACTTTAATAAAGGCCATTTTGCATTATTGAATATTGGAGTTATTTATTCAACAGTTTAGCGATACGAACGTTAGTAGAAGGTTGCAAATGAAAGGAATTGCACTAAATTCGTTACAATATATTTGCAGCGAATCAGTCAGCTGAAATTTATTCATACATTATCTGCTTCCAACGCAAAATTTTTCCACAAGTCACAATCTTAAATAAGCTTTTATTTTTTCTTAGAAAAATATAAAAGTTACGTTAAGATGCAAAATGGATCTTAGTTTCATATTAAAAAATACGAGCTGGACCCGTGCGCATCTTGCACAACCAATAAAAAAGTCTCTTATCAACAGAAATCAGCTGTTCTATCAATCAATTGAAAAACTGTCGGTAATGCAGTGCAAATATTCACAATAGTGCCATAGTACAAATAGATTTCTTTGTGAGCTCACAGTCGTTTCTTTATGACAAATTATTTTAATAAAATAGGGCTAAACAAAAGCAATACGACCAAAATTACCCAAAGCTCGCTAATAACCCGAATCTCCATCTTTGCAAGCAAAACTTTGTTTATAGATTTGGATTCCAAATAAGAGCGAAAAAGAGGCCCGTACATAAAAACAGCAATTAGAAATAATATATATATAATAGTACAGCCAATTTTGTAAAGGTTTGTATAAAAAAAATTGCAAGGCGCGATAACCTCTGAAGAGATTTTAGGCCGAGCTTCTCTTCCAATTTGCGTCGTGCTCCGTTTTGATTTTTCCTATAAATTGGCGGGATCTGACCTAGTCGTTTTATGCAGACTCCGAACTACCTCTGCAAGGCAGATGAGTTTTCACTGAGAGCTTTTCATGGCAGAAATATACTCGGAGTGCTTGCCAAACACTGCCGAGGGGCTACCCCGCTTAGACAACTTTTCTTCTAATTGAAAACCCTTTTTTCTAAAATTTTTATGTTGCTATGCCCTGGGCGTGAGCCCAGGATCTTCGGTGTGGTAGGCGGAGCACCCTACTATAACACCACGGTATAGTTTTTCTGAAATTGGAAAGTGAAGTCATTTACTTACATGGGCATTGATTTCGTAGTCCCACTTGAAAAATGGTAACTTTTCGTGCAAATTACATACTAAAACTGTATATTTCATTAGCTTCGTCTTGAACATATATATTCGACTTTAAGTGACAAAATTTCCTAACCTTTTTATTAACTAGTTATTAGTTAGAAATTACTGAAAGTTGGAGTAGAAGTCGACTAAAATATCCACCTCGTCACTATGGAATACCCCTCAAACATTGCATTGTAGGCATATAGCAAGAGATATGCTATTAAATCACATTACAACATCACATACCAAATAAATTCGCATTGGAAGAACATCAAGTCGTATAGCATCGCCTCATTAAATTATATCACATCACATAACATTTCATATTTACATTTTGTCATATCAGATATTTTCACATCCCAACCTATCTTATAACATCACGTAATGCATGTTATTTGAAAGGCAGATACTGAAAAAATGATCAGAGCTGAAGTAATGTCGCTAGAGCTTTAAAAACGAAATATCAATTTTTACAATGACGATCACGTCATATCAACGACTCGCAAAATATTAACAGATACCATATCGCATCGTATGTCGCAATGTCACCACATTATAGCTACTTTTGTAGGTTTATTAAATCGTATCACATTACAAAAGACATGCCGTTAGATCGCGTAACCATAGAATCCTTCTTTAAATCACATAACATGACATTAAATCACATCATATCAAGTTATTTATATGATCTGAGGCCAAAAAAATCATATTCAAGGGTTGTCAAGTGGGCTTCCGCATAATTTTCTCCACACGTTTTCATTTCGTATTATAACAAATACAACGCTTCCATATTATTTCACATCACATACTATGCAATCATATGCAATCAATACAAATCAGATCACGTCACATCAGATCAAATCAAATCCAATTTAAATCGAAATCGAAATCTAGATGTGAATCATAATCTGAATCTAATTCTAAACTAAATTCAGATCTTAATTAAAATCTGTATTTAAATCTAAGTCTAAATCTAAATATCAGTTCAAATCTAAATTTAAATCTAAATCTTAATCTAAATACGAATTTTAACCTAAATCTATATTTAAAGACAAATCTAAATCTAAAACCAAACTTAAATCTTAACCTAAATCGAAAGCTAAGTCTAAGTCTAAATCTCGGGCAATCTCGATATTTCTAGATTTAAATCTTAGTCTAAATCTAAATATATATCCAAATCTAAATGTAAATTTAAATCTAAATCTTAATTTAAACCTTAATCAAAATATATATAATATAATAATCTAAATCTTAAGCTAAATCTAAATCTAAGTCTAAATCTTGGGCAATCTCGATCTAAATATAAATCTAAATTGAATCTTAGCTTCTACAGTTTCGTATCATGATTAATATTTCTTATTTCCCTTTTAGGTTTGGATACAGATTTTCATAATCAAAATGTCGTTTTCCCCACCACTATTGTTTGTCCGGAAACTCCTATTGATCATGACAAAGCCTACGATTGGGCCTATAAGGCATTATCGTAAGTCAGCAACGACTTAGAAGATAATAATTTAATAAATCCACTTATTATGAATTGTAGTAATTATGATCATACCAAAGCGACTACGATTACACCATTTTTGGAACTTTTAACTTCTTTGAACTTTGAAAATATCAATGAAGCTTACGCTTTAGCTCAATCGATACCAGGAAATTCTCTGAAACAACTGAACTTGAGAGAAGCAGCATTTAAGGTATGCATGCAATTTTGTTAAACTTTGTTTTTGGAGCGAGAATCGAGAAACCTAAGATCCAATCATATGTACGAAAATTCTCGGTTTCTAAAGACTTTCCTACTCGCAGTTATCCACTTTATTCAAATATATCATAGCGCTTTAGTGATGATGCCCCCTTTATCTATCTTTAACGTCTTTGCCCTTTCACAGGCTCGTGTCAGTTGTGAGAATACTATAACAGATTGTAAATATCGTGATGAGCCCATAACCTGCTGTACACACTTTCGTACTGTTTATACCGAGAATGGTATTTGCTTTGCCTTTAATAGTCGTTTTAAATCTCAAGAAAAGGAAGAGTAAGTTTCATCTTATGAAATTAACATTGAAATTATGAATAGCCAACTGTACAAAAACATCTTCATTTTATTTTTTGAAACACAAGCGTGAGCGGAGACGCACCACATGATCTGTATGAAACGGACAAAAAATGGGCTCTGCACTTCATACCAAATGGAACAGCAAAGGTAAACATAATCTCAATGGTTACAGTAGGATGTATTAAGTGGATTTGGTCTCTTCCTTTTTCGTGTTGTTCTAATGCGGGAGTGGAGTCTACCTTCTCTAATACCACGAATTTCAATTATTAAATACCCAAATAAGAGTGTCGATTTGAATAATTTCTTAACGGGACCGTCTACGTATCTATGCAAAACATAAGCTAGCCAATGGATCCATAGTGCCCTTATTCATAGCTCCATTTTCATATCTACGTAAAGCTCATACAGTTCGTCACAATACCTCTTTAAATACTCAGCCGTCAGCATCACAGACGAGACCATAACTCATTATTGGAGAACGTTTCGTACGCTCCCAGGGCCACCTGAACCCCTTCCGATAGAATGCATGATTCCAAGCCGTGCCACGCCAGTTATGATGAGAGGCTTATAGAGCTAACTTTTCAATTTTCTACTCAGTCTTTACTATGTTTAGTTTCAAAGCTGAAATTGTTGTCACAATTTTTGTTGGTGGCCAGATGGATACAGTCTTTCACAGTCTCGAGTTCATATCCATCAACACACGAGCAAGACCCACCTTTTTACATATATTTCCAATGTGGAGAAGGCGAAAATTACAACCGCCCCAAAGGCACGCTCGATTTAAACCCATGATATCCGCAGCAGTGATGCGTGGTGAGAGCAAAATGTGCTCCCACTGATGGGTTGCATCGTCTGGTAAAAGAATGCTTTCAGTGAGCGGGCATTGGTTGTTGTTGTTGTTGTAGCGATAAGGTTGCTCCCCGATGATTCGCCGCTCGAAGGTGAGGTTGACAATTGGGTTTGGAGAAGCTATATATTGCGCTGGAAACCTGAAAAGGTTGCACTACACAACTCCTTGAATCTGGTATTTTAGTCGCCTCTTACGACAGGCATACCTACGGCGGGTATATACTAACAGGCATTAGTAATCATCAGCGGTCTGTTTCGTTAACAGCTTCTCGAGGGCAAACTTTCCTTGTGTCCTTGCGTGCACCTTCTTCGATGCACATAGACGTGCGCGTATCTTGGCTGTCAGAAAATTGCGGTTCGAGTCGATATTTGGATTTCGTAGCGTACGCACATCCATGACACAGGTATTATCACCACCCTTTATAACGACGTAATCGAGTTGGTTTCATGTTCTCCGATCAGGGGACCCAAGTTGCTTAATGTAGCTAATCGTGCTGGGTTCTGGTATTGTACATCATCATACCTCAAGCCTTGGTTAAGTCGATCAATCTTAGCTCATTGGGAGATGCGATACCGCGGATGCTGAGTTTTCGGAATGTAGGACCAAACAACCCTCACTTGCCAATGCTGCCAATTCTGATTTTGATATCATTGCAGTCATCGTACTTTTGTTGTTGTTATTTTCTTATAGAAGTATTTCTTATCCACGTCCCCTGCATTGGTGTGTTCACATTCATGAGCAACAGTATTCGACGCGACGAAGTCCACATCCACGTCAATGGAACTACGCTGCCGACTGTCATACTCCACAAAGTCTTGGGTGTGACTTTCGATCATGATCTACATTTTGATGAGCATGCAGCCGCAATTGTACCGGAAATCCAGAGCCGTAATAAAATCCTCAAATCCCTTGCTATCAGTACTTGGGGAAAAGACAAAGAAAGAAGTAAGTCGCCTTTGTGCGTGACCAGCGTGTAGCCACAAATGATTTAAAGAAATCGTGCCGACGACGGGCATTAGAGTTAGCCCAGAACATCTCCTTCGGTGAAACTACGCTACAAAAGTGTGACCATTTTAAGTATTTCTCCCTCTCCCCGAAAGGAGCTACTCCAAACAAAAACCGCGGATCTTTCCGAAATGACCGAAACGTCGATTTTCTTAAATACATATAAACAAAAACTTTCCAAATATTATTTTTTTTATATGTTTGTATGTTTAATGGTGTGTTCACTTTTACTTAACATTTTTTAAGAATTAATGAGCTTAACACCGGTAAATAATAATCGTTATTCAATTATTATTTTGGTTTTATTGGGAAAAACTGAAAGGAAGGAAACATTTACCGGCATATTGCGATGGTACCATTTCGAAAACCGCCACGTCATCATCGTCAGGCAATTCCGTAATGTTTTTATTTATTTCAGCAGGTTTTTCCGGGTGAAACTTACCGGTGTTAAGCTCATTAATTCTTAAAAAACCTTAAATAATTTTTTAATTTTTTCGCTTTACAAGCTTGTTTCGCAAGTTAATGATACTGTTCCAGATCGTCAAACATACCATTGACGTCAGCAGTATGTTTCCATATTCATTAGTTGTGGACAATGTGATACTCTGAATTCCACACAGAGCGAAAACCACCTAATAAAATAGAACAAAAGTAAGAAGATATCTCTATAGTTTTTTTTTTAAGAAGAATCCCTACTTTCTTTAAGTGGGATTTTCTTTTTAATAAAATCAAAAAGAAATCTTCGAATATATATGTGGATATCTCCTTGAATTAAAAAAGGAGGCGTTCTTCTTATTTTTATTAGGTTTTCTCAATGAATTTATTAAAAAGTTAATCTTCTAATTTTAATGAGGTTATCTCATTGAAGTTATTAAAAAAATAATCTTCTTATTTTTATTAAGTTTTCTTATTGAGTTTACTAAAAAGGTAATCTCCTTATTAATGTAAGGTAATCTTCTTGAATTTATTAAAACTCGTATTTGATTATAAACAAATATTCTTTATTCGTAAAATTATACTGCAAATAAAAACATATTCATTCCTTATATGTAAGTATTCAAATCTTACATGCATACATATGTGTATATTTGTTACATATAAGTTCAAAGTTAGTGTTAAAAACTAAACTTAAATAAATGTATTAGAATTCTTTTTATACATTCAAATTTTTATCAATATATTAAATACCAATACTATTTTTTTCTTAAAACTCTTAGACCATTATTGAGCCAGTAAAAATCAACAGGTGCGCCATCTAATGTTTTGAAATTTATGATATCATATATTTCTGAGACAAATCCTATAAGATATGATTGAAAACTTTCTGAAAAACTTATATGTTTCCATTTTTTTCCAACAATTTCTACATTATTATCTTTAATTATAAAATTTACTACTTCATATACATTTACATCTTCATTCATTGTTAAAGTTACTACGTGACCAATTTTAAATCTAACGCCTCGAAAACCAATTTCATTTGTTTTCTTGTACAAGCCGAGGTCTAAATTTGTTGATGATAAATGTTCTTTAATTTCCAAGCTAATTTCTTCAGTCTTTGTGAAACTGGTTTACCTTATATTATTTCATAATGTGTTTTGATAAACAGCTTTACCTTTCGAAATGTTGTCGCTATGCAAATACCTTAAAAAGAGCTCCCTCGAAGTGTGGTCTTTAATATCTCTATTGAAAATTTTAAAAATTTGCTTGTAAAACGTCTCCAGCTTTAAAAAGATCATATTTCCCTTTCCAGGATAAAGCGTTTCAAAGTCTATCTCCACCTATGGAAAATTGATATAAAATATTGTGAGATTTGCGACTTGAAAAAATTAAGAACTTTAAATTATAGTAACTTAAAAGTTCATAACCATGAAAATCTTTGTAACGTGGCCATTCATTAAAAATACAGATCAGAGAACTGGCATCATGCAAATCTTTAATTCTTTGACCGGAAGTCTCTCTCCAGTAAGCCAGAACTTTTTCCCATGGAGTGCAATTATTTTGCAGCCAGCACTTCTTTTCGTAATATGCATCGTTGTCATCTAAACATTATGAAATAAGTGTACAATGTGAATATACAAGATCTCAATATATTTTTACCCCTGGTGGAAATTTTTTGTAGATCTTGGGTATTAGAATTTGCCGGAAAATTATAGTTGCGTTTATCTGAATTGACCCATCGAGAAAACAACTTTCCCGTGGGATTTTTCTTTCCGTACTTTCTAGCTAGAAAGTATGTTTCCTAGATAAAAAATAAATAAACTGAAGGAGTTTGTTGGTACGGGTATGGTCCAGAAGTTAGCAAACTTTTGTTTAGTATATTTGCAATGTTTTATATGACACACTTATTTTGTAATTTTTTTTATAAAAATATGCAGTTTTGTAGCTTCTTGAATTAAGTGCTTACTGCTCTCATCACACTCAAATGGCACATTCTAAAAATTGCATGCGTTAAGATACATAAGCATTTTTTATTACGATGCACTTACCATTTTCTTTCGCCATTCCTTTAAACCTGCTTTAAATTTGACCTTTTCGCCAAAAAATATTGGTGCAAGTTTATCAAGCAAATCGTTGATATCTTTATAGTCAATTTTTTTTTTAAATAAGCGCGGATGTGAGGCCATAGTCCATGAGGATCGATAAAATTTCCTCGCTTAGCTCACACGATTTAAAGATAGTCAATGTTTCGATTTGAGGTACATCGCAAGAACCGTAGCAATTTTCTTCCAAATTAATGATGTCCATTTCCAAAATTTCCGAATGTAGTATGTTAAATTTACACGCACCGGTCAACACTCACTTTAAATCTGAATAAATTGCAAATGCATTATATTCAACATTCAAAAATGTTAAACGAAAAATACAGTTATAACAGAAACGATATAATAGAGAGACATTGCATAGACGAAAAATAGTGTGAGACAAGCTTCACAAAATTCTAGTAGGTCACATCATAGCGGAATGATACAAGGTGGCAGCATGGTGACATACCTACAAACATAAATAAAAATTGCATGTACTTTGTTTTTGTAAATTCGATGGACAAATGTCAAAATCGTACTGCGCCGGAAGTTGATGTATCAAATCAAATAAAAAAAGTTTATAATCAGCTGTTCCATGCTGCCACCTTGTATCGTTGCGCCATGGGTCACATTCACCACTTACCACAGCAGAATTTGTTAAACTACCACTGTCTGTATTTGTTATTTAATAATTATTTGTACACTTTTTATTCAGCTAATGTGTTCAGAATTTTAACTTTTACTCAATAAAACTCCAATCAGTGTATTTCTGTGCTTAAATTATGTTAAAAATTGTGTTAAAGTTTTTGGTGTGGTGAAAGTGACCTACTAGAATTTTGTTACGCTCCGCTGCTTTCCACCGAAGTTCGCGCATGCAATATCTTTATATTCCAGAATTTTTGGTTATAATTGGCGACGTTGACATGCCTATGCTTGTGCACACATACATATGTACATATGTATGTAGTTTTTTTGTACATTTTTTTCCTTATTACTAACGGCGCGATGATGAAGTTGCTTACAAAAACAAGCTACATATGCAAAGCGAGTAAATATTTATGCACGTACATTAGTTTATGAACGGGTGTATATGTATATGTAAATGGAGTCGACAACAACAAATGCGAACAGAAAAAATAAAGAAAAATTGAGTAAGAAGATTTCTATTTAAGCCGGAGTCATTGGTGTCGTATGTCGTATCGCTGTATCCGTATCCCTAACGTAATCAGCTGTTTATCGTTTCGACGGTAAACCAAAACCCAATTGGTTGGCTACGATACGGTTACGACCTTAGCGGCACCAATAATCGATTGCATTGATTCTCATAAGGTTGGTCGAATCAGCTGTTATAAGGTTACCGATACGGTTACCGATAAAACACCAATGTCTCCAGCTTTATTGTAAGAAGATAAACTTTTAAATAAAATTAAAAAGATTTACCCCCCAAAAATAAAAAGAAATCTTTATGGAAATATCTTCGTCTCTGCCTTCTGTCCTCTTTTTGGTCCCCGAAGCTATTCAAAGAGACAATATTCTTATTTTTATGAGAATTATTTGGCTCTGTGCAGCCATTCAATTAAGAGGTTTATGCCGATCACTTTGTCGGCGCGCCGGCCACGCCGCCGCCGCCGATTAAATAGCCGGCGTAAACCTCTAATCCCAACAGGCATCTGATTGATGAGCCAATACCGCCCAGGGGCTTAAGAAGTCATTATGAGGAAATACGGTACCTGAGAACACAGCCGCATAAACCCAAAAAACACAAGAAGGTCCTAAGTGAACTCCACAAACAGTCGTCGGACCTCTATGTCAGAAATTGCCCAGTGAATCCAGTACTCAAAGAACAGTACCCAAAACTTCCGGAAGAGGAATGTACACTCCCCAGGGAAACGCGAGTCACTCTAGCTCAACATCGATCTGGATAATGTAACAGGTTGAACTCTTACCTATCCAGAATCAACCCCGACATACAAAATGTATGCCCTGCTTGCAATGTATCCCCACATGACACCAGCCATCTCTTCAATTGTAATGTGGAACCATCGCCTCTAACACCTCTCTCATTATGGTCCACCCCTGTTGAAACAGCAAGTTTCCTTGGACTCCCGTTAGAGGATATTGATGACAATTTGTGATCGGTCACACCTATTGGATGGGGCGAAGCACTGCTACAACAACAACAACGACGACGAAGTCTCTTTCCTACCACAAAACAACCTAGTGGCTCTTAATCGCGCGTCCCGTCCCATGTCCACTGGGGTAGACCTCGCAAGGCCCTGTTGTTGTTGTTGTTGTAGCGATAAGGACTTTTCCCGAAAGCCTAGGGGAGTGTTATGGAGTTCATGGTCCTTTGCCGGATGCAGATCCGGTACGTTCCGGTACCAATCCCGACCACCTCGGGAACGATTTATTATGACCACATGTGACCTTGTAGGCCATACCACCCTCCCACCCCCTATATACATGAGGAGTTCAGGGTCGCCAGAGCCTCGGCTGTTAATCAAACAGGATTCGCCACGGATAGGTGAGGTTGACAATTGGGTTTGGAGAAGCTATGAATTGCTCTGGCAACCTGAAAGGGCTGCGCTACACAAACCCCTTGCATCCAGTATTTTAGTCGCCTCTTGCGACAGACATACCTACCGCGGGTATATTCTAACCCCCTAACCCGCTGGGAGACTCGCAAGGCCCTATTATCGTTCTCCATTGTGATATGGCCCCTGGATGGCGGTGATGCCAACCTTTGCCCTTAGCACATCCCCCTCAAGAGTTCGGAGATCTCGCCGAGGACTGTAACCTTGTTTCTTCATTGGTAAGGGGTAACATGTAGCAACCCGCAAGGGTTTTAGTTGCCTCTTACGACAGGCATACCTTGCCGCAGAAATTCTTTAAACCCTCTTAAGCCGATGAGGAAACTTTCTATTTAGCATTCTACAAAAGAAGTCGATCCATCTTATTTTACGATTATTGTTTCGACGATTCCCAACACTTATTCTTTAGTTGGTCAAATTTGATCATGTTGATCCAAGCACTCACTTTTCAACTTCATTTTTTTCAAGGTTTACATATTTTCGAACGAAGAGTATTTCGGACAAGATTTCAATGCACAGATCCTGTGGGAAGATAACCAGAAAGTTGAAGCGAGAATCTCTAAGAAAAGTACTTATACAACTGATGATGCCAGACAGCTAACAATAGGGTAGGCCGAAGAAATCAAAGAAAATAATCAGAAGTTGCACAAAGTTAAATCTAATACTTTTTAAAAAATCATAGACAACGCAAATGTATATTTTACGATGAGGTCAAATTACAATACTTTCCGGAAGGTTACACATTCTCCTCGTGCATGAAGGAATGCCGCATGAAACGCGCCATTAAATTTTGTAAATGCAATCCACCATTCTATAAACCGATTCGTAAGTTTATATAAAATTATTTTGAAAAGCGTTTGCCAGTTGAAAAAAATATTTTTTTTAATTTTAGCCAATGTGGCCTCGTGTGGCATATCCGATTTATTATGTTTGGAAAAAAATAAAGCTAATATTACAAGCATAAAAAATTGTATGCACTGTGAGCTGAGTTGTTCGAAAACCGTTTTCAATATTGAAAAATTAATTAAAAAGTATGTTAAATCTTAGAAACATTTTATTCTTCATTAAAGCAAATTTTATATATTTGTACTCCTGCCTCAGCACCGAGAAAAACGACTATACAGGCGTTTTAGTAGAATTTCTTACTTGGCCAATCATACGTTATAAGCGCGAGATTCTCTTCGGTTGGGTGGATCTCTTGGTGTCATTTGGTGGTATTGCAAGTTTATTTCTTGGTTTCTCACTACTCTCGGGTGTGGAGATTATATACTATTTTACTTTGAGAGCTTGCTGTATGGTCTATAAAAATAGGGTAAGTCCATTGCCACATTTACACTTTATCAAATCGCATTTCCGAATGACTTATTTCTTGATATTTTTTGGTCGTACTATTGTTTAAGCTGCAGACATTGGTGCTTTGTCGGTAACCGTGACGGTAACCTTATAACAGCTGATTCGACCAACCTTATGAGAATCAATGCAATCGATTATTGGTGCCGCCAAGGTCGTAACCGTATCGTAGCCAACCAATTGGTTTTTGGTTACCGTCGTAACGATAAACAGCTGATTACGTTATACTGTTTTCACACAGAAACTTAATGATCTCATTTCACCCGCTAATGAAATCGTAAATTGTTTGCTTTCACACAGAAGTATCTGCTCGATTAGTATGAAGGATGAGACAGACAATCATGGCGGAACGATACAAGGTGGGAGCATGGTGACATACCTACAAACAAAAAAATTCCATGTACTTGTAAACATTGTAAATTTTACCAAGTAGCGCAACTAACAGCTGATCGGTGAAAATTCGCACATTCACACGCACAGTTCTCGTCTCAGTTTCAAAAAAAACTTTAGATTATTTAATTCAAATTTTAAAGTGAGATAATCCTTACAAATTTATGTATACAGAATATATATGGCGTTTTTGTTGTTATTAAAACAATAGTTTTATTTATATTAAATCTTTTATCATTTTTTTTTTTAACTTTGAAAAAACTCCGAACACCATTCCTTCATTATATGACATTCGACTGCCTAGTCCACTGCCTTCCACTCTATTCGCAACATAACCTCTACTTAAGCTGCCAAACTATATAGTAAACAATGCTTGTAAATTCGATGGACAAATGTCAACATCGTACTGCGCTGGTAGTTGTATCAAATCAAATAAAAAAGGTTATAATCAGCTGTTCGATGCGGCCACCTTGTATCGTTCCGCCATGCAGACAATGACATTTGCTTTGACAAATGACATTTTTAAGCACTGAACACACCAAAAACTAAGAAGCGGAAACAGAAGTGGAACGCTGCCAACAGAGTTGCATTGTGCTTTTGACTTCATTAGGCATTCGATTAGCTACTAATGAAATAATAATAGATTCGAATTTTGTAGGGAAGATTGAGCTCAATAAGCGTCTTAATGTAGAAAACTGCCTTTATTATTCAATAAGCCGTCTGTGTGAAATTAGTATTAGGAATACGACTACAGCGATACGACATACGGCACCATTGACTCCCGCTTTAGTCAATTATCGTAGTACAGGAGTACAGGTCATGCTTCAACTATATATGGTTGGCTCATCTGTAAAGCAACAAAATATGTCTGTTAAAATTTTCAAAATCTGTGTATTGGTGTTGGTGCGAATGGTATGGAATGGAAACATAAAACTTAGCAGTTTTTGTATGTGAAATGTTGTTGCCAATGTGTTGGTTTCATTTTGAGTTTGCCATCTCCTTTTGACAATCCCATCGGCCATGCAATGAAATAAATAAAATCAGCTGATGAGATCATCCAACCATATAATTGAACCATGGTACAGGTTTACAAATATGATATGTATGAGAAAGAAACAATTCCTTTCTCTATCTAACACACTTGGGTCAGTGTCAAACTCATTTGCCGTTTTTCAGTGAGTTTTACAGCTCCGGCTCACGCTCAATTCTCATGGGAATGCTCTGGATCATTGAGAGACTTGAGAAGCAGATGTCGTGAAATTTTCGCACACGTGAAATGTGATAGGCAGATGTCGCCGCTGTTTTTCATTTAACTCATACGGCGAAAGGCTAAGCAGCGACATCTATTTTTGAAAAAGTAGGTATATTAAAGGCTGCATTGCCAACATAAAAAGAAGTAATTAACAAATTATCTGGCTCACAAATTGAACCAGACTCCTATCTGGATTTATCTGGCTCAAATCGTAGTTGTTGCATTTATATGCAAATTATTTATCTGGCTCAGGATTTTGCCACCGGATGATAGCTAATAGCAGTCTGGTTCAATTTGTGAGCCAGATAATTTGCTAATTACTTCTTTTTAGGTTGCCAACGCGGCCTTTAATATACCTACTTTTTCAAAAATAGAACTGAAAGACGGCAATTGTTTACTATAGTCAAACTATTGTGGAACTCAGTGGAACCTGCGTGGAACATGCGTTTGACTCTGAACGAAGTGTCAAAATTACCGGGGTTGCTGTCGTGGAAAGCGACGCAGGGAAACAAAAAAAAGGAGCGGAATATCAGATATGGGTTGCTGTGATGGTAAATTTTTTTGAACGAATTTAGTATGGAAATATAGTGCACCTATATGGGTCCAACAGAAAATTATACAAAAGCCTTAAATTGGGGTATCTGAGGACGCGTAGTATGCCAGTATTAAGAATACAAACACGGGTGCTAAGTTTTCCTACCCGTTCAAAAGTTCTTCGCGAAAAACAGTTTGAAACCGAGGTCGACTGCAATAACCCGTCCAAAAATGTAGAAAGAGTAATGAAAAGACGCGTTTTATCCTGTTATCAATAGTCCAAAGGCGAAAAAGTATTCGAATTATTGGAAGCGAGGCAAAACGCGTATATTAATACCTCACCCGACGGTTTTGGTCGTGTTTTAGCAATCGTCCCCGGTAATAAAGTATCACAATTTATTAATTAAAATTGGTCAGAACATATGAATTTTAAAGAGAGATGTAATTAAGTGCTCGTTTGAAAGTAAATAACGATATTTCTTTGTAATTGCACGATACAAATTTTACGCAGTTTTCGTTAACAGCTACTACACTTATCTTGGATCTAAGAAGTACAACAGCCCTACAGCCCTTCAAAAAACGCGAGTACTCCATAAATAATGTAAGGAATACTCCTTTGGGAGTATAGGAGTATTCCAAAACTAATCTGTATTCATACAAAAAATGTGCTCCAATTAGCATTGTGATGTCCTAGGAGAGGAGTAGGTGATCCCACTCTCGCTTTGTTTGTGAGTATTCCATAGAGTACATACGTGAGAGTACTTTCCAAAGTACTTTCACTGTTTTACTCCATGGAGCACCCGCAGAGGATCATATGCCAAAGTACTAAAGAGGAATTGTGTCGGAAAGAATTATCGAAGTGAATTTAATTTAAAATGAAAGTAAATGAAGAGGGGAAATACAACTTTTATATTTTATACTACGAATATCCTTATGTTATTTAGCATTTGCGTGAATAAAGAAACTAATATTTCTCTATACATACTTTAGTATGTATACATAAAACCAGTGCGCTGTTGCATTTTATCAGAGTTGCCAAAGTAAAATTTTATTATTAGTTATTGGCATGCAATATTTTACTTTTGGCAACTCTGTTCGATCGTCATCGTGTCGTGATCACTGTCGTTAAAAAACGAGCAATGATCGGCTGATGGTGGCCCGCAAACGCATTGCAAAGGAGTATTGTTAGAGTACTCCAACATGAAGAAAATGGAACACGTAATCCAACAATTTTTGCAGGGAGTGCCAAATAGCATCCACAAAAAAAAAGAACAAGAACAAGCATTTTATCAGGTGAGCGTGGCTGTGTATGTGCGTGCTGCTACATATCCTACTCGTAGACCTTTACAATAGCCATCATCCGGTGGCAAGATCTTGAGCCAGATAAATAATTTTGCATGTAAATGCAACAACAACGATTTGAGCCAGATAAATCCAGATTGAAGTCTGGTTCAATTTGTGAGCCAGATAATTTGTTAATTACTTGTCTTTAGTTTGGCAACGCTGCCTTTAATAAACCTACCTTTTCAAAAATAGATGACGCTGCTTAGCCTTTCGCCGTATGAGTTAAATGAAAAAACAGCGGCGACATCTGCCTATCACATTTCACGTGTGCGAAAATATCACGACATCTGCTTCTCAAGTTTCTCAATGATCCAGAGCATTCCCGTGAGAATTGAGCGTGAGCCGGAGCTGTAAAACTCACTGGATGATGGCAAATGGATGCAAGGTGGCAGCATGGGACAGCTGATTATAAACTTTTTTTATTTGGCGCAGTACCATTTTGACATTTGTCCATCGAATTTACAAAAACAAAGGTCCGTATTATGAGCATTATTCGATCTTCGCTGGCTATCGAAAATCGAATTTGAAATTGGTATTATGACACCTCATGTCTGTCGAAATTTTCGTTGTGTATCTAATTTCCAAGCGAATAGAAATTTGTTGTCGACGCTGTATCGAATAGAAGCGCAATTGTATAAAATGTAAGTTTTTTGTATTTATATTCTACTTTTGTACTGCCTAGTAGTAATTTTAAAATATTTGTATTAATTTTATATAGGCCCAAGGTTGTGAGTACAAAACAACAGCTTGAAAGACTGGTTTCAATTATCCATCTTTCACAAATAAAATTTTCCAAGACATTCAACACCTCTGATAGTACCACAGACACAGTCGGCCGGACAAGTCCGAGTGCATTTCCGTTTCCAATGCTCAGTTGGAATGATCCATGAGCACAAAATCGGAGAACTGTTTCCAATTTTAGAATATTAGGAATAGACTTGGCTCTTGTGCATTGCTGCAGCAGTTCATCTGTGTTCATCTGTACGGGACAACAAGTCGCTTCTTTGGACAGTCTGAAATTTTGAATCTATAAACTAAACTTATAATTTAAACAATTTAACAACTTATTTAGAAAGCTATACTTACGTGGTGGAATTCATTTCCAAAGGATTTGAAGCATCCCTCACCCGTCTTCTTCTTCTGGCTAGCTCCAATAAGCTTTCCTCTTCATCTAACGAATCATCAAACCACAATTCCGTCGTAGTTATACTTTTATTTTTAATATCTTTATTTAATAACTAGTTCTGCTTTTGTTTATTTATTTTATTTTATTTGACAGAGTATTGGAAATGTGCTATTGTGAACTTTTGAGTTTATCGAAATTCACAATAACGCTTGCCTTCATCGAACGCGCGTCATAATACCGAATGAACGTTCGTTCGATCAGCCTTTTCGACCACAGTCGAAGATGAAATTTGTCTCATAATAGGGGCCAAAGTACATGGATCTTTTATTTATATTTGTAGGTATGTCACCATGCTGCCACCTTGTATCGTTCCGCCATGGTTTTTCCGAAGAGCGAATTTCATCGCATTTGGCCTGCAAATGCAAACCGATCAGCACACGGTTTTGACATTTAATTACTAAAAAGAACCCCGGCAAGAACACAATGTTTAACGACTTATAATAATCTTGGTCTGGTTGCTCAGTGCGAGTTTAAACACCAATCAAAGCTGACTAGAGTTTAATTAACCCTGCCACTTCGGCCGCTCAAGCTGAGATGAGCAGCAAAATTTTATGTTATCGAACAAAGTGGCAAAGTTAAACTCTAGTCAACTTTAACTGGAGTTTAAACTCGCACCAAAAATTAGGGCAATTGGTTAAGCGAGACACGAGTTATACCAATGTTAGCCCTTTCAATTGATTCATTTGGAAGTGTATTTGGGGCCAGTGTGAGTTGTATATAATGCTAGCGAAGCAATTCCTTTGATTCTGAAACCTTCCTGAAAACAGATGGCAGTTTTGACAGACATGCGTTGTGTTGCACACTTGAAAAACTGGGTTTGTTATGCGGTTCGAGAAGTGCTTGAAACCCTAGTAGTGAATACTCTTCAAAAAAAAAAAAACTTTTACAAGAAATGATTCCCCCATATTTTGAATACCTCTTATTTCTTTAAATAGCAAGAACTTTATGAGATCGAGGAGGAAATCAAGAGTAGGCCACCACCAGCCATTAATCTTTCACTTCGTATAAGATGGTATGCTACAATGACACAACAAGCTCAAGCAAATGTCACTGATAATATGATTCGCAATAATTTGAACACTAAAATATTGAACGGCAAACAAAATAATGGTAAAGAGCTGACGAGGCGGCGCAAAGCAGATAAGGTATTATTTTTTTTAAAATAAATACACATTTTCTTTGAAATTAATTTATGAAAAAAAATTTAGGACTACACTGGCTACTCAAAATCCCTCTTCAAATCCACGAAGATAATACCACAATATAAAGATTTGAACAACGACTGGCAATATCTACCTTGAAATATCCATAGCATACAGAAAAAAATATCGCAAAAAAATGAAAAAAAAAAATTATATTTATCAGCAGTTGATATTACGATATCATAAAATGTTAAAAAAAAAAAATGTACTGCAGTAAGCAGCTGAATCTTTTATGCGTTGTAAAAAAAAATGGTCAACATATTAATTTGAAGAAGAGCGTAAAACAATATCTTGATTGTCTTTTCAATTTAACATAATTTTAAAGAATATGCTTAAATAAAAATAAAATTAGCACCAATTACAGTTTCCTTGAAATTTTAAAGTCTTAACTTAGATTAAGTTATTGTTGTTGTTGTTGTATTACCGATAAAGACACTCCTCGAAAGTTTTGGGGAGTGTTATCGATGTTGATGACCCTTTGTCGGATATAGAACCGGTACGTTCCGGTAGCAAAGCACCATCAAGGCACAAGCCCGACCATCTCTGCAACGATTATTATGACCACATTACACCTTCTAGGCCATAACTCCCCCATCCCCTCGTTCCATGAGGAACTAGGGGTTGCCAAAGCCTCGCCTGCTAAATATGGGTATCATACATACATATTTGTAACAGTATTCCCATAACGTAGGTGAGGTTGACAATTAGGTTGCGGAAGTTATAAAGCTTTGTATTGCGCTTATCAACCCCTTGAATTCCTAGATTAAGTTATTCCAAATCACCGGTAACTGCAACAGCAAACTCCTGACGTCGTCAACTACACTGGATACTCCAAATCTTAGGTTTGTTTAGATAGAAACCCCAAAAATATTCTGTGACAACCTCTACTTAAAATATATTAACCTTCCAGCATATAAGGGTGTCTTAGATTACAATCTCAATAAGGCATGCCTATCGTAAGAGGCCGCAAAGCCGAATTATTTACGGTAGGCAAAACGCAATTTTCACAGGCATGCGAACTCTACAAGCTCTAAATATCGCCTGGAGCGATGAATTTGTCGCAGCCAATTTAGGCAACGACCTCAAGGCTGCGAAGAAGGTGAACACCATAGCCCTAGGAAAATAAGCTGCTCGTCAAACATACAGCTTAAATTACTTCACTCGGCTCTCACACCGGCTCACAGAGAGTAATCTTAGAACAGACGATCAAGCCAAGGAACTCACTACGTATGGCAGCTGTGGTCACTAGGGCTTATATAAAGAAACAAAGAAAAGGGTGTGGGAAAACTAGATCTTTCTTGATTTTCGTTTCTGGATTCGCAATCCGGGATCCAAAATGCGTCTTTTGGTACCCTACTCTTTATTTTTTTACGTCTATGCTTTCTTAGAGAATTACAGAATCCTGTAAGTCTCATATAGTGGGCATAACATATGATTTTCGGGTGGATTGTCAATTCGCTTTTAAGGGCTAATTAAACTTCCTTAACCCTAACGCCATAATCGTAACCATACCCGTATTCAAAACCATCTCCAATGTGATCGATTAATGGTGCCTTAACCTAAAAGTCGTGAAAATTTCATAAAAATGAAGAAAATGCAAAGAATTGCAAACATATTACACAAAAAATAAGTCTCTTGGTCATAACGTATCCAAAATAATGAATAAAATCTACAAAAAGTTATTAAATTCAGCAACTCAAATATTTTTAGGTTATGGATATGGCGAGAAACCAAAAACCAATTGGTTTGCTATGATATTGTAACGAATTTAGGGAAACTCCGCTTATTTTACACCTTCTACCAACGTTCGTATCGCTAAATTGTTGAATAAATAACTCCAATATTCAATAATGCAAAATCGTCCCTATTAGACTACTTTGAAAATATTTCACAATAACAACTATACTTCGCAACTGATAGCGTGCTTAAATAAAACTGATCTGCTTACTCAGCTTTTGCTCCTTTTAAACTCTCTGCTGCATCGTTCGCATACTTCTAGGCGTTTCTTCTTCTAGAATTTACTACTTGTTTACCAGTTATAAACTCACCAGCTATAAACTACAGATGCGCGTTTATAGCTTCTCGCATAGCCATATGCGCGTGTATATGTGAGTGATATTTCCACCGATGATTGCATACTTATGTACATATGTGTAGACATAATGATTGATTTGTTTATGTAGATACAAGTGACTGCTTAATATCGGATTAGAGACGATAGTATCCTTCAGTGCTGCTAATATTCGTCACAATATGGTTATGGCGTTAGCGTTATGGTATGGCACCATTAATCGATTACATTGATTTCCATAAGGTTGTTCGATGAGTTGTTTTATCTGGTTATGGTTATACGGTTATAAGTCACCATTAATTGGCCGTTTAGAAACCTCAAATTTAGTCCCAGTAGCTACCTACGCAAAGGTGTTCTTGCAGGGTTTCTTGCATAAAGAGAACATGCGCGCCCTCTAGTGTCAAAAGGTAACACTTCCATAGCCAATACACAGATGTCGCTGACACGACGTAGTAAAGAAGACAGGAAAAAACAATTAACAGCAACAACAAACATGCATTTGGCGGAATAGTTGGAAAACGGTAAAGACGTTTGTTCATTGTAAATTTTACGAAGTAGCGCAACTAACAGCTGATCGGTGAAAATTCGCACATTCACACGCACAGTTCTCGACTTATGCGTTACTCACCAACGTACGTACCAAAAACGTGTCAGCTGACACGACCTATCTTATGAGTGTGCAATGTAAACGAAAACTCACCGACGTGCAACGCCCGTACGTACGTAGCCCGGAACGTAGAAATCAAAACAATTTTGATTTTTTCCGTAAGAACGTGTCAGCTGATCGCTCTCTCACTAGACAGAGTTGCCTAGTAAACTTTTGTGCCCTAATTTTTGACCGTTTGCAGTTTTATGCAAAAACACCTAATTAAAGTTTGAAAAATTGTGAAAATAATTCGAAATAATTATGTAAAAATTTAATATGTATTTATACTTATTTAATATGTATTCCGGCCTTTTACAATATCAAAAATTAAATTGGAAAAAGTTGATGTTTCCATAAGCATACATACAAAATGGTCAATGGCAACAGTGCTTATCTGTAAACAATACACACACAAATATGTTATGTACATGTACACAGACGCACACATACAGACGCACACATTGATTCCTACGGGCTTGAGAGTTCGGTCAAACGTGCTTCGTACGACAACCGTCCTTACGTACGGCACACGTCGGTGGGTAACTGCCGCATCAGTTTCAAAAAAGACTAGATTATTTAATTCAAATTTGAAAGTGAGATAATCCTTACATATGTATGTATACAGAATATATATGGCGTTTTTGTTGTTATTAAAACAATATTTTTATTTATATTAAATCTTTTATCATTTTTTTTTTTTAACTTTGAAAAAACTCCGAACACCATTCCTTCATTATATGACGTTCGACTGCCTAGTCCACTGCCTTCCACTCTATTCGCAACATAACCTCTACTTAAGCTGCAAAACTATATAGTAAGCAATGCGTTTGTTGAGCTAAAAAAAAATAGGGAATTTCTTCAACTAAAAAATATTTTATACAAGAATTGGAGAGGAAAAATATACAAAAAAGTGGCCTAAGAATTCAGTAAAAGCTATAGGAATTGCATAGAACATAAAAAAGGAAGTTTTGCAGTAAAGGAGTGAAGTGTAAAGGCTGTGCTGTGGTCGTTGGCAGATAGATTACGTTTTTTACCAGGAAAATTGTGAAGCTTGCAGACGCCCAGTGACTCCGCGTTTATTGTTAATTAAAAACGAACAAACAGCTTCATTTTAATTAGTTTAAGGAAAAATCTATTGTACATGTACTTATGTGAATAATTTGTGTGGTTCAGAAAGTATTCATATAAAACAAATACAGCAAACGACTCGTGAAGCAAGAGGTTGAGGCGTAGCAGAGATGCCCTTTTATGGAATATATGTGCCCGGAAAAGAAGGTAAACAATTTATTTCAATATATTGTTCGAAATTCAATTATAATGTATGTATTTATGTGCATAACTATTTTTAATTAAGAAAATTCACATTTCAGAGCACAAGGAAATTTAATTTCGAATCATTATTAAGAACAATGGCATTTTCTGACCCAGTTCATTGCGCCTTCAAAATATGTTTTTTTTTAAAATAGCCTTTATTGATAATTTTAGAAGGAGATAGACAGTTTAATATACCTATATGAAGTGAAAGTAGGTGGATACACAACATTCATACAAGATTTGCAGTGGGCTAAGTTTGTTTAATCAACAGCGGGTACCTATAAGTATTTGACAAAAATTCATGTCTATTAAATGCATACTTCAGTTGGCAAAGTCTTACGGCGAGCAATAAAACTGGCCCACAATTAAAAGCCACCTTGCGCCAATTACCATATCGGCACCACAAAGGTCGATGAAACCATTCCAAAGGTGAAGGCCTAAAATGCAATATTAAAAACACCTGTGCGTTGAAGGAGAACGCTATCTTACACTTGTTTTCCCACTTTTCGCTATCTTCAGTCATTCTAGAAAATATTAAAAAGGCAATAACACCTGTTAAACCATCGTTGCTTATGAATACGAATCGAAAATTATTTTTATTCAGTTATAAGACTTTCAAACCATTTTTTTTAAATAATGGTCACTTTCCATTCGCAAAAGTTTTACGGTGGGTTAGGGAGCTTAGAGTATACCAACGGCAGGAATTCCTCTCGTAGGAGGCTACTGAAATACCCAAAGGATTTGAGGAGTGTGGGTGAGGGGTGTGTAGCGCAACCCTTTCATGGGGTTACCAGCGCAGTTTATAGCGTCTTCAACCCAGTTGGCAACCTTACCTACCCCTGGCAAATCCTTTTTCTTAGCAGCCGAGGCTCTGTCGACCCCAAGTTCCTCATAATGGACTATGAGTGGGAAGCGGTAGCCAAGACCCTTGAAGCCATTTTGCCCCCTACTTCAAAGCAAATTTGCAGCTAGCCTGTCATCAGCATGGCTTCAGAAAACTCCATAGCACCACCACCTCGCCGCGGTTTAAATCAAACCCCCTACCATAGAACAGTACTCGTTCCGCTAGATCTATCAAAAGCTTTTGATACGGTGAACCATGGAACGTTACTGCAAGACCTGGAAGGGTCTACCCTTCCCCCATGTCTTAAAAGGTGGACCGCATATTATCTGGGTGGTCGGCAGGCATCTGTGCAATTTAGAAACGAAACATCAAAACCAAGAAGAATTAAACAAGGGGTGTCACAGCGTGGTGTCCTAACCACACTTTGTTTAACTTCTACATATCTAAGCTACCTTCGCCACCAGAAGGAGTTTCCTACACCGATGACTGTACAATAATAGCCACAGGCCTGGCCCATAGATCAATCAGCTTTGCAAAAGAATATACGGCTCCCTCCCTGGTCTCTCCAGTTTTCTTCGCTTTGCGAAATCTGGCATTATCACCGACTAAATTTTGGGTGTGACGTTTTATCAGGATCTACATTTTGGTGAGCATGCAGCCGCAATTGTACCGAAAATCCAAAGCCGTAATAAAATTGTCAAATCACTTGCTGGCAGTACTTGGGAAAAAGACAAAGAAACGCTCATTATCACTTACAAAGCAATTGGCCAGACGATTGCATGCTACGCGTCCCCTATATTATCGCCAAGCCTAAAAACTACTCACTGGAACAAGCTACAGCCCTGCCAAAATACTGCTCTCAGAACCGCCACGGGCTGTCTTCTTATGTCCCAAGAACACCATCTCCATAATAAGGCGAGAATACTCCCCATCAGGGAGAGAAATGATATGCTAACCAAACAGTTCTTGTTGAATACCCAGAAACCTGGGCATCCCAACAGACATCTGATTGATGAGCCAACACCGCCCAGGGGCTTAAGGAGTCATCTCCGTAAATATTATGAGGAAATACGGCACCTGAGAACTCAGCCCACAAACACAAGCAGGTCCTCAGTGAACTCCACATACAAGCGTCGGACCTTTATGCCAGGAATTGCCCGGTGAATCCAGTACTCAAAGAACAGTTCCCAAAACTTGCGGAAGAGGAATGCACGCTCCCCACGGAAACGCGAGTCACTCTAGCACAACTTCGATCTCGATACTGTAACAGATTAAACTCTTACCTATCCAGAATCAACCCCGATATAGAAAATGTATGACCTGCTTGCAATGTGTCCCCACTTGACACCAACTATCTCTTTAATTGTAATGTGGAACCAACGCCTCTAACACCCTCTCATTATGGTCCACACCTGTTGAAACTGCAAGTTTCCTTGGACTCCCGTTAGAGGATATTGATGACAGTTTGTGATTTGTCGCACCTATTGGATGGGGCGAAGCACTACTACAAAAACAAGAAGTGGGATGGGTAGAACCTTCAATGTAGTCATATTACATCGTTCCCGAGATGGTCGGGCTTATAACTTTATGCTGCTTGTTACCGGAACGAATCGATAAAACTCACCAAAACCTTTGGGGATTGTCTTTATCTCCAAAACAACAACAATAACATGTCCTACGCTATAGCTACTAGGGGCGGCAGAGTTGCTAGATCTCGAGGCAGCGATTAACCTAGTTCCTAGAAAACTGCGCGTATTTTATTACTTAACTCCGAGTTCCTAATTTGTGTTTTGCCGTTTGGTGTACAAAAAAAATTGTGGTAACACTATGGCCACATTCAGTTTATGTGACGCCTTTATTGACGGACAGTTCAACCTAACCTTACTTATCCTAGTTAAAAAAAATCGGGTCTTTCAACCCTCGCCCGGTTAAGGCCACATATTTTGAAGACACCCGGAACCATATCAATTAGTACGTGCCAGAAATTTGAGCCACTTTCTTAAAAAATCGAAATAAGGGTTATTTCGTAGTGGGAGCTAACGTATTGCGTCCCCGTGCAGCCCACTTAGTGCTCTGCTTATCAAAACGCATGCGAAGTAAGTGTTCCTCTTCTATAAATTCAATACCGCCGCCACATCCGAGTAGTGTTGTCAATGCACCTGTCCCATAGATTCCGACGCCACCCACCTTAGTTGCTGAAGTTTTGTCAGACGAGAACTGTAATTTCGTGGAACCCCATCTTATTTTTCACGTTTCAGCCACCTAAATATTATGAATAATTTACTCTCAATTTGCTTGAATTACATATGTTCCTTCCTTCCATACTTCAAAATTTTGTGTGCATTTTTTTTAATAAATAGTATATTGGAATACATTGGAATGAGTAATTCTTAATGTATGTATATGTATGGAGATATAAATTTAAAAGTAAAGCAAAAAGGTGTTACTTATAAAAAACAGAAATAAAACTTTCTCCGTTGTTAAGCAGCTGCAATTCATTCTAATTGTGTTTATAGAAATATGTAGCAAATACATCGCACGTTTGAGAATTATCTGATTTTTGTTTACTTAGCAAGGTGTTCTCGAAAGACAACACACACAAATATAAATATATATGCACGCTAGAGGTTTACGCCGGTCACTTAATCGGCGGCGGCGGCGGCGTTTCCGGCGCGCCGGCAAAGTGATCGGCGTAAACCTCTGAATTGAATGGCTGGACTTCAGAGTATCACATTGTCCACAACTACAGAATATGGAAAAATACTGCTGACGTCAATGGTATGTTTGACGATCTGGAACAACGTCATTAACTTGCGGATGAGTATCTGGGAGGCTTGTAAAGCTAAAATTTCAAAATTTGTGTAAGGCTTGTAAAGCTAAAATTTAAAAAAATAATATTTGGAAAAGTTTTGTTTATATGTATTTAAGGAAATCGACGTTTCGGCCATTTCGGAAAGATCCGCGGTTTTTGCCTTTCGCGGATCGTTCAGAAAATTTTCTTGCAGAGAGAGGGAGAAATACTTAAAATGGTAACACTTTTGTAGCGTAGTTTCACTGAAGGAGATGTTCTGGCCTAACTATAATACCTGTCGTCGGCACGATTTCTTTAAATCATTTGTGGCTCTTTGTTGGTTACGCACAAAGGCGACTTACGGTTGTTATTGATGGTCTATTAAAATTCATGACTCTCGTGGCACAGTTTTAACGAGTAACATCAATGCTGGCTTATTGTTGATCGCACCAAAAGGCGCCTTAAATTATTTCGGCTGTATCTAAGAGCTACAATTCCCGACGTACGAACAGTAACAATCCCGACCCCAGTCGCTACCACGCATCCTGGCCCTTATACAATATGCCAGCACAGAAGCTATAGAAGTGCGACTTCGAACTCATACCTTCGTCGACGTCACTTTGCTAGCAGCTCTAGGTGTAGCTCCGAAGACTTTCTGACGGATGTTTTTGTCGTGCTATGCTTCCGAGCTACAACAAAAAATCACCTTGAAACATTAGAAAGTAACTATTCTGCCAAGAATGCCGCCCTCGACATCATAAGCAGTCTAAGTGTATATAATTGTGTAACTCATGTGTGAAAACCGTATAATCCTTGGCGCATCTACATAATTTAAACTTGCAAGGACCGTTGTTGTTGTTGTGGCAGTGCTTCGCCCCACCTAATAGGTGCGACCGATCACAAATTGTCATCAATGTCCTCTAACGGGAATCCAAGGAAACTTGCTGTTTCAACAGGGGTGGACCATAATGAGAGGGGTGCTACAGGCGTTGGTTCTACATTACAATTAAAGAGATGGTTGGTGTAGTGGGGACACATTACAAGCGGTGCATACATTTTGTATGTCGGGGTTGATTCTGGATAGGTAAGAGTTTAGCCTGTTACAGTATCCGGAACGAAGTTGAACTACAGTGACTCGCGTTTCCCTGGGGAGTATGCGTTCCTCTTCCTTAAGTTTTGGGTACTGATCTTTGAGTTATGGATTCACCGGGCAATTCCTGGTGTAAAGGTCCGACGCCTGTTTGTGGAGTTCAGTGAGGACCTGCTTGTGTTTTTCTGCTTCATACGGGTGAGTTCTCAATTGCCGTATTTCCTCAAAATGCTTACGGATATGCCTTCTTAAGCCCCTAGGCGGTGTTGGCTCATCAATCAGATGTCTGTTGGGATACCCAGGTTTTTTGGGTATTCAACAGGAACTGTTTGGTTAGCATCTCACTTCTCTACCTGATGGGGAGTATTCTCGCCTCATTATGGAGATGGTGTTCTTGGGACATAAGAAGACAGCCCGTGGCGGTTCTGAGAGCAGTATTTTGGCAGGGCTGTAGCTTCTTCCAGTGAGTAATTTTAGGCTTGGCGATAATATAGTGGACGCGTAGCATGCAATCGGCTGGCCAATTGCTTTGTAAGTGGTAATGAGCGTTCTTTTTATTTTCCCCAAGTACTGCCAGCAAAGGATTTGAGGATTTTATTACGGCTCTGGATTTTCGGTACAATTGCGGCTGCATGCTCACCAAAATGTAGATCCTGATCAAACGTCACACCCAAGATTTTTGGTGTAGGACTGTCGGTAGCGTAGTGCCATCGACGTGGATGTTCAAAATGGTCGAATGTATAAGGTCGCGGAGGATTTAGTCGGTGACAATGGCAGGTTTCGCGAGGCGAAAAAACTGGAGAGATCAGGGAGGTAACCGTTTATTGTATTGCAAAGCTCATCGATTTGTGGGCCTGAGCCTGTGGCCATTATTGTGCAATCATCGGCGTAGGAAACGATACAAGTTTTATAATGTAGACCAAAATTTGCATACGTTTGTGTTCGATAAATTTACTTCAATAGTCTTCATTTCCGGCCTTATGATATAAGAGCTCATTACGGATGACCGCCTTTATTTTCAGACTAGCTCGACTATCCCCTACGTTAGGGTAGCAGAACACCCGGTCATCTGTTCGACTGTCCTGAGAAAGCTTTTGCTTCACCACTCTGAGTGTTCTTGCGAACGACAAAGCCTCACCTAGTAAATATATGTGCCTAAGTATTCATATTTGTAACAGGAGCCGTCACGTGTTGGTCATATTTAAACACGGTTGGCGGCCACCGTGGTGTGATGGTAGCGTGCTCCGCCTATCACACCGTATGCCCTGGGTTCAACTCCCGGGCAAAGCAACATCAAAATTTTAGAAATAAAATTTTTCAATTAGAAGAAAATTTTTCTATGCGGGGTCGCCCCTCGGCAGTGTCTGGCAAGCGCTCCGATTGTATTTCTGCCATGAAAAGCTCTCAGTGAAAACTCATCTGCCTTGCAGATGCCGTTCGGAGTCGGCATAAAACATGTAGGTCCCGTCCGGCCAATTTGTAGGGAAAAATCAAGAGGAGCACGACGCAAATTGGAAGAGAAGCTCGGCCTTAGATCTCTTCGGAGGTTATCGCGCCTTACATTTATTTTTTTATTTTATGATAGGATATAATCAATGTGATTCACTCCAAGGTACTAGTTGGGAATGGGGCCACAGACTTTAGGAAATGTCAAACCGGGAGACTTGGGTGTCGAATGATGAAGTGTGAAAATCAAAATTAAGATTTCAGACGGTATTTTACAGTTAAGCAAATAGAGTGATTTTCAAACCCTTCTCATACGTGTTGAAGATATATGCAACTTAAGTGTGAGCTGAGAATCATTTCAAAGGAGATTTTAAACCACTGGAGCATACTAAAGGATTTTGCATCACTGATTTCCCTTATTCTTTCGGCCTCTCGGGATATAAAATTGACTTGAGGACATTTTGAAAATGTGTTCTACATTTTGGGACATTTTATTTAAATTCATTGTTCTTTATTAATTTTTTGAAAAATTTTGCGAAGTGAGCTTGCAAATTTATTATATATAACTTTTCTTTAAGTGTTTTGTTTTAATAACTTAGTGAATTTGGTAATGCGAAATCCGGCATTGAAAGCGCCTGTTTTCTCAAATAACTTTTGAACGGTTAGAAAGTATTAAATTTGGCATTGGGATTTTTATAACTGGCAGTGATACTCATCCCTTGATACCCTTTTCGACCATATCGGACCAATTTTCGAGACGAACAATAAATGGCCTAGACAGTCTCAAAAGAGTAGAAAATATAGTAAGGCGCCGAACGCCGCCGCCGCCGCTCCGATGTTTTTGACATTCGGCGGCGACGGCGTTTATCGGCGGCGTATATCTCTAATGCACGCATACAGATATAAATAATAAATTAGGTAATTAGTTTATGTTTAAATTTATTCAGTCTATGATCAGAAAGAATCTTACAGACATGATACAAAGATATTAAAACTAAGAAATCCACTTATAACTACATATATATGTATATGAAAACGTAAATAACATGAGATTAGCGCAAGGGTGTTTGCTCCTTTTTGTACATACAAATTATGACAATTTGTTTTTATTTTTTTTTTATTAGATAATAAATTTACTTTTTTTTTATCGAAGCGAAAAGTCCAATAAAAACCAATTATTTTGTATGAAAAGCGTTAGTAATAAGGTCCAGATTCACATTGGGGCTGACATGGTCATATCATAATATGATAAAGTCATGTTTATTTTTACAATAACTAACTGAAAAAACTGCTAGTATATTTTGTATATATTTGTTTATTTATTTCACATTAAAAATTCAAAGCGAGTCGCGTTTAAATCAGCAGATTATATGAAACGGAGACAAGCAAATAAGAATTGTGAATATTTATCACGCATGTCATATATGTATGTATATAGATGATATATATATGTATATGGACATATGTACACACTTTGTATGTGCTTCAATAAATTTTGTAATGTCTGATCACACAAAATGATGCTAAAAAGGGTGCGCGCCCATTGGCTTTCAGTCTCAGCAATGTGATGACGTGATGCTTAATCTGTTTCTAGCTGATGATGACGAAAAAGGCTAGCCGCCACACCAAATACTTAATTCCTATTACAAGTTAGATGAAGAATATATTACAATAAAGCCAAATAATACTTCCGTAGTTTCTACATACGTACATACAATACCATTTTGATGTTTTTGTTCTTCTAGGTTGTTTTCCGCTTTTGAGTTGCTGTTTTTGCAAAAGTTTTGCTTTTAAAGGAAAAAACACTTCCAAGTAAAACAATTATTTTTACTAAATATATTTACTTTGCAAAACTGGCGGAGAAGCTTGGCCCTAACATCCACCGAGAGGCGTCGTGCCAAATTATTATTCTTTGGTGATCACCTGCGAGTAAAATTCTATTGATTCTATGTAGTTTTTGTTTGCTTTTTTTTGTGATTCGCTGGTAGTAAGAAATCATTAGCCGTATTTTTTTTACACGTATTACACGTATAACGCGATCATCTCGGGAACGATTTGTTCGGACCACTTGCGACCTTCTAGGCCAAACCGCCCTCCCACCGCCTACATCCATAAGGAGTTTGGGTCGCCAGAGCATCGGCTGTTAATGAAACAAGATTCGCCACGCATAAGCGAGGTTGACAATTGAGTTTGGAGAAGCTATATATTGCGCTGGCAACCTGAAAGGGTTGCGCTACACAACCCCTTGAATCTATTTGATATTTTAGTCGGCTTTTACGACAGGCATACCTACCGCGAGTATATTCTAACCATTGTAAATTTTACCAAGTAGCGCAACTAACAGCTGATCGGTGAAAATTCGCACATTCACACGCACAGTTCTCGACTTAGTTTCAAAACAAAACTTTAGATTATTTAATTCAAATTTTAAAGTGAGATAATCCTTACAAATTTATGTATACAGAATATATATGGCGTTTTTGTTGTTATTAAAACAATAGTTTTATTTATATTAAAGCTTTTATCATTTTTTTTTTAACTTTGAAAAATCGCACCTCTGTTGGCCATAGTGTATAACCTATAGCTGAATCGGTTGCGGTGAATAGTGGATACCCGCCATTTGTAGAGGTAATACATAGAAAATATTGGATTTGTTTGAGTGTCGTAGCTACCCACACTCTGTATAAGAAAATGTGCTTGGTCATATGTATGTATGTTGATGGGTACTTTTGTATGTCAGCGTCTAATTGTTGACGAGTCTGTTGGATTATACCATCATCATTTATTATTCTTGCGTTGTGTTTTGCTACCAATTTTCCATTTTACACTTTTTCAATTGATCTTTGAATTCGTATACAAAATTGTTGAATGACCGCAATCGGCACACTATCCGTATTAGATTAGACGTGGTCACGTCCACAAACGAATTGCCAACAAAACACAAAGTGTCAGAAGAAAACACGCGATTTTAGGGCTGTATACTAAAGAAAAATGCAATCACAAGTGTGAGGTAACATTGTCTTCGGCTTTATACCTTTTATGAATTACTATATACATAAATACGTAGGAAGGTTATAGACCAAAAGCTTTTATCGAAGGTGTGAAAGCAATGAAGATATGATGATTTATTTTCGAAAGTGAAATTAAAAAAAAAACAATTGGGTCATATGAAAGAGTGAAGAGAAAAATAGCAAATTCCTTCAATTATATTCTTTTTTATATAAGTTATTTTTGGACTAGGTAGGCAATTGAAAAGTAAAGTCCTCTCTCGGCGAACGAAAATCATACTCTACAAGTCACTTATCGTACCCGTCCTGCTATATGGGGCAGAAGCTTGGACCATGACAACAGCAGATGAAGCGGCTTTGGGAGTGTTCGAGAGAAAAGTTCTTCGAAAGATTTATGGACCTCTACGCGTTGGCGAGTACCGAAGAAGATTTAATGATGAGCTGTACGAGCTATACGCAGACATCAACATAGTCCAGCGAATTAAAACGCAGCGGCTGCGCTGGCTAGGCGATGTTATGCGAATGAAAGATGATGCTCCGGCCAAGAAAGTGTTTCTATCGGAACCCGTCTATGCAAAGGTCCGTCAAGCTGGACCCCCCCACGATGGATTCGAAATTTGGTAGGCCAGGTATTATGTGCTATTTATGTGCTAATTTGTTCCCAAAATAAAAAATTTTGTGCTCAAAATTTAAGTACTTTTTTTTAACCTCAAAATGGGGGGTCCAGCTGGACGTCCAGCTAGACCCCCCCCTCGTAAGCACTAGGCCAAACAAAACAATTTAAATGTGGGAATTATGTGCTATTTACGTGCTCAATAGTGCCAAAAACAATTCGGGTTTTTGACAACTTTTAATGGTTTTTTTTAAACTTCAAAGCACTAGGTCAAACAAAAAAATTTAGAAATTATTTTTTCGTTTTGTCAAGCATTGTAGACTACGTTTCATTCTTTCTACGAAACATGTGTTTGCTCATAAAGTACCGTTAGTCTTTTCAAAATAAGTGATATTGTCAGTAAAGTGGAAAATTTCGTACACTGTGCAAGTGCTAAATATAAATAATATCAAAAAAAATTGTTTTTGTGGATATTGTGGATATTTTTTGTTAAAATATATAAGGTAAGAGTTCAGAGTTTATTGTGACACTATTTGTTTTAGATATATCCTCAGTATTTTGTCAGTGGGTGGTGTTTAGTGTTTGTGTCTTGTAGGCTACATTATGTGAAAAGAGGAAATATCTTGCATGAAAACCGTGACTGCGTTACTTATTATTTTTTTTAGGGTGTATCGGCGACTACGATCCCTCACTGACAGCGAGATCGCCTGCGCCATCCATGATGATTACGCAAGTGAAGATGGTCTCGACTTTGATGATGATAGTTTGGCTAACCTTGATTTCGACTCAAATTTGATCTCGGATTTCGGAGAGCTGAATGAAGACTCTTTTGAAGGCGAATTTAATGTGGATGAATTAGTAGAGTACGTGAACAATGACGACCGTAACTTCATTCATGAAGAAGCGGTAGAGGTCGCCCCATTTCGGTCAGAGATCACAAGTACTTCAGCTCCTCCATCAAATCGACAAAAAACTGAAAAGCTACTGTTACTTTGGAAGAAAATGAGTTTAGAGCTGAGCTCAGAGCAGCTGTCGTTTACTGGAAACGATTCGTTCACATCTGATATCTTGGAGCTTGAGAATCCCATTCAGTTCTTTCTTTACTTATTTCGACCAGAACTTATAAAAAAAAATTTTGGATGAGACAACCCCCTATTTGGCACAGAAAGATGTAAACAATAATTTTAGATTATCTGAGATAGAAATCCGACAGTTTATTGGTGTCGTATATCGTATGTCACTTGTCCAGCTATCCAGGGTAGCCAACCGTTGGAGTTCCATCCTAGACACAACTCTAATTCCACAGGTTATGTCTTGTAACAAATTTGAAAAGATACGCAAAATCTCCATTCTAATGACAATAGCAAATGCCTTCCAAGGAGCCACCCTGACGTTGACAGAATCTTTAAAATATATCCCGTTGCGGACTCCTTGAACGAAGCATACGCAAAAGTTCCAATAGAAAGAAATTTCACCTTTCCTAATCGCTAATAACTTTTCCGATAATTTTCTTTCCACTGTTGCTCATTGTTGCCTATCGGCTACACTCCCCTTTTTATTATAGTATCCATACAAAATAAAAAATTTAGAATACAAAAAATAAAACACCGACTTTTTATTCACGAATCTATCCGATTTAATTGAAATAAATGTATTTCGAGGTGATGAGTTATAGAGGGTTAAGCACTTCCTTTATATAAATGTACAAAAATCAGCGAAAAAAATCTCCTTATATAAAAACATATTTTTGCTAAACATTTATGTTTAAATTTTGACATAGAAATTGCAAAAATATTTATGAGAAGTAAAAATATATAAAACCGTTTAAAAAGTGGAGCGCACAATACTTGGATGGGAAAAGAGATATTTTTACTTCTCATAAATATTTTTGCTATTTCTATGTCAAAATTTAAAAATAAAAGTTTAGCAAGAATATGTCTTTATATTAGGAGACATTTTTCGATGATTTTTTGTCCATTTATATAAAGGAAGTGCTTAAAATTTTTTTTATTTTCTCCTTTCCCTATATTTTCTCGGTTTCTTAACCTATCTGTTAAGTTTTACGCTTGTAGCTCAATGATCACTTGCATAAAAATCAATCCCAAAAATCTCTCCGTTCCGTTTGATTTTTCTAAATATCTCAGTCCGAGCGCCCCCTAGCAAAACTTTTTGTATTGTGTAATCGGCTGTCATCGACATCTGAATTAAGCTCTAAATTTTTAGCCTCTAGCTCATCGAGATTTTACTTAAAACCCGGTTTCAAATTTCCAAATTGTTATATAATTTTTTCGATCCGTGTGCCACCTAACGGATTTTTTTCCTTTTGTTCCCTGTGTCTTAACCTGTCTCTGAGGTTTCATGTTTGTAGCTCAATGAGAAGTTACTTTAAAATCGATCTCAAAACACCAAATTTCCAAATTCTTATCTAAATATTTCGAGTGCGCCACCTAACGGAATTTTTTCTCCTTTTCTTAAATGTTCTCGGGGTCATATCCTATCTGTGAAGTTTTACAGTTGTAGCGCAATGAGAACTTACATAAAAATCAATCCCAAAATTCCCTCCGTTTCATTTGATTTTTCTACATATCTCATCACGTGCGCCCCCTAGCGAATATTTTTGTATTGTGTCATCGGCTGTCATCGACCTCTGAATTAAGTTTGAAATTTCAAGTCTCTAGCTCATTAAGAAGTCACTTAAAAGCTGGTTTGAAAATTTTCAAATTCTTATCTAATTATTTCGATCCGTGCGCCACCTAACGGATTTTTTTCCTTTTGTTGCATTGTCACGGTGTTCTAACCTATGTGTAAAGTTTCACGTTTGTAGCTCAATGAGAAGTTAATTAAAAATCGATTGCGATATTTGTATGAAAAGCGGACAAACATTCAACCGACCTAATATAAAGGAAGTAAAAATTTGTATTTTTTTTTTTATTTTTAAAAAGTTGTATGAAATTTTCGAACTCGGTTAAATAGCTTAAGGGTCCATCGCGGACAAACAACGTGATATGAAGTTTATATATATTAAGACTAGCAGACCCGGCAGACGTTGTTCTGCCCAAGCTTTGGTCTATCTTTCCCCCTCTCCGTCTTTTCCCTCGCTTCTTTTCCGCTCCATCTATACCTATCTCTCTATCTTCATCATATAACTCTATCCCTTTTTCTTCTAAACAAATTTACTTGAATCTAACGTAAAAAACCCTCCCAAAAAAACCTATGAATTATGACTTTGGCTGTTGGTGTTTGTAATAGTCATTGATTTAAAAGTAGACATCGCCTGTAGGGAGGCCGTTTGCATAACCGACTCTGTATAATTTTCTGAGACATCTAGTGTAATTCAGTGGCAGTTTAAGTTACTTTTAATTGGTTCATAGCATAGCAGCGAATTGTTCCTGTCGAGATCTATGTTTAAGGCTGTGATCAGTCAGTACGTCACGGTTATTCCTTCCAAGCTGTCGCTGTTATTTACTGTGATCTTTCAGTAGGTGTGACAGAATCACAGGTGTGCGGATATTTTTGCCAACTCTGGTTAACAATAATAAAAATGGGACCATAGTAGGGCTGTGAACTCCATCCGGATTTTTCAACCATACGGATAAAACGGATATTCGAATAAACGGATAGCTAAACAAAAATCCGGCTATCCGAATATCCGGATTCGTATATTCAAAATCCGGAAAAACGCTACTCAGATATCCGGATACGTAAACGGAAAATCCGGATATCCGTATGTCCGGATACTGAAATATTAAAGTTTAATATCTGCATATCAGAATTGAACGAAGAAAATATCGAAAAATTATTCACAAATATGTTTGTAGATTATTAAGTTAACGTCAAAAATTAAAAACCTACAATTTTACAAACATCAACAATTCTACGAGGTGTCAATTTAAACTAATAACGAGTGCTAAAATGGTCAGCAAGATTTGGGATCATTTCCAAAAAAGTGAAAATAACAGTGCCATTTGTTTATATTGTGAAAAAACGCTACAAAACAAAGGATCCACATCAAGTCTATGAAGCCACTATCGGGTTTTCCATCTTCAAGAGAATGGTATGGACGCAGCTTTACTCTCTGAATCTGGGCCAGAATATAAGCCGAGAAAGTTGGAACATCACGCGTAGCTCAAGCTTTTCGCAATAAGTATATTACCAAAGAACGGCAAGAGATGTTGTTGTTGTTGTAGCAGTGCTTCGCCCCACCTAACAGCCGCGACCGATCACAAATTGTCATCAATATCCTCTAACGGGAGTCCAAGGAAACTTGCTGTTTCAACAGGGGTGGACCATAATGAAAGGGGTGTTAGAGGCGTTGGTTCCACATTACAATTAAAGAGATGGTTGGTGTCATGCGGGGACACATTGCAAGCGGGGCATACATTTTGTATGTCGGGGTTGATTCTGGATAGGTAAGAGTTTAACCTGTTACAGTATCCAGAACGAATTTGAGCAAGAGTGACACGCGTTTCCCTGGGGAGTATGCGTTCCTCTTCCACAAGTTTTGGGTACTTTTCTTTGAGTACTGGATTCACCGGGCAATTCCTGACATAAAGGTCCGACGCCTGTTTGTGGTGTTCACCAAAGACCTGCTTGTGTTTTTTTGCTTCATACGGCTGGGTTCTCAGGTGCCGTATTTCCTCAAAATGCTTACGGAGATGACTCCTTAAGCCTCTAGGCGGTGTTGGCTCCTCAATCAGATGTCTGTTTGGATGCCCAGGTTTCTGGGTATTCAACAGGAACTGTTTGGTTAGCATCTCATTTCCCTCCCTGATGGGGAGTATTCTCGCCTCATTATGTAGATGGTTTTATGGGGACATAAGACAGCCCGTGGCGATTCTTAGAGCAGTATTTTGGCAGGCCTGTATCTTCTTCTAGTGGGTAATTTTTAGGCTTGGCGACCATATGGGTGACGCGTAGCACGTAAACGGCTGGCCAATTGCTTTGTATGTAGTAATGAGCGTTTCTTTATCTTTTCCCCAGGTACTGCCAGCAAGGGATTTGAGGATTTTATTACGGTTCTGGATTTTCGGAACAAATGCGGCTGCGTGCTCACCAAAATGTAGATCCTGATCAAACGTCACACTCAAAATTTTGGGGTGTAGGACAGTCGGTAGCGTAGTGCCATCGACGTGGATGTTCAAAACGGTCGACATTTGGGACGTCCATGTTGTAAATAAGGTCGCGGAAGATTTAGTCGGGGATAATGGCAGATAACTGGAGAGATCAGGGAGGTAGCCGTGTATTCTGTTGCAGAGCTCATCGATCTGTGGGCCTGGGCATGTGGCCATTATTGTGCAATCATCGGCGTATGAAACGATAGTGACTCCTTCTGGTGGTGAAGGTAGCTTAGATATGTAGAAATTAAACCAAAGTGGGGATAGGACACCACCCTGTGGCACCCCTTGTTTAATTCTTCTTGGTTTTGATATTTCGTTTCTACATTGCACCGATGCCTGCCGACCACCCAGATAATTTGCGGTCCACCTTTTAAGACATGGGGGAAGGGTAGACCCTTCCAGGTCTTGCAGTAACGTGCCATGGTTGACTGTATCAAAGGCTTTTGATAGGTCTAGCGCTACGAGTACTGTTCTATGGTGGGGGGTTTGATTTAAACCGCGGCGAGGTGGTGGTGCTGTGGATTTTTCTGAAGCCATGCTGATGACAGGCTAGCTGCAAATTTTCTTCGAAGTAGGGGAGCAAAATGGCTTCAAGCGTCTTTGCTACTAGCGATAGGAGAGATATTGGACGATACGACTCTCCTATGTTAGCTGGTTTCCCAGGCTTTAGTAGCGGGACCACCTTGGCCATTTTCCATTTTTCGGGTATGACAAAGGTGGAAAGAGACTTGAAGACATATGCTAAGTATTTGAAACAATCTTTCCCTAGGCTTTTAAGCATCGGCATGGCTATGCCGTCTGGGCCCACTGCTTTGGATGGTTTAGCGTGACATGCATCTTCATGCGTGAATGGCATCTTCAACCTCTCTGGCGGTGATGGTAATTGGTGACGCGCTGAATTTATGTTTATGTGCGTGTCGGTAGACCCTCCGTCTATCTTTGTCGACCGTAGAATGCCTTACATACGGCACATACATGACGGCAGAAAGCGCTCGCTCATTTTTTTGAATCCGACAGCATTTTATCGCTGAAGGCGATGGAAACCTTGCCATTGTGCTTAGACGGATTCGATAGGGTCTTTATGGTGGACCAAAGTTTACCCACGCCGGCAGAGAGGTTACAACCTCTTAGGTGCTCCTCCCATTTCGCCCGCTTGTGTTCATCTACAAGCAATCTGATGCGTTGGTTCATATCCCTTATTTGGGGATTGCCTGGGTCGAGCTGTCTTATAAGGTCACGTTCTCTCCCTAAATTTGCGGCCTCCGCCGGGAAGTGGGGCCGAATTTCGGGAACTCTCCCGGCGGGAATGAAACGTGTCGTGGCGGATTCAATGACCTTGCGGAAAGCACGCTCCCCTTGGCGGACATCAGTTGGCATAGGGAGGGCAGCAAAGAGGTTGTCTGTAAAAGATTTGTATTCGTCCCACTTTCCTTTTTTAAAGTTTATGAAAGTGCGTTTTTTCTGTAACGATGAAGTCGGCGGTACTCTGGAACGAAATAAGTATAGGCAGGTGGTCGGATGCCAATGTTACCATCGGCTGCCAGTTGACGCAGTTTACGAGTTCTGCGCTCACGATTGAGATATCCGGCGAACTGTGAGAGCTTCCTACCATACTTGTGGCGGCGTCTCCGTTTATTAGAACGTCGTTTCTTCTATTTGATCCGCCAACATCTCACCCCTACTGTCCGCCCTCAAGATCGTGATGGGCATTAAAGTCGCCTAAGATAATGCGATTGTTGCCAGTGAGTAAGGCGCTAATATTAGGGCGGTATCCACTGGGGCAACAGGTGGCAGGAGGGATGTAGATGTTGATGATTTCTAGGTTTGCATCGCCTGACTGGACAGATAGGCCTTGACGTTCTAAGACATTGTCCCTGCGGTCGATGCCAGGATCAAATATATGATATTGCACAGAGTGGTGTATGATAAACGCGAGGCCGCGTCCATTTCCGCTCATGCGATCTTTTCTGTGGACATTATACCCAGAACAGGTTTGCAGTACAGATATTGCGGTGAGTTTAGTCTCTTGAATCGCAGCAATGCGGATGTTGTGCCGCTTCATGAAATCGACTATCTCCGTGATCTTCCCAGTTAGTCCATCACAGTTTAACTGCAAAATTCTGAAGTGACGGGTGACTACGCCTGGGTTGAGGAAGGCCAGGTCGCAACTGCTGTTGTGGCCCTGGGACTGGGCGTCCTTGGGCAAGCATTGGAGTACCCGGTAGATTGGGGCAGGAGCTGCATTGGGCGGATGTCGCAAACATATATATTCTGTGCTGGCAAACGGTGCAAACGGGGTTAGGGACTAAGAGTCTGTTTCCCTGACCTACACGATTGCTGCCGGAAAAGAGGGGGGGGGGGGGGGGGAGAAGACGGGGCAGGTGCTGATGCTCAGGATTGCTACCGTCTCTACTACGGAGATAGTAGTTATGAGTGGTAGCAGCTGTTTGAGTTGTTGGCGCCGCGGGGCGCCAGCAGCAGCGGGTACTAGTTGTGGCTTGCTAAGCAGCTGGGCTGCTGGAAGGTAGTGGGGGGGGGGGGGGGGTGCTAAGGCGTAGACTACGGGACGCCCTTGGACGTGAGCAGCAAGGAGCCACAAAATATTTATAAAAGTTACGTGGACGTCGGGTTTTGGAATCAAGCCCAGAACAACCTGTCCGATGCAACCATCCCTTACACGAGACACACTGAACAGAGTATGACCGTCCTAAAAATATTATTTTCCGCAGCAAAACCATTTCTCAGGACCGGGGTCAGACGGACCCGGATTGGATTCGATACCTTCCCGTAGCAAGAGAATATGCAGCAGTCCCGCTGCAAAGAGTTGCTGGGAGGATGACAATTTGTGGGAGGGACGCAACAAATTAACTGAAATGACAGTCCTTGGTCGGGAAAAATCCCGAGTCGCTCCGGTACATAGAACCGACTGCCTTGGGGAACGGCAAGAGATATAACACAAGCCTTGGCTAATATGATTGCTGTTAATTTATTGGAATTTGATGGATTCAAGAAGTTTGTTAATGTCCTCGAACCAGAGTATGTAATTCCTTGTCGAAGAACAAATAAACCACAATCTCAATGCCAGCAATTGGTGGCAAGACCATGAAAAAATATATCCCAATCTGTCCAAAATCGCCAAAAGATATCTTGCGGTATCTGCCACTTCAACAGCTTCTGAAAAGATATTTTCAAGTGCTGGAAATCTAGTTCGTCCCACACGAAATTGTCTGAGTCGAGAAATGATATAGGCACTTGTTTTCTTACACCAGAACTAGAAGAAAATAGTTTAACATCATATTACATCATATTTGTCAATACGAGCCTTTTTGTATTCACTGTTAATTGATTTAAACGAGTTTATTGTTATTAATGTTAAAAAAATACATATTAATGATACATCAATTTGTTGCTTTCACTGTCCCAGCCAGAATTTTTTGAAAATTTTGCTCAAAAAATATTCAAATATCATACCCCAAGATGATTAAAAACGTTCAAATTTAAAAGCATTTTCTGTTCGAAAATGAATGTATCGTCGGGAGAAAAATGTACCATAAATGTGGTTATTCTTGAATAACCTTTTATGATTCATATTTCGAAACGCTTTTATTCATATTTGATATCATTGTAAAATTGAGCTTTAATAGTTTTAGAGTAATATTTGACTGCTTTTCACAGTCATTTTCTAATCATATTCGTGAACATATTTCAATCGTTTTGGTTGAGATTTTTGAATCGTTTTTGAATGCGATTATGAAGCATTTATTTTTCATATCTAATTCAAAATAAGATACTAATAATAATCTTATTTCATCAGGGGAAGAAGGCATGCGGAAGTGAGCTATTTGAACCACAGGTCACTCGCAAACAAACTTGACCGATATACACCTGCGACTACAACATCCAACATCAGCTATGATCGTCAATATCTTAAAATACGATACGGTACGGGATGTTGAAGCCGTATCGAGATATGTCAAGATAGTTTCACTTACCAGGGGTTCAAATAGCTCACAACCTTTGTATTGTCCAACTATTATGTATTTTCGGGGAAGCCGAAGGTGGAGAAATGGTTGGGGAAATCTTCGGTCACGAGCAGCATTTACATTATTTCTTGTCTTGAAGAATATGTATAATTGTATAAATAATAAACATTTTATATATTTTTTCTGAGCTTCATGATTGAAAAAAAATGTGTATGTGAAAAAAATAAGATTTTCATTGAAAAGTAAAATTTTAACAAGTATAAAATTCATTATTCAGTCAACAAATATATTCATAAAAGATTCAGAAAGCTAAATTAAAAATGATTATAAATTCTTGATCACCTAAAGTAAACACATTTGATTCAAATATAATTCCAAAATGTGATTGGAAACCCATATTCAGTTTCTGATCATAAAAGGTAAGCATATTTTATTATTCCTTTTGTTGTTTTTTCAAGAAATATAAAAATTTAATCGTCAAAGGACTTCAAAAATGATTCCAAAAAGTGATCGAAAAATGATTTTCAGTTTTTGATCGTCAAAAGTATTCATATTTGATTATTTCTTTTGTTCAATGGTATGATAACTCATTATTTAGTCAGAAAGAGTAATCAAATTGTATTTATATGTAGGGAAATTCAAAATTGTATCATCTAAATGCTGAGTGGGGTATATCCAAAAATATGGTTATTAACCGGATCTTCATAAATCCGGATATCCGGATAGTTTCACAAACGAATATTAACCGGATATCCATGCCGCCCGGATTTTATCTGTCTCAACGGATATCCGTGTGGATATCCGGATATTCGAATATGCGGATAGTCCCAGCCCTAGACCATAGGGACCTATCAAGCTTGAAGTAAAACGCATAATAAAAGCCAACCCAGCAATGGTGGAGTTTAGACGGGTCGTAGCGAATGGTACCGTGTTACTTCAAAGTTCAGAACGTTGCGTACTGGGGGCTTAGCACCAGCTCCTTTTTGAGCATTTTACGCTAGTTCCTTCCTAAGCACCTCACGTCAGCCCCTTTCTGGGCACACAAATCATTTTTGAGCATTTAAGGTCAGTCCCCTCCTAAGCACTTAACGCCAGGCCCCTACTGAGCGTACGTAATAGCATACGTGTACAATACTTTATATTCATCTGACGGTCACCGTGGTGTGATGGTAGCGTGCTCCGCCTACCACACCGTATCCCCTGGGTTCACACCCCGGGCAAAGCAACATCAAAATTTTAGAAATACGATTTTTCAATTAGAAGAAAGTTTTTATAAGCGGGGTTGCTTCCTACAGTGTTTGGCAAGCGCTCCGGGTGTATTTCTGCCATGAAAAGCTCTCAGTGAAAACTCATCTGCCTTGCAGATACCGTTCGGAGTCGGCATAAAACATGTAGGTCCCGTCCGGCCATTTTGTAGCGAAAATCAAGAGAAGCACGACGCAAATTGGAAGAGAAGCTCGGCCTTAGATCTCTTCGGAGGTTATCGCGCCTTACATTTATTTTTTTTTTTTTTTTATTTATTCATCTGAAGAGTACATTCTTACTACCCCTCAAACAATTTGATAAGTCGTCTACATGTTCAAGCCCATGCAGTAAAAAACAATGTAGCGGCTAAATTGAATGTTGAAAAGCTCGCGAGATTTATATTGTGACGAATATTAGTAACACTAAGTGATACATCACTAATCTGATACTAAGTAAATAAAGGCACAAGAACATTTAAGCAAGCTACATAAACACATTAATCATAATGTACACACATACATACAAGTAGCAGAGAGATACTCACGAACGAATGTCATCATCAGCTGCTACTTCGCTCATATATACACACGCATATGGCTACACGCGCGTATGGCTGGTGACCAGGTAGAGAATTCTAGAAGAAGAAACGTCTTGAAATTTTGGGCAGAGAGAAGCAGAAGCTGAGTAGTCCGTATTCAGTTTGATTTAGGCATGCTATTGGTTGTGAAGTTAAGTGTTATTGTGAATTAGTTTAATAAAGACCATTTTTGCCTTATTGAATATTGGAGTTATTTATTCAACAGTTTAGCGATTCGAACGTTAGCTGAAGATTTGGAATAAGCGAAATTTCACTAAATTCGCTACAATATGTATATAGATTTCACGAAATTCTCGCTTTTGTTCGAGCAGAAATCGTAAGCTCTACTTCATATTTATTGAAGGGTATAATAACAAGTCTTTCGACTTTTGGTATGACATAATTGGTTTTCCAACACATACATACTCAAACTTTGTTGTAAATATTTATAATTTAAAATTATGAATTATTCATTATATTAACCTTCGTCTCTTTGTTTCGTTCACACAGCCGATGCCCCACATGTGTTTAGTGGCAAAAGTGAGGCACTGGATGTGCTAAAATTACACAAAGAGGCTCGTCTACGTGAATTCGTTAATGAAAACGATGCAATCAAATTTGCAAAAACTGGACATGAAGTGGTGGCGCCACCGCGACATGCTGATGGCAAATGTATGCATATATTTTTCTTAATTTCTTCAATTGTTCAATCTCTAATATAATATTAATATTTTCAACAGCTTCAATTGTTGTGGAGAAAGCCGCATTTCGTGCGCCCACCAAACAGGAATTAATTGAATTTCGTAAAGTTATCGAGTCTGGCGATTATGAACGCATCAAAAATATGATATGGGATAATCCACGTTACTTGGTGAGTGCAGGCGACACACCAACCACACTCAAAGAGGGATATCGCTATAATGCCATGCATATTTGTGCTATATCCAAAAAGCCACAAATTGCAGAATTAATTTTGAAAACTGTAAGCGATACGAAATTTGTTGATTTGCTTACTGGCAAAAAAAATGACGAGAAAATGTGTAAAGAGTTATGCGTAAATTTATTGGATTATTACTTGAATATACCGGAGAAGGGACGTAGCGAAACGCCATTGCATTTTGCAACGAAAAATGGTGCTGTAGAGATGGTTGAGGTTTTGACTTCATTTCCAGAATGCAAAATGACGCCCAACTCGGAGGGATTGTACCCCAAAGATGTATGGTGGTGTTTTGAAAGTTTTTGTTATGTATCCTCATGTAATTTTTCTATATTCTTTTTTTTTTTAGATAATATGTTCACGTATTTCGAATGCATCACCAGAGTTGTCGAAGAAAATTGAATCCTTACTGGAGGAGCGTTTTTATGTGCCTGTTCTACGTTCGGTGGATAATGCTATACCGCCAAAAATTGGGCAGCCTTTTTCTTCCAATAATCCGCCGGTAAAAATATTATAAAATCTTTATTTCTTATTCGACTAGAATTATATAACGATACCAATGCAAATTAACCTCAAAAACAATTGGACAACTCCAGAAGTGCTTGAAAATCTTCACAAAATTTCAATTGTATACCGAAAACTATACAAATCATTTAGTTTCCAAAACGTTTTCGAAAAAATTTGAACATTAGAGGATGGAAAATTTCAAACTTGAAATTTTAAGTTGCATAACGAATACTGCAAAGTATTCAAAAAAGTTTTTTTTTTTTTAAATTGTATGAATGTTTCGAAATTTTAATTTTGAATTGTATAACGAAAACTATGCAAACCTCTTCAAAAGAAGTTTGAATAGCGTAACGAAAACTATAATTGCAAAAATTTCTAATAAAATTCTAGAAAAGTTTAAAAATCGAAATGAAAATTCCAATTCGATTTGAAAGACATTTTCGAAAAAAATTGAAAGGTGTAATTTTCTATTTTATGCAAATCAATTAAAAAGAGAAGAGGTATTCGAAAAAAACCAAAAGTTCGCAAAATGCTTTAAAATCTTTCCGAATAATTAGAAAACTAACATAATCAGGCAAACCAAATTCAAAAACGGTTTCAAAAAAATTCGAAATTTGAAGTTCAAGTTGTATATAGCACAAACTTCGCAAAGTAATTTTAAGCGAAAAGATTCGAAAATTCTAGAAAGGCTTCGAAATTTGAATTTTGAACTGTATAAAAGAAAACTATCCAAACCATTTTCTTAAAAGTTTTCGAAAAAAAATCTAAATTCTGAAATTCTTAACGGAACTGCTCCGGGACTTTTTCGAGTATACAGTTGGCAGTCGACTCAGTCTTAGCCTTTAAAGTACAAGTTTGATGTATCAAAATTTGCATTGATTTTCTTTTTTTTTAATTTTTTGTTAGACTCAAATTGATTGTCCCAAAAAACTACGTACTCAAAAAGTTTGTTAAAATTCGAAGTAAAAAGCTCAAAATTTGTATACAGTTCTCGAATGTTTGAATATTTCGAAAATTGTTGGTATAACTTACGTCATCAGATCATTTAAGTTTCTTCATGAAAAAATATAATAAAATGGTTAACCACTTATTAATCAAGTATTTATCGTTTTTAGAATCTCAATGTTGATCCATTTAGCCCTGAAGTAAAAATCGAAGCTTTAGCCGGGCCCATGAATAAAGAGCAAGCAACGGTGAGTTATTCTTTTTACTTTCCTCTATTTTTTCCTTAAACATTTACTTTGAATCCTCTACATTTTCAGCAATTTCGTCGTCGTTGGAAAACACCTCCACGTCTTGGCAGCAGCACATCCTCACCAGTTACCCATAATCTATTTTTTTCACCTGTTAAAACACGTTCCAACAATGATAGTACAACATCTAAAACTTCAAGCAGCCCATTAACTGGTACACCCATTCCAAAGGCCAATCGACGCGCATTATTTAATTCAACACCAAGGCGTTCAAGTAGCGATGCGATAATAGAAAATGGTATCTCAGATGACATATCACCGAATGCCGATAGACAAAATGGCAATCATAATGTTCCAGCTAAACATGATGCTCATAATGAGAATGATGATGTGTGTGAGAAAATCAGCAATGCAGCAGATTCGATACAATTAAAAAAACTCGAAAAAAATAATAATAGTCACGCACAATTAGCATCGCAAAGTGCAGATGCAATTATACTTAAAGATTTCACCTCACAAAATACACAACTTCCGAATATGAAACGTGATATATTTTCCACATATCGTGAGCCAAATCCAAGTACACCGATTGAACCCAGTGCACATGCAGATAGTGAATCGCCGAATGTTTCGTTGTTGAGTGAACTCGAACTGAGCGTAATTGCTATTGAGAATCATGATGTGTCACAAGCAGAGCAGTCGTCTGTGCCACAAAAACAACAACAAACGTTTAAACAGAAAAGCATGCTTAAGACAGCACTATGTCGAAAAATACCAGTATTTAAAGATAAATTTAATAGCTATCGTGATATTAGTGCAACATCGTCACCCGATTCTGATTGTCTACATGACTCATGTAGTAGTAGTATGTTTATTCCTGATCAAACAGAATTGTGTCAGAGTCCCGGTTTCAAAGAACGTCATATCAAAATAACGGACACCGAAAAAGGTTTAGAATTGATTGGGCGTGAATTGGCAAAAGAACAAAATGTCGAATGGCGCGAATATTGGGATTTTTTAAACTCATTCATAAATATTGCATCTGAAGATGGTCTAAATAAATTGGAGCAATATTTTGCACAACGTCTCAAAGAAGAGGAAATGACAAAGAAAACAGCACAAGCCATGGCTAAGTCGGCAGTAATTTTAGATAATGTTTGTAATGCGTTAGAGAAATTAAAATTTCCAGAAAATGGTAGCTTACAAGACTTCCGTAATGGCTTTAATAATGAGCGCGCACGTTTTTCAAATTTGACGAGCACGGGAGACACGGCACCAACAAACGCAAGGCCACAATCTACTACACCATATACATGTGTTGAGAAATCGGTGCAAGTATTTGCCAAACGTATAACAAAAACATTTATACATAATATTGATAATGAGGTGTCCATTAATGATACTCTAATGTCCGAGCTGAAAAGACTGAAATCGTTAATTTGTAGTTTTAAAGAAGATACACGTTTCCTTAATGTAAATTTTAAGAAAGTACATTCAAGAATTGGTAATTTAATTTCAATTTACTTGGCTAACTCACAAGAAGTAACCGCTGACATGAAATTAAAGGTGAGGGCTGTATTTTGTATAAAGTATATGTGACCCGGCCTATGAAAAGGTGGCTTATGACTCAAAAAATAAATTGCGAGAAACAGCTGTTAAAGATAAACAATGCATTTCTTCAGTTTCTTAGTAGTTTTTCTTTTGCATTTTGAACAGTCATGCCCAAAAAGCAACCAAAAAAGGCAAAAGAGCATAAATGAGATAAGTTCGTGTGTGTATATAAAGGGCGATGTTTTTTTCAATGCAAAGCACAAACCAATTTCTGACCGAAAAAAAATCGTGTGAGTGCTCAGATTTAAAAGCAATGCTGAACGAGTAGGACGTGTGTCGCTTGTGAATAATGTCTTTCTAGTTCTCACCACGTGAAGGAGCGTCTCGAAAACTATCGAAACCAGAAAAAAGTGGAAAAATTTTTTTTGAGTTATAAGCCACTTTTTCATAGGCCGGGTCACATATATCGATGAAGGGTCGAAATCGTCCTTTTGCATTACTTTTTTGTTTACATCTTTCTTTTAATCAACAAAATGCAGACAAAAGAAAAATGGTATGCAAAAATTCACCTGGTTTTTGAAGCTTATTAGAATTTATCTTAGTAATTTTAAATGCTGGAAGGTTGAAGGTTGGCATGCCTTAAAGTTTTTGTGACCCAATCCTGCCAGAACAGCTTAAATGATATGGATGTTAGACTGGGTCGATTTATTAACCGATATCGCGCCATCGATTTTTCGATAGGATTTGGGCTCAGGAAAAAAAGTTTCACTACGCATACCCAAAAAAATAATTTTCGAGACTGCGAAATTTCATCGATTTTTTCTATTTTTTATGCATTTTTTTTCATTTTCAATGCTCCAAATCATGTTTTATGTATTTTTTTTTCGCGTCAATTTTTGAAAAAAAAAATGTCTTCAATAATTTGGGAAAATTTTAAACAACAACATCAGGACGGACAAGGCGACAGCTGTTTCGATTATACCTTTTTTAAATCTCTTCAAAGCCTTTTCTCCCGGGAGTGGGATTAGAACCCTGCACTCCTACGATGGTTGAAGTGTTATAAACGCATTCAACCACGTCATGCCTTAGTTGTTGTAAACCTTATCCCAATTGCCTTCTTTGCATATTTATACTCAGCTGAGCAGAGCTCACAGAGTATATTAACTTTGTTCGCATAACAGTAATCCGTAACGGCATAAACTAATCGAGATAGATATAGACTTCTATATATCAAAATGATCTCGGCAAAAAAAGAAATTCATTTAGCCATGTCCGTCCGTCCGTAAACACGATAACTTGAGTAAATTTTGAGGTATCTTGATGAAATTCGGTGTGTAGGTTCCTGTGCGCTCATCTTAACCACGCTCAACCACGCCCACTTTTTCGATATCGAAAATTTCGAAACACCGAAAAAGTGCGATAATTCATTACCAAAGACGGCTAAAGCGATGAAACTTGGTAGGTGCGTTGACCTCATGACGCAAAATAGAAAATTAGTAAAATTTTGGACAATTGGCGTGGCACCGCCCACTTTTAAAAGAAGGTAAATTAAAAGTTTTGCAAGCTGTAATTTGGCAGTCGTTGAAGATATCATGATGAAATTTGGCAGGCACGTTACTCCTATTACTATATGAGTGCTAAATAAAAATTAGCAAAATCGGATGACGAACACGCCCACTTATAAAAAAAATTTTTTTAAAGTCAAATTTTAACAAAAAATTTAAAATCTTTACAGTATATAAGTAAATTATGTCAACATTCAACTCCAATAATGATATGGTGCAACAAAATACAAAACTAAAAGATAATGTCAAAATGGGCGTGGCTCCGCCCTTTTTCATTTAATTCGTCTAGAATACTTTTAATGCCATAAGTCGAACAAACATTTACCAATCCTTTTGAAATTTGGTAGGGGCATAGATTCTATGGCGATAACTGTTTTCCGTGAAAATGAGTTGAAGCCACAGAGTGGTGTATGATAAACGCGAGGCCGCCTCGGGGCAGGGGCTGATGCTCAGGATTGCTACCGTCTCTACTACGGAGATAGTAGTTATGAGTGGTAGCAGCTGTTTGAGTTGTTGGCGCCGCGGGGCGCCAGCAGCAGCGGGTACTAGTTGTGGCTTGCTGAGCAGCTGGGCTGCTGGAAGGTAGCGGAGAGTGGGGGGGGGGGGGGGGGGGCGCTAACTACGGGACGCCCTTGGACGTGAGCAGCAAGGAGCCACAAAAGATTTATAAAAGTTACGTGGACGTCGGGTTTTGGAATCAAGCCCAGAACAACCTGTCCGATGCAACCATCCCTTACACGAGACACACTGAACAGAGTATGACCGTCCTAAAAATATTATTATCCGCAGCAAAACCATTTCTCAGGACCGGGGTCAGACGGACCCGGATTGGATTCGATACCTTCCCGTAGCAAGAGAATATGAAGCAGTCCCGCTGCAAAGAGTTGCTGGGAGGATGGCAATTTGTGGGAGGGACGCAACAAATTAACTGAAATGACAGTCCTTGGTCGGGAAAAATCCCGAGTCGCTCCGGTACATAGAACCGACTGCCTTGGGGAACGGCAAGAGATATAACACAAGCCTTGGCTAATATGATTGCTGTTAATTTATTGGAATTTGATGGATTCAAGAAGTTTGTTAATGTCCTCGAACCAGAGTATGTAATTCCTTGTCGAAGAACAAATTAACCACAATCTCAATGCCAGCAATTGGTGGCAAGACCATGAAAAAATATATCCCAATCTGTCCAAAATCGCCAAAAGATATCTTGCGGTATCTGCCACTTCAACAGCTTCTGAAAAGGTATTTTCAAGTGCTGGAAATCTAGTTCGTCCCACACGAAATTGTCTGAGTCGAGAAATGATATAGGCACTTACTTGTTTTCTTACACCAGAACTAGAAGAAAATAGTTTAACATCATATTACATCATACATCATATTTGTCAATACGAGCCTTTTTTGTATTCACTGTTAATTGATTTAAACGAGTTTATTGTTATTTATGTTAAAAAAATACATATTAATGATACATCAATTTGTTGCTTTCACTGTATATCCAAAAATATGGTTATTAACCGGATCTTCATAAATCCGGATATCCGGATAGTTTCACAAACGAATATTAACCGGATATCCATGCCGCCCGGATTTTATCCGTGTCAACGGATATCCGTGTGGATATCCGGATATTCGAATATGCGGATAGTCCAAGCCCTAGACCATAGGGACCTATCAAGCTTGAAGTAAAACGCATAATAAAAGCCAACCCAGCAATGGTGGAGTTTAGACGGGTCGTAGCGAATGGTACCGTGTTACTTCAAAGTTCAGAACGTTGCGTACTGGGGGCTTAGCATCAGCTCCTTTTTGAGCATTTCACGCTAGTTCCTTCCTAAGCACCTCACGTCAGCCCCTTTCTGGGCACACAAATCATTTTTGAGCATTTAAGGTCAGTTCCCTCCTAAGCACTTAACGCCAGGCCCCTACTGAGCGTACGTAATAGCATACGTGTACAATACTTTATATTCATCTTACGGTCACCGTGGTGTGATGGTAGCGTGCTCCGCCTACCACACCGTATCCCCTGGGTTCACACCCCGGGCAAAGCAACATCAAAATTTTAGAAATACGATTTTTCAATTAGAAGAAAGTTTTTATAAGCGGGGTCGCTTCCTGCAGTGTTTGGCAAGCGCTCCGGGTGTATTTCTGCCATGAAAAGCTCTCAGTGAAAACTCATCTGCCTTGCAGATACCGTTCGGAGTCGGCATAAAACATGTAGGTCCCGTCCGGCCATTTTGTAGGGAAAATCAAGAGAAGCACGGCGCAAATTGGAAGAGAAGCTCGGCCTTAGATCTCTTCGGAGGTTATCGCGCCTTACATTTATTTATTTTTTTTATTTATTCATCTGAAGAGTACATTCTTACTATCCCTGCAAACAATTTGATAAGTCGTCTACATGTTCAAGCCCATGCAGTAAAAAACAATGTAGCGGCTAAATTGAATGTTGAAAAGCTCGCGAGATTTATATTGTGACGAATATTAGTAACACTAAGTGATACATCACTAATCTGATACTAAGTAAATAAAAGCACAAGAACATTTAAGCAAGCTACATAAACACATTAATCATAATGTACACACATACATACAAGTAGCAGAGAGATACTCACGAACGAATGTCATCATCAGCTGCTACTTCGCTCATATATACACACGCATATGGCTACACACTATAAATACACGCGCGTATGGCTGGTGACCAGGTAGAGAATTCTAGAAGAAGAAACGTCTTGAAATTTTGGGCAGAGAGAAGCAGAAGCTGAGTAGTCCGTATTCAGTTTGATTTAGGATGCTATTGGTTGTGAAGTTAAGTGTTATTGTGAATTAGTCTAATAAAGACCATTTTTGCCTTATTGAATATTGCGATTCGAACGTTAGCTGAAGATTTGGAATAAGCGAAATTTCACTAAATTCGCTACAATATGTATATAGATTTCACGAAATTCTCGCTTTTGTTCGAGCAGAAATCGTAAGCTCTAGAGGGGGTGCTAGAGGTGTTGGTTCCACATTACAATTAAAGAGATGGTTGGTGTCATGTGGGGACACATTGTAAGCGGGGCATACATTTTGTATGTCGGGGTTGATTCCTGATAGGTAGCCTGTTACAGTATCCAGATCGAAGTTGGGCTAGAGTGACTCGCGTTTCCCTGGGGAGTATGCGTTCCTCTTCCGCAAGTTTTGGGTACTGTTCTTTGAGTACTGGATTCACCGGATAATTCCTGGCATAAAAGTGCGACGCCTATTTGTGGAGTTCACTGAGGACCTGCTTGTGTTTTTTTGTTTCATACGGCTGAGTTCTCAGGTGCCGTATTTCCTCAAATTGCTTACGGATATGACTCTTTAAGCCCCTAGGCGGTGTTGGCTCATCAATCAGATGTCTGTTGGGATGCCCAGGATTCGGTTGCGGGTTTTGGCTTTAGGGCAGCTTTCGGTAACGGACTCCTTTCCAGCTTCGGGTTCGGCTCCGATTTAATTCTTGATTCGGTTCTGGTTGCGTTCCCCATTTCGTTTCAGTTTTTGTCCCGGTTTCGGGCCTGGTTCTGGCTTGGTTTATTTTGGTGCTTGGCTGTAGTTTTGATCCCAGCTACGTTTCCGTTTTCGAATCGGTTCTGGTTTCAGTTTCCTTTATGGTTTCTAGAGTGTCAATTCTGTGTTTTGTCGAGCTCCAGTTAGGTTTCTGTTTCTTCCGTTTCCTTTCCCTGCTTTTCCTCGCTCTACTTTGATTTTTCTTTTTCGATAGTTCCGTAGGGCGTTTGCATTTTTGAACCGGTAGTGGAGAAGGAGTTATATTCTATTCAGCAGATTATATAGATTCTTTTTTTTCCTAATGTCACTAAATTTTTTAAACTGATTTAGGGTCTGCTTGCGGTCATACCAACTTAACCATGTACAATTTCCATTCTGGATTTCCCCATATCCTCAGCACAGATGTTTATGCACTAAAGTAGAATAACAGAAAATCGATAAGTTATAGGTTTTGCATTCCCACCAATCATCAATTTGGCAAAAAACACTTCGAAGAACTTATTTTTTAAAGTTAAACTACATATTTTTTATTCCTACAGATCAAAAGTATTATCTTACGCATCGTGAAACCTTTCGATCGGCGGGAGCACATTGAATGTGTTTGCTTGCGAATATCCAATATGTTAGAGTCAGAATGTAAGCATTATTTTTGTCAAAAACTAAAAATAAAAAATATTTAAGAACCAAAAAACATTCACTTTGCAGTTGATCAAATACTGCCCGAACAACTTAAAACCGAAGAAATGTGTTCGAATGCATGGGAGAAGGAATTGGAATGCGAGTGCCAATGGGAAACTAATCTTAGTCGTAAAACAAGTCGACGTAATCGTATGGAGGCACGTTATCGTAGTCATCAACAAGCACGGCAACAGTATCAGCAACAAGAACAACAAGATATTCGAAAAACGGATGCTAAAAATAGATATAATGGCGTTGAATGGCGTGATCCTTTGCCATGTAATGACACAGACGATGTTACAGCAGCTAAAGAGCAATGGCATCCCCTCGATGGCATTGATAGTGGAGAAAGATGGCGTGATGCTAATATCCGTGATGAATCACCGGACAATGATGTTTTTTGGGTGAGTTGATTGAGCTATAGATATTATAAATGCAAATGCTCGGATGCCCAGACGTTTGGCATTCTCTCTGAAGTATTTTCAAGTGGCTAAACGAATTCAAAAAGGGGAGAACATGGGTATGAGGGTCAATCGCCACCCCAGCGGGTTAGGGGGTCAGAATGCACCCGCGGTAAGTATGCCTGTCGTAAGAAGCGACTAAAATACCAGATTCAAGGGGCTGTGTAGCGCTACCCTTCAGGTTGCTAGCGCAAAATATAGCTTGACTGTTTTTGGGACTGGTGTCCGTATAATTTTGGGAGTACATATTTGAATCCTGACGAACTTTATTTTCTTTTGGGAACAACAAGTTTGTCCACCTCTAACTATCTGTACATCTTAAGTTAAACTTATATAGATCCTATTTAGTATTAAACTACGCTTAATTATTCCAGTCCGATTTCGGCGATACTGATTCCGAAAATGAACAAGAAGTCTGGGCCACGCCACCAGAAAGTCCTTCACATTTGAGTTTATTGGAGGAGCCCACAGAGGAACTAATCAAAATATTTATTTATGGGTAAGAAATTTTAATGTCAAGTTTTTTGCTCTTATTTTCCCAATGGCATTTAATGTGAAACAAATTTTTCAGTAATGAGCCAACTAAGCGCGATGTGGATGTATTGAACGCCATAATTCATATTGATATTGATAAAACGAAATATGGCAATATATACGCTTGGAAAACGGAAATGCTACGCTATCCTAAAGAGGAAATGGATGCGTAAGTTGTTTACAAATAGACCGAAAGATTGAATAAATGTGTGTATACTGTTATTGTAAAAAAAAAGTTTGCTAATAAGTATCAACTAATGAACTAAAATGAAAATTGGCTGCAAAATTTTTGTTGTTGCTTTGTTGCTATCTTTCTAGGCGCATTAAATTGGTGGTATGTACTGTTGTAATTATGTTTGCGTGCACGAATGTAGATGTATTTTTTTAACGAAACTGATGTCTTTATAAAAATATTATTGTAAATTGTAATTGTAATAATTTTAACTCAATTTTCTTATTTGCAGCTTCCCTGTATTATCTATTGTCAAGAAATCACATTCATTTACAGCTTCGCATTCACCGCAACATAAAAAATTTCCGGTAACACCATTTCCCCAAAGACAATCTACATCGAAAGGTGTTTCGAATACTCATATCACCACAGTCAAGTTAACAGGAACAGCGGCACTGCCAACACTTCAACAACAAAATTCGCATACAACAACACCAACCAAACAGGGTGAACTGCCAAAAACTACTGTGAAGCGTCTCTTTGCACGTCAAGCTATTGCCAATCTATTGTCACCCTTTCACGCCAATAACACTCACTAACAACTGTTTTTTTACTATTGAGTTGTGCAGCGATTGCAACACCGGCTGCAACGGTAGCAATCAATAAACAATAAAGACTATACATAAATTAGATCTTGTTAGTGATCTATCGTAGCTGTGTAGCTTTTTGATATACAGAAGTTTCAAATTATAATAATTTAAATATTTACTCTTTTTTTGGCGCAAAACTTTTACATATATCTGACTTGGCATCATGAATGGGACCTATTGTGTGAAAACAAGTTTTCGAGAGAAACGCGTTTAAAGTTTTTGTTTCGGCCGTTGTGAACGAATTTTGTAATTAAAATTTAAGTAACTTCCCGGTAGGCTACAAGGTTGAAACTTGGAATATAGTTCAGAACCCGATGACAATGCAATAATAAGAAAAAAATCTCCGATAGGTGGCACATTGATCGAAATATTAAAAAAAATCCTATTTGTGGTCTGATTTGGCTTTAAATGCGATTTGCGAAAATTTCCTATAAGAATCACTCAAAAAGTAAACAACTGTATTTTCGCACAATAGGTCCCTTTCATGATTCCAGGTCACATATCGCTCATTTACTTCAATAGTGTCATAACTCAAAAAATACAACTTTCCAGGAGAGCCATTCAAAGATTTTAACTGCAATATGTTGCGCATATAAAGGCATATTTTCATTTTTATAGCACATGGTAAATTTTTAACGGATCAAAGATTTTTTTATACAACATAGATCATGATATTGGGTACGTTTCTATTTTATTAACTCAAAAGTCATGTTTTTTTAGTTATGACACTATTGAAGTAAATGAGCGATATGTTTAATTGTAATCATTACTATTGGCTGTTTTCATATGGAATTTATTGTTTGTAATAGCATAATGCTATGCCCAAGTTTAAGAAAGCATAGAAATGCGTTTCATAAATATTACGAAACTATTATTATTTTTTTGCATGTTTGGTCTACGTTTTTTACTTACATTTGGTGTCTTGTTAATTTAAAAAAAAAAAAGAATAAATACAAAAATGAATAAATCTATTTAACTACTTTCTTTTCGTATATAAACGTAAATATTTTGAATTTTTAATTGTACTATCTTTAACCGTGAATTTATACTATTAAACTTAACCAGAACCACTAGCTCACCACTTAATTTTTGCGCAATACTTTCAATAAATCAGTATGTTAAGTACTGGGCTGGCTTCCGTAATTTGATATCGAACAAGAACGAGTATAAATAATCTTTTTCGCTTCCCATAACACAAAATTTCGAGGCGTCTTCTTACCCAACGTTCGCTACAATTAGCGATCTAGATAATTGTATATTCGTAAGTTGAAAATTTATGCTTTTGGGATTTCTAAACAGTATTTTTTTTTTTTAATAAAAACTTAAAAAACAAACTATTCACAATAGAAAATATTTTAATAGCTTCCAAGCCATTACAGAACATTTTCAATTATGAAAACTAAAGTACCCATATTAAAATAAGGAAACCAAAACGGTCTCGTCGAGCGTTCGATATCGAATTGCTGATATCTTGGGGTGGCTTTCCGTAATTCGATATCGATCAAGAACGAGTATAAAATAATCGTTTTCGCTTTCCGTAACACAAATTGTCGACGCGTCGTATCGAAAGTTCGATACAAACTGTTCGATACCAAATTAGGTATCGAATTGCCTTTTTGAAAGTTATTATTTTATGCTTTGGTGATTATTTAGGGAATGTTTTTTTTTTCAGAAATTAAGAAACAAACTATAAAAGAAAATATTTTGGTAGCTCCAAAAAGCTTTCTAAACACCCTTTGAAATCTGCAAACTAAAGAGATCATACCAAGATACGGGAACTAAAATGGCATCATCGAGCGTTCGATATTGACTTGAAGTATCGAATCAACTAGTGTCGACTATCGAATTATGGAAAGCCACCCCAGAGGTTGGCTCGATACTTTAATTCGATATCGAACGCTCGACGATACAGTTTTGGTTTACGTATTTCAATTTGAGTACATTTTTCTCGTGTATCAAAAAGTGTTTCGAAAATATATTGGAATCATCAAAATAATTTCAATAGGGAAAAGCGTTTGTTTGCTAACTTCTTAGCTTAAAATTATTCCTCAAATAATCGCAAAAGCATTAAAAGCTCTAGCTTACGAAAAGCAATTCGACACATAAGGTGCTATCGAACAGATTGTATCGAACGTTCGATACGACGCGACGAGATTTTGTGTTGCGGAACACAAAAACGATTACAGTAGTTGCTCACAAATTAGAACCACTTTGTTTTTAGGGTGATTCTAATTCCTGAAAAATTCTAATTCCTGAACGTTTTTTTTATTTGTATAAAACCTTAAAAATTAAGTCAATTTGCATTAAAAAACTACAATGAAATTTTGTCTTATTCAATTTTATTCATAAAAACAAGAAAACATGAGGTAACATTCCAGTGCAACACATATCACATGTTTTTTTTATTAAATATACATATATTTATATATACGCTAAATCAAAAAAAGGACCAAAAAACAAAAACTCCAATTACAATAAATATATTTTTTCGTTAAAAATACATAAAAGATCGATAGAAATACATTGAAAAAGCCAAAAATGAATCAAAAGCTTCATAACTAATATTCAGCGATGCGCAATGATTTTTTGTTAGCCTCATGATAGTTATTAGAAACAGCGTTTAAAATTGATAAATAGATTTGATATAGCTGATTGCAGATGGCGCCACATCAAATTCTAGGGCTAACCGCTTCCCTTGAACACCTTTTTCAAGCTTTTCCAAGATCTGAACTTTGGTTTCCAAGGACAAAGTATTTTTCTTGCGTTTATTTGGCATTTCAGCAAATGACTTTTACTTTTAAACAAACAATGCCAAAACACGTGTACGCGTATCGAATTTCACACAAACACTAACAAAAACTGTACAGAACCGCGACGAAAATCCAACGACCACTGAGCGTAACATGATTAACTTGGGGATTCCCCTTTTTATATCCATTTTGCAACAAAAAAAAAAAAAAACAAAATACGCTCTGAAATTAGAATTTTCGATTCTAATTTCAGATCGTGTAATGTATTGAAAAAGTTGATTCTAATTTCTGGAAATTCTAATTACTAAAGGTTCTAATTTATGAGCGACTACTGTATTTGATACTCGTTTTTGTTCGATATCGAATTACGGAAAGCCACCCTGGAAGATAATGTAATAGCGTTCAAGGTCTGAGTTAATCAATAAAATATAAACTCATTTACAAGTATAAACTTAAATGCAAAACATCAATTTTTTGTAGCAGTGGTATAGTATATTTAAATACTTATAATGTAATTTGGTTTTTTAATTTGTATCATATACTTTTTTGTCAATAAAGCGCTGCATTTGTTTTTGCCTTTAATCGCTGAGCTTACAGATTCGTCCTTATAAATAAAAATAAAAAAATCTGTCTTTGCGGTTCTTATGACTTAATTCAGTAACATTTAAGTTTTTTTCCAATATTGTTGTACAATGCAACGTTTTTTACTTTTTAATGCTACAAAAAATTAAGCGATAAAATGTGAAAGTTTATAAATATCGAATTCCTAAATATTATTAAAGAAGATTTTGAAAAAAAAAAGGGCGTTTAAACGATAAACATTAATTTCAAATATTTTTATTTGGACAACAACCACAAATTTGGAAATGAAATACTAACTAATTCATTTTGGACATAATTTAAGACAGCAGTATATAATTCTAGGAACAAGCATATTTTATAGGCGCCGGTTGCCATTCCTCTATTTCATACTTCATTTGGATTTTAGCTGATAGGTCTGTAAGTAAATTCAGATGTGGAATAATTACAAAGCCCAAACGCATAATGACTATTCAAGTGCATACCATTTCATCGCTTTTGCCTAAGGTAGCAGCCGAAAATGTAACAAATCGCGCCAGTCACCTAGATGACCTAGGATATCGCAACGTTCCTGATATCGTCCGGCTAGTACCTTAATTCTGGTGGTTTCCGGAACGTTGCAGATACATATATGTCGGGCAGAGGACGTTCAAAATCGATAGCACTACTCAAACCTTCGGGAAGCTACGATAGTTTTATTTTCATTTTTGGAATAAATGATTTCTTCTCTGAATTTCTAGACTGGCATTATTCGTGTTAATACTGCCTCCCAGATAACACAGGCCGACAAAATTTAACCAATATTCAGTCCCAGAAACCAGACTATATATTTCCGAAGGTTTATGATGCGCTGAATCCAAATCTGGCCTCAGATTTGTTCTATCAATTTTTCATGTTTCTAAATTTGATATTTTCATGTTTCTAAATTTTCCTACACCTACATGAAAATTTCAAAATGCGGTATCTCAGCGAAAAAAAATGAAATTTGAGCAAACTCAATGCCATTTGAAAGAAGAATACTTTTATTTAAATATGCCATTCTTTAATTTTGGTGAAAGAAAACATGTGCAAGGCTACATAACCTCAAATATGGGCAAAAACGGTGTTTTTTGCACTTTTATGTTAGGATATCTCGAAAAGCAGAGCTGATAGAGCAAGTTGTTAGCGATTTCGGGATGATAGCTGCCAACATTGACGTGGTTTTTAAGGTACAAATACTCTGAATCTTTGGTTAATGACAACAGGGCCTCTGCTTTGTCCTCGTATGCCATCAAAGCCATCCCAACATAAGCGATGGGCTTCAAACTTTTACACAATATGTTTCTGCAGATCTTATGTTGGGTACTGAGAATACTGATGCCGCGATAGTGGGCGCAGTTTGCAGCATTTCCTTGTGGGTTAATCAAAGAACAGTAATGTAACTCCAGTCGTAAAGCAAACACCATATTATGCATAGAAGACAGTGCATGCACTTTACTAAATCCTCACTACCTTATTTGAACAGCTCAGTCGATTGGGGAAACATTGATCTTTCCAAGGTGCTTCATCATCAGCTCCGTTCCGTACATAATTAAAGCACCGAAACTTCGGTTACCAGGTCGTAGTTTTCGTTCTTGCAGAATTTGTCCCCGTGCTTGAAAATTTCAGTGTTTCGCCAAATTGTTTTTTAATATTTTTTAGAAGTCAAGTTTTTGTCTAACGCTGGAAAAACGCCCTGCTTAAATTTTTTCATTTAACGCTAGAGTTCGTACACTTGGCGTTGTGTTTGATTACCTTGTGGTCACCTGGTAAGCGCCTTTTTTTTTGGGCCACAAAGCTGCTAATCGAATCTCCAAGAGCATTGTAGTCATTTACGAAAGGTCCTTCGTCTATGTCCTATGTCAGTCCAAAAAAAGTAGAAACCAATTTTTAAAACAATATCTTATAACTTTAAATGAGCAATTCTTGTATATTTGTATATTCGTATATTTCTATGTTTGTATAGCCGAACGATCTCGGGAACGGCTCAACCGATTTAAATGAAATTTGGTACAGAGATAATCACCCTTAGCGCGAGTTTTATTTTCACCCGAAAATATTCACAGTTTTTGTTCACCCTATCGCAGAGGGTGGCGAAACAATTTTTCATGTTCGAAAAAGATTTCACCTTATCGGCAACTCTTTGTTCGGGCGAAATGAACAGCGGGGAAACCAAAATTTGTTCACTTATATTTTACAGGCGAACGAGAGGAAAACAAAATCACCCTTATCGCGAAGTTCACGCGGTAAAGTGTTCGCCTTCACTTCTTTTGTTCGGGTGAACTTTTTCCGCCTATCGGCAATTTCGGGCGAACAAAAGTTCACTTCGAAAGAGCTGATGCTCTATTGTGAATTAGCAGTGAACAAATAATTTGCTTCCAATTGTGTAAATTTTGTAAACAAGCACATATTTCCTTAAAAGACAGCAAAAATAGATATAAAAAATGTATACAAAAATGTTTAGTATTGCACGTAGGTTTGTATTGACTGAGCGCGATTAGAATATAAATATGAAAGCGATTCGGAGGCAATTAAGGGACAGTTCTAACCCTTTGGAGCTAAGTGATTCACTGTAAGCTAAAAATTACTATTGTCAGCACTTTTGAATAACAAGTTAATTTTTTATACTCAGTTGAGCAGAGCTCACAGAGTATATTAAGTTTGATTGGATAACGGTTGGTTGTACATATATAAAGGAATCGAGATAGATATAGACTTCCATATATCAAAATAATCAGGATCGAAAAAAAATTTGATTGAGCCATGTCCGTCCGTCCGTCCGTCCGTCCGTCCGTCCGTCCGTCCGTCCGTCCGTCCGTTAACACGATAACTTGAGTAAATTTTGAGGTATCTTGATGAAATTTGGTATGTAGGTTCCTGAGCGCTCATCTCAGATCGCTATTTAAAATGAACGATATCGGACTATAACCACGCCCACTTTTTCGATATCGAAAATTTCGAAAAACCGAAAAAGTGCGATAACTCATTACAAAAGACAGATAAAGCGACGAAACTTGGTAGATGGTTTGAACTTATGACGCAGAATAGAAAATTAGTAAGATTTTGGACAATGGGCGTGGCACCGCCCACTTTTACAAGAAGGTAATTTAAAAGTTTTGCAAGCTGTAATTTGGCAGTCGTTGAAGATATCATGATGAAATTTGGCAGGAACGTTACTACTATTACTCTATATGTGCTAAATAAAAATTAGCAAAATTGGATGAAGAACACGCCCACTTTTTAAAAAAAAATTTTTTTTAATTCAAATTTTAACAACAAATTTAATATCTTTAATGTATATAAGTAAATTAAGTCAAAATTCAACTCCAGTAATGATATGATGCAACAAAATACAAAAATAAAAGAAAATTTCAAAATGGGCGTGGCTCCGCCCATTTTCATTTAGTTTGTCTAGAATACTTTTATTGCCATAAGTCGAACAAAAATTTACCAATCCTTCTCAAATTTGGTAGGAGCATAGATTCTATGACGGTAACTGTTCTCTGTGAAAATGGGCGAAATCGGTGGAAGCCACGCCCAGTTTTTATACACAGTCCACCGTCTGTCCTTCCGCTCGGCCATTAACACAATAACTTGAGCAAAATCCGATATATCTTTACTAAACTTAGCCCACGTACTTACCTGAGCTCACTTTTTCTTGGTATAAAAAATGGGCGAAATCTAACCATAACCACGCCCACTTTATCGATATCGAAAATTACGAAAAATGAAAAAAATGCCATAATTCTATACCAAACACGAAAAAAGGGATGAAACATGGTAACTGGATTGGTTTATTGACGCAAAATATAACTTTGGAAAAACCTTTGTAAAATGGGTGTGACACCTACCATATTAAGTAGAAGAAAATGAAAAAGTTCTACAAGGCGAAATCAACAGCCCTTGGAATCTTGGCAGGAATACTGTTAGTGGTATTGCATATATAAATAAATTAGCAGTACCCGACAGATGATTTTCTGGATCACCTGGTCCACATTTTGGTCGATATCGCGAGAACGCCTTCACATATACATCTAAGGGCCACTCGCTTTTAAAACCCTGATTAATACCTTTAATTTGATATCCATATCGTACAAAAACATACCAGAGTCACCCCTGTCCCACCCTAATGGCGATATCTCGAAAAGGCGTCCACCTATAGACCTAATGCCCCCTCCCTCTTAAAATGCTCAGTAACACCTTTCGTTTGATACCCATATCGTACAAACATTCTAGAGTCACCCCTGGCCCACCCTAATGGCGATATCTCGAAAAAGCGTCCACCTATAGACCTAGTGTCCACTCCCTCTTAAAATGCTCAGTAACACCTTTCGTTTGATACCCATATCGTACAAACATTCTAGAGTCACCCCTGGCCCACCCTAATGGCGATATCTCGAAAAGGCGTCCACCTATAGACCTAATGCCCACTCCCTCTTAAAATGCTCAGTAACAGCTTTCGTTTGATACCCATATCGTACAAACATTCTAGAGTGACACCTGGCCCACCCTAATGGCGATATTTCGAAAAGGCGTCCACCTATAGAACTAAGGATTACTCCCTTTTAAAATACTCATTACCACCTTTCATTTGATACCCATATCGTACAAACACATTCAGAGTCACCCTGGCCCACCCTAATGGCGATATCTCGAAAAGGCGTCCACCTATAGACCTAATGTCCACTCCCTCTTAAAATGCTCAGTAACACCTTTCGTTTGATACCCATATCGTACAAACATTCTAGAGTGACCCCTGGCCCACCCTAATGGCGATATCTCGAAAAGGCGTCCACCTATAGACCTAATGTCCACTCCCTCTTAAAATGCTCAGTAACACCTTTCGTTTGATACCCATATCGTACAAACATTCTAGAGTCACCCCTGTCCCACCCTAATGGCGATATCTCGAAAAGGCGTCCACCTATAGACCTAATGCCCACTCCCTCTTAAAATGCTCAGTAACACCTTTCGTTTGATACCCATATCGTACAAACATTCTAGAGTCACACCTGGCCCACCCTAATGGCGATATCTCGAAAAGGCGTCCACCTATAGAACTAAGGATTACTCCCTTTTAAAATACTCATTACCACCTTTCATTTGATACCCATATCGTACAAACACATTCTAGAGTCACCCTGGCCCACCCTAATGGCGATATCTCGAAAAGGCGTCCACCTATAGACCTAATGCCCACTCCCTCTTAAAATGCTCAGTAACACCTTTCGTTTGATACCCATACCGTACAAACATTCTAGAGTCACCCTTGGTCCAGTTTTATGGCGATATCTCGAAAAGGCGTCCACCTATAGAACTAAGGATTACTCCCTCTTAAAATACTCATTACCACCTTTCATTTGATACCCATATCGTACAAACACATTCTAGAGTCACCCCTGGCCCACCCTAATGGCGATATCTCGAAAAGGTGTCCACCTATAGACCTAATGCCCACTCCCTCTTAAAATGCTCAGTAACACCTTTCGTTTGATACCCATATCGTACAAACATTCTAGAGTCACCCCTGGCCCACCCTAATGGCGATATCTCGAAAGGGCGTCCACCTATAGACCTAATGCCCACTCCCTCTTAAAATGCTCAGTAACACCTTTCGTTTGATGCACATATCGTACAGACACCACTGGTCCACCTTTATGGCGATATCTCGAAACGGCGTCCACCTATGGAACTAAGGATCACTCCTTTTCAAAATACTCATTAACAGCTTTCATTTGATACCCATATCGTACAAACACATTATAGAATCACCCCTGGTCCACCTTAATGGGGACATCTCGAAAAGGCGTCCACCGATAGACCTAAGGCCCACTCCCTCTTAAAATGCTCAGTAATACCTTTCATTTGATACCCATATCGTACAAACAAATTCTAGAGTCAGCCCTGGTCTACCTTTATGGCGATATCCCTAAATGGCGTTCATCCATAGAACTATGGCCTACTCTCTCTTAAAATACTCTTTAATACCTTTCATTTGATACACATGTTATACAACCACATTCCAGGGTTACCCCAGATTGATTTTCCTTATTTTGTCTCCATAGCTCTCAACTGAGTATGTTATGTTCGGTTACACCCGAACTTAGCCTTCCTTACTTGTTTTCAATTAGCTTTCGCCAATATTACAGGCTAAACAAGCCGGCATTCTAATATTTGCTAGATATTCTTACCAACTCCTTGTCACCATTGAAGCAAGAATTTGGAGTTCCACCAGTTGTAAAGTTGAGTACATGTCTCCGTTTTTTCGCATAGGGAAAAGGCGTTGGAAAGGACCATGAAGTGGGTCTTAGGTAATCTTGTTTCAGTGAGATGCTCAACATTTTGGAACGTTGCTTTGTCCACTATGGATAACTTGACCGACTGATACGTTGTCATAAAAAATAGAATTTACATACTTAGCAATACAGGAATTTCACTTTTTTCCACTCAGCTTCCGATTGTGCATTATTTATTGATTTATTTCTAATAATAAAAGTACATAAGAGTATCAAATTTCAATAGAAAAAATTACTAACATTTTCTTTTCCTCTCGTTCGCCTGTAAAATATATGTTAACAAATTTGGGTTCCCCGCTGTTCATTTCGCCCGAACAAAGAGTTGCCGATAAGGTGAAATCTTTTTCGAACACGAAACATTTTTTCGCCACCCTCTGCGATAGAGTGAACAAAAACTGTGAATATTTTCGGGTGAAAATAAAACTCGCGATAAGGGTGAATGTAATTAATTTTTTGTTTTGAAATTTGATACTCTTATAATTATATTTACTTCTATTATTAGAACTAAATCAATAAATAATGCACAATCGGAAGCTGAGTGGAAAAAAGTGAAATTCCTGTATTGCTAGCAAAATATATTTAAATGCATATTAAGGAAAATATGAAATGAATAATTGCAATTTCTCACAGATTACTATTAGAAAGATTTCTCACCATAGCAAAAAGATATCTCACCATGGTAATTTGCTACCGTTGAACATTACCAACAGATGGCGCTTAGGGAAGTAAGTTGACATTTAATTAAACTAACTGTTGTCATAACTGATAATTATCTTTCGTGAAATTTACAAGTTTTTGGAATGTAATAAAATTTTGAGACTTTCATAGTGTAACTAAAAGAATGTTTGAAATCAATAATTCGGCGCAGATACTGGACCTAAATAACTTAGTTCTCGATTTCACTAATTATCATAACAATCCCTTATACTACAGGCTGGAATTACCCATTTAACATTTTTCATTCCAGTTCATTTTGCGGTTAGTGTTTGATATGTTTTTGAAATCTATTTTTAAGGAAATCAAATATTGGTAAGTAAAAATATATAATATATGTACATATAAAAAAAGTAGAGTTTGGTTAATGATGACATGTAGAACAAAGTATGTTATGCGGCATACCCGAAGCAAAGCTCGGTCGGCCCAGGTATTGTTTCTTTATTTCTATACATTTTTATATCGCCAACAACAAGACATGTACATATGTATATGAAAATGGTATCGCCTAAAATGTTTGTTTCATATTTAGAGATAATAAAAAAACAGTAGGTACTTCAGTAAATGCATACTTATTTTCCCACCCTCGTTTGGCTCTAACCAAATTTATTCAGTATATATATACATACCTAACACAATCCTAAACATAATGATAAGGAGGTAAATATGCATACTTTGTGGCTTCGTCTAAAATTTCATTTCCACTATCCGATTCTCCAGCACGTATATTCACTTGTTGAATTATTGATTCCGATAACTCAGCTTCTCCCCTTATCGGGGTATCAGCTTCATCGCCAGCCGTTGGCTTCTCGGCATCGACGGTACTAGTAGAGTCGTGCTTCTGATCCATTTCGTCGGCACTGGTTTGCGCGTCAGAATCAATATTGCTTACAAAGTCATCCACCTGGGAAGTCGAATCAGCGGTCAAGTTGGTATTTTCAATATCACTATTTTCGGATGCGTTTTCGGTTGTTGTCGCTGATGTTGCAGATGTTTTCGAATGTTTGGAGTGTTTATGTTTCTTTGTTGTAGTTTCTGATGGTGTAAAAATGGTATTCACTTCTATTGGGCTGGACGTTGTAGTAGTTGTAGTTGTGGACGGAGATCCAATTGAGATCCCCTTAAATCCCTTAAATGCGGTAAAGAGGGATGTCAGCAATCCCACTTTAGCGTTAACATCTATGAATGGTAACTGAAAAGCTCCACTGGATGTTGGTGAAATGGCTGATGTATATGAATAGGCTGATGAGCTTCCAGTTGTTGGTGCTGTAAATAAATATGTAGGAAAAAATTGGTGCATTGGGGCGTATTCATAGTCAAAACAAAGTATGTAAGTACTTAAAGTGACAGCTTTTCAGCATAGTTTCCTATGGACTATCCATTAAAAAAAGCTAACTAACTAGTTTTAAAAGTTAAAAGCGATGTGCTTTCATAAAAATAGGGGTAATAAATTATAGTTGATTACATAGTTTTGAATTGCCGTAAGTGCCGATACCAATAAATACCAAATCCGTAATATAATGAAATCTTGAGCAGGAAGAACTTTCTATCAAAGGGGTTTCACGATACCCAAACTATACCACCCTAAGTTTCGAGATCTGATATACGTTGGTGCAAAACATTCGCTAAGGAAGTATGTGACATTCAAACCTGGTATGGGTGTTATGCGTTCTGGTCCCAGTTTCTGGTAACTATGTATTCATCTGCATGAAAAGTAAGCGAAGTATGCCTACTAATCTTTCAATATAAACTTGCTGAGGTATTTGGATTTAGTTACTGAAAAAAGAGTTCCGTGTTGCTAAGGTTTACACAAAGGGTGTGTTCAGGCAAGTTCAAATAACTGCAGTAATGCTAAAGTGCTGCTCAGTTGATGGTATGCTGCTGATAACCGAGCTAATAATGTGCAACAATAACGCAGTGATAATTTTTATATTGCATTTGATTTGCTAGTGATGATCAATCAACATATCATTCAACGAACGCGCTGAACTTTGCTAAAGAACGTGCTGCTCTGTGATACATCCAGCAGAACTTGACTTAACTTTGAGGGAACATTTTCTGAAATCTCGTTAACAAACCTGTTCAGTGTACCAACCTACAACAGAGAGTAGATAACTTCACCCCAGGATGTCCCTCTTCACACAGTTCTGGTCGTAGGCACCTAGCCTATGTCTGTTTGTGTAATTTTATTCTCCAGTATGGATTGCGTCCATGCGCAGACGTGGCTGTTTACTCCAAGTAGATTGGACAGTTGCAATAGTTTCAGAGTAGGCAAAAAAGCAAAGCCATCTCCCGTCAAACAAATATCACTTTCTAAACGTCCCCAATTGAACTCTTCTATCCTGTTGTCTGGTCCTAGATTAGATCTTGGAAATCAATTGTTTCCAGGGGCGGAAACTGTTATTCCTTTTATAATATAATTCCTTGCAAAACTATTAATTTTGGACTTTTATTATATTTGGATGAAGATAAAAATTATTTTCGGATTTTGATTACCTCAGTCCGATAGAACTAGTTAAAGTCGTACTTTTAAAAATAAACTTTTTTTAACTAGTTCTTTGTTTTTTTTTTTCTCGGACGTTGTGGCAGCACACTGCCCTCAAGTGGCCCGATGAAACCAGGCTAATCCTGTTTTTGGTTTTTTTAATTCATACATACTGTTTTTTTTTTATTTTTTTTTTTATGTATCCTAATTCTTATTTATGTGTTATTTATAATTTTTTTGTTACCGAGACTTTGAGAGGCAGTGGCTTCTTAAGCGCCGAGATCTAAAACCGCTCAGCTACAAAGAAACTCATCAGCTGAGAAATATAGATTCACAAAATACAATAGACTAAAAGTAAATATAATTTTTTAATTATTAAGAGAAGATAGAACCATCTTTTTTATGGCAAAGAGCGAGTCCGAAACATCAATTATTCTCGAGTGAGAGTTATAATCTTCACACAAACATAGAAAAGGTTCGTGTAGTTGGAAGTTGCTTCTGCATTGTTTAAGAATTATAGGTTTATAATGCCTTGAAACTCGGCATGGAACATTCAAGTTTACTTCGTTCAAAAGAAATGGGCTTGAAATCGATCCATTTAAAAGTCTAGCCATAAATAGTACACCTAGCATTTCTCTACGACTTGCAAGTGTAGGAAGATTTATTAGTTTTAATCGATTAGTGTAAGGAGGAAGATTATACGGAGAGTCCCATTGAAGATTTCTCAAGGCGAAAAGTAAAAACGCGGATTCCAAATTATCGATTCATATTCTAATATCGGTCTCACCAATGATGTAAAAAGGGTTTTTGTAACGTAAGGATCACCAAACTCTTTTGCCCATCTTTTCACAAATGCTAAAACCCCTCTCGCTTTATTGACTGTGGCATTAATATGAGGGTTGAAACTAAGTTTGCAATTCATTATAACTCCCAAGTCGACAAAAACATCAACGCTTTCCAGAGTTTGGCCATTAATTGTGTAGGAAGCTGGCTATATGTTCCCACGTGAAAAACACATGGATTTACATTTTTCTATGTTGAGAGGCATAAAATTCGCATTACACCAAGTAACTAAACGATTTAAATCCGCCTGGAGTACAGAACGTTCTTCAACCGACGCGTATGACTTAAAAAGTTTTACGTCGTCGGCATACATTAAAATTTTAGAGGACTCAAAAAATTGAAATACAAATTTTACTTTTATATGTGGACTTTTATGCAAAAAGTTCGAAAAATAAAAAGGATGCATGATTCGACATGATATTGCTATAGGGATACCTGGGAACTCAAACATATTCACCTAGGACAATTTTTTTACCAGGACTTTTTCGACTCCGAAAAAAAAAATTATTATTTTCCGTCCCTGATTGTTTCGTTGTCTATATTGTTTATGCTTTGCGTATGGATGGGAAGGCTAACATACATACCAAGCTAATATAAACGCACGCAAGTCATTTTCTGTCAAAAATGTCTCATGCACATACAACTTGTATGAGAGCAACCCAAATTGAATTTACTGCGTGAAAACCTAACTCGATTTCCAATTTTTGTTCTGCGTGGCATTTAGATTTGACGTTTGCACACATGCTTTAAATTGTCGCAACGCATGCTTATTTGGGTTAGGACAAAAAACGCCGGTTGTTTGCGTGCGCTAAAAAAACGCAGTGTGGCTTTATTAGGTTGGCATGTAAGCCATAGAATAGGCCTCTACTTAACAGTACAAGGATGACCTAAGCTGCTTTGATATTATCATCCTTAAGTACAAAACAGAGATGACTACCGCGTTCTGTTGTGAGGCGTCCAAGATCAACTTGAAAGTTAATCCTCAATAAATGGCGATGATGATTTGTACTGACCTTCCATCACTTTCACCTACCTCTAGTCGTCAGGACGAAGAAATTCGCTGGTAAGAGTAAAAATGGTTTCGCATAAGTTTGTTGCCACAGAACAGCGGATATGCTGATTAATAAAAGGAAATTTGTCGCAAATTTTCTCATATTTTATTTCCGCCTCTTTTACAGAAAAGATACACCTATTCTGTTTTCACTGATTTTGTTAAAACCGTTATTGCAACTAAAGCGTTTGCCTTCTAATTTGATACTGATTTTTAGATTTTTGCTAATAATCCATATAAAGCGCTTAATTGAATAACTTGATGAAAGAAATGGTAAAATATGTATATAACTGAGATTATACATATAAACAAATTATATAATCATTAGTTAGCTTTAGTTTAACCAAATTTTATTCATCAAAAATATTTTAATTATTTCCGCAATTTTTAAGCAAGCAAATCATGGAATCATAAATTGAAAACACTATCCACATTTGATGCTAATGATACAAATATTAGCCACATTCTCTGAACAGGTACTAAAGTAGCTCATTTAATGATCAAAACTAGAAAAGAAATAAGTACATAAAAGTTGGGGTGCCGCCTTGTTTTTATACTCAGCGTGCTTTGTACAAAGAGTATATTAACATTGATTGGATAACGGTTGATTGTACAGGTATAAAGGAATCGAGATAGATATAGACTTCCATAATCAAAATCATCAGTATCGAAAAAAATTTGATTGAGCCATGTCCGTCCGTCCGTCCGTTAACACGATAGCTTGAGTAAATATTGAGATATCTTCACCAAATTGATATCTCAGTATTGAAAATGAACGAAATCTGATGATAACCACGCCCACTTTTTATATATATACCATTTTGGAAAACACAAAAAACCTGATTATTTAGTAAAAAATACACATAGAATGTTGAAATTTGACGTGTGCACTGATATTGAGACTCTTGATAAAACTTTGAAAAAAAAATTTTAATGGGCGTGGCAGCGCCCACTTGTGATAAAATAAATTATACAAATATTATGAACCATAAATCAAAAATCGTTAAACCTATCATAACAAAATTCTGCAAAGAGGTTGCCTTTACTATAAGGAATGCTTTGAAGAAAAACTAACGAAATTGATTAAGGATCACGCCCACTTTTATATAAAAGAGTTTTAAAAGGGTCGTGAACGAATAAAATAAGCTATATCTTTGCAAAAAAGAATGTTATTTCATTTCCCAAGTGGATTTATGACAATAAATAGGAAAAACTTCAAAATTAAAAAATGGGCGTGGCACCTCCCCTTTTATGACTAAGAAATTTTCTATGTTTCGGGAGCCATAACTCGAAAAAAAATTAACGGATCGTAATAAAATTGGGTACACAAATTTTCCCTATAGCAGGAAATATTTCTAGAAAAAATGGGCGAGATCGGTTAAAGACCGAAATGTACAATTGAAGCTCACGGTGAGTATATAATGTTCGGTTACACCCGAACTTAGCCTTCCTTACTTGTTAATCATTAGTTTGATTAACTCAAATGCGATAGGCAATTTTTCACCTCTGTCTAAAGGTCATACAGCTCACCATTGAACCACCTTCGGCACACGCCGAACACAAGGACAGGACCATATATATTTCGAAAAAATGTTCTACTAATTTATACACGCCTCTGACTATAGAGGCGAAAAAACTTGAGAAAGATAAGGTTATAGTCTAGAAGAGAGGTCCACTGCTAATACGTGTCCAAAAATATCGGGAGAGGTATCAAACGACACGATGTCTTAACATCAGTATTAATAATACGATACAAATTTTAACTCGTTCAAAAGATATTCTCGAAAAACCGAAAAATAACCCCAGATCCATCCGGAAGCGGGGGTAGGATTCATAGTATTTTTGCGCAGAACACCTTTCTGCGTTGGCGGCCTTCGGTCGCGCTTTTAAAAAATTACCCTGGCCGGTCCACCAGAGATCAAAGCTAAATCCGTGCAAAATCATTTTGTATATAAAATTTTGTTATCAAAGTCAATACGCGTCTTTTGACACCTCTACCAATATTTTTGGACGCGTATTAGCAGTCGACCCCTGTTCTAGACATTTACCAAAGATAAGAAGGACTTGCTACCCTCAAAAAAAGAATCGACGAATTTTCGACTTGTGAAGAACTTCGTCTATCTGGGAATCAGCATTAGCAGCGCAAGCAATATGAGCTGAGAAATCAAATACCAACCAGCTGCATTATGAATTAAGTGGGCAATTGAAATTTAAAATCTTTTAATGCTATATATATACATATGAGGCGGATGCGCCCCTCGTGTCGGTTGGGCGGGCTTTGGAGGGTATTTATTAGGCCGGGTAGATTTGTGGGGAGGCAAAAAAAATCGCCCATTGCTCTATGAAAATCATATTCTAGGGATCAAAATAAGAAACTATGCCGAAGGAACCATACCTCTAAAACGAATTCTGATGTCCCCCCCTTTGGGTCGTAGGGGCAAATTTTGAAAAATCCCACTTTGAAATGCCTATGTTTTTTCTTTTTGGAGTTTATTTTTCTGTTTAGAAATTTATTTAGTCAGAACATATGTAAATGAAAAAATGAATTTAACTTAGTAATAGAAAAGAAATTAAAAAAAATTATTAGTAATTAGCGTTTTTAAAACCCCCTTTTAAAACCAAGGCATCACTGTGATGCATTTGCATGTTGTGTGGGTTTTTTATTCAACCGTTTTAAAAAATGAAGGCATCACTGTGACACAATTGCAGATCGTAAAATTGCTTGTGTTGTTTCTTAAGCCACCACAAGACACAGCAGGTAGAATTTAAATTGCCCCTACCCAAAAGTTCGACCCAAAGGGTCAGAATTCGTTTTAGAGGTATGGTTCCTTCGGCAAAGTTTCTTATTTTGATTCCTAGAATACGATTTTCACAGAGCAATGAGCGATTTTTAAATCGACCCGCCCTAGTATTTATCTCTTGGGTTTATTATTATTATTATTTATATACTTGGTCCTTAGAATATTCTAGAGAAACGATTTATGGTTCTTCCCCTGTTGCTGAAGGCGTGTATCGAAGGATATTGATTAAGTTTTATGAATATATGAAATTATTGCAGCGAATAAAATACATAAACCTTCGCTGGCTATGTCATTGGTTATTCATATAGGCGCCCTTAAACGTTTGGGTACTTTATTTTATCAGCTTTAAACAGTAACCAGTAAGGAATACGCAGAAATATTGCATCTAATAAATATGCTTTATTTCGAAACTGTAAGGCTTTCTATACTAGAAGTATATACTGTATATTATACAGTAACCTGGGTCGATTTTTATGGACGACAGTCCATACATCGCCATCGATTTTTCGATAGGATTTGGGCTCAGCAAAAAAAGTTCCACCACGCATACCCAAAAAAAATGTCCGAGCCTGCGAAAAAAAAATGGCGAAAGGGTAAATTTTTCGACCAAAACACTCCCCAAAACCCAAAAACTATTGTTTTTTTTTTTTTTTTTTCAAAAAACTCACTGCAGACAAAAATTATCAATTGCTAAAAAATGTTATCTAATAGTTGACTATATTAGAGATTCCAAAAAGTAACTCCCTTCTAGTAACATAAAAATCAGCTATCGAAAAGTGAGTTTTGTAAATTTTTTTTATAGGTTAGATTAGGTAAAGAGGGCGTGAGTGGGAATTTCCTACACTTTTGTTTTTTATATTGGACGTTGTGACAGCGCACTGTCTCAAGTGGTCCAATAAAGCTAGGTTAATCCTGTTCAAGCCGAGTCATTGTAAGGCAGAGGTTTCCCCTCTAAAACATTTTCGGCCATTGTTAGTGCCGGGAGGCGGCACATTCGTCCAACCAGATACGTTGTCCTAAACGAACCACTTTCCTTCTTTGATGAACTTAAATAGGAGCGAATCTTTCTTCGAATCCTTCCCAACCACTGTCACTGTAGAAAAACCTTCCGCCCAGAAATCTGAGTCGTCTTGTTTTCTGTCCTGGACACCGGGCAGAGAAAGTGATAGATCGACTCCTATTCCTCCTCATCCTCCTAACAGATTCTACAAAGGGAGATTTTTGGTATGCGCCACCGTGAGAACATTTATGTAATAGCGCAATGACCTGTGATGGAACTTGGAAGTACTTTGAAGGCAGATTTTTTTAGTTTTGAGAAGGAAGCTAATTCCTTTCCTGTCAAAACATGGTCACAAGGGCCCTGAGACCTCGCACTCATTCTTTTTGGTCCACAGTGAGTCCGTTGACTTATGCCCATTTCTGAATCTTTCCTGGCCATCCCAACTGTAAATCATTCCCTTTGATATTGCTGTGCCCCGGGAGCCAGGCTCGACATCTCCGCACGTGGGATCTTAATAACTTTTAGGCGGCTATGCTGTGGACAAAGATCATTGCATTGATGTCTTGGACCCTTTTCTCTTGGAGCAGTGTTGCTGCTCTCACCATGGCATAGACACCCGCCTGGAACACATGCATGAGTCACAAATTCGATAAGATTGACTTACCTGTAGATGCTTTTAGTACAGTCCATTCCAGTCCTGTGTAGATTGTAATACCCTTCCACTATATATTCTTCCTTTGAAGTCAAAAACCGCCGTGATATTCGCCTTCATCGTCGCGTGTATTCGGTTGATTTTCATATGTATGATTATCTTAGTCATACTTGTATAGACACCAAGTGAACAATTGCCATTCCTTAGGTGCTCTGCTCACTGCGCCTGACATACCCAGGCATGCACTTTCCTAACCCTATGTTGATTACTCTTTTTTTTTAGCAGATGAGTTTTAGTAGATGAGTAAACAGTAAAAAATGAAGTGGGGCGAAGGTCTACATATACATATCCTAACCTCCCCTGACTACACCACTGGCAGGCATATCCATACATATTAACGCATGCATAGTTAATTTCATATTTGACATTGAACTTGACGTTATTTGACAATGGGCTCGTAACGGGCTTTTGTCTTCTTTTTCAATCGGGCGGCGATTAAGTGACGTCATACGTACCAATAGATATTTTTTTAATGTTATGATCAGTTGGTAGTCGATGAACGCATAGGAATATTTAATTCATTTTTTTTTTTAATTTGATTTACCAATCACTTTTAGTTAAGTTTGATGTAGTCTACTTATAAATAGGCTAAAAGCTTTATATTGGTGAAAGCCGTGAAGAGAGAAGTGTGCTCACATACCATACCTAAGGTCCAGGATCAAATCCTTGGCAAGTGCCATCAATAGTAATTCAGTAAGGTTTTACGAAACTCGCTGACCCTCGGTAATAGTGTTGGACAAGCTCTCCAAGTGTATTTCTGTTATGAAAAGCTTCTCAGAAAAAAAATGTATCTATTCCTGGGTATATCGCGCCAAATTAATACTATTTTATTAAATTAGAACGCAGTGGTGCGAAGTTTTTTCTACTTTTACTGCTTCTCAGGGTAGCCATTTTCTCCGATAACCAGGCGGCTCTTGGGGCCCTCGGGTCAGAGACGATATCATCAGACTTGGTTGGACAGTGTAGGGAGAGCGCAATGATCCTGGCGAGCCGGCAGATCGTTACCCTGATATGGTTGGCGCTTGCATCGAAACATACAGGGTAACCAGATGGCGGATGAGCTGGCACGGCGTGGAGCGGCTCTTGATGTGACAGCAGCGAAGGAGGTCCTTGCACCCCTGGGACTCATCGAAGGTCGCATCTCCCAGCACTGGTTGAGTGAGGCCAGCAATAGGTGGAATCGGTTGCGGACCTGTAGAATTTCCAAGAGCTTGTGGCCACTATATAACGAAAAACGATCTGTAGCTGTCCTTAAGATGAACAGAAGGGATATATCCAGAGTAGTTGCGGTGCTCACGGGGCATTGGACAATTGGGGTACATGCGGCACGGATGGGACTGGAACACAATACCTTTTGTCGCAGCTGCAAGCGTCCGGAAGCGAAGGAAAGGATTGAGCATCTGATGTGCGAATGCCCAGCACACTGTTCGAAAGCCTCCCAGACCTCAAATTCATAAACACCACGGGATGGACATAGCGGGACGGGTTTATTAGTCTTCTTACAACACCCTTTCATTGGTTAACTCACGAGTTTGTGGCATGAGCGTTAATTGGAGTCAATTGGGACTCGGCACTCCAACCAACCAACTGCTTCTCAACTCGCTTTGAGCTGTTTAGGCTATAGACGAGCTTCGCAAACCTATGCATTCAGTCAGTTTTTCTTCTTCTATATTTTCTTATATTCTACATGAAAGCAACTCAAAGGTAACGCTCAATCCAATTTAAAAAAATTTCACTTAATCACCTATTAAAGTAATTTTTATTGCTAACTAAATGCATAAAGTCAATTAATGCTGCAACTTGTTGACTTTGATTTAAAGCATGTCAAGCTTAAAAAGCATGCGTGCATAGGTCAATATAGCATTGGTTGAGGGCATAATGCCGTTTTCCATAAGTATTTGCCAAGCGCTGGCTAAAAGCCCCGTCACCTAAGTAGTTCTTCATATAGATAGATGCGTTTAACGCAATCTTATGCATGATGAGTAGATTGCACGTATTTTTAAAGAGAACGGCAGTTTGGGCGACACTGGCATCATCTGACTGGAAAGAGTAGCCAACTTCCAACTTTTGTTGCAATTAATAATTCGACATTTGCTTTGGCCAAGCGTGCTGACTTTGAAAGTGACATTATTTTTCCCAATTGTTGATACTTTTCTAACATTTTGCAAAGTTAAAAACTGTAATTTAACAAATGAATAGAACACAAAATATTGTAACGAATTTAGGGAAATTCTGCTTATTTGAAACCTTCTGCTAACGTTCGAATCGCTAAACTGTTGAAAAAATCACTTCAATATTCTGTATTGCAAAATGGTCTTTATTAGACTACTTTGGGAGTAGTATACTTCACAATTATACTTCATATATTGATCATATTTTTTGCCGCTTTAATGCCGTACCATATAGATATTGTAATAGTTTTAACATTGACTTGCAAGTAACTGATCACACGATGACGGGTTTGCAAATAAATGGAATTGTCTTCGACAAACCAAACGCAAATCGTGTTCAGAAATCATATACCAAAGTTAATTTCCCTATGCTGAACCATAAGCTATGTTTCGAAAATTGGTCGAATGCCTTCTCTGAAAATGACATATCAGTAGCTTTTTCCATATTTTTAGATACCTTAAACGCGCACATTCTCAACTCTTCGTATACTGTGCATAATCGTTAAAACAAATGTGAGACTTAAGCCTTGGATTACTGGGGATCTCATACAGAAAATAAAGCTCAAAAATCAATTAAGAAAAAAGTGTGATAAGCATCCTAGTAATAGAAGGCTCCGCACTAGATACAACAAAATAAGTAATAGCACCAATAAGGCCATACGACTGACGCGGGAAAACTTCTTTCGAAACAAGTTTAATTCAGCACTTGGTAATTTAAAAAAAGAATGGGAAGTTGTCAATAATCTTCTTAATCGAAACGGTTAATAAAATAATGAGCGAATAGTATTGCAAGCTGGAAATCAGTCGATTACGGATGCTGTGGAAGTAGCTAATAAATTTAACACACACTTTACAACGGTTGGGAACACAGTATTAACTAACTGCAATTGTCAGTTTGTGACCCATTTACCATCGGGCCAAAATGCTCGAAATAGCTTCTTGTTTGACCCTATCACAGGTTTCGAAATTATAAGCATTATAAAAACCTTAAAAAACTCTAGTTCATGCGGTGAGGATGGTATTTCCAATTTAATTTTAAAAAAGATATATTTTAATGTGGTTGATATACTGATATACTTATTCAACACCAGCATTACTCAGGGTACGATTGTAGGGTGCGATTTTAATTCCGATCTTGAAAAAAGGGGATAAAAAAGATGTTAATAATTACAGACCCATTTCACTGCTCTCGGCCATATCTAAAGTTTTTGAAAAGGCTGTTAAAACCAGAATTGTTAATTTTCTAAATAAAGCGAGCTTTTTTAGCTCCATGCAGTTTAGCTTTCGTTCTGACCTATCAACAGAAGACGCTCTGCTGGATTTTTGCACCAATGTCTACAAAGCTCTGGATGAGAAAAGAAGTTGCGCTGGTCTCTTTGTGGATATAACAAAAGCTTTTGATATGGTCGATAGGAGTGTACTATTGGATAAACTATATAGTGCAGGATTCCGCGGTGTTATGCATAAGTGGCTTAAATCGTATCTATCGGGCAGAACACAAAAATTTAAAGTAGAATGTAGCTACAGTATCTTACAGCTTGTTAATCTGGGCGTTCCCCAAGGCTCAGTTCTTGGTCCAATATTGTTCTTGGTCTATATTAATTCAATATTTAAGCTTCCATTGAGAGGCAAGGCCACTGCCTTTGCAGACGATCTTGCAATTGCGTACAGTACACCGAATTCCTTTGAATTAATATGTGACATTAACCATGATATACATTTGTTACGAACCTGGTTCGCTTCACACAAACTGATTGTAAATAGTAAGACTAGACTTTTGTATTTAAGTCATGTTCTCAAAGAACCACCAAGTTTTGATATCATATTTCACTCCGCAGTATGCTCCCGTTTTAACATGCACCATATAGCGTGCACTCAAAGTGACGCGATGAGATCTTTTGATTGTAATAGAAACTGTAGTGAGAGCTGCTTCAGGGTTGAAGTTGTTGAGAATTTTAAATACCTAGGAATTATAATAGACAACCGCTTGAGTTGGCTAAGCAAATTAATACTCTAAAAAAATACTTTCTTTATACCACAAGTCACTTTTATCGTCTGAAAAAGTTATGTTCTATATCCACTCTAAAACATCTTTCTACGGAATATTTCAATCTCAACTGCAATATGGTATCACATGCTGGGGCGGTGCTTCGGCTAATAAGCTGTCAGCAGTGGTAACAATTCAAAGGGGGGTTATAAGGCGCATTTGTAGTGCAAACTATAGGTATCACTCTATGCTATATTTTAGGAAACTAGATGTATTTCCGTGTCGACATCTCTATCTTTACAAAGTTTTAAAAACATTTTTATACGGTGGGGCTACCTGGAAAGCTTTCCTTCGGAAGTCTACAACTTACGAAGAAATCTACTTCCGATGGTACAATTCCACGACGTCCTAGCACTTTAGAAGTTTTTACACATACGCGTCGTGCAAATTTTTCAACTCCCTTCCTGCCACTGTACAGGTAATAAGAAACGTCAACTTATTTAAAAAAGAAGTTAAGCTGCATCTTTTTGGTTATAATCACATTGAATTAGAAACGATGGTAAGGATGACCCTATAAACCGTACCTACCTTAGGAAGCTGCAAATATTTAGTATTGAGTCTCTTTCATATCTTTGATGATTTAATTTAATGTATAACTTAAACTCTTCATGATATTTTTATTTTTGTACACCCCACACAAATCAATATACCAAAGCTAGGACTGGCATTTAGAACTATGTTAAACTTTAATATAAAAAAATGCCATATACTTTTCCTATGCTGCATAGTAATTTGAAATTATTTAATGTAATATTGTAATCTTAGGTTAATAAGTATGCATCTAGAAAATGTTTAACAAAATACAAATACTTCGCAACTGATAGCGTGTTTAAATCAAAATGATTCGTTATTGTATAATCACATCAAACGTAAGATAAATTAATTTTATTTTTGTTTTTTAATTTTTAATCCAAAACTTTTATTTTTGAAGTTTTATTTTTATAATCAAAATTTTTCATTTGTAATCATTCAAAAATTTTAATGTAAAAAGAAAACTCTATTAAAAAATTATTTAAAACTTAATGTATAAAGTACATAATATAATATTTTTGTTATAATAGTTAACACTATAGTTATTATTCAGCTTGCGCTGCTTTTATACTCTCGATTTCCTCGTTGACCCATTTCTCCTATAGTCTAGTAGTTTCCCGAACAGTTGTAGCTCATGCTTGGTTAGTTACCAGCTATATAAGTACATGTATATTTGTAGTTAATAGCCATATGCATGTGTATGTGTGAGTAAATACTTCGGCTGATGACTACATCTGTGTTTGTGTGATAGCTCTTCGTCGCCTTCTACATACGTGTTGCTAGCTTTAATGTGTACACGTACATAAGATTGGCTGGTTCATGTTTTCGTTGTTACGTGATTATTTACTAACAGCTTAGTGATGCTAATATTCGTCACAATATGTTAGCAAGTATTTTTCTTGTATATTGAGAGTGATTATAACAGTGCTTCGCGATATTTTGAATGAGCAAGATGAAATAAACTTCAATTGCCCAGTCTGAAGTTCCTTTACATTTACAAACGCAACATCTTGCGTGATTGTGGCGATTTTACTGGAATGCATAAGATTCCGTTGAACGCATCTATATGAAAAACTTCATTATAGTTCCGTCCTAACCATCAATTCAAATGGGCCAAACTTTACACTGCCGTCTATAGCAAAAACGCAGTAAAGTGAAAAAAGTGAAGTCAGAAATACGAAGTGCGAGATTTACGTTTGCTTTAACTAAGTAAATAGTTTTATTTACTACTTACACAAAAAAAATTTTTGAATATGAGCTATTAAATTACTTTATGGAGAGCCATTTTCATGTGATTCTGGTAAATAATTCTTTTCGGAGCCCGAAATTAGACCGGAACTTCTTCGGCACTCGCCGTCAACAATATGTAGAGGTCCGTAAATCTTTCAAAGAACTTTTCTCTTGAACACTCCCAGAGCCACCTCACAAGATTTTGTCAGTGTTCATGCTTCTGCGCCATATATTAGGATGGGAACGATAAGTGACTTTTAGAGCATGACTTTCGTTTGCCAAGAGAGAACTTTACTTTTCAATTGCATACTTAGTTCAAAAGAGCATTTATTGGCAAGAGTAAATAGTTGCTGGATTTCAAAGCTGACGTTGTTGTTTGTGTTAATGCTGGTTCCCAAATAAACAAAGTATTTTATTATATCAAAACTATGGCTGCCAACAGTGACTTGCTAGCCAAGACGCAAAGGCATCGAGTCTTTGCTTGATGACAGCAGGTAATTCGTTTTGTCCTCATTCCCCATCAAACCCATTTTTACTGGTGTTTAGGCCGATGATGTCAATGTCGCCAGCGTAACCCAGTAATTGCACGCTCTTACAAAGAACTTACCCGTCTGCAGCTAGTATAATTTTCTTCAGAATCAAGTTAACACGAAAGAGCGTCACGCTGAAACCTAGGTGAGTTTCGAACGACTCGGAGAGGTCCTTCCCAATTCTAACTGAGCTGATGGTGTTACTTAACGTCATTTTGCACAACTGTAAAGGTTTTGCAAGGAAACCAAATTGAGACATAGCGGCATATAGGCAGTTCCTTTTCGCACTGTCGAAGGCGACATTAAAATCGACAAAGATGTGATATGTGTCAATTCTTTTTTCGCGGATATTTATCCAAGACTTGGCGTATAGTAAAAATCTGGTCGATGGTAGACTTACCAGGTATGAAGCCGTACTGATAAGGTCCAATCAGCGGACTCAAGATGATATAGTTACCGAGCGTGGCTTATGTTGGTAGAAACAAGACTTTACTTTTTAACTACCTGTTCAGTCCAAAGGCCTTCAAAGCCTCGAATTTATCTTTATTTGTCAATATAGTCATAGCTGCAAAACGAAAATTTTTGTCGAATCTCTCTTGGTAATTTCAAATAAAATTTTTTAAAACTACACCTCTGGATTTTCACAAAATTTTAGGAGGTTCTCATAGTCTGAATTTGTTTTATACAAAAAACGTTAAAAATCATCAGTCTAGTCACGTCCATCACACGTTTTGGAAATCTTACTTACCGAACAAATCTAATCTATAAATAAATAAAATTTGCATTATTATGTAAGTAGTGATGATTGCTTTGTAGTAATTTTTAAATGGTTACACGGAAGCTGTCTAAACGAATTGTTGTGGGCAGGGAGAGACCTATGTTTCTCAGCAGGAAGATTGCAATGCATTGATTTCCTTTATTGTTGCTGTTATTTTATTTAATTCGCATCTAATTAAAAATCACTAGGCAAGCCAGACGTGAAAAAGTAGCCATCACTACAGGCAAACAATATTATCAGCCTGGAGATGCTATTTTGGACCGAGTATACAATTGCGAAGTAAAGTCCTCCTTTGTACCAGTCCTGCTATATGGTGCGGAAATGGCGCTGACTACATCAGATGAGTTAGCTCTGGGAGTACTCTAAAGAAAAATTCTTCGAAAAATGTATGTATCTCAATGCTTTGTGGATGACGAGTGCCGAAGAAGATTTAGTAATGAGCTACACCGCTCAGTCATAGACATAGTTCAGCAAAATAAAACGCAGCCTGACGCCAGCTTAGTCATTTATTGCAAATGAAGCTAAAACCCTGCATCCTTTAAATAGCGGGGAAATTGAACCAAAAGATATAATACGTAAAATTTGGCGGCCACTGTGGTATAATGGTAACGTGTTACACCTACCACACGGTACTGTGTTCAAGGCCCAGGACAAGCAACAGCAAAATCTTAACAAATAAATATTTTCAATTAAAAAAAATGCTAAGAAGGATCGCAAACCGAGGGTGGTTTGGCGCACATTCCGTGTGTATTTCTACCATGAAAAGCACCTCAGCGAAATTCAGAAAGAGAAGTTCGGCTCAAAACTCCTCGGAGGTATTTCACGCTTTGTATTTTTTAATACATTTTCTGGACAGGCCAGAGCTTCTGCAAAGGAAGTACTCAATATTATTTACCTCTACTGGGTCCTTCAGCTCGGACAGAATGTATTCCCATGCTTTTAAAGGTACTCCCATTAGACAGTGGCGAATTAACATCAATGAACGTATGGATAGCCGATTAAAATTTATATGGAAAATATTTTGGTTCTTACTTATTAAAGGACCAAGAGTTAGAAGGACACCTTAAACACCTCTCAGCTAGAGCAGGTACAATGTCGCTCAGCTTGTTTACCATGGTATGTTCAGTTGCCTTGCCTGCTGGGGTCCATATCACAGAGGTCATCGATTCTATCTACGGGTACCTTAAAAGCATAGATGTTATAGGTTTCCTGGCTCTGTCCTAGTCATGTTTATTCCAGTTTAGTTTGTTAATCAAGATAACGCCGAAGTATTTAAGGTCTAGTAAAAATTTGAGTCTCACTACGTTTAAGAGCGGTGACTTGAAAGATGTTATTTTGTAGAACCTGGTTGGTTGGCTGCTGTGCTTCCCGGCTAGAGAAACCGGGCCCAAGTAGCGCTCAAGACGCCATTTGGATGCTTATTCTCCTTCAACCAATTACATTACGTACCATGTATATGTACTCAAACCACTTGGTAAGATGAATACACCTATTGAAGTCCGTTATGGAGTATTTTTAAACCGCCCCTATTTTGGGCAACACAAACCTGCCTAGAGTTCGGGACTTCATGTTCGCTAGGGCTGGGCCCTCGCAGAGAAAATGGGTGACTGTCTCCCTACAACCATTGATGGGGACTTCTATTGTTTCTACATGTGGGCCAAACGGGCCAGTGTCCTGTAATAGTGGATGTGATACTCGCTCATATACATATTCAGTACAAGCTTTATTCTTCTCTGTTGTAATCAGTCCAAGACAAGTAGTAAGCAATGTATGCCTTCTCTACTCTTCTGTTCATATTGACCTTCCAGTTTAGTCTGTTGTCTTTTTCGGGGCAAGATACTTGACACTCGTTGGAAGAGGGAGTTTAGTGAAATGGCAGTCGAAATTGTAGAACCTAGTGACTAGCAAAATTTTAGTCCTCACAGTATTGACTTTGGGGCAATTTTCATATGACCAGGCCTACACGAACCTCAATGCGTTCTGAAGAGGAGTCTCCCATACTTGATTGGATTGTCCTTCTAACTCATTTTGAAACATTCGTTCTACGCATCTGTGATCTAAGCGCTGGTTCGTATGCGGCCAAGTACAGTATCTCACCATATCTTTAGGGAGTATTTTTTCCATTCCTTTCTAATATCTCTTTTTCTATCTAGGAAATATGCAAAAAGTGCAAAAAAATAGAAAACAGCGTTGAATGAACTTAAAAAACACAAAATTTTATTTTTAATTAACTGTTTACATGAAAATTATCCTTCAATATAAAAACTGATGAATAATCGGTTTTCTAGTCCATAATTTTTTTTTATTTTTTAACTTTCCACAATTAAATATCTTGTTCGATAGAATAAAAATATTTTCTCAGTTCAACTTAAGTATTTTAAATTATATATGTACATAAGTAAAAAAATTGTTTTTGTTTCTTATCAATTAGTGTCTTAGCCTATATTTGACGGCATAACCAGCCGATTGACTAGTGGTTGTTGTTGCTTCTGCTTCCGGTGCAGCTGCTGAAGCTGCCGTTGTGCTGGCTGGGGCGGCAGGAGCTGCACCACCTTTTACAAAAACTGGTATACGAATCGTTTTCGTTATGTAGGTTGGCCTTGGGAGAGCCGCACTGACAGTACTAACTTTGTTGAGGACACCTTGGAGTAAACTTTGTTTGAAATTCGCTTTTGCTTGAACCAAACCGTTAACCACTTGTTGTACCGTTTGAATTTTTGCTGTAACAGCGCTAGTTAGCCCTTGTATCAATGCATTAGGATTGAAAGCAGGTGCAGCAGAAGCAGAAGCGGAGGGAGCAGCATCAATACCTGTGTGAAGAGAAAAGAAGAAGGTGAAAGGTGTTAGATTTCGTTTGAAACATAATCAGTTCATTATATCGTGGCGTGATAGGCAAACTCATTAAGTACAGTTTTTGGAAAATCCCGTTTTTAACTTAAAACGTATTATTTTTCATCACCCCTTAGGAAAGCAGATTAAAAAAAGAGACTTTGTTTTGAAACCTCAATATTTCAAATTCATTCCGAGTGTACTTGACAAGTTTTACTTTTCACTCAACGATATGCTCGACTGGCATGAAATTATCTGAGAAATTTGAAAAGGTATGTGCTCCTAACATGATTCTGAAAAAATTTGTCAGGCTGTCCAACTGTTCTCCCCTGAAGAGAACACGAAGTTCCTCCCCAAAGTCTATAAAGGTGCATCCCTGCCGTAATGCTTAGTTTGTCTTACTTTTCTTCAATTTTGTTTAACTTTACTTAACCGATATTCATCTTCCCCACTTTCGAAAAGTTAAATGACTGGGAGGACGTGATAGGTTTCATTAAGCCTCGGACGATGTTTCAGCGTTAGTAGAATATTGGCGGGTATCGGAAAAGTACTTCACTGGAATTTCTTCAATATATAGAGCAAAAATTTCCACACTAGAGAAATCTCAAAAGAACAAAATTTACTTAATTCAAATTCTTTAGCAAGCGTAAAAGTAGAAAGGCGAACTCAGAGAGCTAAGATCAAAATTGCGTAAGTTATACTTTGTAAAAGTCATGGCACTCAAGGACTAGAAGAAACCTATAGAGATAGCTTAGGACGAGTCTTAGCATACCTTCTGTTCATCAATTGAAAACAAGCAGAGTATTCTGGACTAAGCTACAAATCATTCAAAAATACCAAAAACTATTACTTCGCTAGGGAAGAGTGTGGGGTGTGGACCAAACTGCTAAGGACGCGTTTTCCTGAGTGCTACAGTTTTCCCCAAAATTGGAGAGTGATTAAAATCATCTTAATACCTAAATTAAGAAGAAGATTACATGAAAACTACAAAGAGTACAGTCCCATTAGTCTTATCTTCGCCATACTGAAGGTACATGATTGTCTTTAATATATCCACATAAGGTCGTCCCTAACTGAATTCAAACTTTCCCTGGCACAACATGCTTACGTAAAGGGCAACTGAAACTGTCGCCCATGAGGTCCACATCAAGGTCCTCGTCTAAGTGGGTATGTGAACAGCAGGTTAGCAAGCTCGTCTGCAATATAGTTTCCTTCAATGTCCCTGTGTCCCGGAACACATGTGAGATATACAGGGTTCTGTTGGGCCATCTCTTACAGATATCGGGCAACATTTTAGTGTTTGTTTAAATAGTGTGTTTCCCTATTCAATCCGCGGCTTCCATGATAGCTGATACTTCTGCCTGGAAGATACTACAATAATGAGGTGGTCTGAAAGATAAATGGAGGTCTCGTCTCTTTGAATATACCCCTCTCCAACACTACGTCTTAGCTTAGAACCGTCGGTGTATATGTAAATGCTGCCGTTAGCACCGAAGCACCGATCCGACTACAACCAATCTTCCCTGCGCTGGGGATGTTTACCATAAAGTTTCTGTCCGCAACTGTTGTGGTCGCAGAACGGTCTTTGCTTCGGGGAAGAAAACTATAAGGGTTTAGTATTCCACAGTGTCCTATGGTTTTAGCACTCAATCTGAAGGACGCTCTTAAAGGAAAGACTGACATTGTCGCTGATCAGTATCATGCTAGATCCAAGGGTAGGATATCAAAAATGATCTGAAGAGCTATACCAGGCGTCGTTCTTAGACAGTAAGCTTAGCTGAAAAATTAATATCCCACGTTGCCCTGCAACTCGTGTAAAAAAATAAGCAGGCGCGATATTATGATGGCCTGTCTAGGGCATACAATACAATAAAAAAAGCTGAGTATAGTCTGGCGGGCAGTCTTCCGAGGAGTAAAGGGAGTACTAATGTTTTGTCTAACTGAGGCACTAAACGTGGTCCCCAACCAGTTGGTTCTGAACCTTCCCGTACGCGAAAGTAATGGTATCTACAGCAGATTTCCGGTGACTCCGCCGCCAGATTTCCACGTTCCTCTCTGGAGACATGAAGAGAGGCTACCCCTAAGAAGCGAATATAGGTAAAACGGGGTGGATAGGGAGGAATAAATCCCTCTCTCCATCATTCTTTTTCGAAATGGAATTTGGCACGGGAGCTGATGTCTGAGCAACTTCGCAAACGTCATGCCTCTATCGGTTTCTGATCACAGATAATGAGACAAATGAACTTGCAAAGGAAAGAGCATTGCTAGACTCTGATGAAGCAGTCGAAGGTATATCAAAACCGAAGCAGGTTGTGGTCTAAAACTGGTATTTTTAGGACGCCTGTAGGCTGACCCAACAAACATTGCCAACTTACGCATCTGCAATATAGGTCAGGGAAGGTAGTCTCAAGAAGTATTGCGACAACCACGGAGATGGAGATCCAACTCTATAGCACATGTATGAGTTGTCACGGGGAGATTCGAACATAGGGTCGGCTAATCTATTTTATAACAGGGCAGCACCACAACCAACCAACCAAACCAAGATCTCCACTCAAATTTCGCTCTGCCAGAATTTTCATTATTAGAAATTTCCATTTAGATCATACTAAATTTCTCAGCAATCTCAACAGTTTACACTTTAAAAAATAAATCGTACTTTTGGACACAATGATGAATGCTTCATTCTGCTGAATCAGCAAAGCCGCCAAAGCCACGATTAACACAAAGCTGAATTTAAACATTATGGACAACTAAGTAATTTGCAACTTGTATTAATAAGTTGTATATTTATGTATGTATTTTAATAGCGATTTTTTTTTCTAACACTTTAAACTAAACGATATTTAGCGGCTCACGAACGCACGCAAACCCGCAGCCACACTATTACTCCCGTCGATTGAAACAAAACAAATTGTTAAATTTATGAGAAGCTTTTATATGCCCTCGGTGGTACACACCCAGATCGTCTTCTATCTTTAATTCTAACTCAACCATACCCCACCAGCTACCGAATATTAATCGTCTACGATCGGCACCAGCCACACGTAACTTCACGCTGTTTGTATTCCACCCGTTTCAAGTGCTTGATATTCTAGTATGCTGCCATCCATTGGGCGTATCAAGCAGAAATATTTCATTATTTGCTTTTCCTTAAAGCCACTTATGGTCATTCCAATCATTGGCGCATATCCCAAACAAGTGTACAACCAACTAGTCGCTCATAATGGCTAACAATGATGAGCAACGGAGCACGCGACTTCAGTGATAAACGTACGACAGGCGACGATGGTTATAGACAAAGCTTTATACATACTAGAGATATACGCCGCCGCCGAATGTCAAAAGTATCAGCGCGGCGGCGGCGGCGTTCAACACGTTACTATATTCTCTATTCTTTTAAGGCTGCTTAGGCCATTTATTGTTCATCTCTAAAATTGGTCCGATATGGTCGAAAGGGGTATCATCGGATGCGCATCACTGTCAGTTATTAAAATCCAATTGTTAAATTTAACACTTTCTAACCGTTGAAAAACTATGGAGTTCTTGTTTGGTGGAAAGCCACACAAAAAACAACATACCTCAAAAAATTAGAGGGGGTATGCAGACTATCGATGCTTAGCATTACGGGAGCCCTGAAAACAACCCCGAAGGCTGCACTGTATGCCATTCTGCCCATTCCACCTGTAGACCTGGTAGCAAATAACATATCGTTAACAACTGCAACCAGGCTCGGTGCCTCGGGGCAGCTTGAGCGCCGACCATACGGCCATAGTAGTATAGCGTCATCAATCACAAGACGAACAGACTACCTGATTCCCTATCTGCGCTTTGAGGGAGATCTTAAGGCCGCAATGGAGGTGGACGGTTGGCGCAAGGGTGCGCAAATGGCGGACAAGGCGATACACAGATGGGTCCAAAGTAGTGGAAGGAGTAGGGTATGCGGTATACTGTGCTGATCCGGAAATAAGCAGATCCCACAGGCTGCCGGATTACTGTAGCATTTTCCAAGCGGAAATAGCAGCCGTAACCAAAGCAGTAGAAACCCTGGAAGAGAATAGGTTAAGCTGCAATCTTGTTAACTTTTATATTGACAGTCAAGCAGCAATTAAGGCAATAATCTCGCATACCACAGCATCTAAATGCGTGTTAGAGTGTAAGCAGTCCCTGAAGAGAATCGGGACAGGTAGAAGCATACATCTATATTGGGTCCCAGGGCATGTGGGAATAGAAGGGAATGAAAAAGCGCATGAACTAGCTAAAAAGGGCGCATCCCTTGAATCTTGCTCCGTAGGTGTCCCAATAAGACTGGGCGAGATTAAGCGAAGGCGAGAGGTGCATATGATCGACCAAGCGGGAAAGGCGTGGGTTCGAGTGCGCGGCTGTAAAGTGTTGAAGATTATGTGTACGTCTTACAACCTTAGACTAACAAAGTTGCGTCTATCATTAAAAAGAGGGGACTGTAGACTCATGACGGGTATTGTGACTGGATCATGCCTTCTGGCGTTACATGCCTTTGAGTTAGGCTTGGTCAGTGATAGCAGTTGTAGGAAGTGCGGGTTGGAGGAAGAAACGATCGAGCACGTTCCGTCCTCGTGCCCTGCGCTTGCCAGGCTAAGACTCCAGCTATTAGGAGTGATACAGCTGTCAGATCTAGAAGCAGCAAGTGGCTTAAGTCCTAGGAAGCTTCTAGTATTTGCCAAGAGGACGGAGTTATATTATAGCATAGGTCCTGGTTTTTGATAGGGTTTTTCAGTTTGGTCGTTAAAACAAACTTCTGGTAACACTACCGACTCAATCAGTATATGTGAGGTCCTCATGGACCGGCCAGTTCAACCTAACCTAACCTAACCGTTCAAAAATTATTTGAGAAAACAGGCACTTCAAGGCCAGCTTAACACGGACTTCGCATCACCGAATTCACCAAGCTATTAGAACAAAACACTTAAAGAAAAGTTATATAATAAATTTAAATGCTCACTTCGCATAATTTTTTCAAAAAATTAATAAAGAACAATGAATTTGAATAAAATGTCCCAAGTCGAACATTATTCCAAATTGTCCTCAAGTTGTTAAAAAAGCAAGTTATCCGAAAAAGGTGACGAATTCTATATCCCGATTTGCTGAAAGAATAAGCGAAATCAGTGATGCAAAACTCCTTTAGTAGGCTCCAGTGGTTTAAATTCTCCTTTGAAATGATTCTAAGCTCACACTTAAGTTGCATAAATCTTCAGCACGTATGCGAAGGCTTTGAAAAATCACTTTATTTGCTTAACTATACAATAGCGTCTGAAATCTTAAGTTTGATTTTCACACTTCATCATTCAACACCCAAGTCTCCCGGTTTGACATTTCCTAAAGTTGGCGGCCCTATCCAAAACTAGTCCCTTGGAGTGTATTACGTTGGATATAGCCTATCAGCCATGTTTAAATATGACCAACACGTGACGGCTCCTGTTTCAAATATGAATACGTAGGCACATTTTTTAATCAGGTTAGACTTTGTCCTTCGCAAGAACACTGAAAGTGGTGAAGCAAAAGCTCTCTCAAGACAGCCGAGCAAATGACCGGGTGTTCTACTACTCTAATGTAGGGGATAGTCGAACTAGTCTGAGAACTGAAGGCGGTCATCCATAATGAGCTCTTATCTCATAAGGCCGGAAACAAATACTCCTAAAGCCAATGTATCGAACACAAACGTCTGAAAATTTTGGTCCACATTTTAAAAATTTTATCCACCGTCCTCGTTAAGTTTAAATTATGTACATGCGCCAAGGATTATACGATTTTCACCCATGTGCTACGGAATGATATGCACTTAGACTGCTTATGATTTCGAGGGCGGCATCCTTGGCCGAATAGTTATTCCCTAACGTTTGGCGGTATTTTTTTGGTGTAGCTCGGAAACATAGCGCGACAAAAAGATCCTTCAGAAAGCCTTTGGAGCTATACCTAGAGCTTCTAGGAAAGTGACGTCGACGAACGTATGAGTTCGAAGTCGCAGTCCTATATCCTCTGTCTGGCATATGGTATAAGGGCCAGGATGTGTGGTAGCGGCTGGTGGTTGGGATTGCTACTGTTCGCACGTCGGGAATTGTAGCTCCTAGAAACAGCCGAACTGACGGCGCCCTTTGGCGTGATCAACAATAAGCCAGCATTGATGCTAATCGTTAAAACTGTGCCACGAGAGTCATGACTATTAGTAGATAATTAATAACAACCGTAAGTCGCCTTTGTGCGTAACCAGCATGTAGCCACAAATGATTTAAAGAAATAGTGGCGACGACGGGTATTAGAGTTAGCCCAGAACATCTGCTTCGGTGAAACTACGCTACAACAATTTGACCATTTTAAGTATTTCTCCCTCTCTACTCCCGAAATTTTTGAAGGATCCGCGAGATTGTGAGGCAAAAACCGCGGGTCTTTCCGAAATGGCCCAAACGTCGATTTCCTTAAATACATATACAAGCCTCCCAGATACTCATCCACAAGTTAATGATGTTGTTCCAGATCGTCAAACATTCCACTGGCGTCAGCAGTATCTTTCCATATTCATTAGTTGTGGACAATGTGATACTCTGAAGTCCAGCCATTCAATTCAGAGGTTTACGCCGATCACTTTGTGGGCGCGCCGGCCACGCCGCCGCCGCAGGTATATAATAAGGGCTACGTCGCCGCCGCCGATTAACTGACCGGCGTAAACCTCCAATACATACCCACATACATACAGACAGAAATACAAGCAGATATACTCGATCATCATTTGTGATGCACGGCACTAATCACTCGTTTGCACAACAAAAAAAGTTGCATATAAATGTAGTTTCGACGTGTGCTTGACGTCTTCAAAAATTGACAGTCTACTACTTTATCTTGTATACATGAGCTGCTTTCCATAGAAATATTTGTTACTAGCCTTTACCCGCGGCCCCGTCCGCAAGGAGAAAATGAAATATGTGGGCTATTCACGTTAGCCTGCTTATAAAGTTATCTGTTTAAAATTTTTTTTCTGTCTAATGCATTTTATTTTTGTAATTGAGTAAAAAAAAGAACTTTATGAGCTGATAACCTGATAGGATCCCAAAATGATAACGAAATTATCCAGAAAAAGCCACGAAATGACCCCGACGCTGTCGCGGACGGATCCCGAAAACCATCCAGAAACGCCCCGGAAGTGTTTCCAAAAGTTCCCGAAGTAGTCCCAAAAAAACCCGAAATGACAACGACACGATTCTAGACTTATCCAGATAACCACACAGAAATGATGCCTGAAGGGTACCAAATTGATCCCGAAATAGTCCCGAAAAAGTTCCGAAATTACCCTGACGGGCTCCCGGACGGATCTCAGAAACCATCCAGAAAATATCCAGGAAGGGTCCCTAAATTATCCCGACTAACTCCAGAAAAAGTTCCGAAATGGCTCCGAGGGGATCCACGATGGATCGCGAAAACCATACAGAAATGATTCCGGAAGGATTCCAAAATGATCCCGAAATAGTCCGGAATTGACCCAGATGGGATCCCGCACAGATCCAGAAATGATCCCGGAAGGGTGCAAAAACTATCCCGGAAAAGTAACAAAAAATCCCGAAATGGCTGCTACGGCATCCCGGACGGATCCAGAAATGATCTCGGAAGGGTCCCCAAATGATCCCAAAATGGTCCCGAAATGATCCTGATGGATCCGGCAAACCATCCAGAAATTATGCCGAAAGGGTCCCAAAATGATCCCGAAATAATACAGAAAAAGTCACGAAACGACCCCTAGAGGATCCCCAAATGATCCCGTATTAGCCCCGAAAAGGTCCCGAAATAACCCCGACGGGATCCCGGACAAATCCCGAAAACCATCCAGAAATGATGCCGGAAGGAATCCCAAATGATTCCGTAAAAGTCCCGCATTGATTCCGACGGGATCCCGAACGGATACCGAAAATCATCCAGAAGTGACGCCGGAAAGGTCCTCAAAAGATCACCTAATAGTCCCGAAATGACCCTTAATGGGTCATGGACGGATCCCATAAACCATCCAGAAATGATCCCGATATATTCCCGAAGAAGTCCCGAAATGACCCTGACGGGATCTCGAACGCACCCCTAAATGACCCTGACGGGATCCCGGACAGATCCCGAAATCCATCCAGAAATGATCTTGGGAGGGACCCCAAATGATCCCGAAAAAGTCCCGCAATGATTCCGAGGGGATCCTGATCGGATACCTATAACCATCCAGAAGTGATGCCGGAAAGGTCCTCAAATGATCACCTAATACCAAAATGACCCTGACGGCATCCCGGACTGATCCCAAAATCCATCCAGAAATGATCTTGGGAAGGTCCCAAAATTATCCCGAAATAGTCTCGGAAAAGTTCAGAAATTACCCTGACGGGTTCCCGGACGAATCCTGAAAGCCATCTCTAAATGATCCCGAAAAAGTGCCGAAATGACCCTGACTGGACCCCGAAAGGATCCCGAAAACTATCCAGAAATGATGCCGGAAATGTCCTCGAATGATCACCTAATCGTTCCGAAAAGACCCTGACGGGATCCCGAACGGATCCCGACAACTATCTAGAAATGATGCCGAAAGGGCCCGCAAATGATCCCGTATTAGTCGAGAAAAAGTCGTGATGCCGAAAAGGTCCTCAAATGATCACCTAATAGTCCCAAAATGACCCTGACGGCATCCCGGACAGATCCCGAAATCCATCCAGAAATGATCTTGGGAGGGTCCCAAAATTATCCCGAAATAGTCTGGGAAAAGTCCAGAAATTACCCTGACGGATACCGGACGAATCCTGAAAACCAATCTTAACTGATGCCGAAAAAGTCCCGAAATGACCCTGATGGGACCCGGAAAGGATCCCGAAAACTAACCAGAAATGATGCCGGAAAGGTCCTCAAATGATCTCCCAATAGTTCCGAAAAGACCCTGACGGGATCCCGAACGGATCCCGACAACTATCCACAAATGATACCGAAAGGGCCCGCAAATGATCCCGTATTAGTCGAGAAAAAGTCCCGAAATGACCCCGACGGGATGCCGGACGAATCCCAATAACCATCCAGAAATGATTTTGGAAGGGACCCCAATGATCCCGAAAAAGTCCCGCAATTATTCCGACGGGAATCTGAACGGATACCGAAAACCATCCAGAAGTGATGCCGGAACGGTCCTCAAATGCTCACCTAATAATCCCAAAATGACCCTGAGGGCATCCCGGACAAATCCCGAAATCCATCCAGAAATGATCTTGGGAAGGTCCCAAAATGATCCCGAAATAGTCTCGGAAAAGTCCAGAAATTACCCTGACGGGTTCCCGGACGAATCCTGAAAGCCATCCTTAAATGATCCCGAAAAAGCCCCGAAATGACCCTGGCGGGATCCCGAAAGGATTCCAAAAACTATCCAGAAATGATGCCGGAAAGGTCCTCAAATGATCCCCTAATAGTTCCGAAATGACCGTGACGGGATCCCGAACGGATCCCGACAACTATCCAGAAATTATGCCGAAAGGGTCCGCAAATGATCCCGTATTAGTCGAGAAAAAGTCCCGAAATGACCCCGACGGGATCCCGGACGAATCCCAAAAACCATCCAGAAATGATGCCGGTAGGTATCCCAAATGATCCCGAAATAATCCTGAAATGACCTCGTCGGCATCCCGAACGGATACCGAAAATTATCCAGAAATGATGCCGGAAAGGTCCACAAATGATCCCCTAATAGTCCCGAAATTACCCTGATGGGATCCCGGACGGATCCCGAAAACCATCCAGAAATGATGCCGGAAGAGCCCCCAAATGATCCCGAAAAAGTCCACAAATGACCCCGACGATATCCCGGACGGATCCCGAAAACCATCCAGAAATGATGCCGGAAGAGCCCCCAAATTATCCCGAAAAAGTCCCCAAATGACCCCGACGAGATCCCGCACGGATCCCGAAAACCATCCAGAAATGATACCGGAAGAGCCCCAAATGATCCCGAAAAAGTCCCCAAATGACCCCGACATACTCCAGAAAAGGTTCCGAAATGGCTCCGAGGGAATCAACGACGGATCGCGAAAACCATACAGAAATGATTCCGGAAGGATCCCAAAATGATCCCGAAATAGTCCGGAAATGACCCAGATGGGATCCCGCACAGATCCAGAAATGATCCCGGAAGGGTCCAAAAACTATCCCGGAAAAGTAACAAAAAATCCCGAAATGGCTCCTACGGCATCCCGGACGGATCCAGAAATGATCTCGGAAGGGTCCCCAAATGATCCCAAAATGGTCCCGAAATGGCCCTGATGGATCCGGCAAACCATCAAGAAATTATGCCGGAAGGGTCCCCAAATGATCCCGAAATAAAACAGAAAAAGTCACGAAACGACCCCTAGAGGATCCCCAAATGATCCCGTATTAGCCCCAAAAAAGTCCCAAAATGACACTGACGGGATCCCGAAAGGATTCCGAAAACAATACAGAAATGATGCCGGAAAGGTCCTCAAATGATCCCCTAATAGTCCCGAAATGACCGTGACGGGATCCCGACAACTATCCAGAAATGATGCCGAAAGGGCTCCCAAATGATCCCGTATTAGTCGCGAAAAAGTCCCGAAATGACCCCGACGGGATCCCGGACGGATCCCGAAAACCATCCAGAAATGATGCCGAAAGGGTTCCCAAATGATCCCGTATTAGTCGCGAAAAAGTCCCGAAATGACCCCGACGGGATCCCGGACGGATCCCGAAAACCATCCAGAAATGATGCCGGATGAGCCCCAAAATGATCCGGAAAAAGTCCCCAAATGACCCCGACGAGATCCCGGACGGATCCCGAAAACCATACAGAAATGATGCCGGAAGAGCCCCCAAATGATCCCGAAAAAGTCCCCAAATGACCCCGACGATATCCCGGACGGATCCCGAAAACCATCCAGAAATGATGCCGGAAGAGCCCACAAATGATCCCGAAAAAGTCCCCATATGACCCCGACGAGATCCCGCACGGATCCCGAAAACCATCTAGAAATGATGCCGGAAGGGTCCCCAAATGATAGCGAAATAGACCCGAAATGATTCCGGAATAGTCCCGAAAATGTTCCAAAATAACCCCGACGGGATCCCGGACGGATCCCGTAAACTATACAGAAATGATCCCGGAAGGGTCCCAAAATGATCCCGAAATAGTCCCGAAAAAGTCCCGAAATTACCCCGGCGTAATCCCGGACCGATCCCGAAAACCATCCAGAAATGATCCCGGAAGGGTCTCGATATGACCCTTACGGGATTACAAATAAGGTGAAGCTAATTATAAAACCATGTTAATAAGGCAGCAGGCGCATTGGAGCGAATAAAAAGTTAGATAGAAACATACAGGTAAAGCTAATAAAAGCGTGCTAATAAAAACAATTGATGGAGGGCGGATGGCGGGAGTAGAGGAGAGGACCACTGATCGTTCCTCCAAAATTGTCTAGATCTCGTTCTGTATGTACCAGATACCAAAAACTATTGATTTAGGAGAAAATTTAGATTGAGTTATAACAATTTATGGATTTTACACCAGAGGGGGAGATAAAGGGGGGCGGGCGGAGGGTGTCACTGCTTACTTTGTAAGCCCTCGACTTATTTGACCCCTTGAGTCTGTGATATTGGTGAAGGCCAGTATACGTAAAGTTATAATGTGTAAAAATTATGAAAAATAATTTCTCGAAGGGTCGTGGGACCGCTACCCCTCTTTCCATGTTCGAAAAAAATTTCGCTAGTAGACTACTGTCTGTGTCCCAAATTTCATCAAAATCCGTGTAGCCATTCTGGCGTGATTCAGTCGCAAAGACGAAAAAATATAATAATTAAATTATAACTGTTCCTAGGGGGCGGGGACCACGCCCCTTTTGAAAAATATATAGCTAGTAGATCCTTCCAGACTATTGGCTATATGTGTGCAAAATTTCATCCAAATCGGTCCAGCCGTTCTTGCGTTATTGAGTCACAAAGACAAACGTCTGGACAAACATCCAAACATCCAAACATCCAAACATCCAAACATCCAAACATCCAAACATCTAAACATCCAAACATCCAAACATCCAAACATCTTAACATCCAAACTTTCCCATTTATAATATATATTAGATTAACATAAGCGTAAGCAGTAGATCAATTCGCAGTCTTGGCAAGAAGTTCTCTATTAGTGTCTCAGATCGGCGTGAATGGTACGAAATCTCTACTCTAGACCTAGAGATCACTGCCATCTACACGAATGCCTCTAAACTTAATGGTAATGTAGGAAGTAGTATCTACCCTGAAGATGACTCACTCTCAATGTTGCGTCCGAGCCATAGTAACGGCAGGTGCAGTTAACAGGCATAAAAAAAGCGCCTTGTGGCTGCTACCTATAAAACCCACATCTGTAGCAATTACGCTGACATTCAAGCAGGGATCAAAAGCCTACAGGGCAGAAACACTTCCTCGAAGGGAGTTATTGACTCACTCCAGACGGTCGTTGAATGACCCTAGGTACGTGACAGCGGTGCTAGAAAGCTAATGTAAGATGTTCAGACAAACTTAGTCACGCATAATGGAATTACATGGCGAAGGCATTTCAATCCTAACGAATCTTGTCTGTCAGGGCTTTAAGACCGAAGAGTAGATTGAGAATTTGCTTTGCAAATACCCATCTCTGACCAAAACCCGTATAAAACGTATAAACAGGAACTTCATTGACTGTATTGCGGAGCTCGGCTCTGATGAAATAGAAGACATTCTGTGCTACATTAGGTGTACTCATTGGTTCATCTTCCTACACATGTAAAGAAAGAAGGACTCTAGCTCCTCCAGTGGTGTCAAAATGGTCCAGCCGCCCTAAGTTTGCCCTTCTGCTATATTGTGCCTAAGCATACACAATGAACTTTTATCAGCAGTCCCTCAAAAATGTTGTATCAATCGAATTGGACCAGAGTGAGATTGGTCTTGGATAAGTTTCTTGAGCAGGGCCAATAGGAGGTGGTGGATCCTGTTGTATAGGGATTTCAACATGCCAGAGATACAATGGACTATTCTATACTAAGCTTAGATAGGTAGAAGTTTACCCTACTGAAGTAGCCAGATCGAAGTCGCGGCAGTGTAATCGGGTTTCAAGAGGTATATTACATTCCTCCTCTATAAAAAGTGGTTAATGATTTGATTTCAATTAATCAATCAATCACTAGACGGAAGATGACCAAGTAGTTGGCAAACTTTAGATGCTGTTTAACTGTTTAAGGAGACGACGTTGTGGCGACACAATAACACATTCCATGGCAGTTCTGAGTGCAATATTTTCAGCAGTCTTCTTGTCGATTTCAACAATGCTTTGTTTGGTGTGAGAAATAAAGCTGTCGTAGAAGCGTGGATTAAAACGAAGATCTATGGTCCTGTCCGTGATGGCGACGGCGAGGCTTTGAAGAGACTTAATCGACATAGTTGTTGCCTTGTCCGTCCTGATGTCACGTTGTTTAAATTTGTCCCAAATTACACAGGACGACAGCATCTCAGACCCAGAAATTAAACTTCATATTTCCGAAGGTTTATGATGCGCTGAATGCAAATCTGGCCTCAGAGTTGCATTATCAGCTCTGGTTTTCGAGATATTCTAACCTAAAAGTGCAAAACACGCCGTGTTTGCCTATATTTTAAGTTATGTAGCCTTGCATATGTTTTCTTTCACCAAAATTAAAGGATTACATCTTTAAGTACAAGTCATCTTCTTTCAAATCCGTTGAGTTTGCTCAAATATCATTTTTATTCGCTGAGATATCGTATTTTGAAATTTTCATGTTTGTAGGGATGGTTTCTAGGGATTAGGAGATACGTGGGGGTTGGTGGATTAGGAGCTATGTGGCTAAGCCAACTTGCGTCAAGAAAAATAAAACTTATTTCAAGAAAAATATGCGACTAAACCCGCTGTTCCCAAGGTTAGGTGGGTTTGCCTGCTTGTGGTGTGCTAGGGGTGGTTTCTAGGGGTTAGGCTGTGTGTGACTTGGTACCCGAGGGTTAGATAGAGTAGGGGTGTGGTAAGTTAGCACATTTATGGTGTGAGACAAAGTTTTAAGAAAAATAAGACTCAATTCAAGAAAATTAGTAAACGACTATATCATGTCTATGTTATCTCAATCGATTTTCAGGTGTAGGAAAATTTAGAAACATGAAAATTTCAAAATGCGATATTTCTGCGAAAAAAATTATATTTGAGCAAACTCAACGCCATTTGAAAGAAGACTTGTATTTAAAGATGCCGTCCTTTAATTTTTGTGAAAGAAAACTTCTGAAATGCTACATAACCTCAAAACGGTGTGTTTTGCGCTTTAGGTTAGAATATATCGAAAACCAGGGCTGATAGAGCAACTCTGATGCCATTTTTGATTCATCGCATCATAAACCTTCGGAAATATATAGTCTGGTTTCTGGGTCTGAATGTTGGTTAAATTTTGTCCCCCTGCGTTATTAAAAAAAAATATGTTCCTTCCAAAAAAAATTTTGTTTACGAATTTGTATTATTCTTTTATATTATATTTAAAATACATTGGCATTGAAAGTTAAAAATTAAAGCAATTCGAAAATTGTCAAAATTTACAATTTTCCCTGGAACGATCGTTTACGTTAGTGTTTGAACAAAAGACTTAAAAAACGAACTTGTTTTGGTTTTTTTTTTCCTATTAGTGTATGTATGTAAGGCATTAAACCTCTAGCTCTAAATATAGAATATCTTTGAAATTTTTTTCATAAAAAATCCCTCAATATCGAAAGTTCTAAAATTCACAATCACAGTCACAAAGCACGCAATCCTAAGTTCCGCTACTACTGCCTCTTGTTGATATGGCTTACTCTTGAAGAGGGAACTGGTTACTAACTCGATTATATAATTTATGTAAATCAAAAAAGTAAACAAAAATTTTAATGACTTTTCAGTATTGTAATATACTGGTTTGAGAAATTCATATGTTTTTATTTTTAACTAAGCTTCTGAGTGCCATTAATTTGTTTAAGTTTTTCTGTGCAAACGTGTCGAAAATTAAATCAAAAACAACCGCAATTCAGTTTTGAAGGTCAGACAGGAAGTGGAATAATTTCATGTATTTGAATTTCATTGATTCTTTGGTTTATTGTATAGAAATTTTCAAGAGTCATATTCAATATCGTGAATTTTACTTCAAAAATAATTATGCTCCACTTTACGATTTAATAAAGCAATTATAAAGTTTTTCTTCTCTGACCAATATTTGAACACAATTGAAGTAACTAAGGGGTTGTTGTTGTTGTTGTTGTAGAGATAAGGACACTCCTCGAAGGTTTTGGAGAGTGTTATGGAAGTTGATGGTCCTTTGCCGGATATAGATCCGGTACGTTCCGGTAACAAGCACCATTAAGGTCCTAGCCCGACCATCTCGGGAACGATTTAGTATGGCCATATGGAATCTTCAAGACCATAACACCATCCCACCCATAGATTCATGACGAACTTGGGGTCGCCAGAGCCTCGGCTGCTAAAGAATTAGGATGAGGTTGACAATTGGGTTGGAGAAGCTATAAATTGCGCTGGCAATCCCTTGAAAGGGTATCGCTACACAACCTTTTGAATTAATTTCGTATTTAAGTCGCCTCTTACGACAGGCATACCTGTCGCGGATATATTCTAAGCCCCATTACCCGCTGGGGGTAGCTATGGGATCGTCCTGGAAGCTTTCTGACATTGGAGCTTCTCAAAACGGAACTAACCAAAATCAGATTTTCTTATTTACTACTCACTTATTCTGTATATACACTCAGTCAAAGAGTCAAGAAATTTCGAAAAACTAATCAACTTCCGAATGTTGCCCACGTCCCGTTAAAAACATCACAAGCCTTAGGTATATTTCTGCACGCATGTTAATTGCGGGCATTTGTCAGCCCTACCCTTCCGGGCTCCAATACCGGTCCTGAGTGGAAACGTAAGTTGGAATGTGTATTTAATTAGCGAGACATGCTCATATTGCTTTATACAATTGTTTTTGTTATTGATATTAGAGAAGTGGTGAATAAAGGAATAGCAACAAAAAGGCAACACTTAGAGACCAATTTCAAAGCGAACAACGGGGCATTCATATAGTGTTTATCTCTGGCTCGTGGCCAAAAAATCTTTTTCAGATGGAAATTTCCAGACACCTTAAGGGATATTTTCAGGAACATGGGTACCGTGGCTAGGTGGTCCTAAATCCGTATTGGCTGCAAACCACAATAAATTTGATTTTGTTCTATTCTCTATTCTCGAGGAGGTACAAGCTCCTCCTTTTCAAAACACCCATAACTTGCGCAGTACCGCTGGTAAGGTACTTACCCCGAAAGTTTGGGGGTACCGCAGATGTGAGTAGTCCTTTATCCATTATAAATGCGGCACATTCTCGTACTAGTACCTACTAGGTTGTTTTTACCCCTTGACCATTCGGGTATGTAGAGATCAGTCGATTCCTACTCCATGGTGGGGGAGAAGTGTGGTTGGAAAGTCGTCTTGATCAGGGGCCTTGTGAACTAGTTAGTGATGGAATACTTTGTTCGGGGTCGATTATACGGTTCGAGATCCACTGTTCTATCAGAAACTCAGATTTAGCGGGAAGTTTAGGCTGTCCGACCATTGAAGCACCTTTCAAGCGCATTGCTTCTATTGAAGGGTGTCATATATTAGAGAGTTGAACATTTAGCGAAGCGTGATCGACGAGTGACTGAACTACTTCGCAGTAGCATCGAGACACTTACCGATAAATATTGTGTGGATCCAATGGATAGGACATCATTCTCGCGGATCTCTTTCCACGAGCTAGACCTGCGAACTGATGGTGGAGCCCTACAGGTACTTTCGAATATCACTGGTCAGTCTAGCAGTGGAATGGTGGACCTCGGTTCAGCAATTCAGGCGCTGTGATAAAAACACTTGCCACGTGCCGAATCCTTCTGGACAATTGTTATTGCCAAGCGCTCAGCGGAACTACTAGGTTTCAAAAAAAACCATCTCTCAACCACGGGAAAGGTACGACACAATGGTGGTTGGAGTGTTGACGGAACATCGATCGTAATCCGTAAAATGCGGCTGGATATTCTCAACAGCTCCATCTGTATTGAGGTGAGTGATTCCATGAAGTTGGGGTAGTAGCTACCCAAACCCATCTAAATCAACCTGTCATATAGTTTGGACGAGTCTACTGTCTTGATTACTTCTTTTTAAATAGAGGGGTCCCAGGTCCCCTGTGATCAATTTCTTTCTAATAATTTTGGAATCGTCTTTGTGTCTCAATCACGACAGAACTTCTGTGCGTATTTCAAGCTAATTTGGCCTATATATAGAGAATAATGGCTTTTTTAGGATTAGAGTGGTTTCCACGCCCCTTAGGAATAACTGCTTTTTAAATATTTTAAATCGTTATTTTAAGCAATTAAACTTGACCAATGATATCAAGTCTATGGGCCTTATAAATCGACAATTTTTCAAAAATGGATGGTTCCACATTTTTCCTCCTCCTCTTCGGGCTGCTTCAGGGCACAGTTTTTTTAATCGATCAGTCGCACCTCCCTTCTGAAGCGTGTTTATAAATCGTCATCAACGAAATAAGTAGTTGCTTTTTATTTGCAAATTATTTACTGTATGCAGATGATCTCAAAGTTTTCGCGGTAGTCAGGGATACTTCTGATGAAGCTAAGTTTCAACGTGATATTGACGCTTTTCATTCGTGGTGTCTACGTTACAGACTCCCTTTAAATATTAAAAAATGCTTTAAGATGACGTTTGCTAAAATTTTGAATGTTCGTATTACGAACTATAGCATTTCGAACACTTTCCAACGCAATGTTACTGAAGTAAAAGATCTAGGGGTTATCTTTCATCCGAAGTTGAATTTTAATAATCATGTTGACTTCATCATTGCAAAGTCCTACTCAGTACTTGGTTTTATCCGTCGGAATTCCACTAAGTTTTCTGACCCTTACACTCTGAAAATGTTATATATAACATTTGTCCGCTCGCGTCTTGAGTACGCAGTTTTCATATGGAGGCCCTATAGCCAAGTTTCTATTAAAAGAATAGAACGTATTCAAAAGGTGTTTCTTAAATTCGCTCTAATTACCTTAAAATTCGACGATCCTGTCCCTTCGTATGCTTCGCGTCTCATGCTTATTGACCTACAATCTTTGGATAGTCGTAGGTCTATGTTGTCGATGACTTTTATATTCAATATTATTCAAGGGATCCTTGATTGCCCTTCTCTCATGGAAAGGATTACTTTTAATGTTCCTAGGCGTAACCTCCGAGTCACTTACCCTTTATACTGCAAAAAGGTTAAAACTAATTTCGCCAGCAATGCTCCTCTTGCAAGATCTATGCGAGAATTTAATATTTTGTCTCAAACAATCGTCATTGATTTTTCAAAGACCACTGAAGCTTTCTTAAATCTTTTTCGCTCATTATCTATAGATATTTAAACTTCTTTTAAATGCTTAGCATATTAATTTCTTAAGTTTAGTATGTGACATACTTGTATTCTTTAGATAAAAATGTATGTACTTGTTGTTAGTAGTCTGTAAGAAACTTTGTTTCATTGACGGTATTACAATAAATATAAATATAATATAAATATATTTGCTCTAGAGCCCCTAGGGAATTTTAAATTGGCATAGCTCTGAGTCCAACGATTATTTTTGGGGTACTTTCGGATGAATTTTGTACGATTTCCGGATCATATCGGAATTAGTTTCGGGATGATTTCGGTCCAATTTAAGAATAATTAGGAATCATTCTTGGCATACTTGGGCCTATTTTAGGATGATTTTGGAATGACTTTCGGGGTCATATCAGAACTACTCCGAAGCCATTTCGGGTTTATCTTTAAATGATTTTGGGACAAGTTCGGAACCTGCTCAAGGTCATGCTACAACTTTTTCGATAATTTTGGGATAGCTTCGGGTGTATTTCAAGATAATTTTCGCGTGTATTGGTATTATTTCGGCACTAATTTGGAAATAATTTCGGATCCCTGAGACATCACTTAGGTTCGGAACTATTAACGATATAATTTCTGACTTTTTCAGAGTGATTTCGGTATTGTTTTCGGGCCTAATTTATGTTAATTTCTGAATTCCCTAATATCGTTACTGTGAAGAGATCTGGGACTTTATTATGTAACTCGATTCGAAAGAAAATTTTTTTTTTCGGATTAAAAAAAAGTTGTGTTTTAACAGCATTCGAATTGCATTTTCTTTCGAATCGAATTACTGTATAAGCCCCCTTTTCGGGACTAACTTTGGATCACTTCGACGTTATTTCCGGGATAGTTTCGACATTATTTTGGGATCATTTTGGTTTAGAGGCACGCCGTTTTGGCGTTGTGCCATCTTTAGTGCCCTTTTTTATTCTCGTTCCGAAAAAAAAAATCAAATGAAATTATACAAGTTTTCATAAAATCGTGTACATTTTATTAAAATAAAAAATAAGGCAGTGGCTATTCATCCGGAATTTCGGGAATTTTTCTCATACGACCGAAAGATGTTTTGTTAAATTATTCGCAACAAAAACAAATACGCCAGTAACAATGGCGTAATAAAATAAAACCACAAAAAAAACAGGAACAAAAAATTTATTTAATTGAAATTAATGAAAAAAAGGATTTTTTTACAATAAAGATTTACGGAGGACAGCCAAAAAATATAAACATTACTGAAATTGTTAAATACATACTATAAACTTTTTTTGTAGCACTACACTTAATGACAGAATAAATAATTTTCAAAAAAAGTACTAAAAACAAAAAACAAATTGCAAAATCCGAACCATTACTACAAAAGTGTGGACCAAAAGAATGGCACTAGCGTTAGAAACAAAAACTTAATTTAACTAAAAACTAACAAATAAACGTAAATTTTTCATTGTAAAAGAAATAATATTTAACATATACTCTAATAATCTTTCCACGTATACTCAATTACATCCAATTTCCTTTTAGCGCGATGTGAATGCAAAATCCATGTGATATTTACAACATGCACACTTCCTAAATGCTTCTTAAAACGTTTCAAAATCCATGCATTCAACTTAACTTTATCAATTAAATTTACATTTATGAATATATATTTTACACGCTGCACATTGACATCATTTACAATCTCTAAACATTGACCACCTAAATATTGAAAAATCAATTTTGCCAAATGAGTTTGTTGATCTATGCTATAAAAGGTGGCATTGCAATTTGTGAAAAAATCTGTTGTTTCATCATATAAAATCATTTCAAGTTCAGCTTTATCTGTTGCAGCAGTCTCGTTCAAAGTGAGCTGTAAAGAAATTCAATTATAATCAATTTTTGATTCAACATGAAGCGTTCAACTTGCGTTACTCACATCCTCTGCATCAACTTGTATGCCATCTAAAACTTTCATCAAATGCTCTATATTTGTATACTCGATGTAGGGATCGCCATATTTATCAAATATTTGCGAAAATTCTGCTTCTAACTCACTTGTTATGCAAACCATATCGACGGGTGTTAATTGTAATTCCTGACTTCGACATGTATCTACCAACCATTCTAATTTTGCAATATTATAACTACGATGTTTACATAACGCTTCAACACGAAATGTTATTTCACCTGCTACGGATATACATTTAGAATCTTGTATCGGATTTTCAACGACTTCACCGCCATTGCTCACCACCAAAGCTTTCAGCGACTCCGGGGTGTAGCCTTTTTTTAAATTTGCGCTTAATATGCAGAATGAGAAACCTTCGAAGAGGTTTGAGCTTTGTTCGATCTAATGGAAAAATAAGTTAGAGACATTTTAAATAATAATCTCGGAGTATTTTAGTGATTATTTTGGGAATATCTGCATCATTTCGGGTTTGATTCCGGGTCCTTTTCAGGTTAATCTCGAAACTGTTTTCATTTTATTTTGGAGCAACTTGGAAAAAATTGCGCCATTATTTTTAGAAACATATCGAGACCTTTTCGGGATCACTTAAAGACTATTTGCGAAATATTTTGAGATCATTTCGGGACTATCTTTTCACCATTTAGATAATTTCAGGACTGCCTTTGGATCATTTAGGGATTTTTTACAGGATGGACTCCTTCAGGGTCGTTTCGGGTATATTTTAGGATAATTTGGAAATCGCTCTCCGGATAGTTTTGGGATCACTTCGGGACTATTTAGGTGATATTTCTAGAACATTTCAAGACTTTTTCTAGGATAAGTCAAGATTTTTTTCGAGATAATTTAAGAATATTTCGCGATCATTTCGGAATTGTTTTTAAGACTTTTTCGGAACTATTTAGGGATCATTTATAGATCGCTTTTGGGATAATTTCAGCACAGTTTTCCCCGAGTTGTTCCGTGGTTTATCCAGAAACAATTTTCGAATTTGTTTCGGAATAATTTTAAGACTATGAATATATCGGGGCTATTTCGGGCTCACTTTTGTATACTTTTTTTCAGTATCATTTCGGCACTATTTCCGAGTACTTTGCGACTATTTTTAACCGTTTCGTAACGAATTGTTTTGGGCATGGTTGGCATTTGTTTCAAGCTTATTTCGAGATTTTAAGGGTCTTTTCGGGACTATTTCGGGATCATTTCAGAATAATTCTCCGAATTATTTTATGAATATCTCCGCAACATTTTGGGATGGCTTTTGTTATAACATGATGTTTAGAGATCATTTCGGGACTATTTCAGAGCTTTTTTTGGAACCACTTTGATATTGTTTTTAAAATTATTTAGAAACTATCTGTGAGTATTGTTTCTAATCGACTTCACGTTTAAGGCACGGATATCATACCAACCTCGCTCAAATGATTTTGAAGTTCATGTTACCTCTTCGGCATTGAAACGATTCTCATAAGATAGCATGCCCAATTTACGACGCTCTGCCACAGTTAATTTGCGCCGTTTTTGAGGTGCTGTTAAATCTGTCAACTCCACGCTACGTTTGTGTATTTTTTTGATGCCCCTTTCATCCTAATGAAAAAAGTAAAAAATGAAGGCCAAATATAGTAAAATACTACTATTTTTTATCACCTGAATCATTGCCTTGTAATCTTCAAATGAAAGGCATTCTCTCCACAACTTGTCGTTACGCCACATCTCGACACGTGGAAAATGTAAAGATTTCGATAGCGCAAAAGCGGAAGACGGCGCTAAATCGGTTGCTCGCACTTGTAGTATTACAGATTTACGTGGTTCAATCCAAACATCGGGTCTACCTTCGGCGCTTGACGGCTTATAATGATACCAATTGGGCGGCGGTTCCATTTTGCAATCTTGCCAATATTGTTTCAATGCGTCATTCAGCCGTTTATTGATGCGCGTTCTATTATCAACTTTACCCATGCTATAGACTTCGAATTGTGTATCAGAAACGTATTTTAATACGCCCAACAAAAATGATTGTATAAATGTTCGTGTGCGATTGTAGAATCCACCAATGATGAGTAAATCGAATTCAGTCGTTAAGCCCGCTATGTACTAAAATAAAGTAAAAGTAAATATGCAAATGTATTACAAATAGATACCACTAAACAACTTAGCCCCAGCGGGTTAGGCGGTCAGAATATATCCGCGGTAGGTATGCCTGTCGTAAGAGGCGACTAAAATACCAGATTCAAGGGGCTGTAGCGCAACCCTTCAGGTTGCCATCGCAATATATAGCTTCTCCAAACCCATTGTCAACCTCACCTATCCGCGGCGAATCATGTTTCACTAACAGACGAGGCTCTGGCGACCCCAAGCTCCTAATGGAACTTGGGGGTGGGGAGGGAGGGATGGCCTGAAGGTTTAATGTGGCCATATAAATCGTTCCCGAGATGGTCGGGCTAGCACCTTTGTGGAGCTGTATTACCGGAGAGTACCGGATCTGTATCCGGCAAAGGACCATCACATCGATAACACTCCCCAAAGCCTTCGGGGAGCAACCTTATCGCTTCAACAACAACAACTAAACAAATTACACAGAGCTGGTGGCAAATTTCAAAATAGCATTTCTTTTTGTTGTTATAAAAAAATAAACTCTCCCTTAGGGGGTGTATGGGCGAACTTTTCTCGGAAGACATTCGCACCGATCTTGCTTCAGGGTATTTACTGTTTGGAATGCATCTAAACCCTTACCTAAGATCGGTTTATTGTGGGAGGGATGCAACAAATTAAATGGGGTTACACTAAAATGACAGCCCTTGGTCGGGAAAAATCCCCGGAAGCGCCCACAGATTGATGAGCTTTGCTACAAAATAAACGGATATCTCCCTGATCTGACATTATCGCCGACTAAATAATCGGCGACTTTATTTACAACATGGACGTCCCAAATTTCGACCATTTTGAACATCCACGTCAATGGCACTACGGTACCGACTGTCTTACACTCCAAAATCTTAGGTGAGAGCCGTAATAAAATCCTCAAACCTCTTGCCGGCAGTACTTGGGGCAAAGATAAAGAAACTCTCATTACCACTTACAAAGCAATTGGCCAGCCGACTGCATGCTACGCGTCCCCGATATGGCCGCCAAGCCTAAAAACTACTCACTGGAAGAAGCTACAGGCCTGCGAAAATACTGCTCTCAGAACCGCCACGGACTGTCTCCTTATGTCCCCAGAACACCATCTACATAATGAGGCGAGAATACTCCCCATCAAGGAGAGAAATGAGATGCTAACCAAACAGTTCCTGTTGAATGGCCAGAAACCTGGGCATCCTAACAGACATCTGATTGATGAGGGTACACCGCCCAAGGGCTTAAGGGGCCATCTCCGTAAGCATTATGAGGAAATACGGCAGAGAACACAAACGCGTGAAGCTAAGAAGCACAAGCAGGTCCTCAGTGAAATCCACAAACAGGCGTCGGACCTCTATGCCAATAATTGCCCGGTGAAGAAAGAACAATACCCAAAACTAGCAGAGTAGGAATGCACTCTCCCTAGGGAAACGCGCGTCACTCTAGCTAACTTCGATCTGGATACAGGTTAAAGCCTTACCTATCCAGAATCAGCCCCGACATAAAAAATTGATGTCCTTCTTGCATGACAATTTGTGATTGGTCGCACCTGTTGGATGGAGCGAAGCACTGCTACAACAACAACAACATCGATTAGTTGTCCCGTTCGGTTCAGTATTCCTTTTGAGGGCTTTGTGAGGTTATTTATCATTACAACTACAACAACAACAACATTTGTTTCCTGAAGATGTTTTATTACATATTAAGAACCTAAAAGAGTCATTGAAAGTTTAATGTGGTCATATTAATCGTTCCCGAAATGGTCGGGATAGTACCTCAGTGGTGCTTGTTACCGGAACGTACTGGATCTATATCCGGCAAGGGACCATCAAAATCGATGCCACTCCCCAAAACCTTCGGGGAGTGCCTTTTGCTTTAATACAACAACAAAGTGTGCCACTCATTACTTGTCTATAAACCCGATTTGCTTGTCTTTTAACCTGGCTTCACCCGCTGGATTTCCTCCTATCTCTGCGGCAGAATTAAAGAGTAAGTTTTAAAAACATTTGTTCGAATTTCATTGATGATTCCTCTGGTTTGAACGAATTGAAGAACGTTCTGTACTCCACACAGATTAAAATTGTTTAGTTACTTGGTGTAATGTGGCTAACTTACATGATTAATGGCCAAACTCTGGAAAGCGTTGAATGTTTTTGTTATTGTTGCTGTTGTTGTAGCAGTGCTTCGCCCCACCTAATAGGTGCGACCGATCACAAATTGTCATCAATATCCTCTAACGGGAGTCCAAGGAAACTTGCTGTTTCAACAGGGTTGGACCATAATGAAAGGGGTGTTAGAGGCGTTGGTTCCACATTACAATTAAAGAGATGGTTGGTGTCATGTGGGGACACATTGCAAGTCGGGCATACATTTTGTATGTCGGGGTTGATTCTGGATAGGTAAGAGTTTAGCCTGTTACAGTATCCAGAACGAAGTTGAGCTAGAGTGACTGGCGTTTCCCTGGGGAGTATGCGTTCCTCTTCCGCAAGTTTTGGGTACTGTTATTTGAGTACTGGATTCACCGGGCATTCCCTGGCATAAAGGTCCGACGCCTGTTTGTGTAGTTCACTGAGGACCTGCTCGTGTTTTTGTTCTCAGGTGCCTTATTTCCTCATAATGCTTACGGAGATTACTCCTTAAGCCCCTAGGCGGTGTTGGCTCATCAATCAGATGTCTGTTGGGATGCCCAGGTTTCTGGGGGGATTCAAGGGGTTGTGTAGCGCAATATATAGCTTCTCCAACCCAATTGTCAACCTCACCTTCGAGCGGCGAATCCCGTTTCACTAACAGACGAGGCTCTGGCGACCCCAAGCTCCTCATGGAACTTGGGTGTGGGGAGGGAGGGATGGCCTGAAGGTTTAATGTGGCCATATAAATCGTTCCCGAGATGGTCGGGCCAGCACCTTAATGGTGCTGTGTTACCGGAGCGTATCGGATCTGTATCCGACAAAGGACCATCACATCGATAACACTCCCCAAAGCCTTCGGGGAGTAACCTAATCGCTACAACAACAACAACAACAACAGGAACTGTTTGTTTTTGTCGACTTGGACGGTGCAATGAACTGCAAACTTAGTTTCAACCCTCACATTAATATCACAGGCAATAAAGCGAGAGCGGTTTTAGCATTTGTGAAAAGATGGCCAAAAGAGTTCAGCGATCCTTACGTTACCAAAACCCAAGAATCAATACAAAAACAGTTTATTTTCCATCTTGAAAAATCTGTAATGGGACTCTTCGTATAATCCCCCTCCACTAATCGGTCTAAGCTTATAAAACTTCTAACCCTTGCAAGTCGTAGATAAGAGTAATATTTATGTAGAAACTATTAAATCCATCAGCTTCAGGTCCATTTCTTTTGATTGATTTTAACTTTAATATTCCATGCCGAGCTTGGAGTCATTATAAACCTATAATTTTATAACAATGTAGAACCAGTATCCAACTAAACGAACCTTTAATGCATTTGTGCGAGGATTATAACTCACAGTTACAGAACTGCCAGACAGAGGAACAAACCCGTGCCTTCAGAAAGTTATTACTCAACGACTGCCCAAAATTTGTGTTTGCTGAAACCGCCTTATGACACCTTTTGCGCCTAACCCCCAGCAAGGTATTGTGTAGCGCAACCTTTTCAGGTTGCCAGCATAATATATAGCTTCTCAAAACCCAATTGTCAACATCACCTATCCGGGGCGAATCCTGTTTCATTAACAGCCGACGCTCTGGCGACACCAAGCTCCTAATGGAACTTGATGGTGGGGAGGGAGGGATGGCCTGAAGGTTTAATGCTCGGGCTAGTACCTTAATGGTGCTGTGTTACCGGAGCGTGCCGGATCTGTATCCGGCAAAGGACCATCACATCGATAACACTCCCCAAAACCTTCGGGGAGTAACCTTATCGCTACAACAACAACAACAACAACAACCTTTTGCGCCTATATATTTGGGTACATCTACCTACCATAGTTTAAAATACTCACATCTGCTTTAATTTTGTACCAACCACCGCCATTACGTACACCTGGTTTGTAAATAGAATTTTGTTTCTTCAGCACTACACCCTCTTCTTTACCATCCAATGCTTGCTGGAATAGCTGTTGAAATTGCTGCAGTGTTGTTAATTTGATTGGACGCATTATTTGTAATATACCAGACTCTTCTGCTCTTATAAGTTCTACAACTTTTTGACAACGCTGTGCATACGGCATCTCCAATAAACTTTTACCATTAAAATATAACACATCATAAACTACAAAACAAGGACGCCAATGCACTCTATTATCTAAATGTTTTACATCCGTATTTTCACCCTTATCACGAAAGCATTTACGCTGCATATCATATACCATCATTTCGCCATCGAGTATAATCGATTCTAAATCGACTGGTAGGAGTGATTGTAGTAATGGAGTTAGCTTGCCAGTTTTATAATTATCACCAAAGCTATGTGTATAGTCGATACCATTACGTGATATATATTTGAATTGTTCGTTGGCATAATGTAGTTGAAAACGTTCACCATCCATTTTTGTCTCCAAATACAACACATCCTCAGCCATTAGCTGTTCAATACTCCCGCGAAACATTTCACACAACATTGCTTGTATATGTTGGAATGGTTCTACGATTTGATTTAAATTAAAAATTATATTATTTGTTCTTTTAGTGATCGGGTTTACTGTCACAGCAGCCTCTTCTTCATCATTTGCCGCAAGTTCATTTTGTATTCGATTATCTGCCAGCAGACAACAAACACGCTTTAAATTTGAGCAACGCCTATTCAAATCTTTAGCTTGTGGGTGCATGAGCGCAAAAATGCGTTGTTCACCAACACCCAGATGCATGTTTTTTAATAGCAAGCGTATAAACCACATTTGCTCTTTCGCCGAGGCTGTTTCGGTAAGACTTGTTAATACTTTTCTTGTATCTATATGGACGTGAAGTGCGTTAAATTGTGATTATCTCACAGCTATCAATTGCTCCCAAACTTACCTTGTCGATCGTCTTCAGCGATAGAATCAAGCATCTGATGTATTTCGTACAGCGTGATATTGCTTGGTTCATGCTTGCATCGTGGCATCAGCACTGCGTACACAATATCAGCATAATCTCCATGGGATCCATTATAGGTACGCGCCTGTAAACGTTGTGCATCGTTGGCTAATATATTTTTAATTAAGGTTCAATATCGATTGTTTATTATTACAAGAATATATATATTTAGAAGCACCTACAATCTTTTGGCAGGTTCAGTACATCGATATAGACACTGCCCAATGACGTTATTTGCAGACCATAAGCCTTACGGGACATGTCTTCGCGCGGTATAAGACATCTGAGGACGGTGAAGAAGCTGGAGCTGCCATCCTGTACCAAGTTTAATATCATGTACAATTCTGCGTGAATGTGTTCATTAAATCACACTTACCTCGGGACTATCAGCCGGCACTGCTTGTTCCTTACGAAATACTTGCCGAAACTTGAGAAATGATTCATAATAGCGTCGCAGTATTTTTTCTTTTGTTTCTTGGTTTTTGGAATTTTTTACTTTATCCAACATAGAGCATATATCGGCGAATTTTATATTCTTCGATATATCCATGTTCCATGTTATGAAATACTAGTTTGTTTACAAATTTGGCACATTTATATGAATGCAGCTGCTTTCTATTTGGCTGTGTTCATTGTTCAAACCATTGCCATAACATAACTCCACTTTTTTTAGGACGAAGTGACAGTTGCACGGATACATTAACAGTGCCTGCCAAATCATTGATAGGGGCTTATTTTTGAGTTACTTATAGCCATTGTGAATTCATACAAGTGGCAAATGTTTGAAATGTTTGATAAGAAAACAAATTTTTTACTTTTATTGAATAAATGAGAAGTTAATATTTAACTTTCACTATAACTTTACCTTCAACTTTATTTTTAACTTTAACTTTAACTTTAACTTTCACTTTAACTTTAACATTCACTTTAGCTTTAACTTTAACTTTATTTTTAACTTTAACTTTAAAAAAAAACTTTAACATTCACTTTAACTTTAACTTTAACTTTCACTTTAACTTTAACTTTAACTGTAACTGTAACTTTAACTTTAAATTTAACTTTAACCTTAACTTTAACTTTAAATTTAACTTTAACTTTGACTTTAACTTTAACCTTAACTTTAACTTTAACTTTCATTTTAACTTTAACTTTATTTTTAACTTTAACTTTAACATTCACTTTAACTTTAACTTTAACTTTAACCTTAACTTTAACTTTAACCTTAACTTTAACTTTACTTTAACTTTAACTTTCACTTTAACTTTATTTTTAACTTTAACTTTTACTTTCGCTTTAACTTTAACATTCACTTTAACTTTAGCTTTAACTTTAACTTTAACTTTAGCTTTAACTTTAACTTTAACTTTAACTTTAACTTTAACTTTAGCTTTAAATTTAACTTTAACTTTAACTTTAACATTAACTTTAACTTTGACTTTAACTTTAACTTTAACTTTAACCTTAACTTTAACTTTAACTTTCACTTTAACTTTAACTTTATTTTTAACTTTAACTTTTACTTTCGCTTTAACTTTAACATTCACTTTAACTTTAACTTTAGCTTTAACTTTAACTTTAACTATAACTTTAACTTTAGCTTTAAATTTAACTTTAACTTTAACATTAACTTGAACTTTAACTTTAACTTTAATTTTAACTTTATTTTTAACTTTAACATGCACTTTAACGTTAACTTTAGCTTTAACTTTAACTTTAACCTTAACTTTAACTTTCACTTTAACTTTATTTTTAACTTTAACTTTCGCTTTAACTTTAACATTCACTTTAACTTTAACTTTATGATCCGGGGTGGGCGTGAGCTTAGCACCTGCTAACAAGCCAACCTAATATAAACGCACGCAAGTCATTTTCTGTCAAAAATGTCTCATGCACATACAGCTTGTATGAGAGCAACTCAAATTGAATTTGCTGCGTGAAAACCTAACTCGATTTCCAATTTTTGTTCTGCGTGACATTTAGATTTGACGTTTGCACACATGCTTTAAATTGTCGCAACGCATGCTTATTTGGGTTAGGGCAAAAAACGCCGGTTGTTTGCGTGCGCTAAAAAAACGCAGTGCGGTTTTATTAGGTTGGCTTGTAAGCGAACATATATGTATACGATAGCACAATGGCTACTTCGTGAAAATCAACGACAGCTCTTTTAGTTTGATTTCGATGGTCGTACGGTGAGGAAGTGTCGCACGCGCGCTTAAAACAGAGTACCAAAGAGTGCGTGTGACACGTGTTCTCCGTTCAAGCATTGAAATCAAACTAAATAAATAATTGATTTTGTTTTCGAGCTCGCTACGCGTTCGTGTTTACTAACGCATTCTAAATTTGGTAACCGTGTAAATGTAGTGGTGCCCATTGCTGTTTATGATAGATATCCAATTTTATGTATTTGGCCTGTTGCTAACACCGAACCTTTTCGAGCCTTTTCGGATCTTTTTGGACAAATATCCGTTACGGTTTTTTTTGATTTAGTCGCCAAGCCCGCGATAAAATCAATGCAATAGCTTAAAAACGTTCACATTAGTAAACAGCCTCGACCACCTGTTCAATCGCTGTTCGATTACTTAAATTATTTGCCAAAAGTGTTTTTCAAACATTTTTGTAAACGACTGGTATATTGCATTATTTACATATTTTAAAATTCTTTCTTAACTTCTCATATCTTATTTAATAGCTAGATTTTAGAAATTAAAGTCAATATTTAGTCAGACTTTCTGTATACACAATTAAAAGAAAGGTTGATTTGAACACAAATGGGCGATTCATGGCAATCCAATTTAATAACGGTGAGCAAAAAACAAACCTTTCTTCCATTTCCCTGTCAGCTATTATTTGACAGGTAGGTATGGCAATAGAGGAATAGAAAGATTTTTCAATTGTATGAATTCACAATGGTTATAACCAAGTTTTGTTGTCCCATGAGCGCTGCAGACAAAAGTGCTGCAAATGTCATTTGGGCATAAAGCGCGAAATGCTGGCTTAACACATCCCCGCCATTTCGAACGATCTATCACAGCACTATGCTTCATCTATAAAAATCACGCGTTTGAAATGTAAAGACCGCGGCACAATGACATTTTTGATATAGATGCGTTTAACATAAACTTGTGTATTCCAATAACATCGCCGCAATCAACCAAGATGTTGCGTTTGTAAATATGAAGGAACTTCAGAATTGGCAATTGAAGTTTATTACGCCTTGCCCATTCACATACAAAATTTCGCGAAGCACTGTTATAAACATTCTCCCTATTAAACAAAAATACTTCCTAACATATTTTGTGTCGTATTCGATTGTTATATTGCAGTTTTTAATTGCGAAAAATGTTAGAAAATTTACGAACCAGTGGAAAAAATAATTTCACTTGCAAAGTGTGCCAACACCCTTAAGGTTCATGCACATAATACGACGCGACACGTTCCGACAAAATATTCGTGGTCGTATCGCGTCGTACGCCTGTCGCTAGGTGTGCATGGTTCCATAAGAATACATGCAAAGAATATTTTGACAATACATATCGCGTCGTATAATGTGCATGAACCTTTAGCCGAAGCAAATGTCAAATTCTTCTTCTTGTGATTTGCTTGTAACAAAATTTGGGAGTTAGCTATTTTCAATATCAGATGGCGCCAGTGTCGCTCATTCTACTCTTCTCCACAAAAATGCGTGCAATCTATTCATAATGCATGAGCTTGTGTTAAAAATGCCAATTAATTGTGACATAACCATAAAACCATAACCAGATGAAACAGCTGAGCGGACCTACCTTGTGGAAATCAATTTTATCGATTAATGGTGCCATCCCATAACGCCAACACCATAACCATAGCTAACCAATTGGTTTTTGGTTTCTCGCCATATCCATCATAAGCTAAAAATATTTGAGTTGGTGAATTTAATAACTTTTTGTAGATTTCATTCATTGTTTTGGATATTTTATGACTAAGAGACCTATTTTTTGTGGAATATGTTTGTAATATTTTGCGTTTTCATTTTTATGAAATTTTCACGATTTTTAGGTTAAGGCATCATTAATCGATCAAGTTGGAGACGGTTATGGATATGGGTATGGTAACGACTATGGCGTTAGGGTTAAGGAAGTTTAAATGGCCCTAAACTCATCTATATGAAAAACTGCTGATGTGTCGGGCTTTAAGCCGGAGTCATTGGTGCCGTATGTCGTATCGCTGTATCCGTATCCCTAACGTAATCAGCTGTTTATCGTTACGACGGTAAACCAAAACTCAATTGGTTGGCTACGATACGGTTACGACCTTAGCGGCACCAATAATCGATTGCATTGATTCTCATAAGATTGGTCGAATCAGCTGTTAAAAGGTTACCGATACGGATACCGATAAAGCACCAATGTCTCCAGCTTTAAGCTGGAAACATTGGTGCTTTATCGGTAACCGTATCGGTAACCTTTTAACAGCTGATTCGAGAATCAATGCAATCGATTATTGGTACCACTAAGGTCGTAACCGTATCGTAGCCAACCAATTGGTTTTTGGTTTACCGTCGTAACGATAAACAGCTGATTACGTTAGGGATACGACTACAGCGATACGACATACGGCACCAATGACTCCCGCTTTAAGTGTAGCATTAGGGATGTTTATTTCTACAGAGCAACCCTGACGGAATGTCCACTTTTGACAGCGCCACTAAAAGGTTTTATTGTTAACTGTGTTTTCTTTGCACATTACTGCAAATTTTTAGCTGAACTAATATTTGTGATATTTCATAAAAAAGTTCAACACAACTTGTACTTAAATACTATTGGAACATGTTGTATTTGGAGGACTATCTCGAAAGTAAGTCGTTAAACAACTTGAGAAGCATAAATTTTCTTTTAATTTGCATGCCCACCAAAAAGCAATTCAAGGCCATGTTCGTGATTAATCGAATTGTTTTGCAATTATTTGTTTGTATTTTTGTTGTTACTTCGTCATTGCACTTAGTAGGAGTAAAAAAAAAAATAAATAATATATATATATTTCCTATTTAATCCTCCCCACTTCAGTGATCGAGCACTTACCACAAGAGTTGCGGGATCGCTTCACAGAGATGCGTGAATTGGATTTGACAGTACAGAGTAAGTAAATGAGCTTTAACTTGGCAGACTGATGAATATATGTAATATGATAAATTGCATACTTACAGATAGCATGGATTCGTTAGAAAAGAAAACACGTACATTTTTTCAACTATGTAAACGCGGCGAGCTGCAAAACGAGCCTGCTGATATCGAATTTCAGAACCTACGTAAGGAGTATTACAAAGTTTTGGAGGATGCGGATGAAAAAGTAAATATTGCAACGCAAATACATGAATTGGTTGAGCGTTATCTGAGACGCTTGGATACTGAATTATTCAAATTTAAATGCGAATTAGAAGCAGATAATAATGGTATTACGGAAATTTTGGAAAAGCGTTCGCTAGAATTAGATGGTGGTTCGACGGCAGCAACAGCACTAATGAATGTTATTGGTGTTACACAAAAAGAAAATAGATATTATGGTTCTATAGGTACAGCGTCGGTGACCACAAATAGTCACAGTTTGTTAGGAGTGCCAGCGGCACCAATGGGTGCTTTATCCCTACCAACAACACCGACCACCATCGCAACAAAGGATAATCGCTATCGTACGCCAAAACCAGAAAAGCGACGTGACAGTACATCAACTTTGTCCGTTATACCAGAAAAACGACCAACTTTGTCTAACAATGCTTTAACAACTGTTCAACCTACCGTGACCGTAGTACGCCCTATAACACCGGGTTTAGGTAATCACTCCGTACTTAACTCCTCAAACACGGCTGTAACTGCTTCAACTAGCAGTCCGGCAGCAGTTGCTTACAATTTACAACAGTTGGGCGGATCTGCATCAAATGCAATCGCTGCTGCTGCAAGTCAAGCCATTGTTGCAACGCAACAAATGCCACAGGGACGGCGCACTGCCAGTCTCAAAGCTAGCTATGAGGCTATACATGGTGCAGCTGGGGGTCCTCCTGAATTTTGGATTAGTCGGGATATTGCCAATGCGGCAACTGCTGCGGTAGCACAAACAACACTACAAACAACTGCAGTTGTTGAAAAGAAACAAAAAAAGTATGTTTTGCGCTCGTATTTAAAATTGTTAATTTCAATAAACTTATCTTTATTTTGTTTACATAGAAAAATGAATACCAATAGTATTGCGCATGTCAATAACGCTGGTAGTATCAGTGCGCCATCATCCGCAATTTCATTGGGATCATCATCATCGTCAGTGAGTGTAGATTCAGTGGATATGCTGCCATCCACATCAAATGTTGCTGCCATTAGTAATATTGGCGTAACAACACTTGGTGGCAGCTTAACAGCAGGTGCTGGAGTAGCTACTACAGGGGGCGCTTCAACTTCTGTCGCTGCTGCAGCTAATCGTGCAAACATAACTGCATCCACGACGCTGTCAGCAACTGCACTAGCCCCAACAACAAATCTTACCATTAATGAAAATGGTTTAGTAGTTGAGCAAACACCAGAGGGTGAATGGTCATATGATCCTAATGAACCACGATATTGTACTTGTAATCAAGTTTCCTATGGTGATATGGTTGCTTGCGATAACGATGCCTGTCCATATGAATGGTTTCATTATCCTTGTGTGGGTATTACGCAGCCACCGAAAGGCAAATGGTATTGTCCTAAATGTACAGCATCAATGCGGCGTCGTGGAAATCGAAAAAACTAGTAATATTGAAATTGAAGAGTTTATTTCAAAAAGGCGTATCCCATCTATTTAAAAAAAAAAAAAATAATAATAGTAAAGTGCCGTAAATTTAAGGCCTGAATAGATCGTGGTTTCTTCGAAAATGTGACAACAACGCAATGCTCTAGACAGCGGGTAATAATCATTATCGAGCTGATTCTGAGGGTATTCTATTCCGCCGTTAATATTTGCATATGCTAAATGGGCTCATTTTGAAATAAACTCTCCAATTGTGAAAAATTGGAAAGCATACACACACTATTTGATCTATGTCAATAAACTCCCGAAAGATTATGCAAATATGTACTTGCAATATTTTGTTTAATAATTCAGCAAAGGGAGCGCAGTTCATTTATTGTCGTGTGTTACATGTGCAGTGTAGGTCATATAAATTATACTAATAATATAAACGTAAAAAACGCGTAAATGTGTAGGCAATAAATAGAAGTTCACAAATTGTGCTGGTGGCCACAGCATCCAGTCAAATCGATATATTCTCCAAATTTTCTTTTTGAATCGTTCAAATGACTCCGAAATTGTTCGTCCTTCCATATAACCCAACGTTAGAAAGAAAGCTGTTAAGTAAAGCGGAGAACATATGATCTGATCAAGCACAATTTTTATAATTACACTGTTCACATTCACAGCTGGTAGATGCTTATCCAGCAGGATATACCAATGGTGACATACAACACCACTACTAAGTCCCGCTATGGACATAGTGAAGGTACGTCTAAAGTCGATAGCTTGACGTTCGTCCTTATATTTTTCATAGTTTTGATCAATTAGATCAGCAATTCCACTTAAACAAAAAGATATGCCTAAATTTGTATAGAATAAATATTTTCCACTAAATGCAACATCGTAAACTCGACGAAAAAACGACATAAATGCAATAGAATGGAAACAAAATTAAAGAGAGAACTTGATTTTTTTTTTTAATTATTTTGTTGACACTTTAACGCTTATTTATTTGCCTTGCAGACATTGTAAATTCACACATCTCTGCAAGTGCTGTACAGTAGTCAATTCAATAGTTTCATGAAAGGGATTTACAAAAAGTTTTTGGAACGTATATAATTATGATTTGTCTTGTTATCAGTTTGGTTGCCTTAGTTACTTCAGATAGAAAGTTCGGACCCTGAATGCTCCTGAATTAGAGGCCGCAAAATGGAGGTTCCGAGAATGGTAGAACAACATAATCAGTTTAGATGGAAATAGGACCTTAGGACAAGGGCGAACTTCTAACTACCGAAATCTGCTAAGCAAACAAAACAATCTTGAAGCGCTATTTTCCCGATGTCATTTAGCCCAATGCCATGTTTATGCTTTTGCTAAAGTTATATGGTCAACGGGTTTAAATTTTTTAAGTGAATTTATATTTGTTCACTTATGTTTGTAATGCCTTCCTAGTTCTAACAACAGAGACAAGATACCCAGTTTAGCAAGGACCTGATATAAGAATGCATATTATTTTGGCAATACATAGAAACAAGTATTTTTCATTTGAAATGTTTAAATCCTTTCAGTGCCACAAGGGCTTAGTCTGCAATGTTTGGTATTCTAAGAAAAAGTGCCGCCTAAACTTTGCAGCGAATGGCCGGACGCTACTCCCACTGGCATTTTAATGTTAAAAACACGTAGAATTTTTACTATTCGTGATAAAGCAAATAACTAAGCCCTGGCACAACGATTGCGAGAATTCGCATTCATAGTGGTGACACAATATATCTGTGATCACAAGCAATAATCGCCTAAGTCCCATCATTTTACATGGGACTTAGGCGATTATTGCTTATAAACACAGATATATTGAAATCTTCGAAAACTTGATATATTCGAAATCGGAACGTTTATTAGAAAAGTTTACAACTTACATGCAGATATTCACTGTAAATTTTCAGAGCTTACTGTAGAGAAGCAACTCATTGCCGCTACTCGTGACCCGACGTGCTGGAAGCTTTCAGTTGAGATTTAGCACACTTGCTTAATCCTCATTACTTGATTAGCCACTTCAACAATGCTACATGATGATATATTTTAGATCAATCATTATGTTTTACTTGAGATGTATATACATCATAGCCCAAACTTATGACATTGTCATAGAATACCCGATAGCGTGTGGGTAACCAATAGAAATTTATAAATTGTGCTGGCGGCCATATCATCCATTCAGCAGCATATAATTTCCATGCCTTCTCTTTCATTTCTTGCCAAGTTTCCTCAATGCTCTTCTTTTCTAATGCGCCCATTGTCATAAAGAATGCTGATATGTACAATGGTGAACATATGAATTGATCGAGTACAATTTTTTTCATAACAATTCCAATTGTACGTCCTGGCATACGCCTATCAAGAAACATATACCAATAATGACAGATGACACCTACTCCCATCCCAGATATGCCCATATGTATAGTGCGCCTGCTATCCCATTGCTTTATATCCCCATTATAAATTTCGTATTGTTGTTCCAACACATCGCCCATCGTACTGAGGCTTAATGATATGCCAACATTTGTTATGAGTAAAAATTTGTCGCTGAAGGCACGTTTGTGTAGTACACGAAAAAATTCGATTGACTTTACCGCCACGCTGCGTATGGCATTGACTTTAGCCATAGCTATTTGTATCGGTGTTGTATTAGAAGAAGTACTTAGTTGCGAATTGTATAAAATACTTTGTTTCAAAATTATATAAACGCAGCTTCTGGTTTTGTGGATTATTGTCCAATGTCTGGTCTTTGTGTTATTTGTCCTACGTAATATATTATATATATATATAACTTGCAATACCAATTAGTTTAGGGCGCTGCGCAATGGCGCCCTAAAATCCCAAACAACTCATCTAAACACGATTAACAATTATTTCCTTGCCATCTCGTTGATCATTGTACAGGTTTACAAGTATGATATGTATGAGAGGGAAACAATTTCTTTCCCTTTCTAACACACGGCAGTTTGACACTTCGGTCAGTGTCAAACTAGCGTGGAAACCAGTGGAACCTGCGTGGAACATGAGTTTTGACACTGAACGAAGTGTCAAAATTACCGGGGTTGCTTCGTCTAAAGCGACACAGGGAAGCAAAAAAGGGATCGGAATATCAGATATGGGTTGCTGTGATGGTAAATTTTTTTGAACGAATTTAGTAGGAAATTTTAAGTGCACCCATATGGGTCCTTCAGAAAATTATAAAAAAGTCTTCAATTGGGGTATCTGAGGACGCGTAGTTATTTCAGTATTAAGAATACAAACACGTGAGTTAAGTTTTTCTACCCGTTCAAAAGTTCTCCGCGAAAAACAGTTTGAAACCGAGGTCGACTGCAATAACCCCTCCAAAAAAGCGGAAAGAAAAATGAATAGACGCGTTTTGTCCTGTTGTCAATAGTCCGAAGAGAAAAAGTATTCGAATTATTGGAAGCGAGGCCAAAACGCGTCTATTAATACCTCCCCCGACGGTTTTGGTCGTGTTTTAGCCATCGTCCCCGGTAATATAGTATCACAATTTGTTAATTAAAATTGTCCAAAATATATGGTTATTAAATAGAGATGTAATTAAGTGCTCGTTTGAAAGTAAATAAGTATATTTCTTTGTAATATAGGAAAAAAAAATTTTAAGCAGTTTTCGATAGCAGCTACTAAACTTTTTTTGGTCCTAAGAAGTACAACAGTGCCAAATAGCATCCACAAAAAAAACGAACAAGAACAAGCATTTTATCAGGTGAGCGTGGCTGTGTATGTGCGTGCTGCTACATATCCTACTTGCAGACCTGTACAATGTCGTTGATTATCAAAATAAGAATAAAAAAATCATTGTAAATTTTACCAAGTAGCGCAACTAACAGCTGATCGGTGAAAATTCGCAAATTTACACGCACAGTTCTCGACTCAGTCAGTTTCAAAAAAAACTTTAGATTATTTAACTCAAATTTTAAAGTGAGATAATCCTTACGAATTTATGTATATAGAATATATAAGGCGTTTTTGTTGTTATTAAAATTATAGTTTTATTTTTATTAAAGCTTTTATCATTTTTTTTTAACTCTGAAAAAACTCCGAGCACCATTCCTTCATTATATGGCATTCGACTGCCTTCCACTCTATTCGCAACATAACCCCTATTTAAGTTGCCAAACTATATAGTAAACAATGGAAAAAATAAACAAGTGATAAACAACTGGATATTGACAGTAAATGCAGCACGTGCTAATTACAAAAACAAAAACTTGCAACATAATGCCATGGTTACATTAAAGCGAGGTCCCTCATACGGTATCAAGCCAACCTAATATAAACGCACGCAAGTCATTTTCTATCAAAAATGTCTCATGCACATACAACTTGCATGAGAGTAACCTAAATTGAATTTGCTGCGTTAAAACCTAACTCGATTTCGAATTTAATCAGATATGACAGCTCAGTTACGCACGCACGCATGCTTATTTCGGTTAGGGCAAAACACGCCGGTTGTTTGCGTGCGCTAAAAAAACAGTGCGGTTTTATTAGGTTGGCTTGTATGGTTTTCGGTAACGTTTTATAAGACGTTGCACGGTTGCACCACCAAATTTTAACAAAAATTATCAAAATCAAAAGACGCGACCTCGTTTTTAGAAACCGAAAGCGGAAATTAAAAGTTGTATTTCTTTTGAAAGATATTTGCAAAAAACCATAAAGTGATCCCGAGAGGACGGCCTTCGGCCGCGATTTAAAATAATAACCCTGGGTCGGTCCAACACCGGTTTTGGGATGTAGTTGTTGTTGTAGCAGTGCTTCGCCCCATTCAGGGCGTTCAAAATTAAATGCACGGAGAGCACCCTTTTTGCAGTAGCGTATGTATGTGTACAACGAATCTGGCAAAATACAACAACCACATGAAAATTTTACCGATACTTTGTTTATATCTTTGGACAGGATTCTAAAAACAGAGGTTGAAACGCGTCTTTTGATTCCACCTTTGACAATTTTTGCTAAAAATTTGGTGGTGCAACGTCTAGTAAAACGTTACCTGATTTTCATCCTAATTATCATGATAAATGAAACTAGAAGGTGTTACGGTCTGCTGTTATGGTCTACGGTTACACTTGGGAGCGTTTTCGTGCGAACACACCTAGTGACTGTGGATGGGGCGAAAGTATTGAAACAAAGAAAAGAAAAATTCGGCGATCACTAGTGAAAAAAAGCATGAGTTTCCGGGCGCAAGTAAAACGAAGAAGACGTGGAAAAAAATTTAGAAAAAAGCAGCAAAAACGATAGCCACGTTTTTCCGGCCGGGAAAAAAAGCAAGAGTTTTGCCCAGTTAATCGGAAAAATTTTATAAAACAAAAAGCCTAATTTTTAGCGGCCCTGCGATTATACAAAAGGATCGTGTAACATCTATTGGCACAACATCTACAGCAAAGGCGTCAAGCACCGATACTGCTTTAGTAACTTTATGGCTCACATCAACTGCGCATCCCCAACTATACTCAACTAATCGCAAAACACCCTCGCCGGCTGTGCACGTATTCAAATAAATGCCCAGAAACTAGGAAGGGTCGATTGCGCAAAGTCCATTCTATAGTGTTAACTACTTTGTACTCTTTACTTTAATTTTTAAAATAATTTTAATTGAGTTTTCGTGTTAACTTAAAATTTTGAATAACTTCAAAAAAAGAAAATTCTAATTAGTTGGAAAATATCTAAACTCAAAAAAGTGTTAACTACTTTGTACTCTTTACTTTAATTTTTAAAATAATTTTAATTGAGTTTTCGTGTTAACTTAAAATTTTGAATAACTTCAAAAAAAGAAAATTCTAATTAGTTGGAAAATATCTAAACTCAAAAATAAACAAAAATAATATTTTATACTTCAAATAAATAACATAATATTTTTAAGAAATAAATATTTAAATATTTGGTTAACCACCAAAATTCCGAAAAATCTCTTTTCTACTCGTCTATTTTGGGTGGTAATAAACATTACAACGGTTGTGTTGTGTTGGCACAAACTCAACGTATAGAATATCCAGTTGAAGTAGGTCGGCGTTTCACAGTCACACCTAGTGAGGAAAGTACTAGTGATTCCGATTCGGATTCAGACGGCACTAAACCAATTGTGATGAGAACCCTTGGTATCCGCAGATAAACCCCTTTCTCTACGTCTACGAAGTACACTACCACCTTTGGAACAGCGTCCGGCACCATCTCCGCCTCCAGGGCCTGCAGTACGCTGCACCGTAATACAACGAGCGCCCAATTAGCACCAAGTCATACAGGTCGTAAAAGTCAACACGAAATTTTATTGCCACCAGGTTCACTCGATCACCTCGGACCAGAGCGCAAGAACCACCAACAGTATCAACACAGCGCGCCCAAGACCGCGCACCACAACCAACAACAGCGTCAATTTCACCAGCAAAATCGACATCACCAGTAACCTCCCTCATCTGTTATGGGTTCGCATCTTTGATGGAAGCAGTAAGGAAGGCGGTCGGCATGATGTGGTGGTGCACAGTGGCTAGTCGTTGTCGGCTGGGGCGGGTCCTTGCCAACCTTACTGTTCCTGCGCCATAAACAGAGAAAAGTTCCTATCATGCCTAGTAGCGATAGTATGCAATGTAACAGCAAAAACACTCTAAATATTTAGATACCCACATTAAGAAATACTTTTAATTACGCTGCCTCTGGCAACTTAAATGGATTGTTGCGATCTCTCAAAATTTTCCTTTTTGACCCTCTCGCAACTTTCTTCTTCCAATAATATAAATGCTACAACTGCTGATGCCATTTTGATGGCAATCAATTTTTTTATTTCTGTTTAAATGCACAAAACAACTATTTTATAAAATTTTGCCAAAAAAATTAACATCAAAATTGCCGGTGCATCGCAAAACAGCTGATTCGAACATCGCTTTTATATATACATTCGAAAAGAGCAAAATCAATACCGTTTTATGACACAAATTTAAATCAATATTAGTTTGTAATTCCGACAAAACGCAAAACCGACTTGGATTCGATGATAGCCCTGAATATTTGAGTTGGTGAATTTAATAACTGTTTGTAGATTTTATTCATTGTTTACGTTATGACTAAAAGACTTATTTTTTGTGGAATATGTTTATAATTTTTTGCGTTTTCGCCATTTTTAAGAAATTTTCACGATTTTTAGGTTAAGGCACCATCAATCGATCCCGTTTGAGGCGGTTATGGATATGGGTATGGTTACGTTAGGGTTAAGGAAGTTTAATTGGGCTTCTATGCACCAGATTGCGTTGAATGCATCTGTATGAAAAATTTGATAATGACGTGGCCATTACCCTACAAACGCATCCCTGCTAAGTTTTAATGTATTTTCTAACACTGTTCAGTAAATTTGCAAAAAACTTTGTGTACATTTTCTCCAACAACCCCATTACAAAAAAAAAAAAAAAAACAACAAACCACTATATATCTTGCAGGACTTTTTTTAAGTGATAATTGACAAAATACAAATAAGGATTTATAGCACATGAGGCAAGTGTTTCCATGCTATTCTCATTCGTGTTGTCCTTCGTGTATACAATTCGCTCGAATTGTACCAATTGTGAGGGCTCATGGAAAAGTTGAACATTCGGTTCTGAATGGTCTTTGCGTAAAGACGCCGTGAAAAATATCCTTGATATTTGGACCGTCCAAATAAATTATAATAATATCCCTCATGTTTTCTTCAAAATAACAAAAAGGAATGTTTAAAGTGCTAAAATTAAGTGTTTTTGGCAAGCAGCTTAAAGGTTTTGTGTAGTGAAAAGCAGTGAGAAGTTCAATTTGAAGTTCATTCGTTTTTTTTTTTTTCGTTTTGATGAATTTTGTCTTCAGAATTCAGAATTATAAAATTTTTCGTATTTGGCTGCATTTAAAATAGTTTGCTTTCGGTTTTACACGTAGCGCTGCCAATAGTTATTACAAAATTCTAAATAATAAAGTGCTTGCGTAAATTATGTCCAAAGTGTTGACTCAACAAAATGCACTGCGTCCACAGCAGTCAAAAAAAGCAGAAAATCACAAAAAAACCGCACCCACTGTTCAAAAGCACAATAACAATTGTAGCAGCAACAGTGGCGGCGGCATGACAGGCAAGAAAGCTTCCTCCGCCTTAGCGTGCTCCTCAGAATCACCATCCACCTCATCATCGCCCGTTACGGTGGATTATGATGACTTCACTAGCAGTTCCATATTGGAATTTTTGGAAAGAGAACAAGAATGTTGCACTGATGCGGATGCGGAAAGTATTTTTCAAGAAGTTGGACGCTTAGCTGATAACACAGATACCCGTAGCGTAGATGAGATTTTGCGCGAAGCTGAGCTATTGATGCAACAACAAACACTTTTGGGCAACACTACGCCACCAACACTTAGTGTCAGTCAACAGGGAAAGAAACGCCATATTTATGATGTGGAGAAAAATAGAATACCGTTAAACAAACAACCAGAAACTCTGCTATTGCCAATAAAAAGCATTCAATTAAATAGTAAATATACAAAACGCTTCGAAAATGTTTGCCAAAGCTCAATGGCGGATGTATCACGCGCTCGCTTACCAAATGGCCACTGCAACTACCAGGAACTAATTCAGTCACAATACAAAAACTCACATTCCAGCACGCATGCAACACCCACTGTATCATCATCAGCTGCAACGCCTATAACGCCTACTGCTATAATAACCCCACATACACAAATACCGTCACCAACATCTACTGCTGGTGTCACGCCGTTAAATGGCAATCATCGTTTTGATGTTTTCATCGAGAATTTGCCATCCGTGTCGGTCATATCTGAAGAGTCGAAACCCAGAGATATCCAGAATATGACCGCCACCGAAGCTGGCGTGACCACAATAGCGCTATTGAATGGTGACGATGATGATGATACCGATACGGTGAGTTTGGTGGTGTCTTTATGTTAATACAATTTCTTATGCCTTATGAAAAGGACTGCGTCCGAACATATCAAGCTTTTAAATTTAGCTGATTATTTTTAGTGTTACTCGAATATACATAGATATGTATAACATCTTCACATGTATGCATGTATATGCGTGATTCGGGGTGGGGGCTCGTTATACTCATATTTGTGTGCACTTAAAAAAATTTGAATCTGTTTAATTATTATTAATAATAAACCGTTAGTATACCTATGATGCTGCGAAAAGTTTGACCTCAATCTCTAATTCTATGCAATTTCGAAAGCCAAACTTTTTGTAGCAAAACTGAGCAAAACTCTGTAAGACAGAACAAATTACCCCCAGCGAGTTAGGGGGTTAGAATATACCCGCGGTAGGTATGCCTGTCGTAAGAGGCGACTAAAATACCAAATAGATTTAAGGGGTTGTGTGGCGCAACCCTTTCAAGGGTTGCCAGCTCAATATATATCATCTCCAACCCAATTGTCAACCTCATCTATCCGTGACGAATCCTGTTTCATTAACAGCCGAGGCTCTGGCGACCCCGAACTCCTCATGGATCTAGGTTGTTATTGTTGTTGTTGTAGCGATAAGCTTGCTCCCCGAAGGCTTTGGAGAGTATTATCGATGTGATGGTCCTTTGCTGGATACAGATCCAGTACGCTCCGGTAACACAGCATCATTAAGGTGCCATCGCGACCATCTCGGGTACGATTTACATGGCCACGTTAAACCTTCAGGCAATCCTTCCCTCCCCACCACCAATTTCCATGAGGAGCCTGGGGTCGCCAGAGCATTCTCTGTTAGTGAAACAGGATTCGCCACGGATAGGTGAGGTTGACAATTGGGTTTGAAAAGCTTTGTATTGCCCTTATCAAACCCTTAAATCACTTGAGTACCTGCTGTTCACCTCTTACGGCGTTCATCGCCGTAGACAAAGAGTGATGATAGAGTCCCTTTAAAGAAACTTATCGAATAACCATTTCAGAATTTCGGTTAGCAGGCTGATATACAGCTTCACGCCTACAGCACTAGCAGGTGCAAAGATATAGCTGTATATCAGCCTGCTAACCGAAATTCTCAGCAGGCTGATATACAGCTATATCTTTGCACCTGCTAGTGCTGTAGGCGTGATTGCTGGATCTTTCTTTTGAGGGCATCTGAATAAATCTTGTAGTTTGTTAACTTTTTTATTGCTTTCAAGTAAAAGTAGGTTTGAACTGAGGGGCTGGTCGTAATCCATTTTTCATCTTTTGGGTATAAATTAAAGATTGTAATATGTTTTTTCTAGAATTACTATAAAAATCGGTTTTTAAAGCAAAATGAAAAAATAGAAAAAAGTATTATTTTTCGAGCGAAAAAACTCCAGAAACTATTGTGTATGTTTTTATGACAAAAAAACATAAATCTGACTCCATTTAAGGAGCTTAAAATATTCACGCAGCAGGCATGGCTGTCATACGTATCTTACTTACCTACTTCCTAAATTGGCGCTTAAGCGTTTGAATAGCTTTAGTAGTCCAATAAGTCGCGCCAGTCGCTTCCTTGCCATGCTAACTGGCTTCTATTCGCCACCTAAAGGAGTGGCGGCCCCCGCTTCTTCCTCTGCATCCATAGCCGCGTACCGAGAAGTATCTTAATGATGCTAATTTGTGAACGTACCGCATCATTATCCGGCAATGGACCATGTTGTTGTTGTTGGCAATGGACCATCACCATCGATAATACTTCACAAATGATTTGGAGAGTGTCTTTATTGCTACAAGAAGAAGAAGAAAAGTCTGTGTTTATGAAGACTGCATTACTCCTTCAGTATGAATTACTCATTTAATTTTTGACCAAAGAAAAAATAAATGTAAGGGGCGATAACCTCCGAAGAGATCTAAGGCCGAGCTTCTCTTCCAGTTTGCGTCGTGCTCCTCTTGATTTTCCCTACAAATTGGCCGGACGGGACCCAACATGTTTTATGCCGACTCCGAACGACAACCGCAAGGCAGATGAGTTTTTACTGAGAGCTTTTCATGGCAGAAATACACTCGGAGCGCTTGCCAAACACTGCCGAGGGGCGACCCCGCTTAGAACAATTTTCTTCTAATTGAAAAACCATGTCTCTAAAATTTTAATGTTGCTTTGCCCGGGGCGTGAACCCCCAGGATCATCGGTGTGGTAGGCGGAGCACACTACCATCATACCACGGCGGCCACCAATAACAGTTACTAAATCGAGTCGAAGCTTTGTCTTTATCATAATTTTATTATAGGATATACCTATTTACATACGTACTTGTGTTCATATACGTGCATATACATATGCACCTACGTAGGTAGCTTGAGCTTAAATGCAATTTACAACATCTTGTTTTTTGTTTGGATACGACACATCCTCTAATATACATATTCGCACAAAAATCAAATACATCCACACAAAAAGACACACACTTACGCTGACATACAAATATACAAACTAATATAAATAAGTAATAAAATATATATTTAAGATATAGCCTGAGCCACAGCTTCGGCTACAATTAGGCCTTCCTCGGCAGTGCCACGTATCTGTGATGGTGGCAATTGGAAACCATATTCGCCCTTATCACGCAATTCAATTGTATATACAAATTTTGCACCACACTGTGAACGCGCCCAATCATCCGAACCGCCACCGGCAATACCCAATACTGCATAAGTGACATCACTGCGATATATCGTACCAGTTTTACGTAGTATGCGCTCCACAGCCGTATTACCGACACGTTGTAATGCTGCCGAATCTTTCACCTTTGCCGCCTTATACGCCCATGGATAGACAACAAGTTGACCATAACTGTGATACGTTAAATATGCTTTAAGATTATGTTTACGTTTTAGCAAGAACGTCGCCACTGCTTTTGTCTCCAATTCAGAGGCGGGCGCATTGCCACGATATGTATCACTGCACGGATTCCCCGAAGAACCACGCCCATTCCAATTAATATTGAAATTACGATTCAAATCAACACCAAAACAATTCGATCTTGCTGATCTTGAACGATTTTTACGCCATAAACGATTCACTGAACGACTGTAGACATAACCATCCGGATTCATAACAGGCATAAAATACCAAGTGCGTTCTCGCATATAGGCTGGCTGTGTATCCCAATTAGACATGAGTTGATAAAGTATGAATGTAACAGTGGCTGGACTTATCCATTCGCGTGCATGAATGCCACCATCAATCCAAATTTTGTTATATTCGCGTGGATTTTCAGAGATTCTGCATGATAAAAAGAGAAGAAAGTAGAAAAACTATTTTGTCAGCAGTGATTTTCTTTGGCCAAGAAAGTATGTGCTAAATTTTATTTCTGAGTGCATTCACTCAAGTGCTGTACTTTATAAGTGTTTGTTGTTATTAAGGTTTTTCAGCAGTTGGTTAAGCTAAGCTTAAACTAAGTTTGCTTAAACTCTAGTCAAATTCAAACTCCAGTTAAACTACTAAGCAGTTTTTCAGTTCACAGTTTAAGGCCGACTTTGGGGTATGCTTTTTTGCGCGGCAACATTGGTTTTTTTTTATTATCTAGATAATTTGTAGATACGGCAACAGATGGATTTTGTTTGCGCAACAAACATGGAAAAAATATTCTGCAGCGAAATATATATCTAGTTCCGGAAATATCCACCATCATTATTTAATTATTCTTAAACCAGATAGTTCTCTACCCAACCATTGAGAAACTTTATAAAATTATAAGTTTTTGAGTTGATCTCCAACGTCATTCATACTTTCCAATTATTATCCTAATTTCGAGAGATTTTGAGAAATGTACAGTTCTCAAATGAATATTCAACACATTTCTCCAGTTGATATCCTACATTGGATATCGAGTTGAGGTAGAGTTGAAAAAAATCTCCAAGGTGGTACCACCAAAACCCACAGCTGTTTATTGTGAGAAATAAACACCTGGTTAATAGCAGTAATAAAGCGTAATTAATCAAAAATAAATTATACAGGCGGTCGAGTTGGTGTGATGGTAGCGTGCTCCGTCTACCATAGCGAAGATACTTGGTTCAAGCCCCGGGCAAAGTAACATCAAAATTTTGGAAACAAGGTTTTTTAATTAGTAGAACATTTTTCTATGCGGGGTCGCCCCTCGGCAGTGTTTGGCAAGTACTCCTAGAGTATTTCTGCCATGAAAAGCTCTCAGTGAAAACTCATCTGCCTTGCAGATGCCGTTCGAAGTCGGCATAAGACAAGTAGGTCCCGTCCCTCCAATTTGTCGGAAAAATTAAAAGGAGCACGATGCAAATTGGAAGAGAAGCTCTGCCTAAAATATCTTCGAAGGCTGTCGCACTTCATTGTTATTTATTTTTTAAATTATGTATATATATTTCATTTTATTTTCGTGAAAATACTGTAGAATGGAATCTTACAGTTGGGTTCAGTTAGAGAACCACAAGTTTTTAATTACATTTTTATTCAACTTAAGTAATAGCATTTTTTGCTTTATAAAAAATTCCCACTTTAGCTGAGTCGCTATGAAACAACTCTTGAGATTTTAGAAGTATGCTATTAATCAACACGAGCTCAAATGGTACTGAAGGCCAAATGCTTGTTGGGTATATTCGAAGCAATTTCGAACGAACGCAAATAACTGATAGGTTACCTAGAGTTTAACTCTGCCAGATGGGCCGCTCCTCATGGAACTTGGGGGTGGGGAGGGAGGGATAGCCTGAAGGTTTAATGTGGCCATTTAAATCGTTCCCGATATGGTCGGGCTAGCAACTTAATGGTGCTGTGTTACCGGAGCGTACCAGATCTGCATCCGGCAAAGGACCATCACATCGATAACACTCTCCAAAGCCTTCGGGAAGCAACCTTATCGCTACAACAACAACAACAACTAAATTCCTCCTTTATAATACTCATTTGAATTCACTTCACTCGCTAAATGTTCTCTTTCTACGGCATACCTACTTTTCATAACTAACAAATTTGCCTACAGGGTACACCATTTATTATGTCCTTTATAAACTTCGTGAGAGTAATTTGCTCATTAGGATAATTATTCAAATTTTACATTATCTAAAATGATAAATAATATTTTTTGCAACAACTGCTATGCGGTTGCCGAAAATTTTTTGCGTCTCTTATCATAATAGCAAACAAACAATTAGTGTCAAGTGTCCACCAACTAAATAATGTCCTCTTATTATCGCTTTCGAAGAGTTAAAACGTTTTTCGTGAATTTTTGAAATTTTTAATTGAGTAAAGTAAAAAATTTAGAGTAATACCAGTTTCACACAAACAACTAATGAAGCAATTAGTGAAGTTATCTACGTTAAAGCGCTTGTTGAGCTCAATTTCTCATGTAAAATTTAAATTTGTAGCTATTTGGCTAAAGCAATATCGAATACTAAATCAAGAACCTAGACAATTTTTAATTTAAATTCAATTCTAAGAGTAAGAATCTTAATTTTTTAATTACCTTAACACTTTAAGAGCACGTCCCTCCGCTGTCTTACCAATCGAATATAAACGACAGATTTTAGGAAATTTGCTACGAATCTCGCGCATAAAAGCATAAATAACATCCAAATCGTGATAGACCTTCCAGTTAATGCCACTTTGCGCTTGTTTCTCTGAAAAAAAGCCGATACCGTTACTCTCTTATGCCGTTCTCAAGCGGTAAATTTTTGCACCCACTTGTACGACCCCCGTGCACAGCTTGCGTTGCCTTTATGCCTTCCAGTTCTTCAGCATCAATGAGATCTTGTATGTTTGTATGTAATACATCTTTGTCGATGTTGCGTTGCGCAAGAAATTGGTGTGCTGAGGTTAAGTTTTCCTTATTGATTGACATATCAAGAAATTTTGAATTTTCCTTCCAAATTACACCACCTGAAAAAAATATATATACATATTAGAGCGGGTCAATTTTTTGCCCATCAGGAGTATAGCAAAATCGTAATCTACAGTTGATTCTAAGAAAAATTGCTGAAGGCACCATAGCTCTAAGTCCGATTTCGAGGTCCCGACTTTTGCAAAATAGATACACTCTTTTTGAGATTGGATTTCATAATTTTTTTTAATTATCGAAAATAAAAAAATTATTTTATTGATACAAATTCCTTAAAATCTGCCATTGCTGTGTTCGTGTTCGCTGCTGTATATAGCCAGCACGTCCTTCCACGATTCGCATCCGTTTAGTGCAATAAAATGGGAAGAAAAATGTGTTCAAGTGCATGTGTCTGATACACAAATGCACGCCCTCTTAATCGAACCTTAAAAGGTTAAAGTGCTTACCGAATTGATTTTCCAATAATTCTGCCAACGGCATATTGTCATGCATTTGCTCTGAAGTATTATAGATGCGCCATAATTGTGCATCATCAAAACGAACGGGAATCTCATTCTCTTTTTCATCTAATCCTTCAGCAACTGCATCATGCATGTCATATTCATCTGCGTATGTAGCTTGTGAAATATTCGTAACGATTTCCCTCTCATAAAACATTCGATTTCCGTTTTCGAATACATTGTTATCTGCTGCTGGCTCTAGACTGACTAGATTGCTGACTTCGAAAGCTTTGATGAGTGTGATAAGCACAAATATGAGTACACAATAAATGTTGTGCCGGCAAAGTGACAGCATGTTGTTGGAATTGTTGAAAGGGAAGCGTTGTTCGAAGGGGTGAAGTGTGGTGGATGGGTAATGCTTGCTGCCAAAGCGGGGTGGGGCTGTTCAACTGCAATGAATATGAAAATTGTAATGCTAATATATTATGGTTGTTTAAGTATGTTTTTTTATATTATTGTCATTCAGTTGGGTCGGATTGAACTGGGCGGTCAATAAAGACCTCACATAGACTGAATGTGTTCATAGTTTAACCAGAATTTGTTTGACGACCGAACGGAAAACTACCAATTGAGTACCAGGACTTATGTTATAGAATAACTACTTCATTTTGGCAAATACTTAAAGTTTTCTAGGACCCAGCTTAATTGCCGTTCCTAGTAGCTGGAGCCCTGACCTCGCGAGGGCAGGACACGACCCCAGAACGTGCTGCTCAACCGTTTCATCCTGCAGCTCGCACTTCCTAAATCTGCTGTCACTGACGTGGCCTAACTTATAAGCATGTGATGCCAGGAGCCAGTGTCTGTTTAGTAATGTAGGATTTGCGCATGACCTTAGTAATTTTGCAGCCCCATGCTTCCTTCCACGCCTTTCCTGTTTGATGGATCGAGTGCTGCTCCAGCCTTTGCCAACTCATCGATCTTTTCGTTACCTTCTATCCCTTTGTGAGCGGGAACCCAGTATACATAGATGTATGGTCCGGCCTAAGCGAAGTCTCTCCAATGCTCCCTTGTATCTCAGGAAACTTCTTGATTGAGTTGATGCAATATTTTTGGTTTTTGCAAGTTTTTTATGTCTTTTTATTTCTTTCCGGACACGGTTATTCCTTTTCGAAATTTTGTACTTGGAATTTTCGGAAATATTTGAAAACCATATAAACCATATGCGGAAATATTCGAAAACGTCAAAGAAAAAATTAGGATATTTGCAGGATATCTTTAAGAAAATTTCCAAATTTCTACTTGATGTTTTCAGACATTTTTGAAAATCATTTTCGAAAAAAATTTGATAAATTTTCAAAACAAATGTATCATTGGAAATTTGTGCTTGCTTAGCATTTTTGAGTATTAAATTTTGTAGTTAAAGCAATTTCAGTCTAACAAGATAATTAATTGAGGATCGCACTGCGACCATTGGTCTATTGTGCCCAGCAAAGTGTGTACGCTTTTCTATATGAAAAAAAATCCAAGCCTCAATATTTTTTAAAATTTGTAAATTATTTTAAAAAATTTCTTGGAATTTCGAATTTTTTCAAACATTTTTATACCTTTCATGAAAATGAAATAGTATATTAATTTCGTCACGAAACCGAAAATTGTAAGTCCTTAAAGGAAAATAGATAGACCCACCATTAAGTATACCGAAATAATCAGGTTGAAGAGCTGAGTTGATTTAGCCATGTCCGTCTGTCCGTCTGTCCGCCTGTCTGTTTGTATGCAAACTAGTCCCTCAATTTTTGAGATATCTTGATAAAATTTGGTGAGCGGGTGTATTTGGGTGTCCGATTAGACATTTATCGGAACCGACCGGATCGGACCACTATAGCATATATCCTCCATACAACCGATTTTTCAGAAAAAGAGGATTTTTGTAATATCTTACCCAATTTAACAGATTGAAGCTTCAAACTTCACCATATACTTTCGTATATTGCACGTATTGTTGCCTGAAAAAATTGATGAGATCGGTCGTATATATAGTATATATCCCATACAACCGATTGTTCAGATAAGGAACTTTTCGTAATTACTGCCCTATTTTAATAGCTAGAAGCTTCAAATTTCAACGAATGCTTACGTATATAGCATATATTGTTGTCTGAAAAAATCATAAAGATCGGTGGTATATATAGTATATATATATATAGTATATATATATATATATTTTTTTGCAAATTTTAGCCCCATTTTAACAGCTAGAAGCTTCAAATTTCACAGAATACTTACGTATATAGCATATATTGTTGTCTGAAAAAATCATAGAGATCGGTTGTATATATAGTATATATCTCATACAACCGATTGTTCAGATAAGAAACTTTTCGCAATTTCTACCCCATTTTAACAGCTATAAGCTTCAAATTTCACCGATTGCTTACGTATATAGCATATATTGTTGTCTAAAAAAATCATAGAGATCGGTTGTATATGTAGTATATATCTCATACAACCGATTGTTCAGATAAGAAACTTTTCGCAATTTCTACCCCATTTTAACAGCTATAAGCTTCAAATTTCACCGATTGCTTACGTATATAGCATATATTGTTGTCTGAAAAAATCATAGAGATCGGTTGTATATATAGTATATATCTCATACAACCGATTGTTCAGATAAGAAACTTTTCGCAATTTCTACCCCATTTTAACAGCTATAAGCTTCAAATTTCACCGATTGCTTACGTATATAGTATGTATTGTTGAGTCAAAAAATCATAGAGATCGGTGATATATATAATATATATATGATGGTATATATAGTATATATATATAGTACATATATATTTTTTTGCGATTTCGGCCTCATTTTAACAGCTATAAGCTTCAAATTTCACCAAATGCTTACGTGTATAGTATATATTGTTGTCTGAAAAAATCATAGAGATCGGTGGTATATATATTATATACTTCATATAAACTGTCATTTTTGCCCCTTTTTTACGGCTAGAAGCTTCAAAATTCATCAAATTTCATCAAATATTTACGTTTACGTCATATGTTTTTGAAAGACGTGATTCGTAGTCATAGTTTTTACATGCAGACCACAAAAAACGTGAAGCTTTGCATCCTCACACAGATTACCTACCTATTTTTTATTTTATATTTATCTTAAAAATCGTTTAGATATGTTCAAATTTCACCAAATGCTTACGTGTATAGCATATATTGTTGTCTGAAAAAATCATTGAGATCGGAGGTGTATATAGTATATATCTCATACAACCGATTGTTCAGATAAGAAACTTTTCGCAATTTCTACCACATTTTAACAGCTATAAGCTTCAAATTTCACCATATGCTTACGTATATAGCATATATTTTTGTCTGAAAAAATCATAGAGATCGGTGGTATATATATTATATACCCCATATAAACTCTAATTTTTGCCCCCTTTTTACGGCTAGAAGCTTCAAAATTCATCAAATTTCATCAAATAGTTACGTTTACGTCATATATTGTTGAAATACGTGATTCGTAGTCATATTTTTTACACGCAGACTACAAAAAATCTGAAACTTTGCATCCTCACACAAAGTACCTACCTGTTTTTTATTTTATATTTATCTTAAAAATCGTTAAGGTATGTAGATCTGTTCACTATATATTTCTTATCTTATACATCCGATTATTCGGAGATTACGAACGGCATAAGATTATTGTTCAGCCCCATTCATGGAAGGTATGAAGTCTTCGGCACAGCCAAAGACAGTCCCGTCCTTACTTGTTTTAAATTGTTTTACGAGTACATGATTTTCATTTACAATAAATTAAACATGATTGATATTTTCGGACTTAAAAAAAAACTGTTACTACTATTTTTTTGAACACAACTGTGTGTGTGTACTTACATTGTTGTGTTAAAAATGCCTACAGAAACTTTTTAAATAGTTTGAAATGCAATGAAAACTATCGCGTGCTGTTAATTAAATGAAAATATTTTTCATTAAATATGCACTTCAAGCTCACTTGGATCCTTATCAAAGCATCAAAAGCGGAAAAACAATTTACTAATGAAAAAAAAAAAAATTATTTATTGTTCCTGGTTAAATTGTTTATGGCTGAGTTGGTCATTACGCATTAAATCGCATGCGCCTTATTAAAGTGAAAGTTGCCTTCCATGAAATACCTTGCTTAGGTTAGGTTGAGCTGGCCGGTCAATAAAGACCTCACATATACTGAATGTGTCCATAGTGTTACCAGAATTTGTTTAACGACCAAACGGAAGAACCTCAACCAGGTGGCAGGACATATGTTATAGAATATCTCCGTGCTCTTGGCAAATACTAGTAGTTTTCTAGGACCCAGCTTAATTGCTGCCTCAAGATCTGGAAATTCTGCCGACCATAATAGGTGGGGCCTTGACCTGGCGAGCGCAGGACATGAACACAGAACGTGCTCAACCGTTTCTTCCTTCAGCTCACACTTCCTACACTTGCTGTTACTAACGAGGCCTAACTTATAAGCATTTGACGCCAGAAGGCAGTGTCCAGTCCAGTGCCCAACGTGAGCTTTAAGTCTTCCGTCTTCAGAGATATGAGCCACTTTGTGAGTCTAATATCGTAGGCTTTGCCCATGATCTTACAAATGTTGCAACCCGTCGCTTTTGTCCACGCCTTTCCTGCTTGATGGATCACATGCAACTCCTGTCTCCTTCTGATTTCTCCCAAACGGATTGGGACGTCTATATCGGCCACTCAGTGAGTGTTGCACCCTCCTTTTCCGATTCATCGGCCTTTTCAGCCGGGAACCCAGAAAAGATGTATGGTTCGCCCTAAGCGAAGTTTTTCCAATGCGTTTTTGTATTCCAGAATACTTCTTGATGAAATACTGTGTGAGATTATCGCCTTAATCGCAGCCTGACTTTCAATATATATATTGACGCGACTGCAGCAGCTTAAGCACGCTTCCTCCAGAATTTCTGCTGCTTCCTTCACTGCTATAATTTCCTCTCGAAAAGCGCTGCAGTAACCTGGCAGCCTGTAGGATCTACTTATTTCTGGGTCGACACAGTAAACAGCATACCCAACCCCTTCCATTAATTTGGAACCATCCGTATAAACTCGTATAGCATATTCTGCCATTTCTGTACCCCGGAACCAACCCTCCGGCTCAATTGTGGCTCCAATATTTCTTTGGAAGCTCAGACGCGGGACCATATATTCCGTTTGCCCCATATTAGAAGGCGCTACACTGCTGTGGACATAAGGCCTGCACTCAAGCTGCCCCCAGGCCTTAAGCCGTGTTGCTGTTACTAACGCGGCGGTCTGTCACTTCCCAGTTGAAAAGGTTGGCCACATCCCTTAATTTTTGTAATCTAAATTGCCTCTAATGAAATACCTACGAGACGAGCTAGATCCAGCAATAAATATACTCAAGAAGGAGCTGAGTTGATTTAGACATTTAGATTTGGTCGGAAGCAACCAATAAATGTTTTACTGAAAAATCTCGCTTTGATGAGGATTACGGCGAAGTTTCATTCTTATCACAAAACTAACACCGTGACCGCAAAACCCTTTTCTTCCTACCCCTTAGTAGAAATAATATGTAAAAACTCCTATTACCAGTTCGTTTGGTACCTATTGATATAGAATGAGCCAAGAGCATTCATGAATGTCAATAATTAAAAAGATTACCAAAAAATTAAATATAAATATTTCCACATCACCTGAGTTAATGTTAGCATGTTAATTGTTTTATTCAATTGCTCAGTTATAACCATTATTTGCTAAAGGTTTATTCACACATAAAAACGATTTGATTGCTGGTAAATTAAAAAAATTTCGGTATTACCATAACACGAATTAAGTGTTATTGAACATTTAATTAAATTATGTTTTTCTAACTTCATCTCTGTTCAAATATACTTAATTGACTATATTCGTACAGCAGTGTAACTAACCAAGTGCTAACAAATCACAGAATGTCGTTACTAATGAGTACTTTTAATCTTCGTCTGTTTTACCAATTTTACACAGAGTGTTAATGAAATAATTAGTCAAGTTTTCTACATTAAAACTCTTATTGAACTCAATCTTCTATACAAAATCTTAAATTTTTTCACTAAGCAATCTTAATTGAATGCCTAATAGAGTCAAAAAAAATAGTCGGTTTTGCTTGGTGTTTCGGATTTAATTTAGAAGAAATAGAAAAAACATGAAAGAAAAAGAAAAACTGTGTAGGATTTGCAACAAAAGATAATATTGCTTTCAAAAAATAGCACATATTTGGCTAGGTGCAACAACTAGAGCTCTTGTTAATCGAACATTCGAATAGTCGATTACCAAAATTTGTTTCGTAAAAATATTTATGGAACTGTCAGTATTCAGAAATGACAGTCGATTGCATATTCTCTAATCGAATGTCGAATAATCGTTTGTAAACAAGCGCCCTAGCAACAACTGTAAATAGTTGCGCATTCATTTTATTCTGATTATCTTAAAAGTTAAAGAGCAAACGAAATAGCTTTTTGGGGCTGTTGATGTTCGAAAATGAAGCAAGTGACCCTGTCGGATTTAAAACCTACACAGTAAGGCCCGGTTTTTCGGTGCTTGCTTAAGTTAACCAGAGTTGAAATCTGCTCTGTTGGCCACCTTAACAGTGATGAGCTGTAAGATTTCATATAAACGGCCATAGTGACAGGGTTAGATTGAGATTAACTTTAACAATTCATGTAAGTTCGTGTGTTTTACAAGGAAGTCCTTCCAATCCCATGATTATGTTATTGGCGACTATGTAATCAAGCAAGTCACTAATTTTATTGATTTAGGCGTTACAATGGAAGCAAAACTCGATTTTAAACTTCATATTGAATCTTGCGTGAATAGCGCTAAAGATACTTTGGCTTTCGTTTACGTTGGTCTAAAGAATTTAATGATCCATACGTTACAAAAACTCTTTTTATATCATTGGTCAGACCTACTTTGGAATATGCTTCAATAATTTGGAATCCGCGTTATCAGGTTCATTCTGACAAGCTGTAATCGGTCCAAAAACAATTTTTGCTTTTCGCTTTAAAACACTTACCATGGGATCCTTCTAAAAATCTTCCCCCTTATTGCAGCCGGTTAAAACTAATACAGCTGCCCACATTGCAGAGCCAGAGGGAGATGCTTGGAGTCTTATTTATTGTTAAATTAATAAGAGGGTCAATAAATAGTCCATTTTTGCTTGGTGAAATTAAGTTTAACGTTCCTATTAGGCCATCTAGACATTTTCAATCAATTTTTGTAGCTACATGCAGGTCGAATTATGAAATGCACGAACCACTTCACTGTTTAAGTCGTGATTTTAATAAACACTGTAAAAATTTAGACGTCTGCGACTCGTTTCTTGGTATTAAAAAATACCTTTTAACTACATTAAATTTGTAATTCGAAATGAAGCAAAGAACGCTAAACCGTGATATACTGTTCAACCCTCTGTTTCAAATTTGAAGTACCAGTTACTTGAAACTTTTTTGCAAAATTGCGTTGTGATCATTATTATACTCAGTTGAGCAGAGCTCACAGAGTATATTAAGTTTGATTGGATAACGGTTGGTTGTACATATATAAAGGAATCGAGATAGATATAGACTTCCATATATCAAAATAATCAGGATCGAAAAAAAATTTGATTGAGCCATGTCCGTCCGTCCGTCCGTCCGTTAACGTTTGAGGTATCGTGACGAAATTTGGTATGTAGGTACCTGAGCACTCATCTCAGATCGCTATTTAAAATGAACGATATCGGACTATAACCACGCCCACTTTTTCGATATCGAAAATTTCGAAAAATCGAAAAAGTGCGATAATTCATTACAAAAGACAGATAAAGCGAAGAAACTTGGTAGATGAGTTGAACTTATGACGCAGAATAGAAAATTATTAAAATTTTGGACATTGGGCGCGGCACCGCCCACTTTTAAAAGAAGGTAATTTAAAATTTTTGCAAGCTGTAATTTGGCAGTCGTTGAAGATATCATGATGAAATTTGGCAGGAACGTTACTCCTATTGCTATATGTACGCTTAATAAAAATTAGCAAAATCGGAGAAGGACCACGCCCACTTTTAAAATAAAAATTTTTTTAAAGTACAATTTTAACAAAAAATTTAATATCTTTACAGTATATAAGTAAATTATGTCAACATTCAACTCCAGTAATGATATGGTGCAACAAAATACAAAAATAAAAGAAAATTTCAAAATGGGCGTGGCTCCGCCCTTTTTCATTCAATTTGTCTAGGATACTTTTAACGCCATAAGTCGAACAAAAATTAACCAATACTTTTGAAATTTGGTAGGGGCATAGATTTTATGACGTTAACTGTTTTCTGTGAAAATGGGCGAAATAGGTTAATGCCACGCCCAGTTTTTATACACAGTCGTCCGTCTGTCCTTCCGCATGAGCGTTAACACGATAACTTGAGCATAAATCGACATATCTTTAATGAACTTAGTTCACGTGCTTACTTGAACTCACTTTATCTTGGTATAAAAAATGAACGAAATCCGACTATGACCACGCCCACTTTTTCGATATCGAAAATTACGAAAAATGAAAAAATGCCATAATTCTATATCAAATACGAAAAAAGGGATGAAACATGGTAAAGTAATTGGATTGTTTTATTGACGCGAAATATAACTTTAGAAAAAACTTTATAAAATGGTTGTGACACCTACCATATTAGGTAGAAGAAAATGAAAAGTTCTGCAGGGCGAATTAAAAAACCCTTAAAATCTTGGCAGGTATTACATATATAAATAAATTAGCGGTATCCAACAGATGATGTTCTGGGTCACCCTGGTCCACATTTTGGTCGATATCTGGAAAACGCCTTCACATATACAACTACCACCACTCCCTTTTAAAACTCTCATTAATACCTTTAATTTGATACCCATATCGTACAAACTCATTCTAGAGTCACCCCTGGTCCACCTTTATGGCGATATCTTGAAAAGGCGTCCGCCTATAGAACTTAGCCCCACGCCCTTTTAAAATACTCATTAACACCTTTCATTTGATACCCATATCGTACAAACATATTCTAAAGTCACCCCTGGTCCACCTTTATGGCGATATCTCGAAAAGGCGAACACCTATAGAACGAGGGCCCACTCCTTTTTAAAAATACTCATTAACACCTTTCATTTGATACCCATATCGTACAAACAAAGTCTAGAGTCACCCCTGGTCCACCTTTATTGCGATACCTCGAAAAGGCGCCCACCTATAGAACTAAGGCCCACTCCCTTTTAAAATACTCATTAACTCCTTTCGTTTGATACCCATATTGCACAAACGAATTCTAGAGTCACCCCTGGCCCACCTTTATGGCGATATATCGAAACGGCGTCCACCTATGGAACTAAGGATTACTCCCTTTTAAAATACTCATTAATACCTTTAATTTGATACCCATATTGTACAAACAAATTCTAGGGTCACCCCTGGTCCACCTTTATGGCGATATCTCGAGACGGCGTCCACCTATGGAACTAAGTATTACTCCCTTTTAAAATACTCATTAACACCTTTCATTTGATACTCATATCGTACAAACGCATTCTAGAGTCACCCCTGGTCCACCTTTATGGCGATATCTCGAAAAGGCGACCACCTATACAACAACCACCACTCCCTTTTAAAACCCTCATTAATACTTTTAATTTGATACCCATATCGTACAAACACATTCTAGAGTCACCCCTGGTCCAACTTTATGGCGATATCTTGAAAAGGCGTCCGCCTATAGAACTTAGCCCCACGCCCTTTTAAAATACTCATTAACACCTTTCATTTGATACCCATATCGTACAAACATATTCTAAAGTCACCCCTGGTCCACCTTTATGGCGATATCTCGAAAAGGCGAACACCTATAGAACGAGGGCCCACTCCTTTTTAAAAATACTCATTAACACCTTTCATTTGATACCCATATCGTACAAACAAAGTCTAGAGTCACCCCTGGTCCACCTTTATTGCGATACCTCGAAAAGGCGCCCACCTATAGAACTAAGGCCCACTCCCTTTTAAAATACTCATTAACTCCTTTCGTTTGATACCCATATTGCACAAGCGAATTCTAGAGTCACCCCTGGCCCACCTTTATGGCGATATATCGAAACGGCGTCCACCTATGGAACTAAGGATTACTCCCTTTTAAAATACTCATTAATACCTTTAATTTGATACCCATATCGTACAAACTCATTCTAGAGTCACCCCTGGTCCACCTTTATGGCGATATCTTGAAAAGGCGTCCGCCTATAGAACTTAGCCCCACGCCCTTTTAAAATACTCATTAACACCTTTCATTTGATACCCATATCGTACAAACATATTCTAAAGTCACCCCTGGTCCACCTTTATGGCGATATCTCGAAAAGGCGAACACCTATAGAACGAGGGCCCACTCCTTTTTAAAAATACTCATTAACACCTTTCATTTGATACCCATATCGTACAAACAAAGTCTAGAGTCACCCCTGGTCCACCTTTATTGCGATACCTCGAAAAGGCGCCCACCTATAGAACTAAGGCCCACTCCCTTTTAAAATACTCATTAACTCCTTTCGTTTGATACCCATATTGCACAAACGAATTCTAGAGTCACCCCTGGCCCACCTTTATGGCGATATATCGAAACGGCGTCCACCTATGGAACTAAGGATTACTCCCTTTTAAAATACTCATTAATACCTTTAATTTGATACCCATATTGTACAAACAAATTCTAGGGTCACCCCTGGTCCACCTTTATGGCGATATCTCGAGACGGCGTCCACCTATGGAACTAAGTATTACTCCCTTTTAAAATACTCATTAACACCTTTCATTTGATACTCATATCGTACAAACGCATTCTAGAGTCACCCCTGGTCCACCTTTATGGCGATATTTCGAAAAGGCGACCACCTATACAACAACCACCACTCCCTTTTAAAACCCTCATTAATACTTTTAATTTGATACCCATATCGTACAAACACATTCTAGAGTCACCCCTGGTCCACCTTTATGGCTATATCCCTAAATGGCGTCCACCTATAGAACTATGGCCCACTCCCTCATAAAATACTCTTTAATGCCTTTCATTTGATACAAATGTCATACAAACACATTCCAGGGTTTCCCTCGGTTCATTTTCCTACATGGTTATTTTCCCTTATGTTGTAACCATAGCTCTCAACTGAGTATGTAATGTTCGGTTACACCCGAACTTAACCTTCCTTACTTGTTTTTATATATATGCAATCAAATTTACTCTGTATAAATTCTATTCTGTATATATTTTATCTACTATTAATTTGCTTTATTGTCAATTTCATAAATTATTATTTACTAGCTCCTTCATGAGTACATTTTAACACATTTACAACATTTTAACTTTTGCTTACTTTTAAGTTTTTAATTGAAATTGTCACGCGGTTAATTCAATACTATTTAAATATTACTTTAAAACTGATGACTGCTTATGTTGTTTATATCGTGTATTACATCTGAGAGTTAAGTGTCGGTATATTTGGTCTGTATAATTGTTTAATTTGTAGACAGATAAATAAATAAATAAATAAATAAATAAATTTGCACTGAAAAATTGTGCCTAAGCATCAAAAACGGCAAGGTTAAATTGTAATCAAGTTTAACTGTAGTTTAAACTCGCATCGAAAAACCGAGCCCAAGAGTACTACTGTAAATTTATTCCAAAGTTGGAGAATAATTTGAGAACTATGGTGGATATCAGCTGGATAGGTTTAGAATGCTCAAAGGTGGGAGATTAATTGGAGAATGATGCTGGATTGGCTGAATCGAGTTTGATTTAAATAAAACACTTACGGTGGCGACGCTGTCGTCGATGAATTTCTAAAAATAGTTTTTACACGATGATTACTTTAAAATAAATCCTTTAATTAAGTAATTTTAATTCTAAAAATTTACGCAAAAAAAAAAAAAAATTCTCAAATTTAAAAATTTTTTCGAAAAGTTTTTCAAAAATTATTTAAAATGCCCGAAATTCGCAACGAATTTTAAAAAATTTCTCAAATAAAATTTTTTCATGAACAAATTTATATCAGAAGAAATATTAGGCGTTCTTTTTCCAGGGCCCGTATCGTGTTACACGATCACGTATCGAAAAGCAATTTCACTCGAAACAATAAATCATTAACTGTCAAAAGATTCGTAAAAATGATAATAAGTAATGGATCTTATGACTACTGGCAGCTACTATTTCAAATATTTTCCTAATCCGATTACCCATTTCAGTGGTATTGCGATTTAAAAAACTGATTTCGATCACGGATCGTATAACGCGATAGGGGCCCAGAGCTTCAAAATAATTTCTGCTCACTCAGAAAAAAATTTCAATTGGAAAACCAAAATAAATAAAGCGAATTGTTTTTGCTTTTGAATTGAAATTTTTTTCTAAGCGAGCAGAAAAAATTTTGAAAAAAACGTGCATTGAATGTAAAAAATTACAAATCTTTTTGTATTGACAATTTTATTTTCGCAGTGTATTGAAGCTGAACAATTTTTAAAGCGCCATTAATCGCATATACAACAATTGCTGTTGTTGCACTTAATATATATGTACGAAGCAGCGATCTCGCGAGCATGGACGTTTAATCGAAGCACGTAAAATCAGAATTGACTAGTAATTGCATTATCATTGGCATTAACCTTTGTTGTTTTTTTGTTTGTTTGATTTGCACGCATACAACTAAATTAAAAATAAGAACTGATAACTTTTTATGCGCAACTAACACAGCGATTTGGCTGTAGGCAAATCTTAAAATAATAATAAAAAAAAAAAAAAACAAAAAAAGTAAAAAATTAAAAGTACTCTGAATATTTAAAAATACTCTTAATCATAATTTTTTTTCAATTCAAACTACAAGCAAATTTCAACGCTTAAAATCACTTTAAAAATTTAATTTTTCACTTCAGCTTCATTGTGTTGAGCGCTGTTTTGCGCAGGACACCACTCACTTATATGTAATTCCGGTTGATTCACTGTGTGCGCAGCAACTGACTTGTCAGCGCGTTGCACGATTTGCTTTTGACTTTGACTCTGGCGATTTTAGGTAACAACGGCAAGCATTTCGGTTAATGAACACAAAAACATTAAAAAAAAATTACAAACAAACAAACAAATTGAAAAGCGAAATGAGCAACGAGAGAAAAAAGGTGGCAATGTAACCACATCTTAGCACGGTGGGAGTTGAATGTTATATCGCCTGTTGTGATATTTGTATTTAAAAAAAGTTCAAAAAATAAATCGACTACACTAGTGAGTAAACAATAACAGGTTCAGTTATTTGTAAACTTTGTCACATGTTGTTTTTCATTGATTTAAAAAAAAAATTTGAACGAGTTAAGTGAATAAAATTATTTAAAATAATTTCAAAAAAGTTTTTCCAAAGAATCGAAAGATAATCGAGATATCTTCAAAAATCTTAATGAAAATTTTTAAATTTATACTTAGAATTTTCGGAACATTTTAAATAAATACGTTAACTAACTTCTTCGAAAACTTTGTCGAACAAGTTCGAAAATTGGAACAATTTTCGAAATTGTTCATAATCATACTTAAAATCTCGAAGCATTTTTGAAAACTCTACTAACCAATTTCGTAAAAATTCTCAAAAAAAAAAAATCAATAATTCGATATTATGTATTTCAAAAATTTTTATGAAAATTTTGAAATTTGTATTTAGAACTTTGGAAATATTTTTTCGAAAAAGCTCTGTGGTTCGAGAAATCTTCATAAAAATCTTGAAATTTGTACACACAACTTTTAGAAATTTTTGAAAACCACGTAAACCATTTTAGGAAAAATTTATAAGTTCCGGAAATTTTTCAAATTTCCATACAAGTTTTCGAAATTCGCACTGAAAATTTTAAGATATTTTAGAAAACCATGTAGTTATTTTTGAAAAACTTTTCGGAACATTTAAAAATTTTACAAATTGCTACAAAATATCATAATTTCGACATTTACACATATAATTTTCACAAATTCGAATATAGGAGAAAATTTTACAAGTACAAATTTTGGAATGTTGAAGTTTTGATAAATTTTTATAAACATTTCTATTAGATATGGTAGTACCTAAAAAATTGTACTATTTTTATAGATATATGTATGTATATAGCAATATTTTTCTTTCGAAAAAATTCGAAAACTTCAAAAACTTTCAAATTTCGAAGTTTTTACTCATAATTTACACAGATTTGTATATTTGGAAAGTTTTTACAAAAATTTTTATCAATTACACTATGCGACAAAATTAACTTTTTTTCTGGGTATTGGACCAAATCAACCTTTTTGAGGAGATTGAGGCTTTAGTATAAAAAGTACTATCTCCGTTTTTCGAAGTTAGCCTCCAAAAATAGATATCGGCTTTCGAAGATCGAAATTCTACATTTCGAAATTTTATTTTTCTTTGTTAACGCGTTCAGCAAATTAAAAAATAAATATGTGGTCGTGGTCCGCTCTTTTCCCTTATTTGAAGGGTTGAATTCTTTTTTTTTTGAGAATATACTAAATTTCTGTAAACAGCTGTTATACGAGGTGAAAAGCCAGATAGTCCCATGATAGTGGCTACTACCCTGCAAAAATTGTTGGATCATGTGGTCCACTGGAGTACTTACCAGTATACTCCAATTGTAATGCAGCAATGGACCAACTCATGTTTCTACACGAACATATTGTAAGCCGATCATTGCTCGTTTTTAACGATTGTAATCACTACACGATGTTTATTGGACTGTGGGTACTCCATGGATTACTCTGGTGTAATGCGGAGCTGGAGTATATGCTCCAGTCCCAGGACATCGCAATGTTAATTGGACCATATTTTTTGTATGAATTGTGGTTAATTTTGGAGCACTCGGTTGGTCCATAGCACGTATTCCCCTGCAAAAATCATTGGATCATGTGGTCCACTGGAGTACTTACCATTATACTCCACTGTAATGCGGCAATGGACCAACTCATGTTTCTACACGAACATATTGTAAGCCGATCATTGCTCGTATTTAACGATTGTAATCACTACACGATGTTTATTGCACTGTGGGTACTCCATGGATTACCCTGATGAAATGCGGAGCTGGAGTATATGGTCCAGTCCTGGGACATCGCAATGTTAATTGGACCATATTTTTTGTATGAATTGTGGTTAATTTTGGAGGACATGCATGCACTCGCGATTTTTGCAGGTTACTTTCATGTCTACACTGGAATTGCTCGTACTGTAATTTTTCAAAATAAGAATTCAGCCATTCAAATAAAAGAAAAAGGCGGACCACGACCACATTTTTACTTTTTTAATTTGCTGAACGCGTTAACAAAAAAAAAATAAAATTTCGCAATGTAGAATTTCGAACTTCGAAAGCCGATATCTATTTTTTGGAGGCTAACTTCGAAAAACGGAGATAGTACTTTGTCTACATAAGCCGCAATCTCTACAAAAAAGTGGGTTTAGTCCAATACCCAGCCGGCTGTTGCAAAGTGTTATTTGAAAAATTTAAGTTTTAATATGTAAGAAAATAAAAAACATCCTTCAGAAAAAAAATTGTTATAAATCACTGCAAATTTTGAGAGGTTTCAAATTTGTAATGTGTTGCACTAAAATGAATTGGACTTCAAAACTGTAAAATCAGGCTTCCTAAAACTCTAAATAAATATATGGAAGTTTCATGAAAATATTTAAAAGCTTTTCGTGGTTTCACAATTAGTTTCGAAAACGGGTTTCTTGGCTTTATTATACAATTAATTTAACGAAAGTAAAAAAAGTTTACAAATCATTATCCAAATTTGCTTATCTAAACCCCAATTGGGTATAAAAATTGTGAAAAAACTTGTTTGCGTTTTTCTTGCGGCTTTATTTGATGCTTGCGCATGGATACATATGTATGTATATGTGCGTGGTTGTAGCTGTCAAGAGTCTTTCACCAAAAAATTTCTTCAATTTCGAAAACTGGTTCCTTCTTTTGGGTTTTATGTTTTATACTCTTTAAGCTTTTATTCAGTTATTTTCTTGGAAATTAGGTGTAACTTGTTTTTTATTTAGTTTTTTTTTTTACGCGTAATGTACTTGATCTGGTGAGTAACGGCATTGTTTGTGGTCAACAACTTTCCTTAAATTTTTGTTTACATTGTGCGCGTGCGCATAAGCTTAGAGTATAATGTGCGAGCTAGGCGCGAGTAATTGAAAAAGCTTTAAACTGGTTAAACACATTTGAATTGTTTTAATTTTAAAAATTCAGGAAATAATGTTTTAAATAGTAGGTATAATATTTAGATATCTTTAAAAAAATCGAAAAAAGTTCAATAGTGCATTCCAGGCAAATCGTTACCGAACAGACCATAAACAAAATTGCACTTGTAGAGCGTTACAATTATTTTTAAGCCAAGTATCCTGACCGGATAACATTACTCTTGCGCAACTTCTGATATTTGGGGATTTCCTCCACCTACCTGGCTCCCATTTATTCAAAGTCACCTTCATCCCAAAAGCGCGGAGAAAACCTCTCACGCCTCGTTCCTTTTACAATGTTAAAATTCCTTATTCGTCGAGCAGGATTTCTTATGAGCGTTATTCGACATGTGAGGCAGGCCTACATATGTAAACGGCTTTCGCTCCTTTGTCAAAGTAATAAAGTAGTCCCTCCATAACACGGAATTTGTGCTGGACACCTTCTTGGCATCGAAAATGCCTGCAATAATGTCCTACCAGCGGTCAGCGAAAGGTCCTATATCACTGAAAGTCGAATCGACTCTGATATAATTCATTATCAAACTTCGGAGTGGCCGAACGGTCACATGATAGTGGGGCACGAGCGACAGCTCAGAGAAAGTTGAAAAGAAGGGGTAAGCCATGGGCGGCTGTTTTTTCTCCACTGCTTTGGATAGTCGTTGTAAACGATCTACATAAGAACCTAAAAGGTAGGGACTGACAAGTGATGGCTTAAACTGATGAACTGGAAAACTTTGTCAGTGGGCAATTTCCGAAGGGACGTTTTACAGGGGTATTTGGCTGTCCTGACTCTAAATTATGTGGACTGGGAGTAACGAGATTCACCACCCTGAATTGAGAAGTATTCCTGGTGCTGTCTTGGCAGCATGCGGTAATGGAAGTATAATGAGGACAGAGCTACGAAGACTTAGCTTACTTCTTACTAACTTTGAGTGGAAATCACTTTGCATTAAGGGCTTTCACATTGCCATTATGATATGGTTGCGAAGCTAATTCTATGCCATTGAGTTCTGGTGACCTCTCTGAAGTTGGCAAGACAGCTCTTACGTGGAAAAAAATTACTTACTTACTTACTTAATTGGCGCTTAACCGTCTAAACGGTTATGGCCGTCCAACAAGGCGCGCCAGTCGCTCCTTCGCTCCGCCAACCGGCGCCAATTGGTCACACCAAGGGAGTTTAAATCGTTTTCCACCTGGTCCTTCCAACGGAGTGGGGGCCGCCCTCTACCTCTGCTTCCATAGGCGGGTTCCGATAGAAACACTTTCTTGGCCGGAGCATCATCTTTCATTCGCACAACTTTTACGTGGAAAAAAATTACCTATTGGGAAAATTGCCGTGAATTTGCCGTAATTTATCCGTGAAACAAAAAAATTTGCCGTGGCCATATTTTAGAAAATACAGGGTGCCACGCCAACTTCACGTGAAGTTAGCGTGCCACCCTCGGAAAACCACCTTAGAGACCAGCTAGGAAAATAATTCTTGCAGACGAATTTGCCGTAAATTTGCCGTAGATAAGTGGCATATTACATAATTTCGAAAAAATAAAATTTAATTTTTTTTTATGGTGCACCGCCAACTTCACGTGAAGTTAGCGTGCCACTTTTCGAAAACCACCTCAGACACCAGTTAGGAAAATAATTCTTGCACGTGAATTTGCCGTAAATTTGCCGTGAATTATCCGTGAAACAAAAAAATTTGCCGCGGCCACGTTTTAGAAAATACAGGGTGGCACGCTAACTTCACGTGAAGTTGGCGTGCCACCCTCAGAAAACCACCTTAGATGCCAGCTAGAAAAATAATTATTGCACACGAATTTGCCGTAGATAAGTGGCATATTTTATAAATTCGAAAAAAAAAATTTCAAATTTTTTTTATGGTGCACCGCCAACTTCACGTGAAGTTAGCGTGCCACCCTCAGAAAACCACCTTAGAGGCCAGCTAGGAAAATAATTCTTGCACGTGAATTTGCCGTAATTATCCGTGAAACAAAAAAATTGCCACGGCCATGTTTTAGAAAATACAGGGTGGTCGAATTTATAAAATATGCCACTTATCTACGGCAAATTTACGGCAAATTCGTGTGCAAGAATTATTTTCTTAGCTGGCCTCCAAGGTGGTTTTCTGAGGGTGGCACGATAACTTCACGTGAAGTTGGCGTTGCACCATAAAAAAAATTTGAAATTTTTTTTCGAATTTATAAAATATGCCACTTATCTACGGCAAATTTGCGGCAAATTCGTGTGCAAGAATTATTTTCCTAGCTGGCCCCTAAGGTGGTTATCTGAGGGTGGCACGCTAACTTCACGTGAAGAACTACATCTTTTCCTTCCACGTCATCGGAAAAAAAGAGACTCACTCATTGATTTCGTTTTGGTAGATTCTCTGAATGTTTCGTTTCGTATTCACCTTCTTTTCGGTTGCCCTTTTTTAAAAGAAAATAAATTACACTTTACGTTAACTTTTTATTACATACATACTTAGTATGTATGTAGTACATGCGAAACTTTATGCACTCGTCACTTGAGTTTTATTTCTTGTTTTATATTTTTCTTTAGATGATCGCGCGCGTTTCGTTCGGTTTTATGTGACGCGCGCCGTTTAGATGTGCAGCTAGACTAAGCGTCGGAAATAGTGAGCCCTCAATTTTTATACTCTGCGTATTTGCTTATCAATCGTTTAAAAATGCGCGCGTATCGTAATGCCTTTGTCGTTTGGCGTGCTCAAGCTCTAACTGCTCTTTGCACTGCGGCGCAACATTCGTCGTCGCAACTTTGGTTGTCTATACCCAACAAACATTTATGTTAAAAAGCGATTAGAAGACGATTCAAATTATAATGTATTTCTCTAAGGTAGAAGGTTAGAGGACAATTTGCGAAACTGTCGCGAATTATAGCATTCTCGACAAAAAGGGGACTTCGTTCTCGATATCGAGGAAATGGTTAGAATTCTAATCGAATTCTAACGTCAATTTCTAATGGGTTTCTAATGAGAATTTTGAAGTGATGCGCAATTAAGTTCAATTATTTAAAATCACTGAAATTTTCATTGTTTCATTATATCAAATACTTTTATTTGGTTATAAGCTTATGTATTAAGAAGGAACATATTTCTAAGGCTTTTTCTATTATAATAAATTAAAACCTTACTTAAATATTGAGCTCAGTATTTCTAGTGTTATTCGAATCGTTTTACAGTCGAATTCTAACCTAGTTTTCGATTCGAAATGCATTAGAGAACTACATTAGAATTCTAATGTAAAATTACAATATTTCTCTAACGTTAGAGACTGTGTTTGCTGGGTATATGTAGTAGGAGGCGGTTTCATTTGATGCGTTTGTGAGGCGCTTGTGGCAGTAATGTTTTTTTCCAATGCTTGTTGCTTATTTTATTAATCTTTGTTGGCCACGTTACAATGAACTTTTTCATTTAGGTGCGATCAACGCAATCTCATGCTTGGCCGTAACATCACCACAATCATACAAGATGTTGCGTTTGTAAATATAAACAGCACTTCAGACTTATCAGACTAACCCTTTCGAACCTGAAAGCAACCAACAGGAAAATTCCTGGTTTATTGATTATTTTAGCTTTAGTATAGGCCTAAAAGTAGAAAATTTTGAAGTGGAGTCTCTACCCCCTCCAGAGAGGTATAGGGGGTGGGACATATGTGTCCCATTCGGTGTTTTGAGCGGGACTTATAGGTCCCGTTGGGTCTCTATATCACAAAAAAAAAGTTAGAGAATGTCGGTAAGCTCTAAACGGGACATATTTATACCAACAAATAAACATAACGGGACACATAGATTCCATAAATAAAAATTCTGTTTACAATTTAAGAACAAAAAAAAACACAGAACCGTTACCTGAACTCCAATATACCAGACGGGACAGTTTTTAATGAATTTAAATGGAAAATTAAGAGTTTAGTTATAAGAAAACTTTTTCTGGGAAGTATGTGTCCCAACAGGTCCGAAAGGGCTATACTTGTTTAGCGAAGCACTGTTATAAACATTCCCTCTATACAAGAAAAATACTCACTAGCATATTTTGTCTGCTATTGTCTTGTTAAAATTCTGTGAATAATGTTGGAAAAGTACCAAAGATTGGTAAAAATAATTTCACTTGCAAAGTGTGAAAGCATTCAGCCAAAGTATATGTTGAATTCTTCTTCTTATGCTTTACATGAAGTAAAATTTTTAGATTTCCAACTTTTGTATGTCAGATGGCGGTAGTGTCGCTGGATCTGCCACTCTCCATAAAAATACGTGCAATTTACTCATCATGCATAAGCTTGCGTTGAACGCATCTATATGAAAATGTTCATGTGTTTCTTCGTGAAAGGGGCTGCTGGTTTTGCGACAGTTGCATTCAGTGCCCTGATTGCAATTTGTTTGACTTGCCATTTTAAGTTGCACTTTGACGTAGCATAACATAGCGCCGTTGACATACTAGTATAGTTCGATTTCGTAAATATTAAATACCGTATTCATGGTTTTCTCTATAAAGTATACAGATAACGTTGTTGTTCTTAGAGAAAATCAGCAGCCTATAAACTGTATTGATTTACGTTACGTTTTAAAAATCTATGCCATAGAGGTAGTAGCTCGAATGCGCGAGGACAGTGTAGCCTTAGAAAGAAGTGTAACAATCTTTGTTGACAACCAGACTGCCCTAAAGGCATTGAAATCAAACTTGATCAACAGTCATCTTCATTAATTGACGCTTAACCGCATAAGTGATTTTGGCCGTTTCGTAACAAGTCACGTCAGTTATCCACGGGCCCAGCAATATTGAAAGCAATGAAATTGCTGATGGGAAAGGTTTCGAAATGTACATAAACGAAACGGAAGAGCAGTCGATTCATCACCGCAAACAATAAGACTCAGAGTTCTTAGCGCATAGATTTGGACAGTTTTGCGAAGGTAAGAAAGAGCTGGGAAATCTCAAAATGTACGTGTTCAATAAAGGGATTGAACAGACCAGCACTCGGCGATGTAATGACGATAATGGCGGGGTACAGGCAGGCCAGCAGTTGTCATCTCTAATCTCCCCGCTGCTTGTCGGTTAGTTGGCCACTCGAGTGGTTGTTTGCCAAACTCTTGCAAGCCTCTGATCATTCGATCGGCATAGTCATTTTACCATCCGCTCATGAAGACTTCGCGCCCATGATTCGTAATCATATATTGACACATGTTTGATAACAGATAGAGAACTTTATTTTTCAATTGTCAACTCAGCCGAAACTAGCAACAATCTTGCTCAAACTGTTACGTGATACTAATTATAATACGGAGATACGGTAGAAATAATAAAAACAACAATGCGGTTAATATTTCTTTGTGTAATTTTCATGGTTTTGTTGCATTGCTTTTATGCTTGTTTCTTTTTGTGTTTTTTGCTGGTTTTACTTTGCTCAAATTGTAAAAATGTTTGCTTTTTATTTACTTTGTTTTTGTATGTACTAATTTGTTTATATCTGTTTTATTGCTTAGTGTTGTTATTATATTTACTTGCAGTTGTTGCATTTGTTTATGCTGCGTTCGACTGGGGACCCTTTTCAATTCAAAATTATGTCACTTGCAATTGTCGCAATCACTTCTTCTCTTTAATAATTTCAAATATTTGTTTAGGCTCTCAAAGATTGGATAATTATTTAATTTTAACCGCGCGTTTTGTATGAATTTAAAATTGGTTTGCATATAAATAACTTTCCCCCTATGACTTTCCGATTGTTAAATGAAATTTGATGTTTATTTTGTTTGTTTTTTTTTTTTTCGTTTTGCTTTTTGAAATAGAAAAAGGAAGAAACATGAAAATACAGTGTTGGTATGGAAAAACATTAAAAACAGTATGCGCAACCAAATTACGACCGACATTTTTGTACAGTTTTCACAGTACTTTTGCTAATTTCGGCATTACCTACTTCGGGAATGTTTCTAAAATCATTACGAAACTATTTCTGTACTGTTTTCTTTACTATTTTGCAAGCGTTTCTCGCCTGTTTTCGGCATTAATTCGAACTTTTTGTGGTTTGTTTTTGAGATTGTTTCAAGACCATTTTAGAATTATGTTAAAGTTTTCGGGACTATTTTGAGACCATTGCGGGATTACATTACAAATAATTTCGGAACTAGTTTGTAGCAGTTTCTGGCTTGTTTTTAGTTTATTTGGAGCTATAGATTTTTGGTTTATCTCGGTAAAGTTCTAAAATCATTAAGGAACTATTTTATGGAGGTTCTTGAACTTTTGGGGTAATAATTGGTACTATTTTAGGAGAACTGTGAAAATATTTCGAGATCATAAATGTAATAACTTAAATGCTGTTTCGCGATAAATTCGGGACTATTTCTGTGATCCTTTGAGAACCATTTTGAGACTGATGGGTAAAGCTTTCTGGATTATTTTTGAGATTATTCGGGATCATTTTGATGTTATCTATATAAATTGGAACGATTTTTCCTCATCCCAAATTTGTTAAAAGATGTCGGTAAATCGTTGCAATATACATCAATTATCCACCCTGTCGGAAAATCACAAATCTAAAGGAATTTTGGAGAATTGTTTTAAAAACTATTTCGGGAATACTTCGAGATCATTTCAGTTTTAATTTTGGGGTCATTTCAGGGATATTTTCGAAATGATTTTCAAACGTAATTCCAGATTACTTTCAAACATTTTCTGGGTATTTCGAAAGCATTTAAGGAGCGTTTAGATATGGTTTCGGCAAACATTCAGAATTATTTTGGGTTCATTCATGGATTATTTCAAGATTATGTCGGTACTATTTGGACTATTTCGGATGGTGTTTAAGTTCTTTTCGGCATCAATTTAGGAGTCATATTGGAACTATTCTTTATGAAAGTTTATAGCTTTCATTTAATTTTATTTATTGAATAGATGTAATAAACTGTAAGCTCCGTTGAGCTGGATGGCCTCGTTTAAAAAACAAGCCGAAATATCAACCAGAATATAAACCTAGAAAGTAAATAACTTTTTATTCATCAAACAAGGACTTCTATCTGAACAAACCTAACAATTTCGGAACTATTTTGTGATCATTTCTAAACTATCGGAATTGTGTTCTGCAGATCTGTTGAAGCTATGCACATCTATTTTGTCCACAAGATTATAATGTAGCACTACACAAGACCACCTCCATATCTCATTGTATGCAATTTTTTAATTATTCCCTCATAAAATTTTATCAATGCTTTGTTAATATAATCGCATGAGATAATTGTCCTCAATTGACTAAAACCTGTTTAGAGAATTAGGCTAACATTACATTAACTAAAGCACTGCACCCTGCATTGAAACGACGCACAGCGCCAATTTGCGTTTGAGTGTTTTAAAAGGCAATAAAATAATTAAAAAAAATGTAAGTTAAACGGTTTATTGAAAACAATACTTACATTAAGTAATAATAGTACTAAAAGCTAAAAAATAATTAGGTAGGCCCTAGGTATTAGTTATAGACCACAGATACGATCCATGCGGCACCTAGCGGATTTTTTTTTTATTGCATTGTCATCGGGTTCTGAACTATATTCTAAGTTTCAAGCTTGTAGCTTGTCGGGAAGTTACTTAAATTTAGTTTACAAAACTCTTAAATAACGCTACACAGAGTGAAGCTAAATAAAACCTGTTAATGGTTGTTGTTTGACCCACATTTTTTTTGCATTACATATATTTTAAACTCATTTTCTAAACATCATCACGTTGCTATGACAATAGTTTTTTTTTGCATTTATTCATTTTCAACATTCCGAAAAAAAATTGCTTCAACTTGAAATTCTCCAGACGCATTCTTACCTATTTTAGTATGCTAAGTGCAGTTTACATATGTTAATAGTATCCGTACATATTCTCATAAACACGTAAACTCGAGTATGTACTATGGGATGTGACCATAGTTGTTGTCATTCAAGTGGTGCTGCTATAAAATAGCAGACGAATCTGAAGCAGGCCCTGTAGAAAGTTTCTTATATCAGCTCAACATTAAAAGACCTGCAAAAAAATTGTATTCTAGTTTTATAAATACTTTATAGTATTTATTTTGATTTGCATTAACCGTAACCGTAGTCGTAAATGTTACCATAGTTGTTGCCGTAACCGTAACCGTTACTTTCACAATAACCCTCAACATAATAGTGCCGGATTCGTGCCTGTAATCGTTAACAGTGCCGTCTGTCACTGTAGCAGAAACCGTTGCAAGAGACCTGAACGCAGCCTTAACCATAACCGTAAGCTAAGCCGTATAAAGGATAGTTGTCTTTCATTTGAGACCCATATTGGCAAATCTCTTTTGATTTTCAAAAACAGGTGGCAACCTTACAAAATTTCTGCAAACTTCCAATAAAATCGGCTAAGCAGTTTTAAAGAGAGTCTCGGATATCTGATATAATTATTATTATCCTTTTCGTTTGTTACCCATATTGACATATCTGTGACGTTTTTTCTCATTTGAAATGTGTGGTATTCTCGTAGACTTTTTCTTAATGACGATTCTTAAGAACGAGAGCTAGGAATATCACATTGCATCTATAGCATCTAAGCAGCTTTCGAACCCCCAGCGGGTTAGGGGGCTTCGAATATACCCGCGGCAGGTATGCCTGTCGTAAAGGGCGACTATAATACCAAATTAATTAAAAAAAAATTGATTAAAAAAATTAACCCAGATATATCAATATAAGGTTGCAGTCTACTTACGTTTCATCTTCCTTTCGCATTCTCTTCCTTGTACTCCTAATTTTGCGCGCGCTCGCTGCTATAATTTAGTTTATGATCTCCTTCTGAGTTTTGTGTCTGATGCGCTCATATCAATTTAATTATACAGCTACGCTTGAAGAATTACGCAAACGGCTGGATTCCCTTATAGTGTAAGGAAAAATTTTACACATCTCACGCTAAGTCATGGGCCCTCAAATTCACAGACCCGAAGGTACGAGAAGTAGTCGAGTTAGTACCGAAAAGTGATAGTACCGGAGCTTACTAGCTTCATATTCGGGACTGTCCATATCCGTTACATTGCCTAAGCCTACAAGGATGATTTTTGTGCTTACAAGAACAAAAACTATTATTCTATTACAGCGGTCATTCCAATCTATTCAGCTCTATTTATTTTACTATATTACTCAATTGAAATCTATCATGCAAACTTTATATAGAAGTCAAAGTCAAGAAAACGGTTCTCACCTTGTTATGATACCGATTGCATTTGAAACGCTCTGGATCGGTCCATCAAATGAGGGCCAAACCCTTTTTAACGCGCTACTATCACCTTCACTTGTATGTTTGATTGTATACAATTCCCTTTAATACGAAATAGTGTAAAAAATGTTACGTGTACGCATCGGTACCCGTTTTTCTGGTGAACCGGACATTTTTTTTTTATAAAACGCCGTGTACGATACTACAATACTGTAACGAATATTAGCAGCACTAAGGGATACTATCATCTCTAAGCCGATGCTAAGCAGTGACTTGATGCACATCAATAATTCAATCATTATGTCTACACATATGTACGTACACGCAGCGGAGAAGCAACGCACAAACACATGCATATATCTTATCTGAGGTGCTCACAAGAGATTACACACGCGCATATGAGAAGCTATAAACGTAGTTGTGGCTGGTGATTTTGTAGCTGATAACTAACTAGTAAGTTCTGGAATGGAAAAGATTAGAAGTATGCAACGAGGAAACCAGACAGTATAAAAGGCCACAACAATAGAGGCGCGGGAATCAGTTTGGTTTAAGCAAGCTATTGGTTGCAAAGTATAAGTGTTATTGTGAAGTACTTTAATAAAGGCCATTTTTGCATTATTCAATATTGGAGTTATTTATTCAACAGTTTAGCGATTCGAACGTTAGCAGAGAATTTGGAATAAGCGGAATTTCAGTAAATTCGTTACAATATGTCAGTTAATCGAAATTAATGAAAATTTTCTTTTGACTTGACTTTGGTTGAATTTGCTTTGCCACCACCTGGTATGGATTCGCCTTGGTTATCATGCAGCTGAAATTGAATACAAAATTGAACAATGTCAACACCACATAACACAAAAGCTATAAATCTTTTTTGGCATTTCACTTAAATCAGTAGATAATGTGCACACTTTCGTAAGATTTTCTTCACAATCACAAATCACAATCTTAAGTGTAGCCATTTGACCCTTTATCACTTTTGCGAATAAAATTTAATTGTAATTAGTTTCATTTAAACTGATATTCGCGTTTTAAATGGAAAAAATTCAAAACTTCTTAAACTATTAGTATTTCAGTGCTATTTGGATTAAACATTTTTTTTTTAAATGAATTGAACCAAACTGATTTTGAAAAGAGCCTAGACTAAACCGAAATCCACCTCAAAAAATAGCCTTATTTGTTTCAGACTGGAAGTTCAGAAAAGTTTCAAGTTTTTTTTATTTCAACAACTTTTTATTTAATTTTTTTTTTGTGCGCTCAATTTCCCACTGGGTCATACAATATAGATACATAAATTCAAAAATACATACGTGCATTAGTATATACAAACGTTTAAATATGTTACCTGAAATAAAAAGCGCTTAAAAGGAGAATTTATTTCGGTTTAATATTTTTTTTTAGTTTTTAGTATTCGTTTATAGCAAAAACGCCTTCAATGTTTAATAATATTATTTGTAAATAAATTTTTATTTTTAAACCAGAGGACCCGGCAGCCGTTCTCCTGCCCGAAAATTGGCTTGCCTTCGTTTAAAAAGTGATCTCCCTTTCCGCTTTCCGCTATCATTCTCTATCCCATCCTTGTCAACTATATCTTGCATTTCTTCTTCTTATTCCTGTTCTTCCCAATTTTTCTTTATCTCCATAAACCTCTCATTCTCCCTCTTCCTCCCACACTCAAACCCATTCAACCTTCCACCCCTAAATTCATTTCCACTTTCACTTCCACTACTACTACCACTACCACTTCCAAATGGGCACCCTCACTTTTACTCACAGTGCACGCAAGGGCAAATGCCTGCGGGCAATTAATCCTCGCCCACTTTTCCAAAAATGTTTACAGCCAGAAAAATACCGAGCGAACACGTTTTTGTGCTATGATAATTTCGTCAAGATCGCTTTAGAAATTTAGACTCTAATAGGAGAAGTACCCATAAATTTTTATACTCAGTTGAGCAGAGCTCACAGAGTATATTAACTTTGATTGGATAACGGTTGGTTGTACAGGTATAAAGGGATCGAGATAGATATAGACTTCCATATATCAAAATCATCAGTATCGAAAAAATATTTGATTGAGCCATGTCCGTCCGACCGTCCGTTAACACGATAACTTGAGTAAATTTTGAGGTATCTTGATGAAATTTGGTATGTAGGTTCCTGAGCATTCATCTCAGATCGCTATTTAAAATGAACGATATCGGACTATAACCACGCCCCCTTTTTCGATATCGAAAATTTCGAAAAACCGAAAAAGTGCGATAATTCATTACCAAAGACAGATGGAGCGATGAAACTTGGTAAGTGAGTTGAACTTATGAAAACTTTGGACAATGGGCGTGATACCGCCCACTTTTAAAAGTAGGTAATTTAAAAGTTTTGCAAGCTGTAATTTGGCAGTCGTTGAAGATATTATGATGAAATTTTGCAGGAACGTTACTCCTATTACTATATGTATGCTTAATAAAAATTAGCAAAATCGGAGAACTACCACACCCACTTTAAAAAATTTTTTTTTTTAAAGTCGAATTGTATTAAAAATTTAATATCTTTACAGTATATAAGTAAATTATGTCAAAATTCAACTCCAGTAATGATATGGTGCAACAAAATATAAAAATAAAAGAAAATTTCAAAATGGGCGTGGCTCCGCCCTTTTTAATTTAATTTGTCTACGATACTTTTAATGCCATAAGTCGAACAAAAGTTTACCAATCCTTGTGAAATTTGGTAGGGGCTTAGATTCTAGGACGATAACTGTTTTCTGTGAAAAAGGGCGAAATCGGTTGAAGCCACGCCCAGTTTTTATACACAGTCGACCGTCTGTCCTTCCTCTCGGCCTTTAACACGATAACTTGAACAAAAATCGACATATCTTTACTAAACTAACTTCACGTACTTATCTGAACTCACTTTGTATTGGTATAAAAAATGGCCGAAATCCGCCTATGACCACGCCCACTTTTTCGATATCGAAAATTACGAAAAATGAAAAAAATGCCATAATTCTATAGCAAATACGACAAAAGGGATGAAACATGGTAATTGGATTGGTTTATTGACGCAAAATATAACTTTAGAAAAAAACTTTGTAAAATGGGTGTATTAAGTAGAAGAAAATGAAAAAGTTCTGCAGGGCGAAATCAAAATCCCTTGGAATCTTGGCAGCAATAATGTTCGTGGTATTACATATATAAATAAATTAGCGGTACCCGACAGATGATGTTCTGGGTCACCCTGGTCCACATTTTGGTCGACATCTCTAAAACGCCTTCACATATACAACTAAGGGCCACTCATATCGTACAAACAAATTCTAGAGTCCACCTTTATGGCGATATCTCGAAAATTGATTTTGATACACGTCATACAAACACATTCCAGGGTTACCCTAGGTTCAATTTCCTACATGGTGATTTTCCCTTATTTTGTCTCCATAGCTCTGAGCTGAGTATGTAATGTTTACACCCGAACTTAGCCTTCTTATATATAACATTTACTAAAACTTTGCTCAAAAAAAAAAAAAATCGGAACTCACGCAACCCTTAATTCGGCTTCTGCTACAAAACATTGACCAAAGATTGACTATACTTGAGTACCATATTTGGGTTTGTATGATAAGTTCTATCCGTACCTGTATATTTTTAAAATTAGTTTTGCCGTTATCTAACACAGAAGCTATAAATCAATCTTGACAATTCATTTCAACCAGTAGATAACTTTCCCACTTGGAAAGGTTTTCAAATTCCAATTTGCATTAATCAACCACTTCGGAAAGTTTTGATTTTAAGTATACGCAATTCAATCGCTTCACCGAAAAAGCAAGTAGAATCAACGATTCAGGTTTGTTGCTCTTGAATTTACAGATATTCAGTAAAATTGATGTCATTACGGTTAATTCAACCGAGTTTTTTTTATCAAGATAACAAATTTGTAATTATTTAAACAACTGCAGGAAAAATTAAAAGGAGCACGACGCAAATTTGAAGAGAAGCTCGGCCTAAAATCATTTGGGATGTAAATGGCGCCAAGTATTTATTTAACTACAAAAACCATCGAATTAGTTACTTCTTGGCGAAAGAGGATAAAATTATCTGAAAACTGCTGGCAGGAAATATTGACGGAAGTCTGCTATTTTAACAGTTTTCATTGGTATTCTTAGGGTGCCACCAATAATTTTTAGTTAACCGAGCAGAGTTCAGCGACCGCGGTGGTGTGATGGTAGCATGCTACGTCTACCACACCGAAGTTTCAGGGTTCAAGGAAAAAATTTCCAAGCGCATTTTTATACTCAGCTGAGCAGAGCTCACAGAGTATATTAATTTTGTTCGCATAACAATACCCCGTAACGGCATAAACTAATCGAGATAGATATAGACTGATCTGGGCGAAAAAAGAAATTCATTTAGCCATATCCGTCCGTCCGTCTGTCCGTGAACACGATAACTTCAGTAAATTTTGAGGTATCTTAATGAAATGTAGTATGTAAGTTCCTGGGCACTCATCTCAGATCTCTATTTAAAATGAACGAAATCGGACTATAACAACGCCCATTTTTTCGATATCGAAAATTTTGAAATACCGAAAAAGTGCGATAATTCATTACCAAAGACAGATAAAGCGATTTAAATTGGTACGTGGGTTGACCTTATGACGTATAATAGAAAATTAGTAAAATTTTGGACAATGGGCGTGGCACCGCCTAATTTTAAAAGAAGGTAATTTAAAAGTTTTGCAAGCTGTAGAAACAGCCAATTCAGAATCAACAATTTTTTCGAAGCTGATTCAACAGCTATTTGCGATGGACAAAAATTGACAGAAATATCGCTTGAATTGACCCGAAATTCGGTTGATTGTTGACACTTTCTCACCTTAGCGAATAACAAAGTGGACTTAACTTTTTTTCCTTTTGTTGCGAAAGTTGTAGCCTAATAATGATTGCCTAAATTCCCTATTTATTTTGGCAAATCATTGCCATCATTAATAAATTTAAAATGAAATTTTTAAATATGATTGTATTTTGATTTATCGATTTCTTGTTCCTTTATCACACTACTTACATTTAGTTGTTGTTGTTGACTTCTATTTTGTTGATTTTATTTATTGAAAGTTTTCATAGTTTTTTTTTAGTACTTAACGAGTTTGCTAACTTAACTTAAGTACGTTCAATATTTATTTTTGTTTTAATATTTAAATTTGAGCAACACTCAAATTTCTCTACGCATTGAAAGTGAAAGTATTTGTGTGGTTTTTTTTTGGTAAGATTTTAAGCATATCTGAGGTTAACTAATTTCTATTTCTGCCTTTTTTTGTCAATATTCTAATTTTTCACTGGCGGCTCCGGGATATTTATTAACTGCTTCGGCGTGCATTAAATTCATATGTAAATGAGTTACTCAACCAATTTTTGTGCGATTACATAATAATTTCGTTTGATAACTTTTTTGTTTTTTGGTTTGCAAAGCTGAGAATTAAAAAAGAAATAACATTATTTGCTTGCGGCTTAATGGGGTTTTTCTACTTTTTTTAATGGTAAAAAAAATTTTAAATTTTATACAAGTCCGTTGTCTTATTTCTCTAGGCGGTGTAAACTATAATTAAAATATGTACATCATAAATATTTATTAGAAAAATACGCGCACTGATCATCTCTGCGGAAATGTGTTGGAAGTCATGAGTCGTTTTCTGTGAAAAATCCCATTATCGTCGGGTACGTGCTTCCGAATTTAATGCCTACAGCAGCGAACAGAATATTAGCAGTGGCATTTTTTTTTTTTTCAAATTTTGCCAGCTCAATTTTTGTTTCTTTATTTTCGATATTTTAAGCAAAAATTTCTATAAATTTTGTTACTGTAACTATGCAAATCAATATCAAAAACGTTTTCGAAAAAAACCTTTAATTCGAGAAAGTTTCGGACTTTTCATTACAGTGCTCTCAATTTTTTGACATACAGCTTTCTAGCCCAACAAAGTATCAGATTTGTATTTGGCTCTCAAAATCCGCAGTGATATTTGACAACTTTTTTCGAAGGGGGTTCAGCTTAGCACTTTTGTTTTTAGTTTGCCCTGAATCACAGACACAGATGCAAATCTACACGTCAATATACAAAAATATTTTTCCACACTCCCATATATGGGTGATTCTCCGCGAGCTTACAGTTTTGTGTCTTTTAGAAATTTGAAATATATTAAAGCATTTTCTATGAACTGAGTTAAAATTATGTTTATTTTAAAGTTTCATCCTGAATTTTATTGACTGGTCATCAGTTTTATGAAGTTATAGTTCATAATACCCTACAAATGTCACAACCGTGGCATGTCCACAACCACATTTTTCATAACATTTTTGGTGGTAACTTTTTTAATCTTTAATTACACGAGTAATAAACTGTCATTATATTAAATACTTCACCTAATCTGCAATATTAAATGTTGTTTTAATGATAACATTTCTGTTTTCGCTTTGTAATTTGATTTTGAAAAGTGTCCATGAGTTTTTGAGTAAACAATTTTATTCAAATCGTTAGGTTGTAGATTTTTACGCCGGTCGCTTAATCGGCGGCGGCGGCGTAGTCTCTATTATATACCGGCGGCGGCGGCGTGGCCGGCGCGCCGACAAAGTGATCGGCGTAAACCTCTGAATTGAATCGTTGGACTTCAAAGTATCACATTGCCCGCAACTAATGAATATGGAAACATACTGCTGACGTCAGTGGTATGTTTGATGATCTGGAACAATATCATTTACTTGTGGATAAAGATCTGGGAAGCTTGTAAAGCGAAAATTTAAGAAAAATAATATTGGGAAAGGTTTTGTTTATATGTATTTAAGGAATTCGACGTTCCGGAAAGATCCGCGGGTTTTGCCTCAAAATGTCGTGGATCGTTCGGGAGTAGCTCCTTGCGGAGAGAGCGAAAAATACTTTAAATTGTCACACTTTTTTAGCGCAGTTTCACCGAAGGATATGTTCTGGGCTAACTCCGTCGTCGGCACGATTTCTTTAAATCATTTGTGGCTACATGCTGGTCACGCACAAGGCGACTTACGCTTGCTATAAATTATCTACTAATAGTCATGACTCTCGTGGCACCGTTTTAACGATTAGCATCAATGCGGGCTTATTGTTGATCGCGCCAAGGGGCGCCTTCAGTTTTTGTTGCTGTTTTTAAGAGCTACAATTCCCGACGTGCGAATAGTAGCAATCCCGACCACCAGTCACTACCACGCATCCTGGCCCTTATACCATACTAGCCTTTACCCGCGGCCCTGTCCGCAAGGAGACATTTAAATATATGGGCTATTCGCGTTAGCCTGCTTATCAAGTTATCTGTTTAAAATTTTGTTTTCTGTCTAGTGCATTTTATTTTTGTAATTGAGTAAAAAAAAGAACTAAATGAGCTGATAACCTGATAGGATCCCAAATGATCCCGAAATTATCCAGAAAAAGCTACGAAATGACCCCCACGCTATCGCGGACGGATCCCGAAAACCATCAAGAAATGCCCCGAAGGGTCTCCAAAAGTTCCCGGAATAGTCCCAAAAAAAACCCGAAATGACAACGACACGATCCTAGACGTATCCAGAGAACCACACAGAAAAGAAACCTGAAGGCGTTCCAAAATGATCCCGAAAAGGTTCCGAAATGACCCTGACGGTCTCTAGGGCGGATCTCAAAAACCATCCAGAAAATATCCAGGAAGGGTCCCTAAATTATCCCGACATACTCCAGAAAAAGTTCCGAAATGGCTCCGAGGGGATCCACGACAGATCGCGATAACCATACAGAAATGATTCCGGAAGGATCCCAAAATGATCCCGAAATAGTCCGGAAATGACCCAGATGGGATCCCGCACAGATCCAGAAATGATCCCGGAATGGTCCAAAAACTGTCCCGGAAAAGTAACAAAAAATCCCGAAATGGCTCCTACGGCATCCCGGACGGATCCAGATCATTCGGATCGGAAGGGTCCCCAAATGATCCCAAAATGGTCCCGAAATGACCCTGATGGATCCGGAAAACCATCAAGAAATTATGCCGGAAGGGTCCCCAAATGATCCCGAAATAATACAGAAAGTCACGAAACGACCCCTAGAGGATCCCCAAATGATCCCGTATTAGCCCCGAAAAGGTCCCGAAATAACCCCGACGGGATCACGGACAAATCCCGAAAACCATCCAGAAATGATGCCGGAAGGGATCCCAAATGATTCCGAAAAAGGCCCGCATTGATTCCGACGGGACCCCGAACGGATATCGAAAATCATGCAGAAGTGATGCCGGAAAGGTCCGCAAATGATCACCTAATAGTCCCGAAATGACCCTTAAGGGGTCCTGGACGGATCCCGTAAACCATCCAGAAATGATCCCGATATAGTCCCGAAGAAGTCCCGAAATGACCTTGACGGGATCACGGGCAGATCCCGAAATCCATCCAGAAATGATCTCGGGAGGGACCCCAAATGATCCCGAAAAAGTCCTGCAATGATTCCGACGGGATCCTGAACGGATACCGAAAACCATCCAGAAGTGATGCCGGAAAGGTCATCAAATGGTCACCTAATACCAAAATGACTGACGGCATCCCGGACTGATCCCGAAATCCATCCAGAAATGATCCTGGGAAGGTCCCAAAATGATCCCGAAATAGTCTCGGAAAAGTCCAGAAATTACCCTGACGGGTTCCCGGACGAATCCTGAAAGCCATCCTTAAATGATCCCGAAAAAGTCCCGAAATAACCCTGACGGGATCCCGAAAGGATTCCGAAAACTATCCAGAAATGATGCCGTAAAGGTCCTCAAATGATCCCCTAATAGTCCCGAAATGACCGTGACGGGATCCCGAACGGATCCCGACAACTATCCAGAAATGATGCCGAAAGGGTCCGCAAATGATCCCGTATTAGTCGAGAAAAAGTCCCGAAATGACCCCGACGGGATCCCGTACGAATCCCAAAAACCATCCAGAAATGATGCAGGTAGGTATCCCAAATGATCCCGAAATAGTCCCGAAATGACCTCGTCGGCATCCCGGGCGGATCCCGAAAATTATCCAGAAATGATGCCGGAAAGGTCCCCAGATGATCCCCTAATAGTCCCGAAATTACCCTGATGGGATCCCGCACGGATCCCGAAAACCATCCAGAAATGATGCCAAAAGGGTTCCCAAATGATCCCGTATTAGTCGCGCAAAAGTCCCGAAATGACCCCGACGGGATCCCGGACGGATCCCGAAAACCATCCAGAAATAATGCCGGAAGAGCCCTCAAATGATCCCGAAAAGGTCCCCAAATGACCCCAACGAGATCCCGGACGGATACCGAAAACCAACCAGAAATGATGAAGGTAGGTACCCCAATTGATCCCGATATAGTCCCGAAATGACCCCGTCCGGATCCCGGACGGATACCGTAAACTATCCAGAAATGATGTCGAAAGGGTCCCCAAATGATCCCGTATTAGTCGAGAAAAAGTCCCGAAATGACCCCGACGGGATCCCGGACGGATCCCAAAAACCATCCAGAAATGATGCCGGAAGAGCCCCCAAATGATCCCGAAAAAGTACCCAAATGACCCCGACATACGCCAGAAAAAGTTCCGAAATGGTTCCGAGGGGATCCACGACAGATCGCGAAAACCATACAGAAATGATTCCGGAAGGATCCCAAAATGATCCCGAAATAGTCCGGAAATGACCCAGGTGGGATCCCGCACAGATCTAGAAATGATCCCGGAAGGGTCCAAAAACTATCCCGGAAAAGTAACAAAAAATCCCGAAATGGCTCCTACGGCATCCCGGACGGATCCAGAAATGATTTCGGAAGGGTCCCCAAATGATCCCAAAATGGTCCCGAAATGACCCTGATGTATCCGGCAAACCATCAAGAAATTATGCCGGAAGGGTCCCCAAATGATCCCGAAATCAAACAGAAAAAGTCACGAAACGACCCCTAGAGGATCCCCAAATGATCCCGTATTAGCCCCGAAAAGGTCCCGAAATAACCCGAAAGGTCCTCAAATGATCACCTAATAGTCCCGAAATGACCCTTAAGGGATCCTGGACGGATCCCGTAAACCATCCAGAAATGATCCCGATATAGTCCCGAAGAAATCTCGAAATGACCCTGACGGGATCTCGAACGCATCCCTAAATGACCCTGACGGGATCCCGGACAGATCCCGAAATCCATCCAGAAATGATTTTGGGAGGGACCCCAAATGATCCCGAAAAAGTCCCGGAATGATTACGACGGGATCCCGAAAGGATTCCGATAACTATCCAGAAATGATGCCGGAAAGGTCCTCAAATGATCCCCTAATAGTCCCGAAATGACCGTGACGGGATCCCGAACGGATCCCGACAACTATCCAGGAATGATGCCGAAAGGGTCCGCAAATGATCCCGTATTAGTCGAGAAAAAGTCCCGAAATGACCCCGACGGGATCCCGGACGAATCCCAAAAACCATCCAGAAATGATGCCGGTAGGTATCCCAAATAATCCCGAAATAGTACCGAAATGACCTCGTCGGCATTCCGGACGGATCCCGAAAATTATCCAGAAATGATGCCGGAAAGGTCCCCAAATGATCCCCTAATAGTCCCGAAATTACCATGATGGGATCCCGGACGGATCCCGAAAACCATCCACAAATGATGCCGAAATGGTTCCCAAATGATCCCGTATTAGTCGCAAAAAATTCCCGAAATGACCCCGACGGGATCCCGTACGGATCCCGAAAACTATCCAGAAATGATGCCGAAAGGGTTCCCAAATGATCCCGTATTAGTCGCGAAAAAGTCCCGAAATGACCCCGACGGGATCCCGGACGGATCCCGAAAATCATTCAGAAATGGTGCCGGAAGAGCCCCTAAAAGATCCCGAAATAGTCCCGAAATGACCCCGACGGGATCCCGGACTGATCCCGAAAACCATCCAGAAATGATGCCGGAAGAGCCCCCAAATGATCCCGAAAAAGTCCCCAAATGACCCCGACGAGATCCCGGACGGATCCCGAAAATCATCCAGAAATGATGCCGGAAGAGCCCCCAAATGATCCCGAAAAAGTCCCCAAATTACCCCGACGAGATCCCGGACGGATCCCGAAAATCATCCAGAAATGATGCCGAAAGGGTCCCCAAATGATCCCGTATTAGTAGCGAAAAAGTCCCGAAATGACCCCGACGGGATGCCGGACGAATCCCGAAGACCATCCAGAAATGATGCCTAAAGGGTCCCAAAATAACCCCGAAAAAGTCCCGTAATGATCCCGGAAGCCATCAAGAATTTATCTCTCGAAGGTACGCAAATGATCCCGAAAGTACCCCGACGGGATCCCGGACGGATCCCGAAAACCATCCAGAAATGATGCCGAAAGGGTCCCCAAATGATCGCGAAATAGTCCCGAATTGATTCCGGAATAGTCCCGAAAATGTCCCAAAATAACCCCGACGGGATCCCGGAAGGATCCCGAAAACTATACAGAAATGATCCCGGAAGGGTCCCAAAATGATCCCGAAATAGTCCCGAAAAAGTCCCGAAATTACCCCGGCGGGATCCCGGACCGATCCCGAAAACCATCCAGAAATGATCCCGGAAGGGTCTCGATATGACCCTTACGGGATCATAAATAAGGTGAAGCTAATTATAAACTGTATGTGCCAGATACCAAAAACTATTGATTTAGGAGAAAATTTATATTGAGTTATAACATTTTATAGATTTTACACCAGATAGGTAGATAAAGGGGGGGCGGGGGGTGTCACTGCTTACTTTGTAAGCCCTCGACTTATTTGACCCCTTGAGTCTGTGATAGTGGTGAAGGCCAGTATACGTAAAGTTATAATGTGTAAAAATTATGAAAAATAATTTCTCGAAGGGGTCGTGGGACCCCACCCCTCTTTCCATGTTCGAAAAAAATTTCGCTAGTAGACTACTGTCTGTGTCCCAAATTTCATCAAAATCCGTGTAGCCATTCTGGCGTGATTCAGTCGCAAAGACGAAAAAATATAATAATTAAATTATAACTGTTCCTAGGGGGCGGGGACCACGCCCCTTTTGAAAAATATATAGCTAGTAGATCCTTCTAGACTATTGGCTATATGTGTGCAAAATTTCATCCAAATCGGTCCAGCCGTTCTTGCGTTATTGAGTCACAAAGACAAACGTCTAGACAAACATCCAAACATCCAAACATCCAAACATCCAAACATCTTAACATCCAAACTTTCCCATTTATAATATATATTAGATTAGATGCCAGCACAGAATCCATAGGACTGCGACTTCGAACTCATACCTTCGTCGACGTTACTTTTCTAGAAGGTCTAGGTGTAACTCCGAAGACTTTCTGACGGATGTTTTTGTCGCGCTATGCTTCCGAGCTACACCAAAAAAACACATCGAAACGTTAGGGAGTAACTATGCGGCCAAGGATGCCGCCCTCGGAATCATGAGCAGTCTAAGTGGATATCATTGCGTAACTCATGTGTGATGGTGGACATCTACATAATTTAAACTTTACAAGGACCGTGGATAAAAGTTTTAAAATGTAGACCAAAATTTGCAGACGATTGTGTTCGATATATTGACTTCAATACTCTTCGTTTCCGGCCTTATGATATAAGAGCTCATTATGGATGACCGCCTTCAGTTTTCAGACTAGTTCGACTATCCCCTACGTTAGGCTAGTAGAACACCCGTTCATTTGCACATGGTTAAAAAATGTGCCTACACATTCACATTTGTAACAGAAGCCATCACGTGTTGGTCATATTTAAACATGGTTGATAGGCTATATCAAATGTGCTTCACACGGGACTAGTTGGGGATAGGGCCGTCAACTTTAGGAAATGTCAAACCAAGAGACTTGGGTGTTGAATGATGAAGTATGAAAATAAAAAATAAGATTTCAGACGCTATTTTATAGTTCAGCCAATAAATTGATTTTTCAAACCCTTCTCATACGTGTTGAAGACATATGCAACTTAAGTGTGAGCTGAGAATCATTTCTAAGGAGAATTTAAACCACTGGAGCCTACTAAAGGATTTTGCATCACTGATTTCGCTTATTCTTTCAGTCAATCGAGAAATAAAATTTGGCGGCGTATATCTCTATTAGGTTGGTACTGCTTTATTGCACACTGGTTTGTGGGGGTGAATTTTGTGTGAGTGTGAATTTTGATCAACAAGTGTCCCCGCATATTTCCATGTTAATGTATGCAGTCTTAAAATAACTAATATCCATTTTTAAACACTGAAGAACTGGAAAAACCGTACGTATCAAAAAATCGTGTCACAACCGTGTCACTCGTATCTTTGTAGTTTTAAGTTAAGTACCGTCTATTGTACCATTTTTCTTTAAAGTTTGCTGACATAACCTTAAAATTTTACGGAAAATCTTGTGAGTCATACCAAATTTTTTTAATGAGCAATTGTCAAAATGTCACAACCGTGGCAGGTTTCAGTATCAAGAACAGAAATTAATAGCTGTAGCTCGTCCACTTTGGGAATGTTTTTAGCTATAAAAACTTATAGGAAAATGATTGAAAATATTTGAAAATCGAATATTTTTTTTTCAAAATTTTGGGTTAGTAAAACTGAGAGCTCGCGGAGAATCGCCCATATGCCCTGACATATAATTACGATTCTTCTGAAGGTGTCTGAGTTTCTTATGAAAGTGTAAAGAAAATTGTTTATAGCACTTGCATATGAAGCTCATGCACTTGCGTATGAAAAACAAATTTACACTAACAAATTGGAAATTAAACATTATTCAAAATATTATGGCACTGAAAAAAATTTGAATCAAAATTTATTCATGAAGAAAATAAAAATGAACCTAGCGAACCAATGACCGAACCGACATATTTTAAATATTTAAAACTTTGCAATTACATACAATTTTGTACATGTATTGTGATTTGCACTTAAATATAAAAAAATTTGAGCAGCACTGCATATAATGAAAAATGCTTTGTATGAAGGAAAATCTAAAACACCCTTATTAAAGAAAAAGGTCAAAAATCAATGTGAATTTTGAGAAACCTATAGCTTGTACTTTGTGTTAGACTAAAATTGATTGCGCTACAAGACTGCAAACAAGTCTAAATAATTTATTAATGCCTGGCGCGATTTACCTCCGAGCAGATTTAGCCCGTACTTATCTTCCAATTTGCGTTGTGCTCACTACGAATTGGCGGGGCGAGATCTACATGTTTTATGCCGACTCCGAATGCATCTGCGCATTTTCACTAAGAAGGTTTACATGGCAGAAACACATTCAGAGGGGCGACCCCGATTAGAAAAATTCGTTTCTAATTTTAAAAACTTTTTTTAAATGTTTGAGGTTACTTTGCCCGGGAGACAAACCTAGGACCCTTGGTGTGGTAGCCGGAGCACGCTACCACCACACCACGGCGATCGCCAAAAATTTAGAAAACTCCAAATAAAAAGTTCAAAATTTTCGTAAGTTTTTCTCCAATTTGTTTTTGTTTTTTGTTTGACTCAAATTGATTCGGTTACAAAAGTGCATGCTCGAAAAAATTCAAAGAAAAATTTCTCGAACTGTCGTATTTTTTCGAAAATGTGTTTAGGATTGGTTTGCATAGTCTCAGTTACTTAATTTATAGAAGTTTTGCCTTGATAAAAAATGTCACTGCTATTTTCCAGTTCGCTGCTGTATATTCGAAAGTTAATGAAGTGCTGACAAATGCTGGATTTTCCTATATCGTGAAAAGAGATGTTAAGACAACCAATACAAATTCACATCAAGTGCTGATAAATATCCAAATTGTTCGTAATCTATTACAGTACAAACTGTTATTTGAAATCATACACAGCTTAATTTGGCAATAGCGCCTAAAGGTATGCATGATATGCAAGTGTAAAATTGAATGGCACAAAAAAGATGTTAACTAAACAGTCCCAGTTTAAAAAAAGCTATGGCAATTTCTGTTATCTGCTTGTACATTAGGGTGGGTCGATTTGCATGGATGAAAGTTAACCCATATCGCGCCATCGATTTTCCGATAGGATTTGGGCTCAGGAAAAAAGTTCTACTACGCATACCCAAAAAAATAATTTTCGAGCCTGCGAAAAAAAATGGCGAAAGGGTCAATTTTCGACCAAAACAGTCCCCAAAACCCAAAAAATATTTTTTTTTTTTTTAAAAACTGTTATCGCCCAGGTTTTTACAACAGTTTTTTTGAAAAAAAAAACTTTTTTGGGTTTTGGGGAGTGTTTTGGTCGAAAAATTTACACTTTCGCCATTTTTTTTTCGCAGGCTTGAAAATAATTTTTTTGGGTATGCGTAGTAGAACTTTTTTTCCTGAGCACAAATTCTATCGAAAAATCGATGGGCCGATATCGGTTACCTTTCGTCCACCGCGTGAGGTTTACGCAACTTGTGAAGTTTGAACAAAATCGACCGACGCATCTCTTCAAACACCGGCGACCAACTAACACACATTTTAGCTTTTCTTTTTATATATATAGATTTTTATTTTTCACACTTCACTATAATATTAAAACGAAATGCAGATTTTCGTTGCTTCTGAAATTCGGCTTAAAAATTGCACATGGAACAACTAAAGACTCTCCTGAATTAAAAAAATGTCATAGTACCTCTAAATCGCGGGCCCCCTCAAAAACCCCTCAGAAATTTGCAATAAAATAATATTGCGACTATAAACTGAGATATAACCTATCCTATATTTCAAGTTAGATCAAACTGCACACGGGGTGCAAAACAAATTCAAAATCGGTTCAGTAGTTTAGGAGTCCATCGCGGCCAAAGATTGTGGCACGTGATTTTTATATATTAAGATGTAGAGTTCCTGAGACAAAGTTAAATAACGCCATGGCAAGCTCGGTCGTCCGGGTACTTTCTTTTGTTTTTCTAAGTTATCAATAATGAATAATTCTTCTTTGCTGTTTTATAAACTTATTTGATTTTTTTTCATATTTTATGACAAATTTTATATAAACTTAGATTTTGGTTCCTCCCAGCAGTTATTTACCTAGATCAGTATTTATACCCACTCAGCATTTAGATGATAAAATTTTGAATTTCCCTACTTATAAATACAATTTGATTACTCTTTCTGCCTAAATAATGAGGTATCATACAATTGAACAAAAGAGATCATCAAATATGAATACTTTTGATGATCAAAAACTGAAAAGCCTTTTTCGATCACTGTTTGGAATCATTTTTGAAGTCCTTTGATAATTAAATTTTAATATTTCATAAAAACCAACAAAGAAAATAATCAAATATGCTTACCTTTGATGATCAAAAACTGAATATAGTTTTTCAATCACATTTTGGAATCATATTTGAATCAAGTGTGTTTACTTTAGGTGATCAAAAATTTATAATAATTTTTAATTAAGCTTTCTGAATCTTTTCTGACTATATTTGTTGACTGAATAATGAATTTTATACTTGTTAAAATTTTACTTTTCATTGAAAATCTAATTTTTTCACATACACACATTTTTTCAATCATGAAGTTCAGAAAAAATATGTATATAAAATGTTTATTATTAAGACATCCTTCAAGACAATGTAATGCAAATGCTGCTCATGCCCGAAGATTTCCCCAACTATTTCCCCACCTTCGGCTTCTCAGAAAATACATAATACTTGGACAATACAAAAGTTGTGAGCTATTTGGCCAGGTAAGTGAAACGAAACTCTCTTGGCATATGTACCTGGGTATGTCTTGAACATCCCGTACCGTGTCGTATTTTAAGATATTGACGATCATAGCTGATGCTGGATGTTGTAGTCGAGGTGTATATCGGTCAAGTTTGTTTGCGAGTGACCTGCGGTTCAAATAGCTCAATGCCGCATGCTTTTTCCCTGATGAAATAAGATTATTATGTAGGTATCTTATTTTGAATTAGATATGAAGAATAAATGCATCATAATCGCATTCAAAAATGATTCAAAAATCTCAACCAAAACGGTTGAAATATGTTCACGAATATGATCAGAAAATGACTGTGAAAAGCAGTCAAATATTACTCTAAAACAATTAAAGTGCATTATACAATGATATCAATTATGAATAAAAAGCGTTTCGAAATATGAATCATAAATGATTATTCAAAAATAATCACATTTATGGTAAATTTTTCTCCAGACGATACATTAATTTTCGAACAGAAAATGCTTTTAAATTTGACCGTTTTTAATCATCTTGGGGTGTATTTAAATATTTTTTGATCAAAATTTTCAAAAAATGCTGGCGGGGTACAGTTTGTTCGAAATTTAAAACAATATTTCACGAAAAACTCAACCGATCGACTCTGCAATTGCTTAAAAAGCTAGAAATAAATTAACTTAAGTACATAAAGACTACATAATTAATAAACCATTTTGTTTGCTTAAAACTAATATTGCTTAAGCATTAATATAAAATATGTATGAATTCAATGCGGAAATTCTGTGCATAGTTTTTTTTTTTTAAGATCTCTTTTCTGCCATTCACTAGAAGCAATCCATTTGTTCGCCTCATTTGTTTATTCACTTCTTTTTTATACTTGGCATAGATTCAACTCAACGCCGCCGCTATTGTCTTCATAAATTCGTATGCTTCCTCGCCCGACTCGACTATGTAATGCGGTGGCATTAAATATCCATAGCGTCCTTGGTCCTTCAGAAATACATTGTAAACGTATTGTGGATTAATGCGTTGTTGCACCCAATCGGCTGAGTTGCCGGCTCGTGCCAATTTTAGACGATAGCTAGTGCCTATACGATACTCGGCTTGATTCAATTTGCGGAAATTCTAAAAAAGGCAAATAAAAAAAGGAAATGAATAGAAATATAGTAAGAATGCAAAAAACACAAAGACCTGTGTAAAAGTGGCCACAAAGAGCAACAAAAAATAAAAAATAAACAAAAGGAAAAAAATCAGTGCATACAATGGAAATCATTTTAGCAAATTGATTTTTTTCTCAGAGATCGTAACAGTTATACTTTTTAAAAATTGATTTTTAATAATTATTTTTTCCAAGCGAAATAATAACTCAAAAAATAAATATTACTTTCCGAAAAGTAACTGTAAACAAAATAAATTCAAAAACAAGTAAGGAAGGTTAAGTTCGGGTGTAACCGAACATTACATACTCAGTTGAGAGCTATGGTGACAACATAAGGGAAAATAACCATGTAGGAAAATGAACCGAGGGAAACCCTGGAATGCGTTTGTATGACATGTGTATCAAATGAAAGGCATTAAAGAGTATTTTATGAGGGAGTGGGCCATAGTTCTATAGGTGGACGTCATTTAGGGATATAGCCATAAAGGTGGATCAGGGTTGACTCTAGAATGCGTTTGTACGATATGGGTATCAAATTAAAGGTGTTAATGAGTATTTTAAAAGGGAGTAATCCTTAGTTCCATAGGTGGACGCCGTTTCGAGATATCGCCACAAAGGTGGAACAGGGGTGACCCTAGAATTTGTTTGTACAATATGGGCATCAAACGAATGGTTTTAATGAGTATTTTAAAAGGGAGTGGGCCTTAGTTCTATAGGTGGATGCCGTTTCGAAATATCGCCATAAAGGTGCACCAGGGTTGACTCTAGAATGTGTTTGTACGATATGGGTATCAAATTAAAGGTATTAATGAGGGTTTTAAAAGGGAGTGGTGGTTGTTGTATACGTGGTCGCCTTTTCGAGATATCGCCATAAAGGTGGACCAGGGTGACCCTAGAATTGGTTTGTTCAATATGGGTATCAAAAGAAAGGTGTTAATGAGTATTTTAAAAGGGAGTGGGCCTTAGTTCTATAGGTGGACGCCGTTTCGAAATATCGCCATAAAGGTGGACCAGGGGTGACTCTAGAATGTGTTTGTACGATATGGGTATCAAATTAAAGGTATTAATGAGGGTTTTAAAAGGGAGTGGTGGTTGTTGTATAGGTGGTCGCATTTTCGAAATATCGCCATAAAGATGGACCAGGGGTGACTCTAGAATGTGTTTGTACGATATGGGTATCAAATGAAAGGTGTTAATGAGTATTTTTAAAAGGGAGTGGGCCTTCCTTCATACGTGTTCGCCTTTTCGAGATATCGCCATAAAGGTGGACCAGGGGAGAGTTTAGAATATGTTTGTACGATAGGGGTATCAAATGAAAGGTGTTAATGAGTATTTTAAAAGGGAGTGGGCCTTAGTTCTATAGGTGGACGCCGTTTCGAAATATCGCCATAAAGGTGGACCAGGGGTGACTCTAGAATGTGTTTGTACGATATGGGTATCAAATTAAAGGTATTAATGAGGGTTTTAAAAGGGAGTGGTGGTTGTTGTATAGGTGGTCGCATTTTCGAAATATCGCCATAAAGGTGGACCGGGGGTGACTCTAGAATTTGTTTGTACAATATGGGTATCAAAAGAAAGGTGTTAATGAGTATTTTAAAAGGGAGTAATCCTTAGTTCCATAGGTGGACGCCGTTTCGATATATCGCCATAAAGGTGGACCAGGGGTGACTCTAGAATGAGTTTGTACGATATGGGTATCAAATTAAAGGTATTAATGAGAGTTTTAAAAAGGAGTGGTGGTAGTTGTATATGTGAAGGCGTTTTCCAGATATCGACCAAAATGTGGACCAAGGTGACCCAGAACATCATCTGTTGGATACCGCTAATTTATTTATATATGTAATACCTGCCAAGATTTTAAGGGTTTTTTATTTCGCCCTGCAGAACTTTTTCATTTTCTTCTACTTAATATGGTAGGTGTCACAACCATTTTATAAAGTTTTTTCTAAAGTTATATTTCGCTTCAATAAAACAGTCCAATTACCTTACCATGTTTCATCCCTTTTTTCGTATTTGGTATAGAATTATGGCATTTTTTTCATTTTTCGTAATTTTCGATATCGAAAAAGTGGGCGTGGTCATAGTCGGATTTCGTTCATTTTTCATACCAAGATAAAGTGAGTTCAAGTAAGCACGTGAACTAAGTTCATTAAAGATATGTCGATTTTTGCTCAAGTTATCGTGTTAACGGCCATGCGGAAGGACAGACGGACGACTGTGTATAAAAACTGGGCGTGCCATCAACCGATTTCGGCCATTTTCACAGAAAAGAGTTATCGTCATAAAATCTATGCCCCTACCAAATTTCAAAAGGATTGGTTAATTTTTGTTCGACTTATGGCGCTAAAAGTATCCTAGACAAATTAAATGAAAAAGGGCGGAGCCACGCCCATTTTGAAATTTTCTTTTATTTTTATGTTTTGTTGCACTATATCATTAATGGAGTTGAATGTTGACATAATTTACTTATATACTGTAAAGATATTAAATTTTTTGTTAACATTTTACTTAAAAAAATTTTTTTTTTAAAAAGTGGGCGTGGTCCTTCTCCGATTTTGCTAATTATTATTAAGCATGCATATAGTAATAGGAGTAACGTTCCTGCCAAATTTCATCATGATATCTTCAACGACTGCCAAATTATAGCTTGCAAAAGCTTTAAATTACCTTCTTTTAAAAGTGGTCGGTGCCACGCCCATTGTCCAAAATTTTACTAATTTTCTATTCTGCGTCATAAGTTCAACTCATCTACCAAGTTTGGTCGCTTTATCTCTCTTTTGTAATGAATTATCGCAATTTTTCGGTTTTTCGAAATTTTCGATATCGAAAAAGTGGGCGTGGTTATAGTCCGATATCGTTCATTTTAAATAGCGATCTGAGATGATTGCTCAGGAACCTACATACCAAATTTCATTAAGATACCTCAAAATTTACTCAAGTTATCGTGTTAACGGACGGACGGACGGACATGGCTCAATCAATTTTTTTTTCGATCCTGATTATTTTGATATATGGAAGTCTATATCTATCTCGATTCCTTTATATATGTACAACCAACCGTTGTCCAATCAAACTTAATATACTCTGTGAGCTCTGCTCAACTGAGTATAATAACTGTTTTCCCTGAGCGAAATAAAAACTTAAAATTCAACCTGTTGTTTTTTTTTAAGGAAATAAAAAACTCAAAATATAACCGTTATTTTCTAAGCGAATTAAAAAAAAAATAATGGTATTTTCCAGTGAAATAAAAACACCTTTGCTTTCCGTTCGAAATAAAAAACTCAAAAAATTACTGTCCTTTTCGAACAAAGAAGGGACCCAGCGAGTTAGGGGGTTAATATACCCGCGGTAGGTATGCCTGTCGTAAGAGGCGACTTAAATACCAGATGCTAGGCGCTATGTAGCGCAACCCTTCAGGTTGCCAGCGCAATATATAGCTTCTCCAAACCCAATTGTCAACCTCACCTATTCACGGCGAATCCTGTTTCACTAACACACGAGGCTCTGACGACGCCAAGCTCCTCATGGACCTTGGGGGTGAGGAGGGAGGGATGACCTGAAGGTTTAATGTGGCCATATAAATCGTTCCCGAGATGGTCAGGCTAGCACCTTAATGGTGCTGTGTTACCGGAGCGTACCGGGTCTGTATCCGGCAAAGGACCATCACATCGATAACACTCCCCAAAGCCTTCGGGGAGCAACCTTATCGCTACAACAACAAAGAAAAAAGGCTGAAAAAACATTTTTATTTACCGAGCGAAATAAAAACTCAAGAGATTACTGGTATTTTCGAACGAAATAAAAATCTCAAAAATGTCTGCTAATTTCGGACGAAATAAAAGCTAAAATATTATCAAATTTTTTTAAGCGAAATAAAAAATATTATTTTCCTGTCGAAATAAAAAACCCGAAAAAGATTGTTATTTTTCGAGCAAAAAAAAAAAAACTTGAAAAATAACTTATTTTCTGGAAAAAAAAAAAAAAATAAATGACTAAAAAGAAATTTTTATAAAAAAAATTTATAACTGTTACGGTCCCTGAGTTTTATGTGTTCGCTTTCTCATTCGTTTATGCCTACTTGTCTTACTTACCAACATTGCACGGCGCGCCACAGTATGCAGCTTCCTCTGATTGTCCGTTACAAAATCTGCATCACCCCACGGGTAAGTGATTGCTTGTCCATAGGCGCCAAATGTAACATAAGCACCCATAACCTCGCGCATATTCAGCATAAAAGTTCGTATCGCTTTACTTTCGGGTTCAGAGAATTTTTTGGGTCCTTTGTAGAGATTTTTGCATGGATTATCTGACGATCCGGGACCACCCCATTGATAATCGAAATTACGATTCAAATTAACGCCATAACAACCAGTTTTACTATCGAAATAACGATTCTTGGCCCAGAGGCGGTCGGTAATGCGTGAAAATTGATAACCATCTGGATTTGCGACAGGCAAGAAATACCAATCAATGTTACGCATGTAATCCGATTCCTTGTCCCACAAGTATGTCAGCTTAGAAATCGCTAATGTGAGCGCGGCGGGGCTAAGCCAATCGCGTGCTTGTAATCCGGCATCGAGAAAAACAGCCCAGTTATCGGGATTGCCATTGGAGAGTCTGAATATTGAAAATAATTAAAATTTTTTTTAATAATGCTTCTGATTGATTGTACAAGGTATAACCTTGTGCTAGATTAAGCATTATTTCTTCCATACGAACGACGTAACAGCGACAACTGAACTGAGGAATCTCAAAAACTGGAAGGAGTAGGTGTCAACCTATCGCTTTCTTGGCTGACGATAGGTCCTTCTGTTCTGAAAATTTCAATATCTTCATATGTTGCGTTCAGTGCATTTATTTCTATGGGCTGCCCGAGTAAATATTATTATCTGTAACTGCTAAGGTGCTCGATAGCAACCTATACACCCTACTTCCTAGTGGGAGTGATTGGGTAGCCTGAATGCCTGTTTAAATCCATTCTTTTGACATATAACTCGCCTAATCTATATGATTATTATGCTCGGGGCGAAAGGCCACGATGATTGCATCAACTAGTTTCTGACAGCTTAAACTTTGCCTAGTTTCCTCCATAGCAGAGTTTTTACCATCACATGTACAGTCAGTGAACCACGATTTTAACAGCGTCAAAGGTGGCCGAGGTGTTCTTAGCTCCGTTATTTAATTTAAGGTCTAATAACAACTTGTTATCTATTCTTTATAATCCCGAGCTTTCTACCCTGTCGGTCCAGCCATATTCTCCTAGCTAATTATTGAGGAGAGAATTTGCTTCACTTTAGTTGGGTTAAAAGCCTGTCCACGATCAGGATATCCAAACACTTTCCCGTGACAAGATCGTTAGAATGTCGCCATTCTGCAGCTCGATAAGTTCAATGCCCTGGAGGAGGTTGTTGTTGTTTTTGTAACTGGAAAAGCACACTCTAAAGTTGAAGGGAGTGTAGCGGATACGGACAGCCCTTTGCTGAATATGAATCTGCAGGCCTGCCATACCAGCAGCTCCGCTTACTAGCCATATTTCGCTCGGGAATGATATTTTTAACTTCTCGAACCTTAGGGTCTGCGGACGAATTTGGGAAGTTCGCCCAAATTGCTCAGAGTTAAATTCCAACCAGTTTATAATTAATAATACCAACATACCCGACTGCCGTTGTGTTGCACGAAAATTGGTTTGACCACATTTGAAAACCGGTCCTTCCTCCCCTCCGTATCTCTCTCTTTTCCAAACTCTTCTCTAGATTAAATTTCTTCTTCCTATTCCTGCTCTATACCTATTCTCTCTATCTCCCTCTCCACCTCCCACTCAAATCTCACTTCTTTTCCTAGTAAGGGACGTGGCAGTGCTCTCAACTTATGAGTCTACCTGTTTGCTCTCTATTTAAAAAAAATTCACTCAACTCACCTCAGCACTTCTAATGGCCGCTTATGATGCGTCAAACCGATTTGCACAATCTCTGCCATATCAGGGTAGGTTTCCAAAATGTGTTGCAAAAATTGTTGTATATCCCCAATATCATGATAACGATTCCAATTCATTATGGAATCTGTAAAAATATCATATAATTTTGGTTATAAATATCCATTAAGTTTGATTTGCCAAAACGAACTTACTTTCTCTATCCAACCATGGCATATCGGCATTACTGTTATTCACTTCCGTATATGTCTCATCGATTGCCGTTTCAATATCGTCAATCATAACATTGTAGGTGAAATCGGTTTTTGCTATGAAATCTTTTGCTTTTGCAGTATTCTTATAATCAATCAAAACATCAATACCATCTTGGTTGATATTCCACACTTCAGCACCTGAAAAGTTAAGATGGAGTAAGATATTGAATAAATAACATAATCAAATTATTAATTACGGCAGTCCACATTTTTAGTGTTTTTCGAGCTGTATTTATAATCAACTAGCAGGGTCTCGGCGTTGCTCGGGTTGGGCAGATACTAATGTAAATAAGAATACACCTTCTTATTTTATTTTAACGCATTCCTTCCCGTTACTCAAAGTCAAGCAATCAGTATAAAAGATTGTATTGATCTTCTTCAAAATGTATCTACCAATTTTTCTTATTCTTACCCTTTATAATTTCCTTATCTCCCCCTCTTCTTTTTTTCCACCCTCTACCTCTCTCCTTCACGAGGAGGTACAAAGTACCAAATCTAACACCGCCAAGAATTCGGGGTACGTTTTTAGCGTTTAGCGATCAAGTCAAATATTTGGGAGTGGCCATATATTGGAGCGATGCAGGAAGGCAGCAGCAGTGCTGTTTACCTGTAAGAGGGCAATTGGCACCTCCTGGGGATTCTCCCCTAAGGTGACCTACTGGATTTATACAGCCATTGTGCGTCCGATTCTTCTTTATGGTGCCTTGGTCTGGTGGCCTGCACTAGCTAAAACTACCTATCTTTAAACGCTTCAAAAGGTGCAACGGAGTTCGGAGCTCTGCATCACCGGGGCTCTCGGCTCCACTCCATCTGAAGCACTCAACACAATGCTATACCTTCCACCTCTTGACCTGGTGGCGAAGGAAATAGCGGTCATCGCTGCTCTACGCATAAGAGAAACAGGTCTCTGGTCAAATGGATCTAGTGGACATGCAACAATCCTGGGCACGAATGCCCCAGTCCCAAAACCGGTGCGCACTGACTACTGCACGCCAAAGAACGTCTTCGTTAAAAACTATAGTATATATATACCATCGCGACAGGACTGGAATACCAGACAACATACGGTACCGGGTGCCATCAACATATTCACGGATGGTTCTAAGCTTGACGGGAAGGTGGGAGCAAGCCTCTTTTCGCCGGATCTGGGTCTAGAGGTCTCTTTTCGCCTACCAGATCACTGTAGTGTTTACCAAGCGGAAATGCTGGCAATACACAGGGCTGTGAACCATCTCGGGTCTATGCCTAAGGATGGTAAACGGGTGTTTATTTTGTCAGACTGCCAGGCCGCATTAAAGGCCCTCGACTCATTTGTCGACAACGCAAAGTCGGTCACTGAATACCGCAGATCTCTTAACGAGATGGCTCAGCACTTCAGTATCAGCCTTATATGGGTACCTGGGCACAGGGATATTGAAAGCAATTTTAGAGCAGACGAGCTGGCCAGAAGAGGCACCACCGGCCATATCCTTCCGGGAAATGATTCGGTAGGTATACCTATGGCCACTTTCAGGCTTCGTTTGAACACAAGCACTACAAGAATTGCAAATGGACTATGGCCAGCCATGTCATCGTGTGAGACATCCAGGCAAACCTGGCCCCCATATGACAAGGGGCGCACAGAAGCGCTTCTGATTTTAAACAAATCAGTTCTATCGTCCCTGATAAGGGTTCTAACAGGGCATTGCTTAATAGGCACGCATGGTGCTAGAATGGGGGTAACGACCTTCGACTATTGTCGCAGCTGCAGATGTACAGAAGAGGAAGAGAGTGTCCAGCACCTTCTCTGTCATTGTCCAGCGCTTAGTAGGCGTAGGTTGGCCATCCTTGGTAAACATTTTCTACATGACCTCGTTGAGGTCTCTAGTTATGAAGTAAAGGCTCTAGCAAAATTTATAATTTCGACGAGGTGGTTAGACCCGCTTTAGGCAGGGTAGGGGTCCTCTTTGAGACCGTATAGGGTATTACAATGGGCCCATTGGTGGCCTAAGTAGTGAGCTGTTACCATAATGTCCAGCTCAGCCCTTACAACCTAACCTAACCTCTCTCCTTTTTTCTTAGATCCCTCATTCCTCTAGTTTATAATTCTATGCTTTATGTTTCAAATTTTATTTTGTCACACACAATTCATACTCAAAATCTCATAACTTAATGAAAATATTTTAGCTGCACAATTTTTGTCTATCATCTAATATAGAGAGCTATTTTTACAATGGAATGCTTAAATTTAATAAAAATTTTTAAATCACTCAATGCAATCGCTTTAACTTTTTTTTTGAATTCAATGCTATGACCAAACAAAACTTCTGCACTTAAGAACGTACATGGCGTATGAGTAACGTTTGCTGGCATACAAAATTTGTCGCACCACCTAGTGGCGCACGTGAAATTGAAAAAAAAATTTTAATTTAAAATTCTTAGTTGTGAAATATGAAAAACTTCGTCTTGATCGAAGGAGCCTATAGCCAAAATTTGATTGAAGTGTGGGAAATACGTTTCCATAGGGAACACACATACAGAATTTGATTTTTATATATAGATTTCGCTGTACATTTGTTTTGTATTTAAAAAAAGAGTCACTTTGTGATTGTACGAGAGAGTCATATATGAGCCTTCTGTTAACCACAAAAGAAATCAGTTTTTTGTATTTTCAAAAAATTCAAACCACATATGGTTTTAAATCCTTTTCGAGTATTTCATAATCACTTGTGATCATTGTACATTTCGTACGAGGGGTCATTTTTGAGTTATCGCTGTACACTTTGTTATTGTAGTTTCACAAAACTACATTGTAAGCGTACGATTCTTCTAACTATAGAAGTCAATCCTTTTATTACGTCTTCGATTTATACATATTTATAATAATTTGTGTTCACTGCACATGTTATTTTATTTTCGAAAAATTCCCTTGTAATTGTGCAAGCGAGTAATTTTTGAGTCTTCTTTTAGTTGCGAAAGTCATCAGCATTTTCTTTTTTTCGAGTTGTGTTTGTAATAAAATTGTGACCGCTATATATTTTGTAATTTTATTGCAAGTGTGCGAGTGAGTCATTTTCGAGTCTTTTTTAATATCGAAAATCATTGTTTTTAGTCTTCTTTGAGTCGTATTTTTGGTCAATTTGTGATAGGTTATTGTTATTGTATTTTCAGTAAATCACTTGGTAATTGTATTAGTGTAATTTTTAAGTCTATTTAAATGCATAAGTCATAATTTGTTTGATTTTTTCGATTTGTATTTGCAATAAATTTGTGATCGCTGTACATTTGGTACATTAGGATAAGCATACGAGTCGTTTTTGATTCTTTGTTTTTACCACTTTTTTATTTTCTTCGAGTTGTATTTGTAAACAATTTGTGATCGCAATTGAATTAAAAAACAAAAACTGTAATTGTTCGAGGGAGTAATTTTCGATTCTTTTTTTTAATCACGAAAGAAATCAGGTCTTAGTCTTCTTTTAGTCGTATTGTTACCAAATCCGTAATCGGTTGAATGCTAATCTAGAAGATCGACTAACAAAAAGTCTGTTTGTCAACGCGATCCAAATTCGACGTAATTTTTTTTTTAACAAAAGACATCTTGTGCATACCCTGCAAAAATTGTTGGATTACGTGTTCCATTTTTTTCATTTTGGAGTACTCTAACAATACTCCTTTGCAATGCGTTACCACCATCAGCCGATCATTGCTCGGGTTCTAATGACCGTGATCACGACACGATGACGATTGAACAGAGTTTCCAAAAGTAAAATATTGCATACAAATAACTGATAATAAAATTCACTATGGTAACTCTGATAAAATGCAATCGCGCAACTGGTTTTATGTATACATACTATAGTATAGAGAAATATTCCATTTGAAAACCAAATCGTTTTAATTCCCATTTTGCACGGTTACTATTAATTATATATACGACACTTAATTCAAAAATATAATACTATAACATAATATATACATATATCTACCAAATAAAATACAAATACATACTACCTACACCCGAAGACAGACATACATATAGCTAAAAAACCAACCACCAAAATTGCAGATATTTTAAGCTCACTTAGGAGTACTTTGGCATATGATCCTCTGTGGATGGTCCATGGAGTACTACAGTGAAAGTACTTTGGAAAGTACTCTTACGTATGTACTCTATGGAATACTCACAAACAAAGCGAGAGTGGGATCACCTACTCCTCTCCTAGGACATCGCAATGTTAATTGGAGCACTTTTTTGTATGAATACAGATTAGTTTTGGAACACTCCTATACTCCTAAAGGAGTATTCCTTACATTATTTATGGAGTAGTCGCGTTTTTTGAAGGGTATTGCTCATTGCACTATAATATTAGCGCACGAAAATTTGCATCATCATCGCCCTGCACTAACCAATTCAAAGCGTTATCAAAAAATTTTTTCCACTCAACTTATTTCACAACTCATTAACTTTTTCACCTCAATTCATGTATTACTAACCAAAATAATGCCAAAAGATCCTCAGCACCCTATTTTCAACATCATTTTCATGGACTTTCCACAATTGGAAGCCGTAATAACGCTGCACTGAGCTACTATTACGATAGCGCATATTTATTTGATATGACGATTGTGGCGAGAAAATATTGAATTGTTTAATATCCGTAGGCACCAGCCATTGCAAACTCTCCAGTGCATCTTCATATAATTCATTTTGTGCAACGACAATACTCGGAAAACCAGGAATACTACGTAGAAAACAAATTTTCGAAACTCGTCGCCGACACGAATGCGTTGACAAATTTAGCAATAAAATTAAAACATTTAAAAGATAATGATAAATCAAGTATTTTGCTAACATCTCGAGTAGATTAGCTCTTTTAAAGATCTAACTTTCACGTCGTTTATTTGGCAACTAATTTTGGAAAGGAAATAAATGTTGGATGTAGCTATCACTACCACAAGAGAGAGAAGTTACAAGAGCTATTATTTTATTCCTTTAGTTAAACAAACTATGCCATAATTTATGTTAATTTTATACAAGAACCTCACATAACGTGTATTAGCGTCATTTCATTGACCCGTCTTCTATTTATGATGTGGATGAATGTAGCGAAACAAGCTGAAACCATAAATTTTTTAGTTAAAGCTCACTGTTTTCTTTTCACATTCAAATTGATTAGTTACTACATCGAAATTCGCGTTCCAATTTACAGTTTAACGAATTCTGTTAGAAAAAGGTCTGACAGGTCTGCTGAAATTTTTGTAGAAAGTAAATTTGAAAAGAAATAAGCAGAGTAGCCATTGTTTTAAGGTGAATGACCTTTATTGGTTTGTTGGTACATATTTTTTCTCTTTCATTAATACGTGGGCTACTTGTTAAGTTTTGTTTCTTTGCATTATTTGATTGTAAAATTATGTGGCAGATCCACTCAGATATTTCATACATCTAAGTCCACCAGGGACGTGATCGAAGCAAAAGTACTGCTTTAGTACTCGTTTCCACGATTCAAAATATTCGATGCTCAAATATCAAGACAGTACTGAGCGAAAAAGACAATGTAAATCAAACATTTCCTCGTGTTAATCGCCCTGTATTTGGTTCCAGTTCCGGTTGTAGTTCCTGCGCCAGTCTTGAGTCTCAATTTCGTTCCAAGTTTTTCAGCTCCGGCATCTTTTGCGTACTCGCTTTCGACTAAGATTAAGGTTTCCGTTTACGATGAAGTTCCGATTTCTGTGTTAGATGTGTTTGGAGTTCGTTTTCAGTTTCTTTATTGGACTTGGTTTCTGTTGGGTAATCGCTTCTAGTTTTGGTTCCAAGTTAATTTTTGGCTCCGGTCTGCTTTTCGGGTTTACTCCCTCTTCACGTTCCTAGTTCGGTTGCAGTTCAAGTTTCAGACTAGCCGAAAAATTTCCGGCCGGCCGGTCCGGTTCATGTTCCGGTTCGGTTCCTTTTTCGTTTTAGGTATAGGGATTGGTTTCGGGCAAGGTTTTCAGGTTCACGTATGTTCTCGGTAACGGCTTGTGCTCCAATTTCCTTTCGATGCTCGGTTCACATTCCGGATTAACTTCCAGTTGAATTGTATGTCTCGAAATCTAGTTTCGGCTCCGGGCTCTCCTTCGGTTTAGGTCTTGGATGAAGTTTCAATCTCAAGTGCGGTACCAGCTCCAATTTCCACTTCGGGTACGCTTCCGGTTTCGGTTTCAAATTTGCTATCGCCATATTGAGGCTCTAGCTATTAGGAGTGGCGAGCTGGAAGCAGCAAGCAAGGTAGAATTTAAAAAAGCAAAGGTTTTTGGCGAAGAGGACAGAGTTGCTTCATAATATAGGACATTTTCTTAGAAGGGTTTTCAATTCGATCTAAAAAACTATTGGGAACCCTATGGGTATATGCGGTCGCAGTGACTTTGACACTACCCTATATTCAAGAATAATCCCCCACATCATTTCTGGGGATACCTCATTAGTGTAGCATCTTGTAATCTAAGGGTACCACCTCAGTTTAATTTAAGTAGTTTGGTAAAAAAAAGTCCTCTCAGTCGTAGAGTTCAATACAGCCAAATAAATTTACTGACAGTGGTGAAGAGGGAAGCTAAGGGACAGCCTAATTTAAGAAGTTATCAGAATTTTTAGCACTGATTTATTCAATTGATCATAAAAAGATGTACGGAATTATATAGTTGGTTAAGAGTCAACGGTTTCACGGACACTCTGTTACGAAAAACTTTGCTGGCTCCACGCGCTACAATTTATCTATCTTATTCATTTTTCCGCTAACTTGCGTAATCTCTCTAAACTCATGAATACAAACAATATATAGGTAATTAATCTACTTACCAAACTTGTCCAAGAACATTTGAATTGTTTCGGTGCGCTTGATGTTCGCGCTACGCCTGCGCGTTGCATTAAAAATAATTTTCCACAATTGAGCGCCATGATAAATTATATAATTCTCATCAAAATCACTGCGATAGTCTGATTTGCGGCCGACGTGAACGCTCGGACGTACGGCACGTATAAAATTACGAAAAAATGGAATACTTGTAAGAATGGTTGTGCGCGGAGCCGGTATTAAATCATGTGGAACTTCATTTACATCGATGGGCAACTCGAGCATAGCTTGAGCTGACGTTGGTGACACCAGAAACACCGCCAGCAAATGTAGAAATAGTAAAAATACTATTGAAGAATCAAATTTAGGCATGTTTAACTATTTGAATATAGTTTTAAACGATAATTAATTAATTAAACTTATAAATTTGTCTAAATTATTCCGATTCGTCCAAACGATCTGTTCGTTGTAAAGGCTAAATTTGAAATGTGCGTGACAATTTATTTTATATAAAGTTGGAGTCATTTGGACAGTGAAACGCATACGAAGATATCAACTTAGTGTGGATTTGTTTCTTTACAATCGGATTTTTTCCATAAGCGAAGTATTTACTTGGGTGCTTTCTTTGAAGATTTGATCACTTGTATATTCATAATTTCTTTGTCAGCATAGTCGACGTTGAGCGTTAATAAAACGGCAATACCAATTTCAGTTAATCGCTGCTTGTATTGAAATTTCTTAGTTTTTTTTCTCTCTCTAAATTTGAGTAGTGGTTATTTCACGCTTTTGTTTATAAAATATTTGAAATCATTATGCAAAATTAACTGATTAGCATATAAACAAAAATTAGCGTGTTACGTGAAATCAAAAATAACTGTTTTAATTGTTACTGCTGTTTTTTATGTTAATAATCATTAATAATTATATAATGATTCATTATGTTGGAGGCAAAATTATCTTAGTAAAGTAGAAGGGACACTTTGGTGCTTTTTAATATTTTCTCTTTGTGACTTTAAACAGTTTGTAATGCACCCTTAGAGAAAGTCGGAGTATACCCAAACTCGGGTTTGTTGTTTTTGGTTGTTGTATTAGCAGTGCTTCGCCGCATTCAAAAGGCAGGGCTTCCAATGATCGGTATTGAGATCATTCATCGGAAGCCCAGCGAAACAGGTCGTTTCAACAAAGTTGGACCGCAGGAAAATTGTTGTCAGAGTCGTTTGTTTTTACTTCAATTATTGAACTTAGCTGAAATCGCGCAGTGAAACAGGTACTAGTCGTCCATAAATTATGCGCTTTCATACAAGCTTGTTTCTTATGAGCTTTTTATAATGGCTAATGTTCAAACTTCAAAGTGAAAATTCAGCAGCAATATTTTTTTTTTTTATGGACACGTTTTTCGCAGCTTTTTGACTTATTTATATTGTAACGAATTCTGGGGATTTCTGATAATTATGCACCTTTGCTAACGTTCGAATCGCTGAACTGTCGAATAAATAATATTCAGTATTGCAAACTGGTCTTTATTTAGATTGCTTTGGGAACACTTGATAATTATACTTCACTTCACAACTAATAGCGTGTTTAAATCAAACTGATTACTGATTCCTCAGCTTGTGATACTTTTATACTCTCGGTTTTCTCATTCGCCCATTTCACCTAAAGTGTAGTTGTTTCGCGAAAATGTGTTCGAGAACAGTTGAGATGCTTGGTTACCCAGCATATGTATATTTGTAGTTTATGCTTTTCTTCTAGCCATATGCGTGTGTATGTGTGAGTATAACTTCTTCTCTTAGCTGAGACTACATATGTGTATGTGAGATATTCTTAGTCGCCTTCTATCTTTCTAAGTGTTGCTAGCTGCAATGTGTACATGTACATAAGAGTGGCTGCTTGCTGTTTTTGTGTTGTGATATTTACTAACAGCATAGTGATGTTAATATTCGCCACAATATGAACAAGGTTTAAAATTTGTGAATCTTCTTTATATTTTCCGGTTTTGTTGCATTGCTTCGGTGCTCTTAACCCCATATGTATGTGTGAAGTTTTAAGCGCAGTGGCAAGTCTCCTAAAATTCGCCACCTAGCGGAATTCCTTTACCCTTTCGTTGCATTATTTTGTTCTCTGAACTATGTCTATGTCTTTAAGTCTATAGGTCAATGGTAAGTTTTTGAAAAAAAATGACCACAATACTCCTCCTTTCGATACAAAATTTCTAAATATCTCGCCACTATCGCAACTTTTCCCCTTATTTAATGCATTGCCATCGGAAATGCAGAAATGAAAATAAAATATCCTGGCACAATTTACCTCTGAGGAGAGTTATGCCGAGTTTTTCTTCCAATTTGCATCGTGCTTCTTTCAGTGTTTTCCAAACCACTGCCGCGGGGAGACACAGCTTAAAAAAACATTTTTTGTTTTTTAAATTTTAAAACCTTTTTTGTACAATTTTTTGACGTTGGTTTTCTTGGAACTTGAACACAGGGCCTGCGGTGTGGTAGCCGAAGCACGCTACCATCACACTACGGCGTATGAGGTATTAAATATGTAGATCAATGCAACGTGTTTCAAAAAATGACCGCAAGATTCCATTCTATGCGTACGATTTTTCTAAATATCTAGAACTGCATTTAAACCCTAACTTCAAGTCCTTAGCTCACCACGAAATTACTACAAAAACCCCCGTTCCCAAAGTTCCAAATCTCGTATGAGTTCTCTAATTATCTCGACCCATGCGCTAGCTAGGGGAATTTACCCCTATGCTGCATTGTCTCGATGCCCTGCACTAAGTGCTCCCTTAACCGGATGAAATAGGGAGGGTGGTGATAGAAAAAACTGCTCCATTTATCTTTTTTAAAGTTTATGAAAGTGGAACGTTCTGATGTAAAGAAATCGGTTGTTCTTGAGAGAAGTGTGGATAGTTGGACAAATGCTAGTGTAAAGCATTGATTGCCAATCAACGCAGTGTAAGAGTTCTGCTCTGTAATCAAGTGGTTGTGTAGCTCAACTCGTTCAGGGGATGGCAGCGCAATTTATACCTTCTCAAACCCAATTGTCAACCTCGTCTACCCGTGGCGAATACTGTTTCTTTAGCTGGCGAGCCCAAGTTGTACATGGAACTAGAGGGAGGAGGGGGCGGGATGGCCTAGAAGGTTCAATGTGGTCGTATTAAATCGTTTCCGAGATGGTTGGGCTTGTACCTTAATGTTGCTTGTTATCGGAACTTACCGGAGTTATATCCGAAAAAGGACCATCAACATCGATAACACGGAGATTGTTACTATCGCTCCACAACAACAAGTTATGGGCTGTCGGTGGAAAAATCTGAAGAGCTATGACAATAGGGCTGATCACATTCAACACGGCGTCTACAGACCACAACCACAATAAAGCAAAGATTGATGACGACCGTAGCCAAGCATTGGCTTCTTGATTTCTTTGAAAGCGGCAGCCACCAATATAAATTACAGCAAATAGTAGCGAAAAATTTAGGAAAACATATTAATTATGTTTAAAAAACGCCCAAAAGAATGATTTTAGCTTTTATTATCTTCTATATTATTTACTTCTATTTTAGTTTTTATTGACAAAAAAGGACGCCACTCACTGTCGCTTCCCAAAAATAGAATTAGGTTTAATCTGGCTACAACAGCTGTAGTGCTGCTCTGTCGCGCCGAAAATAGCGACGCTCATAAGAACGTGTATAAAACTAACAGGGATGCACCTTAACGTTAAGCTAATCGTTTATCAAAAAATTTCCACCGTTTCCGTTGAAACACTTCGAAATATTATCGATAAAGAAATTATCAAAATAAATTGTATCTCGTTTTTAACCGAAACGAAAAGCTTTCGTTAACGTTAAAAACGTTAACAAAAACGTGATACTTTATGTTTGAATTGTGCTGGCAATGCTACAGCCATGGTGAAGCTGTAAGGTGGCAACAACGAGCGCACATACACACACAAACTCTATGTAATTTGTTTGTGTAATTCGTTGGTGGTAATGTCAAAAATACTCTGAGAAATGTTCGTACTGTCAAAATTCAAGAGAAAAGTTGCAATCAGCTTGGCTAATGCTTTCACCTTTAATGACTCCGCCATCAATCAGCTTTGCCAGCATAGTTTGAAATTAATAATCAACATAAACGATTTGATTTCGTTTTGATATGGCAGAAAACGAAACGAAATCATTTCGTTAATTTGACGATCTTAACGTTAATAAACGAAACGAAATGAGTTCGTTTCGTTTATTAACGTTGATTATCGTAACGAAATGATATCGTTTCGTTGGTTAAGCATGCCTGAAAACTAATGTGACAGATGTGGCGGCTACACCGTCGTCGTGAATCTAGTCCGCCCTAATAACCTGCCAGTCGTGTTGGCGTCGCCACTCATCGTGCTGTACATCGCGTCGTCTATTTCATCCGTTAGCACCCTTTCACGGCTGTCTGCTGGCAATTTCGAATGACAAACATGTTGTTGTTCTTGTAACGATAGAAATGACAAGCATTGTGCTGATCGTTAAAATTATCAATAATGGGGGTAGGTACTGGGTTATGATTTCAAGAATGACATCGCCCAACTGAACAGCTATTTCTTTACAATTCACGGTACTGTCCCTGCGACCGATTTTAGAGTCCATTTCCCTTCTCACAAATCGTATTATCTTCTTTAGCTTCCTAAAATCGATCTCCCTATGATTTTTCCAGTTCAACCGTTGCAATTAAGATGCAACATTTTAAAGTACGATCGAGAAGATTTCGTTGCTCTGGGGTGAATGTACTTTGATGATCTAAGGCTGGGTCAAGGAAAGTGGCATAGCCCACTTTTTATACTTTTTTTGAGTTTATTATAGAACATTTACGAATATTTCAAAGAACCGCGTACTATCGTTTTAGAACTGCCATTTTTAACTAAAACAATTAGTACTTAGTTAGTCAGGGAGATGTAGTAGGCTCTGTCTTTTGTGTTCCTCGCTTATGTACTAAAACCGCAATATACTTGTAAGCAAATATAGTACTAAAGTTGATGTTAAGCCAAACAGCATAAGTATGGTAAAAGTATGTCAAACGATATAATTACCAAAACGAATCTTTTCAATTCAGGTCCTTCTATGTGTTAATTACTTACAAGTTAGCTGCTTTAATGTAACTATGCAATGTAAGATGCCTAAATATAGTATAGACAAATGTAAAAGCGAGAAGAACTGAAAAACATAAAGAACAATGGCAGAACAAGGTCAAGGTTGTGCAAAGGGATTCTAAAGCTAAATTAACTGCCAAAAAAGGAAAAGTTTGCATTCAACGTCGGAATTTTTCATGCTGATAATGAAGATATGACTTGTGATGGCACGCAGTTCAAACAAGAAACCAACGAGCGTAGTTGGATAGAAAAATTTAACATCATCAGTAAAAAAAACTAAAAATTCAACGCTTAACTTTATTCCTTTATATAAAGTTAATTTCATGTATGTCCGCACATTTCAATACAAAATAGTGGAATCTTACGCAAAATTTTTGGGTAACTTTTCGTAGAGCGTCAATGGCGAAATTTCAAGTTTTGCGGGCATTTTCTAATTAGCTGATTTTTTTGTGCTAATGTTGCCTTGCGTATGATATTTCGAAATATCTCGCACCGGGCGCCAACTTCCGCAGTTTTCCCTAGTTGAATGAATGGTCGTCGCGTTCTCAACTACTTAAACACTATACGTACGGTTTCTCTTAATACTAGCACCGTGCGACCCCATAGCAAATCTTTTTGTCATATGTGTTATAGTGTCATTGACTCACGACTGTCGAGCTTACGATTTTTCGAAATTGTTGGAGAAGAAATTTCTCGCGAGTATCGGCTTCCCGCAGAATTCTCTATTCTCGTAATATTCGTAGGGCTTGTGAGCTTCTCGGCATTACATTAAATCGCTTTATATGCGATATTTTATAAAGCTTACGAAGTTTACTCGAACACAATGTAGTGCTAAATTGAATGTCGATAAACTCGCGATGCTTACGAGTATTCTGAGATTCGAGATTATCGCGAGAAGCCGAGTTCTCGAGTCCCGAAACTTTTGCTTATGTTCAAGATGAAAACGTGAGCTCTAGCTCGAAGAAATGCTGCGCCCTCGAATGGAAATATTATTATATTAAAAAAAAAAAAAATTGAGCATCATTGGAAAGGCAATATAATGAAAAAAAAAACACACAGACTCATAAATACTGCCAATGCAGTGACTAAGTTGAATATCGGCAAGCTCGCGAGCCGTACGAGTATTTGAAGATACGAAAAACTCGCGGCAGCCGAGTTCTCTATTTCACGAGTTTCAAAACTCTCAGTTGTGTTCAAAAAGAAACCGTGAGCTCTACCTCTGATCTATATTTTAAATTTCAAGTCTCTAGCTCACCGGGAAGTTACTTAAAAACGGATCTCAAATTCCTAATCTAGTATGATTTTTTTAATTATCTCGACCCGTGCGCCACTTATCGGAATTTTTCTCTTTTTGTTGTAAAATAATTTTGCGGTACAAAATTGGGGAAACTTGCACAATATTTTTGAGTAACTTGCCGTAGAGATGGATTATTGAAACTAGAAAAATGCTTCTGAACCTGATGATAGTGCAAAATGAGGAAAAAAAAATTTTGGTAAGTAGTGTAGGAATCGAACACTGAAAGAAAAAGACTCGTAAAATCAACCGAAATACGAGTCAATTCAACCTAAGTTTCTTAAAATTTTTATACATCGCAACAAGATGTTGAATCAACTGCGCACAAATCGTTGATACGTAATTGGCCGTTTTAGTAGGCAAGTAAACAAAAAAAGTTGTTTCATTATACTTTACCCATAGTTTTGTTAAATTAACAATTATTACTGTCGCTCTAAGAATATCAATCAAAACTGTTAATATGAAAGGAATTTCTGTTCTTTTGGAATTACCAGTGCAAACTGTTAAATTAACAGATTTAATGTTAAGATGAGACTAACAGCGAAAGCCGAAGAGACAGAGACTTTTGTTCATTCGAAATAACCAGCGTAAACTGTTAAATTAACAGAGTTCATTGTTGAAATGAAATCAAATCTATTGAATTAACAGATATTTCTGTTCATATGACATTAATACCTGTGGAAAAAATAAAGGCCGGATAAATATATATGTATTTAAACCTACGTAGTTTTTTTTTATTTGTATAAATTACACATAAGTACTTTTCATTTCTAATGATTTTATTGCTATATTTAGTAATATTAATTAAAATCATAATAACTTAAATCTGAATTCAAATAAACAAAACTTTTTCCGAATTACCATCGACAGCTTTGTACGAAAGTATGTTGCCATATATATACGTAAATATGTGAATACATAAATACTCATGCTTGCTACATATATATATATATATATATGTATATATGCTACATACATATTCACACACGCGTTAGTACATGCTCTAGCGAAAATAACGGAACTGCACCGTTTGTTAAACCACATTGGCGTCGGTTTCAAGAACTTTATTTCAATTTTTTCTGTAAAAATTTTCACCATATTGTTATATTATAATTATATTTATATTTGTGTATGCACATTTGATATAAAATGTTTCCATTTTCTTTGAATTTAAAACAAAAATCGGACAAAAAAGTACATATGTACATACATATGTATGTATGTACTTACTAACCGAACTTCAATTGGGCGTACATCAAATTTGCTGGCACACATTAAACATTATACACTTTATTACTTTGTTTTATTAAATGAACTTTCACCAAATTTAACTTTTTATATTTTATTGAAATTTATTTAATTTATAGTTTGAACTTCGTAGTAGTCACGAAACTGATTCTCTCAGTTGCAGCTCATTCTCAATTTCTTCTCTCGCATGTAGAGTTGCCCCACTCGATTGTTTCGAACAAAACTAGTAGTATAAATGTTTGACATAACATTTTAAATAGAGAACTTGTAAGTTATACAGAAGTAAAGAATCAAATCACGGAAGGTAATTCACCACTGGAGTAAATTTACATGTAATTCGGCAAGCTTAATTCTCGTAACGGTTTATTTTGAACCGATTCCAAAACAACTTTAACTTTTATGCTGTCGGAAATATTTAATGTTGATGTTTTTTATTATCTTATTAGATTCGTTCCCGTGAATAAAAATTCGTAAAAACTTGAACAAAATGTTACTAACTTTGGAAAAATCCTGTTCGTTCAAACAAAACTTTTGTAACAATAGTGCGCAATTTTGCATTTCGCTTGGAGGAGAAGTTGCAAAATTGTTCCCGATAAATAGGTGTCCCGGTATCGAATAATGTTTTGCTGTGTTATGCACAGTAAATTCAAAAAGGGGTTTTTCATTTTGTATTGATAACTGAAAAACTATTTTTTTGTTGTTTTCCCAATTTGTGTGTTTTCGATTTGGTGGTTTTCTTATTTTGGTGTTTTTTTTAACAAGTGGCACCATCGGCATAAGTACAAAGTAGTGAGCGCAGTGAGCGTAAAATTCTCTTTGAAATTGACTGTTGTTCACTGTTGAAATGACCCGTGAGATCAGTTGTGTTAATAGAAAAATCAGTTAGATTGATTAGGAATCTGTCAATTTTACAGAATTTTGTTAACTTAACAGCGACAATTTCTCTTCTGTTGAAATGACTAAACTAAATTGTTCGCTTGACATAGAACTCGGTCGAATTAACCATAATTCGATCAATTTCACCGAATCTTCGTTAAGTCAATAACAACAGAACCGATTTGTTGATTTACCTAGGACCATTCCTTTCAGTGAAATACATATTAAGATAGCTTTAGAAAATTCATACAGAGCATTAGATTTTGAAGTAACTTCTCATTGAGCTAGAAACTTTAATCCTTACACATGCATCAGGGCAACGTGAAAATTAGACAAAAGGAAAAAAGGCCGCTAGGTGGCGCACTGGCCGATATTATTTGAACATTTATACGAGGTTTCGATTCTTGGCATCGGTTTTAAAGTAACTTTCCGGTAAGTTTAAGACATGAATGTTTGAGCGTAGTGCAGATGCCAAAAGAGGTAGAAAAAAAACTTTGTGCGAATTACCACCGAGGAGATTAAGGACGAGCTTCTCAGCCGATTTTCGTCGTGTATCTTTTTAGTTTTTCCCACAAAACTTGCGGGACGGGACCCACTTGCTTTATGCTGATCCCGAACGATAACTGCAAGGCAGATGAATTTTCACTAAAATTTCATTAACGTAGAGCGCAACTTATAGACATCTAATGTCTTCTTTACTGTGAAGCTTTCAAGTTTTCTAGATGGACTTTAAGTAACTGCTCGCATAAGCTCAATAATTTGCTTCTAAAAAGCTCTTTACAATAGCTATTTTTTCAAAATAGAAGTTCATCAATATTAAGGGAGTTAAGAATTTTGTATATTTGACGTTGGAAACGTTGCTATAGCAAATATAGGCTACGGATCTGGAGCACCTTTTTCATAAAATATTGTTTTGTCGAGCTCGAGGCCATACAATATTAAATAACACACAAAGAAAACTTTTTATTTGTATATGTTATATATAGTCGTTTTTTTATTTATCGATATTTCGACTTCAATTAGAAGTCATCTTCAGGACTAGAAATACAAAAATACAAGTATTATAATAAAAAAACATAACAGTACATGTATACATTTGACTTACATCGTTGGATGTACCAGATCGACTAATTTAAAATTTGATATGACAAAAACGAAAATAAACATAAAAAGTAAACAAATAAAGAACCGTAATTATAAACAAAATTCTTAACTAACAACAATATAGCATAAAAAGTTAAACTGTGAGCGACACCCATATCATAAGTATGTATTAAATTCCCACCAGGTAAATGTTGTTGTATAACACTCTCAGCATTAATTTTTGCAATTTTTCTTTATCAATTGTCTGTATGCGTGAGCGCATTGGTCTGTGTATGACTTAAAATTCATTCTTTTATCGTTGGGTGTGCGGATTATGTGAAGCATCTCCAAAATATAGCGTTTCGTATACTGTTTTTCTTGTTGTAGAATTTCTACCTCATCGAAATCTGGAGAGTGTCCAGTTGTTTTGCAATGCTGAGTGAGGGCCGTTTTGTTGTCATTAGTGTGGTCCCTATCTGGTACATCCAACGATGTAAGTCAAATGTATACATGTACTATTATGTTTTTTTATTATAATACTTGTATTTTTGTATTTCTAGTCCTGAAGATGACTTCTAATTGAAGTCGAAATATCGATAAATAAAAAAAAGACAATATATAACATATACAAATAAAAAGTTTTCTTTGTGTGTTATTTAATATTGTATGGCCTCGATCTCGACAATTTACAAACATTTTTACAAACTAAAGGCCAAAAAACCAACAAAAAAATAAAAATTTTTTTTGCACTTTTTGCTCTTCCCACAGCAGCTGGTTCTTTGTACTGGAGCGACTCTGGATTTTTTTCCCGACCAAGGTCTTTTCAGTGTAACCCCATTTAATTTGTTGCGTCCCTCTTTGCACTTTTTGTTTTGGTTTGACAGTTGATGGTTTGCTATTCAATATTGGAAAAATAAACTACGGTTTTTGGTGTTGCGTTTTTGCAATAACGTAGCAAATGCATAACCGTGTATTTTGTTAGTGTTCTGTAAAAAATATGCTACGGAAGTTTGCAATGCAATGCTGCTAGACCATTTGCACAAAATCCTGATCTCATCATTATGTCTATGCTTATGGGAAATTTTGTTTTTCTTCTTGTTTTAGTGCATTTTTTCTTCAAGTTTAAGATATTTTAGTGTAATGCATGCAAAATTTTTCTTTTTCTCTTATCCATTCTTTCTTCATTTTTAAACCAAATACCTACGGGTACTGTCTATATGGAAATGAGTACATGCATACATAAAATAAGATACAAATCGTCAACTTGCAAACTCAATTTACTTTGATGACATGCAGTGAATCTTAAATCTTTTGCACGGTTTTCGAAAGCAAGCAAATAAATTTATATTGATGATTTTTTGTAAAATACTTTTATTTTTTTCGTTTTCAATTTCAATATAATTTTACAAGTAGTAGTCATTTAATATTTACTACATTAGACCGAACGCTTTTAATATTTTTAAACAAATTTTCATGCGCTCGATTTAAATTCATCGAAACGGCCGAAATTCACTACAATGCTTAATCTAAATAATAAATAACGCTAAATGCATAAATAAATAAATAAATAATTAGTTAAAATGATAATTTTTCTTAAATTTTTGTTACTTAATTTACTGGCTTTTTATAAAAGCTTGCTTCTACTATGAGTTGAGTTTCCTAAATGCACTCATTTCAATTGTTTCAAATAGTTATTAAATTATAAGAATAAATAATTTTAAATTATTTTAGAAAATTAAACTAATTAAAAGGCACGTTTTCGGCTGGCCCGCTTGCCTTTGGTTACGGCACGCGCCACAGTCTCCACAAATGTATAACCATCCTTGCCATTCTGTTCAATATGACTGGCTGGCAACACGAAACCATAACGTCCAGTATCACCCATTTCAATTGTGTAAGCATATTTGATGCCTGCGAAGCCTTTGGCCCAATCATCCGAACCACCAGCTGCTGGATAGAGTGTGGTGGCTGAATTGCCAACCGTGTACTTGCCACCGGATGTTTTTGTGATGGTCTATGGGGAGAAGAAAATATGATTAGTATGTATAATAATATGCAGCTTGCTGACAAGAGTTTAACGGGAGAGAAAATCGATCAGCCTAGTAACAAAACAAGCCGTATGAAGCCAAAAAACTCAAACAGGCCCTCAGTGAACTTCACAAACAGGCGTCGGTCCTCTATGCCAGCAATTGCCCGGTGAATCCTGTACTCAAAGAACAATACCCAAAACTTGCAGAAGAGGAGCACATACTCCCTAGGGAAACGCGAGTTACTCCAGCTCAACTTTGACCTAGATACTGTAACAGGTTAAACTCTTACCTATCCAGAATCAACCCCGACATACAAAACATATGTCCTGCTTGTAACGTGTCCCCACATGACACCAACCATCTCTTCAACTGTATTGTGGAACCAACGCCTCTAACACCCATCTCATTATGGTCCACCTCTGTTGAAACAGCAAGTTTCCTTTGACTCCCGTTAGAGGATATTGATGACAATTTGTGATCGGTCGCACCTATTGTATAGGGCGAAGCACTGCTACAACAACAAGAAGAGCTAGATGAACTCGTCAGCTTATTCATTCAGACTGTTTTAGATAAGGCCTGTCTGATTAACACGGTAAACGTATCGCTTAAACCACTTTTGCGGTCGTCGGGCTTGGATAAACTTAGGAAAACTCTTAGATGAGCTTTCAACCAAGCTAAAAGAGACGGCCAGGAAAAAGGGACACTTTAAAAAGCTTATACGACTTTCAACAATAAACCAATTAAGCACCAAGCGGGCTCCTTGTTCTGTTTTCCGTAGGGAATCTACGCCTGATGACTCCCAGTTTTGGAGTATGTTCCTTAAGTCTTCAATACAGCTTAATTATATGCAGAAGTCGGACGGCAACTTGACCGACCCCAGCACGGGTACTTTGCTTTTGCTTTGCACGCTATTCAGCATGTACTGCAGTGTTTGCTACAGAAATCAGAAGAAAGCACCGATCACCACTGAGCGAAATCTGCAGTAGGCCTTATCCTCATTTTGGTCTTATAAGTCAGAAGAACCGGAAGATATTTTACCGGCCCCACTGCTTCACACTATGGCACGTACCAAGCCATAATTAACTAGTTTTTTTTAAGCTGCCCCGCCTATGGAAGCAGGTGTAGAGGGCGGCCCCCACTCCGTTGGAAGGACCAGGTGGAAAACGATTTAAACTCCCTTGGTGTGACCAATTGCCGTCGGTTGGCAGAGAGAAGGAGCGACTGCCGCGCCTTGTTGGACGGCCATAACCGTTTAAACGGTTAAGCGCCAATTAAGTAAGTAAGTAATTCTAAATCACGTATCCGCCTTATGGGTTAGGGTAGTTTTTATCTTCAAACAAAATAAACGGCACAATCTAAGGCCCATAACTCCTTCTTCTTGTTTTCTTAAAATTAAGATACCTATGGTTGGTTATGTATATCAATAGATCTCGAGATTCATCCGGAAAACGCTGAACTACTCGTATACATAGGAAATTACAAAATACGGAATCTTATTTCACCGAAAATTTTAAGCATAAGCCTAGCTTTTAGCTACAAAGTAATGCCGGAGCGCAGTAAGCCGGGATTTGAAAAATTAAGGGCAGTTGACATGCTCCGGTTTTAAACACCAATATCCCAACTACAAAGTGTGCTTTCAGACTCGACAAGAATTAATCAGCATACAACATACAGTTCAGGGATACATCAACATGCTCACCGATAACTCTAAGCTTGATGGGAAGGTTGAAGGAAGTATCTCTTCACCTGACCTTTGGCTGAGGATTTATTTCTGCCTTTCCGACTATTGTCGGAACTTTTGCAATCCGAGTAAGTTGTGCCTAGAGATGCGAAACGTGTGGTTATCGAAAACGCAAAGAAGATTCTTGAATGCTGCAGATCTCTCAATGATATGGCCAGCAGTTAAGAGCGCTATACGAGTGCCGATTGATATTGATGGCAATTGTAGACATCATGAGCCGGCAAGAAAGGGGTACGACCACCAACGTCCTTCCAGAAAATAATACAATAGGTGTTGTTATGGTCTCTGCTTAGCTCCGTGAGATCTCAGATACTATAAACAGATGGCCAATGTGTGTTGGTAAAAACTTACTACGTGAGAGACAACAAGGCTACTTTAGTCTTTTTATGATAAAAGACGCACACCGGCTTTACACCCAAAATAAGTGCGGGCTTTCGTCCCTGGTTAGAGTTCTCATTGGACAATGTATGATATGCGCTAAGATAGGCATCGAGTCCTTCCATTACTGTCGCAGCTGCAGATTTATTGGGGAAGAAAAACGAGTGCAACATCCGTCACTAGGAGAAGGCGGTTAGCTACTCTCGCGGAACATTTTAAATGATCTTAAGGAAATATCTGTCGTGCTGTAGTATACTCCGCATATCCCACGAAGGTCCTGGGTTCATGTATCGGGCAAAGCAACATCAAAAATTAAGAAACACGTTTTTTTTAAGCGAGTTTCGACCCTCGGCAGTGGTTTGACAAACACTCCGAGTATATTTCTGCCATCAAAAGCTTCTCAGGGAAAATTTATCTTGCCTGAAGCTGCCGTTCAGTGTCGGTATTATACACGTAGGTCCCATCCTGCCAAGAAAAAATAAAAAATAGCACGACGCAAATTATAAGAGAATGGCGGCCTAAATATCCGCGGAGGTAAATCGTAATAAGTATTTACGAGCCGGATCCGTGTGCATCCTGCGCAACCAATATAAAAGTCTCTTATCAAATATCAACAAAAATCAGCTGTTCTATCAATCAATTAAAACTTACAGCGTGCGCTGCCATCTAGCGTATGATAGCAACTGCCAGTAATGCAGTGCAAATATTCACAATAGTGCCATAGTACAAATAGATTTCTATGTGTGCTCACAATCGTTTATTTTTAAAAAATTATTTTAATAAAATATAGGTAAAAAAAGCTCTACGACCAAAATTACCCAAAGCTCGCTAATAGCCCGAATCTTCATCTTTAAAACCAAAACTTTATTATAGATTTGGATTCCAAATAAGAGCGAAAAAGGGACCCGTACATAAAAACAGCAATTAGAAATAATATACGAGCCGAGCCCGTGCGCATCTTGCGCAACCAATATAAAAGTCTCTTATCAAATATCAACAGAAATCAGCTGTTCTAGCAATCAATTAAAACTTACAGCTGGCGTATGGTAGCTACTGTCGGTAATGCAGTGCAAATATTCACTATAGTACCATAGTACAAATATATTTCTTTGTGTGCTTACAATCGTTTATTTTTAACAAACTATTTTAATAAAATATAGCTAAATAAAAGCATTACGACCAAAATTGCCCAAAGCTCGATAATAGTCCGAATGTCCATCTTTACAACCAAAGCTTTGTTTATAGCTTTGGATTCCAAATAAGAGCGAAAAAGGAACCCGTACATAAAAACAGCAATTAGAAATAATATATATGATGATTTCTGAAAGAAATCTTCCATGCACGAAATAAGGTCGATAGCTAAGTTTATTGAATTCAGCACGTTGTTCGAACCACAGCAGCTGGTACTGCAAAAGTAATATACCTTTTAGGGTTACACAAAATGAGCTGTCGGCAATGTATCGCGCTCGAAAAAATTTTTTTTCGGCCTAACGCCTTCAACATAATATAATCTACTTATGCATAAACTAATTCTACTCACCGTTCCCGCTTGACGCGCCACCCTATCCAAATCCATTTGATCAGCTGTTTGCAAATAATCATATCCCCATGGATACAAAATATATTGACCATAACTATGGAACGAAAGATAAGCTTGGAATGTATCACGTGGGTAATTGCTTATAAATTTCGAAATGTAAAAGGTCTCTGGCTCGGAGAAAGCTTTACTACCGCGATATGTTTGTGAGCAAGGATTGGCTGATGTACCCTTGCCGCCCCATTTGTAGCCGAAATTACGATTCAAGTCTACACCAGGACATTGACGGCCATGTGAACGCATATTTTTACGCCACAAACGATCGGTGGTGTGTGTGTACTCATAACCATCGGGATTAGCCACAGCATGGAGGTACCTGTGTGAGCAAAATACATATGTACAAATTGAAAACGTTACTTTGCTAAAGTGTTTGCTCAAAAGTTTCATTTTGTGTGTGGTTGGCTTACCAATTGATATTATGCATATAGTCAGGTAAATCGTCCCAACCTTCAACCAATTGATTGGCAATAAATGTGACTGTTGCCGGGCTAATCCATTCGCGTGCATGCATGCCACCATCAATCCAAATGCCTGAATTGTTGGCATTGCCATTCGAGATTCTGCAAATTGAATATGGTAAAATTTAAAAGTGAAAAGCGTTCAGCGGAAATGAAAACAAATCCCAAACACGTGCGCAGGTAAACATAATATTTTAGCAACTTTTTTTTACACGCCCACAAGTGTAATAGAATTTATTTTAGCACTTGTTTCATATTATGTTTTTATATATATATATTTTTTTTTTGAGTGCAGCAAATTCGGCTTACTTTAATATTTTTAATGGTCTCTTCTGCAACGAATAACCAATTGTTTCCACCGCGCAAATATCTGGATATGTCTTTGCCATATAATCGAAGAAACCGTGAATGTCAGTAAGACGATGATAGGCCCTCCATGTCAGCCGATGTCCTGGAGTAAAATAAATGAATATAAAAAGAAAATATAATAATATATATAAAATATATCATCCGTTGTCAAGTTTCGTACGAAATGGAACACTGAAGATGGCACAACGCCGAAACCGCCTTGTCTCCAAACTAAATTTGATAAGGGATGACGGAAAATCGATATAAAAAAATTCTAACTCTTACTATGTAGAACAAATTCAAACAAAGGAAAAAATAATATCAGAAGGGTTCTTTGAACTAGCAGGTCCGCAAGCGCCACTCATCAACTGTCATATGTCCATAGTGTTACCAGAAATGTCGAAACTGAAACTACAATGCTATGAAACAACTCTGACCTCTTGGCAAATACAAGAGGCTTTGTAGGACTCATTCTTGCTTTTATATCTTTTAAGTAACTGTGTCATTCCTAGACTGAAGCGCTTATCTGATGAGCCCAGAATACGAACACGATATACGCTCAACCGTTTCAACTTGCAGCCCCCACTTTCTGCATCTACCGTGTCCAAATCTAACTTATGAGCGTTAGATGCCAAATAGCAGAACAGGATATGAACGCTCATATTGAACCTATAGGCCATTGTATTTTGTGATAAGAGTAAATTATTTTACCAAGCCTGATTGAGACATCTACCGAATATGCCCCGCTTTACCAGCTTATTCGCTATTTTACCATCATTTATGTCCATATGACCGGAAACTCTCCTCCTTACCAGTGCCTAGTCTTTATAGTACTTGTTTGCATTCTAGAACGCTTTCATTTGTAGTACTAATATGCGCTTTGTTGCATTAATTGCCGCTTGGCGGTCAATGTAAAAATGTATGGGTCTTGAGCTCAGAAATATTTCACGAAAGGGAGTATTAGGGATATAGACAGTATTTTATTGGAGTGTATGCTGTACGATTCGGGTCGAACCTTTGGGCCTGTGAAAGTCACTCCTTACGACAGGAATAATATTTCAGTCCTCTTTACCTGCGTTGTTGATAGCAACCAGTTCCGCTTGAAAGACACAAAACTGATGTGACAGTTTACACGATCAGCTCAGCTTACCGCAAGCCCTACCCTTTTTATTAGTTTCGAACCATCTTTACATACGTGTATCGTATCAACCGCCATTTTCGCACCCTTGCGCCAATCTTACACTAATACTGTGGCCTAAAGATCCCTATCGAAGCGCATACTCGTCACGGTATCAGATAGTCCCTCCGCTAAATGCTAGATAGGACAGTGTACAACTATGACCGAGTGGCCTGCATCCAAGCTGCCCCGAGGAATTGAATCTCGCTGCATTTGTTAACGCTATTCTCTTAGAAACCAGTGATGTGCAGCAGGGTATTCAGCGCTGCTTACAGCGTACTTTAAATATATGATTTTAGATGAGAGAGCATAGAAAGCCTCCACCAATGGTATTGTATGCATGTAAGAGAATGCGGGTAATTACAACCTTGTTTGGATGGAAAGCCACTCAAAAACTTTGAACTTACTCGACAATTTACGGTCTAGGTATAAGGTAGTCCGATTCCGAAGGATATACCTCCTAGTGAAATATTTAGGAAAATAAATAAAGCATGGTATGTCATGCAGTTTGAGCTGGAAAATGCTAGACTACGGGGTCTCTAGTCTTTCGGGTAGATATGTAGGTATAATGACTGCGAACCAGGCCACCCAACTAGTTAGTGGATGAAAGCTACATTGAAAGTATACTTCAACCAGCCTGCGTTCTTTATATAATCAAGAATATTTGGAATCACAAATTCCAATAACCTACCAAGATTTTCCAAAAAGGGGGCTTCCGAATATTTTAGACGTGCTCTAGCTTACAGAAAGTGATCAACACGCTCTTTGGCAGTTACGTCCTTACAGAGTCTGCAATGATCGGTACATACCGTTATAGTTTTATGGGCGCCGGCTCGGATCTGCTCTGTATACTCCTTGCTCTTCTTACTGTGGTTTTCCCATGTAACGTCTGAGATTACACAACCCGAGTTACTCTTACAATTCTACTTAGCTTTGTTAACGTAAACATTTTGAATTTTCCCTTAGCTAGCCTAGAGGTTATTCGATCACCTCCTTCTGAGCCCTGTCGTGCTCATCAGCCGTTTTATTTTCTTATACCTCTATAGCTCGAAACCTAGTTAATGGATATTTCCAGAGCTTTGACCTAGTATATGGCATAGCTAACGCCTTTCTTGCTGCTTGGCTGTAATAAAGGATATATACCTTGTCAGTTATTTTCCGGACATCGAGTGATTTCCAGGCTTGCCAAATCGCGGGTACTTAGCGTATAAATGACGGATTTTCCCAGCCTTTGGTGGGAGGAAGCTGCGAGCCGACCTCAAAGTGTGCGGCGAATTATTAAGTCTCATAACCTTTCAAAGACTATCCTGATCTTTTCCATGGTCATTCCACCCGGCATTGGATGCATGTCATGAAATATTCAGCCTGGTTTCGGTGATTTAATACTGGAATGAAGTTTTTTGCTGGCCAAACGAAAGGAAACATTGAAAATTTAATTCACTTAAACGTGGCAGGCATCACAGTTTTCATTGCCTACTCAAGTTACTTTAAACTTCTACCGAACTTCAATTCATGCAGACACCGGAAACGCCACAAAGTATACAATAAAATTTCGTAATATTTGTACAACGCAACTTTCGTCTTTAAGTGAGTGCCATATACAAATGGATGCGTTTCCAAAGTCTCACCTAAGTTAGTGGTATAGCTATAGAAATCTTCATATTCAACTGAGGACGCATACTTTATTGTTACTGAAGTGTTTTTTTTATGTTCTTGCCTAGGGCTGGTGATAATTGCAATGCCATTTCTCTGTGCGTAGTTAGACATATATATTTTTTAGAGTAAATATATTTTTAACCAATTGAAATATATGGATTTAAAAATACCGAGTGCTATGAAGCTTTATAATTTGCTAGTTCGAATTCTAAAGTCGATATCAGAGATGCACAACGCCAGCAGAGCTTCGAACACAATCGCAAAAATTTTTGTAGCTGTTGTTGTTGTAGCAGTGCTTCGCCCTACCTAACAGCTGCGACCGATCACAAATTGTCATCAATATCCTCTAACGGGAGTCCGAGGAAACTTGCTGTTTCAACAGGGGTGGACCATAATGAAAGAGGTGTTAGAGGCGTTGGTTCCACCTTACAATTAAAGAGATGGTTGGTGTCATGTGGGGACACATTGCAAGCGGGGCATACATTTTTTATGTCGGGGTTGATTCTGGATAGGTAAGAGTTTAACCTGTTACAGTATCCAGAACGAAGTTGAGCTAGAGTGACTCGCGTTTCCCTGGGGAGTATGCGTTCCTCTTCCGCAAGTTTTGGGTACTGTTATTTGAGTACTGGATTCACCGGGCAATTCCCGGCATAAAGGTCCGACGCCTGTTTGTGGAGTTCGCCAAGGACCTGCTTGTGTTTTTTTGCTTTATACGGCTGAGTTCTCAGGTGCCGTATTTCCTCAAAATGCTTACGGGGATGACTCCTTAAGCCCCTAGACGGTGTTGGCTCATCAATCAGATGTCTGTTGGGATGCTCAGGTTTCTGGGTATTCAACAGAAACTGTTTGGTTAGCATCTCATTTCTCTCTCTGATGGGGAGTATTCTCGCCGCATTATGTAGGCGATGTTCTGGGGACATAAGAAGACAGCCCGTGGCGATTATGAGAGCAGTATTTTGGCAGGCCTGTGGCTTCTTCCAGTGGGTAATTTTTAGGCTTGGCGACCATATAGGGGACGCGTAGCACGCAATCGGCTGGCCAATTGCTTTGTATGTGGTAATGAGCGTTTCTTTGTCTTTTCCCCAAGTACTGCCAGCAAGGGATTTGAGGATTTTTTTACGGCTCTGGATTTTCGGAACAATTGCGGCTGCGCGCTCACCAAAATGTGGATCCTGATCAAACGTCACACCCAAGATTTTGGGGTGTAGGACAGTCGGTAGCGTAGTGCCATCGACGTGGATGTTCAAAATGGTCGACATTTGGGACGTCCATGTTGTAAATAAGGTGGCGGAAGATTTAGTCGGTGATAATGCCAGGTTTGGGGAGGCGAAAAATTATTGCTTGAGTTTAACAAAAAATTAAAACAAACATATCGCTAACACTAAAAATTAAACCATTCTGGCAACAATAGGCTCTTTGGATGTTGCTACTCTTTCGAAACTCTCAAGGGCTACTCTGGTATGTATATTTAAGCATCGTTGGAGGATTTAGCATACAAGTTTACTTTGACACTTGAGCGACACCCCTAAATCGATTTTAGTCCTTGCCAAAATTTATACGTGATAATGTTGAGCTTCGTATTACCGTTTGAAGAACAATAATCTTTTATTTCTATCATAAGAACCACCCTAAGATAAGTACATAGATTCTCCTTTCCGTCTATCGCACTTCAATCTCTATCAGCCATTCCACTTAATAATAAAGTTTGCACTTCAGGTTGACGTTATCATTTAATTAAGGCGTTTTTGAAACTCGAAGTACACACAAAATTTACGTTATTATTTAAACCAAAAAACAAATTCTAGTGGCATACCAAAAAAAAAAACTAACAAAATATATCCCCAAAAATACCAATTTCACCCTTTCTTGTATACGCTGAGCGCTAAGTGTGAAACGACACCTCCCCATTTAGTGAGATGCAACTAAGCCAACATTTTTGGGCAACTTCTTTCGTGTTGATTCTTGATGAATTATTTATTACGCCCAACAATTTGTGGCGTCGCATAATCAAACACATTCAAAAATGCATTAAAATTTAGAAAACCAACACTTCTCATGCCATAGCAATGCACATAGGGCGGGCGGGCTCAGTTACCAGCAACACCTTAAGGTGGCAGTCAGGTGAATAAGCATTGCATTTGGCTACTTCTCAAACCTGAATCGTTTGACTAAGTTTGAATTTATATCGGCGTTACTAACGGCTCATCAGCAAAACACTTTCAAAAGCACCATCTATGCGCCGCTGCGCTTCAGCATGTCTGAAGTTTAAAAGTTTAGTTTGAGGTCGTTGATGAAAAAGATATAGACGAGTAAATGCAGCAACCCTTAAAATACTCAAATTGTGTTCATTCAATTTCTTATTATAGAAGACAGAAATATTGCTGAGTTTTCAAAAAGTTTAGCTTTTAAAGCAACAGTGCACTGCACAAGGTGGCGCGACAAGTGATCAGCTTTCAAGTCTGATGTTCCTAAGTGACCATTAAACTTGGTTAAAGTAAATATTTTTCTTGAGCTCCTGATATTAGAGAAAAATTACAAAGTTTTCAAACGGCGATTTTTACTAGGACATGTTTCTGCATTTCACTTCTTCATTAGTTAGGTTCTCGGGAGCTGAGTATTGAACTCGAAATCTGCAACATTCATACTTTATGCTAGTGTAAAGGCAGATGGCTTTATCCAATCCAGGTCCATTTTAGGTCCATACTTATTCTATATGCTTCTTAAACATTATTGTGTGGAATAATTATAGGCGCGCTCCAAGAGCTTAGTAATATTGGGTTTATAGCATTGCTTTTAAAAGCAGTACTTCCGCTGTTCACTGTTATAGCAATATAGAGACATTTTATTTATTTACTCCATACAATTTCCATACAATTTCTTGCTTTTTGATTTAGCCTTTTGGCCGAGATTTAAGAAGGCAAATTTAAACTTTCCTTTTCCTTCGTAAATGTTTTGAAAAAAAACTCGACTCCCTGAAGTAGACGAGAAAGCGCCGAAACGCGTATGAAGATAAAGTTAAACTTAAACTTTCTCTTATAACTTACAGGTCGTATTTTCAAACTTGATCACCCTGTGCATGTGTACAATATGCCGTAACAACAACAACTCAACTACTAGCTACATAAAGTCAATGTAATAAACTTTGAATCGAGTGTGAATTTGTTGCCAATGACGGCGCCAACATGTCACACATTTACACGCTTTTACACTCTCAGCAATACATTAACACCCACCCACACTCATGGCGCACAGTTTTTCACCTGCTTGCCCTGTCATCGACGTGCAAGTGTCTCTTTAACCGTAGCCAACTAAACTTTTTTATTGTCCTCTGAGACGTGTTGAGTTTGAATTACTGCACAGTTTTTTCCCCGAACGTCACTTTAGCTGCGCGTTCCCTTTTGCTTATAAAAAAAACTTTGATAGAAAATTTTATTAAACTTACCCTTTCGATTTTGGAAAGATGCAATTTCTGCTTCGGTGGGATTTTCCGTTTCGATGACTTCTTGTAGATTTTCGATGAGAACGATTCGTGAGAGATTTGCGGCGCGCACATGCTGTGCTGCTTCGGTCAGCACTTGTGGTTTTAATAAATAATCAACTTCTTGTTTTACCTCCTTCCATAATTGACCGCCTGCAGGTGAATTCGAGATGTGAATGTGTTTTTATGGTGGGAACGTTAATTGTTGGTTTGGTAATGATGATCCGTGAAAGAGAAGAAAAGTAAAAAGTTATAAAATTAAAAAATTTGTAGTATAATTAGATATAAGCAGCATAAAAACTTTTTAAATTATTTTGTTTTAAGTTAATGTGGTAAATTAGCTAATTCTTAATTTAATACCCAAAGTTACTGATTTGTTGTTAAATATGCCTATCAAAAGTGTTTACAAAGCTACCAATCCCGTAAAAAGTCATTTAAGTTCATTGACTTTGAAATATGTTTAATTTTTAGCCTTTCTCTAATTTTTGAGTATGTAAGCGGTCTAGAACTGATAATTTTTGGCGACAACTTAGTGTTTTGAATCTGTAATCTCACTTGGAAAGGAATTTTCTTTAGGGAAGCGGGTGTGAGATGGAGCAATCTCGTATCCTGCTATCACACTAAGCACGTGTGGCCTGAATGGGACGCGAGACGTACAAGAAGTCTTCTTCTTCTCAGAAGGGGTGACATATCTCTGGCGGTTGGACTTATAACCGGCCACATAGCAATCGGGAAGCATGCACAACGGCTGGATGCTCCTTATAATGATTACTGCAGCAGCTGCAAAGACGAAGAGGAGATAGAAACAGTCAAGCATTTTCTGTGCAGGACAGTCGCTTTGGCGCAAGAGGAAGAAATCTCTGGGATCTCCCTTCTTTGATGATCTTTGTGATCTGGCTAAGTTGGAACCTAAGAAATTCCTGACATTTGCTGAATCGACCTGTTGGTTTGAGTAGGGGAGAGATCCACTTGGTATCACAATGGGACCTTTTGGGCCTAAGTGCACTGGTGCTTGCACCGGTGGCCACTCTAACCTAACCTAGTGTTTTGAGAGGTTTTCCCATGGCATATTGAAAAAAGGAGATTATAGCATTCAGCATCCTTCCTTCCGCAGCCGTGTTATTTTTATTTCTGTCTGCCGTTTCCTTCCTACTCCGTTTTCCATTTCTTTTGTGCTTCCTCCTGCTCTTTCTTCACCTCGTTTCCTTTCTCTACATCAGTGGTACCCAAAATTGAAATTGTGGCTGTGTAGGTAAAAGTAAAACATTCGTAGGGGTAGCGATTTAGTCGTTGATTGACGAGCAACGAGGCAAGATGTATGCTTGCAGATTTATTAACACTCAAAAAACAATTCACAAATATGCTTGCTTAAATAATATTTTATTGCTCGAGTCTAACAAAAAATTTAAGTAATATAAATTGCTAACATAAAACAATTAAACAAACTCTTCTCATGAGCTTTTGTTTGCAAAATATGTTTTTTGATAACAAATAAACAATATTGCTACTGTGGTTGTTCAGCGACTATTAAACGAAAGAGAATTTCAGGATTACCAGAAATCACAATTTGTTCGTTATCTCAAATAAAAATTGCCTTAGTTAGAACTTAAACCTGCCTCCAACTGCACTTTCCGACTGAAAGGAGATCTCCATTTCCTCTCTTGCCAAGTTCAGGTTTTGATAGAAATGGGTTACGTGAAGAGAGCATTAATGGGGATATCCCACAATTATACTCAAAATCATATTTGTGAATACCCCAGGTAGGAGTTCATTCGTCCAACCAAATACATCCTAATTAGTCTTCAATAAACCCCTTGCTTTCCCATACGAACTCAAATAGGAGCGAAAAACCTATCTACCTGCTTCGGACTGTGGAATGACATCGTCAAAGTGATGAATCGATTCCCTTTTCTTATCATCCTTACAGCTCCTGCAAATAGATATTGTTGGTATATGCCATCGTCGAAGCATCAGCGATAGTGATAATTACTCTTAGTAAAGACTTTTTAGTCTAAGAACTAAAATAGTTTCTTTCCTATACAAACACGCGCATAAGGACGATGATTCACACAAAGTGCCTTGCTCTGTATATTATTCGTGCGTGCATTCTTCAATTTTTCTTAAGAGACGATTCAATGATGGTCTTACGTCCACGATTATATTCAAATTAATTTTGGATCCTTTTCTGGCTATCTGATCAGCAAATTCATACCCTTCAATATATCAGAGAACCAAGTAAAGGCAGATATTAAGAGGCCCTATGAAGTCGAAGCCGTCTGTTTATATTGTAATTTCCCTATCACTGTCTGATCTCAAATTCTTCATTCGAAGTATGCCTTGGTTCTGTGTCTGGAAATCAACATTTTCCGTATTATAGTGCGTGTCAGACGTTGGGTCAATTGCCATCTAATATTGCTGCATGCCCGTAGTAGGCGGATTTCTACATATTGGACTGTCTCAGTCTAAGAGTCACTTTTGCGGTCCCACCCTTCACAAATATACGCACAGGAGCCAAGAGAACGACGACATTCAATCTTTCCGGGGCCTACTTCCCATTGCACCTGACATGTCTAGATAGTTGATTGCTCTTTTTCTCTAGCGCCAACCAGACGTGTAAAAAGGAGAGGCCAGAGCACGCCTTCGAGAGATTCACTTGGTAAAAGTCATCCCACATTTCGAACCTGTGTCCAAAGCTGCGTTGACCACCCTACTTCTGAGTGCATACCCATATTAAAGATATTTTTTAGTAAGCTGCCTACATGCGACGAAAAGTAACGTTATCCATTATGTGCGGATCAAAAGTCTATCCAATGCTTTAAGCTTAAAGGAGGGCTTTTTGGGCTATATTCTTTCGTTTCTGATTAGTTTAGCTAATCTGCCTTTGAAATGAGAACCATCTTACAGACGTCTTCAAAAGCCAAAAAAGTGATCACAGGATCGAATAGAATAGAAGCTCATTGAACAAATATCTATTGAGGCTACCACTTAGAATTGCTGCCTAAGAGCAATATTCGAAACGAGGGAAAGGAAGTTGAGTTGCTGGCTGGCAGGAAGCATACGAGAAAGTGTTTCGAAAAACTTTGATAAGTTACTGATAGCTTCAACAACGCCTCGAATTACCAGAACAATGAGTGACATTTAGAGCATATCTGACATATGAAGGAAACATTTATCCTCCTTGGTAAATGCCGAAAGACAGGAAAATAACATAACCTTGATATTCCGGCTGACGAATGACTAGAAGAATTTATCACGTGTGCTACCCAACATGCGGTTCTGTCGAAGGTAATTTGCGAGCTAGTTGGACCTTGACAGTAGGCTTTAGGCCTTGTTGCACATGGAGCAACTATGAATGTGTCAAAGGCCTTTGAGTAACATCATCCCTTCTTCCCATGATAAGGAAGGAACTCCAAGAGATAAAAAAAAGTCAAGCCGATCTATCGTGTGCTTACTTCATCTTCGAGCTTCAAAAAAGTGTGGCTAATAAAAATCCAGCGGTTTCTCTGCGGTATTTAGGGTCTTTAGCTAAGCGAAAATTTATTTCGATGAACTCTACGACACCTAACTTTCTCTCAATCAATTTTGTTCAATGTTTGATTCTGTTTTGTTTGTACCGCTGCTGCTGTTTTCACTTGATGACCTAAATCGTCACTATTTGCCATTGTAGTCTTACCTACAACAAATTGTAATTGGCAAAAGTTAATTGAGATTGGAAAAAAGGTAATCCAGCCACCTGCGCTCCTTCAATTACGTACTTCAGTAGTTTGCGCATGCGCATGAGCTTTTGCCAAGTTATACAAAAAAAAAGCAATTTTTATTATCTTATTTTATATTTTATTTTGTACTTAATTTCACTTTAGTTTCTAATTTGACAAAATGATTTTGTATGCTGCAGCATGTTGCTCTGGCTACTTAGCTCTTGTTTTGCATACAAAATTTTGTTCGCGAATTATATTTTGAATCGATAACAAGGGAAACTGTGCCCATTAACAAACCTACTTAAGTAAAAGTGAATTTATTCGAAAAAGTGCAGTGCAAAAAAATGTACATAGATGAGAAAAAGTAAGATCTTATGTAAGAAAAATTTTAGATAAAAATATTAAACTTAACAAGGAAAGATAACAAATTAAAAAGTAAAACAAAAATGTATCCGATTTTTTTTTCTGCGAAATGTAAATATTTAACATCGAGGTCAGCCAGTTTTTTAAAAATAATGTTCTATAGGATTTAGTAGGTCGCTGAAGAAATACATATTTATGTAAACGAGCCTGACCTGTGCGCATCTTGCGCAACCAATATAAAACTCTTTTATCAAATATCAACAGAAATCAGCTGTTCTTTTAACTTACAGCTCGCGCTGCCATCTAGCATACAATACAGCTAGCAACTGCCTGTAATGCAGTGCAAATATTCACAATAGTGCCATAGTATAAATAGATTTCTTTGTGTGCTCACAATCGTTTATTTTTAACAAATTATTTTAATAAAATATAGCTAAACAAAAGCACTACGATCAAAATTGCCCAAAGCTCGCTAATAGCCCGAATCTCCGTCTTTACAACCAAAACTTTATTTATAGATTAGCAATTAGAAATAATATATATGATGATATTTAACGTAAAGAATTTTTCAAGGTTCCTGCATATGCTCATTTCTGTATAGTTTGACTGGCATATTCATACTACGAGTACAATGCATAAAACTAAGAGAGTGTAAGTTCGGGTGAAACCTACCATTTTATACCCAGTTGAGAATTTTGAATGAAACAGTACTTTCCTGCTTAAAAGAGAGAGATGGATCTGCGCTACTTCAAAAAATATTTATGTTGTTGAATCTCGTTTCAAGAGTTTAATATTTTTGTGCATAGCATTACTTACATACATATGTATGTAGTTTCATTGGTTTGAGATATATCGTAATTCAAATACTAAATATGTGGACGAGACTCTCAACACATTTTCGCCGATTTTCACAGCAGACACTTAGGCCCACTTGAAGAACGGCACATTATTTTTTTTAGCTCAGAGTTAATTAAAAAAATTTGTTAAAAATGTATGAACTTAACCCCTCGTGTCAAGTTAACTCTGAGTTAAAAAGATAACCTGCCGTTCTCCAAGTGGACCTTATCACCATAAAAGCAATTTTTTTTCAGAGAACGTTTTTAATAGTTTCTTTTTTTTTAAATTTTCAAATCAAAAAGTCATGAAAGTAACTCCTGTGAGCTAAAGAACATATATGTGATTTTACTTAAATTTTTTTTATCATCTGCCGAATTTAATTAGCGAGATATGCTCATATTGGTTTATAAAATTGTTTTTTGTTATTGATATTAGAGAAAAATTGCAAAGTTTACAAACGGCGATGGTTACGAGGACATGTTTCTGAATTTCACTTCCTCATCAGCTAGCTTCTCGGGAACTGAGCATTGAACTCGAATCTCCCAACATTCATACTTCATACTGGTGTAAAGGCAGATGCACTTAACCACTCAGCCATATGAATGCCCCGCTGCTCGCTTTGCAATTGGTCTCTAAGTATTGCCTCTTTGTTGCTATTCCTTTTATTCACCATTTAGGTACATACTAATTCTGTATCTCAATTGTGTGGAATGTTTAAGGCGCACTTTGAAAGCTTAGTAATTTTTTTTTGGATTTTTACAGTATTTGCTTTAATAAAAATATTTTTAATTTAATTTTAAAAGTCAAAAATAAAAGTTGACTTTTATTATAAAAGTCAAAGGTAAAAGTTATAGTTTGACTTTTACTATAAAAGTAAAAAAAAAAGTAGAAAGTTGACTTTTATTATAAAATTTAAAAATAATCGTTAAATTTTTTTTCGATTTATGGCGTTAAAGACCTAAAATGAGGTATATCTTTGCAAACATTCTGGTTCAATTTCAAGAGCCTCTAAAGAAATGTAAAAGGCCAGCGCTCTCACAACTGGTTTCGCAACATCGGGCGATGGCATTTATCCTTATGTATATCCAAATATGGAAAGCAGTTATTTTTTAAAGTTTTTTTCATATATTAGATCATATATATTTAAAGGTTTTTCTGAAACCGTCCTTCCAGCTATCTAGTTTGCGAAAGCAAATTTTGAATTCTAAAACTCTTTTTTTTTATTTCCGAATTAAAGTTTCGGCTCGTCTAAATCAGTCTTGGGATTCGTATTACACTCGGATACTTCTTGAGGCAACAGAAACACCATATTATGAGGTGTGGTACTGGTTGTGCATGCGGTACCTAGATCCGAATATTATTCAAACGATGAGCGATCCAGCTCTTACACTGAACTCTACATACACTAAATTGGGTTTCATTAGTTTTTCTCTGTTAAAAAGAATGAGTTTTCTCAGCAGGAGTGCATATTATTAAAGTTTTAGCATGAGAATATTTGCATATATGTATGTGCCATGTGCAGACATAGCATCTAAGATGATATAGAAATTTTAACAGTTACTTATTTTATTATTTTTTAATTTTAGATTATAAAAAAAAAACTCAAATGACCTTGAGCTTCGTGGCTCACAAAATTTACATTCACCAAACATTTTTTTTTTGTTCAAAGAAAGTTTCTTGATTTTTTCCACATAAATGATGTAAAAAAGCTCTAAAGTATACTCCGGAAATCAAATTGTCAAAAATCAATGCGGATTTTCAGTGACTTCAAACTTGTTGTTTACCAGATTACATTGTTTGGATATCAAAACTAGAAACTCAAAAATTTCTGAAAATTTTAAGCACAAATTTCAAAACTTTAATAAAGATTTTTAAAAATTATGAGAATTAAGTTTTCAAGCTTGTTGCCAATATTTTTTAAAATGTCTGAAAGTAGAAAGTACACATTCATGCGAATGTTTCAAACATTTCTCCAATTTTCGAATTTTTCAGAAATGTTTTCAAAAACGCATAAAAAAAAATTTCTGAGTATTCCTGGATTAGTTTTGGAAATTTTAATGAAGATGTTTAAAAATTCCTCTGATTTAAACATTTTTCCGAAATGAGTTTATATGGATTTCAAATATATCTGAAAGTTTTTGTTGCAAATTTCGAATTTTTTATTGAGATTTATAAAATTTCGAAAATTTGGAATTTCTTTAAAAACGAACGACGAAAGTGGTTTGCATCGTTTTCGAAAATGTCCGACAGTTCTTAGTGCAAATTTCGAAATTTTATAAATTTCTCGAATTTTATTTTTATTTTTATTTTATTGTATTATTCTTTATTCAGTCAATGATAACAAAATCTTACAGACTAGAAACATAAAGATATGTATGTACGAAAGAATTTAAATCTTAGAAACTAGACATGTATTATGTTAATAAAGAAATTAATTAATGATTAAATATACGAAATTTGCTATACATAAAAGGAAGTAATCCTGGAGGCGAACAAAGTTCTAGACATTGCAAAGTCAAGATCTAGCTTCATGTAGATATTATTAAAAGCTTATTAACACCTCTAGTAATGGGGGCAAAATTATGGCAATTAGACCTAACTGGCATGGCGTGAAATGGGTAATAAAAACGAAGTATTCTATTAGGGACTTTGAAACGTATTTGCTCAAACAAAACTGTACAGTCAATAAGTTCATAGGTAAACATTAAGGACTGTATAGTTCGCATACTAGCAAGAGATTTCAAGTTTATAGGCAAACATCGGGCATTATAAGATGGAAAAGGATCAGCGAAGTTAAGCGGTTGGAGAGCAAAACGAGTAAAACTCCGTTGCACACGCTCAATCCTGTCGGAAGAAGCATAAATTGGGTTCCAAATATAGAACGCGTATTCTAACTTCGTTCTAACAAGGCAATTATAAAGGGATTTCCTTGTATAGGGATCTTTAAAATCTTTCGCATATTGCTTTAGAAATGCCAAATTGGAATAAGCTTTAGGAATTACTAAGTTCACGTCATTAACAAAGGTGAATCCAGAGTCAAAGAGAACCCCAAGGTCAGAGAATACCTCGACTGTGGACAGCTGATTATTTAGAATGGAGTAACTTGTATTGATTCTATTTTGAATTTTCGACAGGGTCATATGAAAACATTTATTGATATTGCGAGCCAGATTATTTCTAACACTCCACTCAGTAAGATTGTTGAGTTCAATTTGTAGCCGACAAACGTCGGACAAGCAAGTAACTCTGCAAAAGAGCTTCAAGTCATCAGCATAGAGTTGTGCATGATCGAAACAAGACCTAATATCGTTTATAAACAGAACAAATAAGAACGGGCTAAGAATAATGCCTTGAGGTACTCCGGAGGTGGTCACGAAAGAGTAGGATTTCGTGGTACCGATTTCAACAAACGATACTGTTGGTGAGGTATGAGCTCAACCACATAAGGAAAGCTGAATGGAAGCCTAAATGACCAAGCTTATATAATAGTATATTGTGTGAGACTGTACCAAGGGCTTTCGAGAAATCAGTATAGATTGTGTCCACCTCAAATCCATTCTTAAAGGCTGATATACAATATTCAGAGAACACAGCAAGGTTGGTAACTGTGTAGCGACCACGGACGAAACCATGTTGATTTGGATCAATTATTTCTTTAAAGCGAAAATTATTTTATCTTTCACAATTTTTTCGAAAAGCTTTGAAAAAGTAGTTAGTTTAGATATTGGTCAGTAATTTCTGACATCATTTTTATTACCAGATTTGTGAATAGGCGTAATTGAGACCACCTTACACTTATCAGTTTTGTGTGACATTTTTAAGGCAGAAATACCAATACAGATATCTGACTCTGTAACAGACAATTCTCCAAAATTGATAGATGTCGAGTTAATATCATCGTAATATAAAGTATGTGTATTAACCGCATCGCCGAGTTGGATTTGGAAAAATCCGCATAAAGATTCACAGTGTCCAACAAACTAGAAGAACGAACATTATCTAATGTCAGCCTTTCCTGGACCGAATGTAATTCCAAAAGGCTTTGGGGCTTGACTGCAGCTCATCTTCGTAACGCGAAATATAGTTATTATAAATAGTTATATCAGGATCGTTTTCTGGTACAACTTTCAAAATTTTTATGAAGACCTTATAAAATTTTTGGTGTTTCGAATTTCTTCGATGAAGTTTTTTTTTGATGGTTTACATAGTTTCACAGAAGATCTGAAAATGCTAAGTGCAACCTTTGAAAGCTTTCATGATTTTTTTTTTAATTTTTCGAGTTTTCGAATTTTTTCAAAAAAGTTTTTGAAAATGGTTTACATATGTACATAGATTTCGAATATTGCTTACAATCCTTATTATAAATTTTGAAATCACGAACATTTTTACAATTAATAAATTTTTGTCTTTAAATTAACGAAAAAAAACAAATAAAATAACTAACAAAATTTTCAAATTAATTTTGTTCCTAGTTTTTTCTCGCCGCTGTAGAAATGTTTAAAAAAACTTTGTGGAAAATTGACTTTTTCCATCATAAAGCTTTGCTGCTAAAAATTGGGGAAAAACAAAAAAAAAAAATTAAATTCAAAACAAAAACAATACAAATATTTCTACTTATTTTTGCATGTATGTATGTGTGTAAGTTCGCTTTTGATGTCCTTGACAGGGTATATATGAAATACTTTGTTACATACTAAGTTATTCTAACTATTTCCATTTCATATCTAAACAAAATAATTTAGCGCGTCTTTGTGGCGTCATCCCAAAATTGTTTGAGGCTGCCAAGCTATTTCATATCGAATGTTTTACCCTTGCGTCACTTTTTTTCACTTCTCATTTGCCGTAATTTTTCCCACAAAGTCAGCATCAAAACGGCCGACAACTTTCTCAATACCTTTTGGTCCTGTTTAGTTTTTGCATTTTATTGTTGTTATTATTCTGTGGAATTAATTTTTGTTGCAACTGTTGCACATTTAAATGGTCGTTTTAACGTTTATACCAGCTTTTTATCTGCACAATTGCTTTGCATTTAAAAGATTACATTGTATAAGTGAGGTATGTACATACATACATATATGCCGGTTAGGGTGACGCTTATGAATCAAATAAATAATTTTTTCTAGTTTCATACCTTCAGACAGTGACTGCTAGTTCAAAAATATAACATATACATTGTGGTCCTGATTTAAGATCGTTAAAGGGTGTCGAAGAGAGGTCAAAGTTAAGATTGCTCTATGACTTAAAAAAAATGAAAGCAATAGTACTATCAGCCCAATTCTAAATATTCCCTCGGAATTTTGATCTCACGGATTTTTTTTATTCCCGAAGAAAAATTCATCAAATTATTTTCTCCTAGGGAGAACAATATTTAATAATTGGTGCGAATTTTTTTTTAAAATTTAGAAATAAAATATAAGCAATACACAGTATTGTATTTCATATAGTTCATTACAATTTTGTTTTTTGTTGTACTATAAAAGATGGAGTCTCATTTTCTAAACTTTTATTTAAATAAATGAATATGGTATTGACTCAAATTAGTAATGAATTGGTGCCACAACATAAACAGAGGAGCATTAGTAGAAGAAAAGAGCGCGATAACAAAAATCTGATGGATTTGCTTGCTTCCATTCAGCAAAGCATTTTCTGGAGGTCAAGCCGAGTTTAATTCTTCTTTCGTCATATGCCAAAATTTATTTAAGCCTTTTTAAAAATTCCTTGCGCAATTTCTGGATGGCTCCATGAAATTTACTAAGAGCTCTGCCGTTGCTTATTTTATACTTTTCGCCTTAAAAAAATAGTATTAATGTATTTTAGCACAAAAAAATTCGTTTTTAAGTAAAAGAAACAGTTTACTTAAACTATTTTGATGCATTCCCTTTAATTTAACAAGTGAAAAACTCCTAAAAAATGGCAGAGAAATCTCCCTTTTAATCACATTCATAATACATACTTTTCTCCATTAACTGGTTTTCCCTTTTTCGAACATTGTTCAGAATAATATGAAAGGGAGAAGTGAAAAAACACAAAGATTTTTATTTAGGATGCGAGGAATGGTAAAAGTGAAAAAACTCGAAAGTAATTTTGGTTTAGAATTGGGCTTCTACAGTTGTCAATATCCCATATAAATTTAGGCCTTGATTGGAAACGCTTAAGTAGTACTGTGGTCAAAGTTAAAATTTCAATATATTGCGTATTCTTAGTTAATATGAGTTTGTATTCCTGTACAACACGCTTTAACCGTTTCCAATCAGGACCTACATTTATCTCTGATATCGACAACTATGGCATTATTGACTTAGTGTTAAAAATTAAAAAAAAAAATTTTTTTTTCAGTTTCCATAGAGCTATCTCAACTTTGACTTCTGTGTGACACCCCTTAACTGTCTCCTAGCGGGAAGAAAATTTAAATGTGATACTTTTGACCAGGTATCACCGTCTCAAGGGATGAGACTAAAAAAAATAGTTAATTTGATTTATAAGGACTACCCTAATGACGATGCATATACCACCACTGTATGTGTGTTGGCAAAATGATGTATGTTCGCTTTAGTACAAAAATCTCGGCAAGACTTCATATTTCACCAACTCCATTAGCTTAATTGCAATGCCCTTTCAGCGTTTTGAAAATATATTTAAAATACTCTTTGATGGCCACCATCTTTACGTATTTATTTACGTAGAGTCAGTTAGAGTGCAAATGGGACAAAAACTTACTTATTACAAAATTTTCTTTTTTTAATCTTTTTCTGGGCTCTGCTCGCTTCGTTTTCTCTTCCTCCTCCCCCGCTTTCGTGTCCCCCCCCCCCCCCCCCCCCTTTTCTTCTACTCCTTTTTCATCTTCTTCCTCTCCTTCCCCTTTTCTTTCTTTGCCCCTCTCTTAATACCTCTGCCTTCTCCTTTTATTTTCCTTCTTCTTCTTGTCTGCTTTCGACTTCCCCCACTTCATTTATTACTCCTTCCTAATGTTCTTCCACTACCCCTATTTCTTCTTATTCTTCCTATCCTTCCTCTTCCTCTCCTTCCCTTGCTCTGTTCCTCCTCATTATTTTCCGTTTTATCATTCCCCGTCTTCTCCTTATCCTAATCCAACTTCTTATATTTCAGTTCTTAATCTCCATCTTATTGTTATTGTTGTTCTACATTTCCTTAAAAAACTTTTTTCCTTCTTCTCTTTTCCCACTCCCGCCTCCCCTTATTCTTCCCTTGCGTTGCTGCCCCTCCTTTTTCACTCACTCACTTCCCTTGTCCAGTATTAGCTATCAATAAGGGCAGACTTTCTCCAGATTCCCTCTCAAACGTTACCTTTAGTTGAAGCCAGATATAGCTACATCTTATTTGACGCGACTTTGTAAGAAGCTACGAAAAAAAAAATTGGGGTAATCCTACTACAAATAGGCCTTGGCATGCTCCTAAAGCATTTCAAAGGATCGGCGGTTAACTATCCAGTTCATATCTGGTTAATCTAACTTGGAGAGGATAGGAAAATATCAAGAACCCATATTTCCGATAACCTTCTTAATTTTTCAAAATGGGCCGGCCGAAGAACTTAACATGTGTACCAGCTGTAATCGGGCATTTACATAGTAAATGGCCAACGGTCTCAGGTAGTTACGTCTTTTCTGCGCGCGTACCTAGGTCTATGTGCTATAAGGCCTTCCAAAGTTATAGTAAGCGTACTCAAAAATATATCAACCGGCCAGCTCTATCTCAGAATATGTTTGAAAAAAAAAAAAAAAACGCCGCATGCCATTCGGTTGAAAAGTATCCTATCTCCGAATTGTTATCCTAAATCCCCTATCTTAAGTGAAAAACTTATTGAATTTGCGCTGTGATAGAGCGATGGAAACACATTCTGAAATAGCACGTTCTTCAGTGGAATGCTGAGATTGGGTGATATTTAATAAAATTCTTATGTAAGGCGTTTTTAAAATGTGTTTTGATATTGAAAGTGCTCGAAAACGCATCCAAGAAAGAGTCGACTGTGAGTGGAGTATCGACGAGGTGACATAAGATCAACGATCAGAAGATCAATTGACGTTATGACCAACTAATTTTTCTTTAGGACTATTTAGAAAATTTCTGTTCGGCCTTATGACCATTTCGAGAAAATACTATAACGATATACTGCAATTTTTAGGTTAGCACAAAAGCAGAAAACTTCTGAAGGATTGGTTTAACGTATAGTTGAATATCCATTACTTCAAAGGCATCCTCAACAACTCGCTCTACCTGAGCAGAATTCAATATATTTTGATGTTAGGTGGGGCGTTGTTGAAAAATATTCTGAGTTAGGGCGTTTTTGAAGTGGCAACTGATGTAAAGTGATATTCCACTCAGCCATCGATTTAAGATAAACTGCATCATTCTGACTATGAGTTATTAAGACAGACCTTTTCTCTGCTATCTTTAAAGCCTCCTAATTTGTATATTTTTCTGCAAGGTTTCTCATTGTTTAAGCTCATTTGTTTGTGTTTACATTGTCAAGGACACATACATATGTCACATTCACACTGTCACTCATTCACTGGCACACGTGCATTCACTACTCAATTCAAATATTCACTTTCACTGCCACCGCAATAGGTAAGCTCTTTCCTTCGTTACCTGCTCATTTTCCAGTTATGCTACCCATTTACTACCAACTAACTGCTAACTAGTTTTTTGTATTATTATTATTTTTATGTTGTTTTTGTTGTGCACTTACCATATTTAGTTTGCAATTCATCTGCCATTTTTCTTTGATGATCATTTTGTACAACAATTCTCCAGACTTGAGCACCATCATATCGTCTTAATTGGGCATTTAAATCATTATCGTCATCAACATCATGTGTTGGCTTTTGCATGCTTTCTTGTTGTTTATTGTTATTGCTGTTCATATTATTATTTGTATTGAATTGCATAAATGAGCCATTCACATAATTAAGTACACTATCCATGACATTTGATGGTGCTAGAGATGATGTTTCTGCTGATATTGGTGGTTGTTTGCTGTTGTCACCTATGATGGATACGCTTTCGATATTTTCAATTTTGATTGGTGTAATTGGTTTTTGTGGCATTTGTTGTATGATTGTGGTTAGTAATGAATTTGTTGGTTTCATGGTGTCGGCATTGAGTGTTTCGTGAACGATTTGAATGGGTTGCATTTCCGTATTCTGTGGTGTTTGTTGTTCTTTGACGTATTCTTCTGTTGATTCTATGTTTTCTTCTACTGTTTGCTGCTGCTCGTCCAAGTCTTCTATTATTTGTGGTTTTTCCTCCATTACTTTTTCCTCTTCTTTAATTTGTTCTATCTCATTCTCTTGTTGCTGTTCTTTAATTTGTTCTGCTGACTGTTGTTCTTGCTCTTTTGTTTCCTCCAGCGTTGCTTCAGAGAATAATTGCTGCTCTCCTGTCTCTTGTTCTTTTTCTGCTTTCACTTCTTCTATTGTTTCCTCTTGTATTTGCTGCTCTTCCACTTTTTCTTGCTCGGGTTCTTTTTCACTTGGTTGCTCCAAAATTTCGTGTTGTTCGTTTTGATCTTCGGCTTGTTCTTCGTTATTTGTCACTTTTTGCTCTTCCATGTTAAACACTTCGTGCTGTGCTTGTGAGGTTTCTTGCTCTTCCAATTGTTCTCCCATTATTTGCGCACTCTCTAGCAATCCTTCATTGATTTCAACTTGTGGTTCTGTTTCCAATTCTTGTTTATTATTATCCTCCGCTGTCACTTCTTGTATTAGCGACTCTGCTGTTTCTAAGTTGTTTTCTTCTTCTTGTTTGACCTCATCAACCATTTGCGCTTGTTGTTTGTTGTTTTCATTAAAGTCCGCTTCTGGTTCATTGTACACTGGAAGCGCTATTTGTTCGTCAGTGTTTTCTTGTGCTGCATCCTGTTCAGCGAAGCTTTCTGTCGCAGTATCTTCTGCCGCGGAAATCTCTGCAACTTCACCTATAGGTAATATTTCTTCAATAATTGCGTCCTCTTGTTGCATCGTCTCTACTTGACTAGGCTCATTACTCGGTAGAGTCTCTTCATTTATCTCATTTCCATTACTTGTTTCCTGCTTTTTGCTCTCCTCACCTAATTGGTCACCATCTAAAACTTGTGTTGCTTCACTTTTTAGCTTATTTTGTTCTTGTTCAATAGGTTCATAGACTGCGAGTGTATCTTCCGCCATTTCACTTTCTTCTGCAAGTTGGTCATCTTCAATGGGCACAATATCCGTTACGGGTTGGAGATTTTCTTCTGTTTCTGGTGCAACCTCGTTTGTGTTTACGTCACCTTGTTTATCTGCGACAAACTTGCTTTCTTCTTTTTCAACAGCGGCTTCCTCTTTATTTTCCTCAGCAATCAATCCTGCAGTATCTACAGTCACATCCTTTTCCATGCTTTCGTCTATTGGTTTAACTTCCATTTCTTCTTCATATGCGTTTGTTCTAATTTCGTCTGCGTGCTCGTTTTGTTCATTCTCAGTAAGTTCCTTTCCACCTTCCTCTTCATTATTTTCCATTTCCCTTATCTCACTCTGTTCATTTGTGTTTTCTAACTTTGCAGCTTCCTGTATTGCGATAACTTTTTCTTTAGTTTCGCTTCTAATTGCTGTGTCACCTTCTTCCACTTTTACAGCTTGTTCTTCCAATGGCACAAACTCTATATGCTCTTCAATTTGTATTGGCTTACTTGCCGCTTCTTCGTGTATTTCATTTCCTGCTGATTGTTCTATTAAATCATCTTTATTCAAATTTTCAACCAACTCAGTCTCTTCCACTGTTTTATCACTCTCATTTTCTTCGCTCTTTACTTGCTCGCTCAAATTCATAATCTCAAAATCGGGCATCAAGTTTTCTTCCATCGCAGATAAGCTCTCTATAGCATCGCGTTCTTCGTCTTGCGAGTCTTGCTTCGCTGTTTCCTCTGTTTTCTCAACGTCTTCTTTATCGTTCGCGTTCTCGCTTTCAGCAAATTCCTCATTTATTGGTGCCTCATCTGTCAACTTAGCACTGTCCATATCCTTTTTCAGTTCTAGCACTGCTTCTGCAATCACCTCACCAATACTTTCACTATCACCACTCAGCATTACCTCGCTGTTCATATTATCTTCAGCACTTGAGGGGGCGCTTTGGATTTTCTCAACAGAGCCTTGAGGTTCGGCTACCTTCACAGCGATTACAGGTATTATTTGCTGTTTGTAAAATTCGTCCATACGTCCTCCATCCTCAGTCTCACCTGCTGCTAGCTCTGGCGCGTGCATCTCCCCTAGCAATGAAACATGTAATGGCGCATCATTTGTTTCCACCATTAACATATCCGTCGCTTCATTCGGATGCAACTGCTCGGCGGCATCGTTCGTTAAACCATCATCGGCATTCTCAAGCATATTTTTTTCAACACTTTCGCGTTCACTTAAACCACCGCTTGGCACTAACAAATATGCATCTGTATTACCGTTAGACGGCACCGCTTCAAGTTCCATATCGTCTATCAAAACCGATTCACTGTTATTCAATTCCGATTTGTCTATTTCTTCAGTTTTTGTTGCCGGATTTGTTAAATCATTTTGATCGACACCCAAACGTTCGAGTGACATTGACGCGGCGCGCTGCGCGGCGCTAGAAAGTAGTAGTAGAGTGATTGTATAGAAGGCATGCCGCGGCCACGCCGACGACATTTTGAAAAACACTTGAGATCTCCGGGCGCACATCTTGTCGCAATCTATCACTAAACACTAATGAGACATGTCCCATTACCGTAGTAGCGCTTTTATACTACAATTGGGAAAGTAATTCCTTTTCATTTTCGTTATGATGCGGCGCAGCGCGTCGTGGCGCGCAGTTGGCTACTGTCGGTTGCGCTGTTGCTCTCATTTATTTGCTACTACTCAGCGGCTTTTGTTCATTATTTCTTGTTACGGCTTGCTTGCAGCTTGTTGCTCAGCGCTTGTTGCACGCTCTTGTGACTATAGTCACTAGCTTCACAACTAAGACGCTGCTGTTTTGGTGACCGATGGACAAGCGCTGCTTGCTTGTTTTATGTTGCTGGCGTTTTTATTGTTTAACTATTTGTTTTTTTTTTCGTTATTTACAAATATGTTTAAACTAGCGGAGCGTGTTTCGATTTTCAATGCGGCGCGAGAGTGACGCGCATGTAAAAAAAAGCACACCTGCGCTTGCGCGCTCTGTAAGTATCATTTGCGCGTTGGTAGACATGCCCAATGCAAGCAACATACAAAAACTCGCACGCATGCGCTCTATATTTGGTATTGAGCGTGCCTATTTCCAAGCTAATCAGTTTTGTTCTCCATTAAGTTTATATATGTTGCCAAAGTCAAATGTCATTCACGCTGCCGGTCAACAAGCAAGTGCCCTTAAGTTATGCACGCTGCGCTGTTTCTCTACAGCAATACGCTGCTGATTAACGATCGCATATATTTTATGTTTATTCAGTTTTTATTATTTTATATTGAAATTTGTACACGCGCTCTTGTAGTTTTCAGCCACAAATATTTATGAGACTTTCTGTCTCTTAACTCTGCGCATGCGCCAAAGCGCGCCGCTTTGGATTCTGGTGGCGATCGCGCTAAGTTACTTTCATGCTCACTTTCCTTGCCTATCATTTGATCATTTAGCTTGCTGATAAGTTAATTTCAGCAACTGTATGTTCGTGTTTCTTTATACACTTAATGTTGTTTAATGTTGTCACTTTATTCGGCTTGAATTCATAATTAAAACGCGCTTTTATGTATTATATCCAGATCTCTCATATGGCAAATGTATCATTCATTGTTCATGTGTCAAATATGTGATTACGTTACCTTGAGCTAGTTGTGGCTTTAGGGCTTTCACGGTTTTGTAGAAATTCGTACGTTATTCAACAGCCTAACTAACTATCCAAATCCAACCATTACACCAAAACGATATTTTGATTAGCGTGAGAAAATAATTATTTTCTTCTTATCGCGCTCGTCTTTTACGATTTTACGTAAATTACGATGACCAAATCCTGTCAAGAGCAATGCGAGTCGATTGAGGCCACGGAGCACTTGGTTAGGCTTGGCGTCTTGCCTGGCAGAAATAATTTCGGCGTTTGGAATTCTTGTAGATGCTGACTTCTCGGACGACCCCGAAAAGACAGGACAAATAGCAGTAACTGGGCATCAGGTAGGACCTGGTGTGTTTATAAGTGACAAGTTTTTAGCCGAACAGAAAATTTACCGTATAAATCACCGGAGTTAGATGGTATTCTCTTTAGTTATCAATTCGTAGCAAACATATTCCGACCACATAAGAAATCACCCTTTCTTTCACATTAAGGTGGTCATAAATAAGGGGGTATAAGCTGGCCAAGGATTTCAGACCAATGATTCTCACAACAATATGTATTTCATTAAATAAACGGGTCACTTCTACTGAAACCATGAACACGAGTTACGTTCGATGATATGGAAGACGCTTTCAAAATAAAGCAATGGAGCCCACGTTCTCTAGTGCGGAAGGCAAGGAAGCTATAAGATCTGACTTTGTAAACGCGAGATATTAGCTGGTATAGAGATAGGTAGGAATATTTAGTAAGGAGATGTGTCTAGGCACAGCATCAGACGTGGAGACATATGCTGAACCCATCTCCTAATGACATATTTGACGATAGTACCGGTACTTGGGGCGTACGGAGCTAAGTGCGGAGTCCTACACCGACATTGAGGTTTTCGATGCTTCACCATTCTTCTCTGAAAAAAAAGCAATTCAAGTTGGGGTGCTCTCATCTCGACTATGGCTCAGTATTAATATGATATTTTAGCAAAGCTCACCATAAACGGTGGGAAAATGGTGATGTACGCTGACGATTTAGCGATCCTGACTTCAGGCTCCTTTACTTCCGCTACGAGTGAAATCATCGAAACAACTTTGGAAAATCGACTAGATAGCACCGGAATGTGGAGTTGGCTTAAATCCGAATTAGACGGATTTTCTAATCTTCACGAGGAAGTATATTCCACCTACCTTTGACTGACAGCTAAACGGCCAACCTTTACCCCTATCACCCAGTACCTGTATATGGAACTAACAATTGATTGCAAACTTAATTGTAAAGTATGCGTCGAAGAGTGGGTGTGAAACCCCTAAAGATGTTTGATAAGAAATGAGCTCGGAGGTGACGTCTTGGTTGCATGAAGCGGTGGTGCGGCCCGTGCTGAAAAGCTCTTCGTAATAATAAGTCTCACTAGCCTACAAAAACTTCAAAACACTTCGTACGTAAGCGCTACCCGAAATTGTTGCACCTACTGCGGCTACTTAAAATTTAATTTTAAACCTGCTTTCGATGGACTTGCATATACTTTGAACATCGGACTTGGGGAATCTGGATACTAGAAGTTTACTCAACCAGGGTATGACAGTATCCTTAATCTTCTTGCGGCGGGAACAATTAGTATAAAAATTGGCTATTAGCCACGAAAACTAAAGTTTAATATGAGTCGGAATGATGGAAAGAGATGAAAGGCAAGGCAAGGCAAAGTAAGTTAAGGCTACACAGAGCAAAGCAGTGCAAGGCAAGGCAAGACAAAGCAGTGAAAGAAAATGAGGGAAAGGAAATGGAAGGAAAAGAAAAGTTCGTTATAATTTATAGGTATGTTATCGACGAGGCATAGACAAGTTATCGAGGTGTTATATATTTGTTATCGAAAATTTATCGCTTTAAAAAATGTATCGATTTGTTATCTAAAAGTAATAGGTTATTCATCGAAAAGTTATCAAGCTGTTATCAAGACCTTACCGACTTTTTATCGGGGTGTTATCGTTTTGTTATCAGCGTATTACCGATTCGCTATCGAAATTTATTGAAAATTTATCGATTTGTTTCTAAAAATTCATCGATTTAATATTGGAGTATTACCAATTTGTTATCGACGTATTATGGATCTATTATCGAAAAGCTATCGATTTGTTATCAAAAAGTTGTACAGTTTTTATCGAAAAGCTTTCGATTTCTAATAGGAGTGTTGCCAATTTGTTATCGCCGTGTTATCGATTTGTTAAGCCAATGACAGTTTGTTTGTAAACTGTGGATAAGAAACCAATAAATTGAGGAAAATAATTCGCTATTGCAATCCGTACAATTTAGATCATTCTCAAACCTATGTATATTTTCGTGCAACGAATGATAGGAAATGCAAATAAACCCTGATCCAACGATATTCCTCTCATAACTCTCATTTCGCTCACGAAAAAATTGAGCAATTGTTTTTATATTTTTTCTTCGTCATTTTATGTGCCAATTTTTTGACGCTACGTATTGATGCATGCTATAATTTCGTAACAAGTTGCTTTCGTAGTCTTGCTCCGTGCACCTTGCAAGACAAAGGGAATTCCCCTAATAACTTGCCCTTAATGGCGTAGCAAATACTTTATTTCCGCATCATAAGCAATGTAGGTCGAGAAAAAAACTGACAACAACTTCAATTGGACCACCCTGTATTTTACATTCAGTTGTATTTAGTTTACTTTTCATTGTTAGCTTAACATATTCTTGTGAAATCTGATAATCTTTTGATTTTTTTTGTTTACTTTTTAACCATATTTGATTTTTATATGGCATTAATACAAGCCGACAGGCACACTTTGTTGACCGTTATACAAAATAAACATATATTACTTTAGACCTAGTTTCGTTAGTATGTCAAAAAATGAATTTTGTATTTTCTAATCGTATTTATCGAGCTTTCCGCATGGTTGGTATTAGGGTGGGTCGATATCCACTTTTTCTAAATTTTCATTATTAATACCAAAAAATCTGTCTTGTACAAAAAAATAAAAAATTCGGAAAACAAAAAAATTTTAGGTCAATATCTTAAGCACGCCAATCCCGTTGAAATTAGAAGTTATTTCAATTTTTTCAACTTGTTTTGCTTGGAAACTAAATTTTTTTACAAAGAAGGTCCTTTAATAATATTACGATAAGTTGATAGTTACTGATAGTTGTTCTAAAAAATGAAGTTTTTCGAGATATAAAATCGCTTTTTGAGAGTAAAGAAGGAATTTTATAATAAAAACTTCATAAGAAACTAATTTTTCTACAAGGCAGACCTGATAAAAAAGTGAAATATTTCAAAAATTTTCATTTGTTAGAACAAATTTGCAAATATCTCAGTACTTGTAAACTTTACGTGATTTTATTATAGGAACTTTTTTGTACAAAATTTAGTTTCTAATCAAAATATATTGGAAAAAATAATTAAAATAACTTCTAGTTTTAACGGGGTTTGGCGGGTCTAATTGATGTACATATATTGTAACACTTTTCCATCATCCCTTGACAAACCGGTTTCGGAGTTGAGCCATCATCAGCGTCGTTCTCGGCGAACAAAAAATGACACTGATGATGGCGCAACGTCGAAAGCGGTTTGTCTCAAAACCAAATTTGACAAGAGATGAAGGAAAATCTTTCTTATATGCATCAATTATCCACTTTGTCGGAAAATCAACCAAACAAAACGAGTATTAACTCAAACATTTTTTTTTTATGAAAAATTTGATTTTTGTAGAGAGAAAAATATGTTTGGTATTAATAATGAAAATTCAGAAAAAGCGGATTTTCGGCGCACCCTAACACGTATATTTCGATCATCCTACGAATATAGAAAAGCTAACGTAGTTAAATTATTGGTGATTAATAACATACTTATCTCTCGTTGCTTCATGATACAATAACATAGAAAGTTATCACAGTGTCGTGTGTGTTTTGAACTTAGCAGATGTCAAAGTTGATACCTTAGATAATACAAAACTCTAATTAGCCCAATTATTTTAGAAAATTCTCATATGACTGGGAAATTTTAAAGCAAAATGTTAAAAATCATAGTTAGGTATGGAACGCAGGATCGATGAACTGCGATGTACCAGTAAAGAACTCTTCAATCATCAAATGTTGAAGAAAAAATACTTCTCAAACGTTCGTTTGTATTAAAATGGGTAGTGAGAATATTCTGCATTGACTGCTTCGCTTTCTAAGGATTAGTTGTCAACATCTAGACAACTACGCAAATAGAATAACAACTAAAAAAAATCCATCATGTGCACTTTCTCTTTCTTCAGGTTCAGTTTCAAACTTTTTTTCTGTCATCCTCCCATCAGCGGCCTTAATCAGTTTATTGTTTCAATTGTTATCTTAAGTAGTGAAATTGTCCTCTTACAGTTTTTCTACTATTTTTAGAATTGCTCGATATCTTTTTTACTATTACTTCCTTTATATTAGGTCGGTTGAATGTTTGTATGCTTTTCATACAAATGTTGCAATCGATTTTTAAGTAACTTCTCATTGAGCTACAAACGTTAAACTTTACACACAGGTTAGAACACCGTGCAACAAAAGGAAAAAAAATTCGTTAGGTGGCGCACGGATCCAAATAATTGGATAAGAATTTGAAAATTTTCAAACCAGTTTTTAAGTAACTTCTCGATGAGCTAGAGACTTGAAATTTCAAACTTAATTCAGAGGTCGATGACAGCCGATCACACGATACAAAAAGATTCGCTAGGGAATGCACAGACAGAGATATTTAGAAAAATCAAACGGAACGGAGGGAATTTTGGGATTGATTTTTATGTAAGTTCTCATTGAGCTACAAGCGTAAAACTTAACAGATAGGTTAAGACACCGAGCAAATGTAAGAAAGGGAGAAAATAAAAATAAAATAAAAAAATTTTAAGCACTTCCTTTATATAAATGGCAAAAATATTTATGAGAAGTAAAAATATAAAGGTGGAGCGCAATTGATTGACTAATAATATCTCCTTTCCTACCAACTTTCCAATACAAGTAATGTGCGCTCCACTTTTATATTTTTTCTCATAAATATTTTTGCAATTTCTATGTCAAAATTTAAAAATCAAAGTTTAGCAAGAATATTTCTTTATATAAGGAGACATTTTTCGCTGATTTTTGTCCATTTATATAAAGGAAGTGCTTAAAATTATTTTATTTTATTTTTTTAAATTTGCTATTTGATTACTAATAAACTGATCGTATTGAATTGGTGTACCGAATTCGTACTTTCCGTCAATAATTGGATTACATGCCAACACATTTTTTTCATTTATTATAAATTTTCATTGAAATGTAGATTTAATTACTTTAAGAGCAAAATATGCAAATTTCAACATGAAAACAATGAAAGACATCAGTTGTTAACTTATATGGATATATGTTTAGGTATTGTATTTATGTATATTGTCCAAATACTCCAGTGGCTATGGATTTAAGAAAGCAAGCAATTGAGCCCATTATTACGAAAGTGGTCTAAGTCATTTGATGTCGTTTCAGTCAGTAGTAATATGTTTATATCTCTTCTCGCCTCCTGCTCCTCTAACAGTCCAATAGCAAAACGATGTAATTCTTATCAGCTATTTTTTTTACATGTAGATACATATGCGCTTAAACTTTATATGGACTGCTATGGACAGACTTTTATGTATACTTTTTTGTTGCGAATAAAATAAGTACAAAGAAGTAAGGAAGGCTAAGTTCGGGTGTAACCGAACATTACATACTCAGCTGAGAGCTTTGGAGACAAAATAAGAGAAAATAACCATGTAGGAAAATGAACCTAGGGTAACCCTGGAATGTGTTTGTATGACATGTGTATCAAATGGAAGGTATTAAAGAGTATTTTAAAAGGGAGTGGGCCATAGTTCTATAGTTGGACGCCATTTAGGGATATCGCCATAAAGGTGGACTAAGCCTGACTCTAGAATTTGTTTGTACGATATGGGTTTCAAATGAAAGGTGTTAATGAGTATTTTAAAAGGGCGTAAGCCTAAGTTCTATAGATGGACGCCTTTTCGAGATATCGCCATAAAGATGGACCAGGGGTGACTCTAGAATTTGTTTGTACGATATGAGTATCAAATGAAAGGTGTTAGTGAGTATTTTAAGAGGCCGTGGGCCTTAGTTCTATAGGTGGACGCCTTTTCAGAATATCGTTATAAAAGTGAACCAGGGTTGACTCTAGAATGCGTTTGTACAATATGGGTATCAAACGAAAGGTGTTAATGAGTATTTTAAAAGGGCGTGGGCCTTAGTTCTATAAGTGGACGCCTTTTCGGGATATCGCCATAAACGTGGACCAGGGGTGACTCTAGAATGCGTTTGTACAATATGGGTATCAAATGAAAGGTGTTAATGAGTATTTTAAAAGGGCGTGGGCCTTAGTTCTATAAGTGGACGCCTTTTCGAGATATCGCCATAAAGGTGGACCAGGGGTGACTCTAGGATTTGTTTGTACGATATGGGTTTCAAATGAAAGGTGTTAATGAGTATTTTAAAAGGGCGTGAGCCATAGTTCTATAGGTGGACGCCTTTTCAAGATATCGCCATAAAGGTGGACCAGGGGTGACTCTAGAATTTGTTTGTACGATATGGGTATCAAATGAAAGCTGTTAATGAGTATTTTAAAAGGGAGTGGGCCTTAGTTCTATAGGTGGATGCCATTGCGAGATATCTCCGTAAAGGTGGGCCAGGGGAGACTTTAGAATGTGTTTGTATGACATGGGTATCAAATGGAAGGTATTAAGAATATTTTCAAAGGGAGTGGGCCTTAGTTCTATAGGTGGACGCCTTTTCGAGATATCGCCATGAAGGTGGACCAGGGGTGACTCTATAATATGTTTGTACGATATGGGTATCAAATTAAAGGTGTTAATGAGTATTTTAAAAGGGAGTGGGCCTTTGTTCTATAGGTGGACCGCTTTTCGAGATATCGCCATAAAGGTGGACCAGGGGTGACTCTATAATATGTTTGTACGATATGGGTATCAAATTAAAGGTATTAATGAGGGTTTTAAAAGGGAGTGGTCCTTAGTTGTATATGTGAAGACGTTTTCGAGATATCGATCAAAATGTGGACCAGGGTGACCCAGAACATCATCTGTCGGGTACCGCTAATTTATTTATACATGTAATACCACGAACAGTATTCCTGTCATGATTCCAAGGCCTTTTGATTTCGCCCTGCAAAACTTTTTCATTTTCTTCTACTTAACATGGTAGGTGTCACACACATTTTACAAAGTTTTTTCTAAAGTTATATTTTGCGTCCAAAAACCAATCCAATCACCATGTTTCATCCCTTTTTTCATATTTGGTAAAGAATTATGGCATTTTTTTAATTTTTCGATATTTTCGATATCGAAAAAGTGGGCGTGGCATAGTCGGATTTCGCCCATTTTTAATACCAAGATAAAGTGAGTTCAGATAAGTACGTGAACTAAGTTTAGTAAAGATATATCGATTTTTGCTCAAGTTATCGTATTAACGGCCGAGCGCAAGGACAGACGGTTGGCTGGGCGTGGCTTCGACCGATTTCGCCCATTTTTACAGAAAACAGTTATCGTCATAGAAGCTATGCCCTTACCAAATTTTACAAGGATTGGTAAATTTTTGTTCGACTTATGGCATTAAAAGTATTCTAGACAAATTAAATGAAAAAAGGCGGAGCCACGCCCATTTTAAAATTTTCTTTTATATTTGTATTTTGTTGCACCATATGATTACTGGAGTGGAATGTTGACATAATTTACTTGTATACTGTAAAGCAGGGATCGCCACGAGCTTCTTATGGAAGCGTGACCTCACCTACTTTGAAATCCAAAAATAAAAAAATGACGACGGAGCTAGTAAAAAGTACACTTTAAAAACTTCGAAAATTCATAAAATAAGATTTTTTTAATATCTCGATCCTTGCGCCACCTGGCAGCGATTTTTTCCATATGTCGCTTTCTATTCATGTATGTAATATGTGTTCCAAATATTAGCCTAATCGGAGCACAAATACGATTTTTTGAAATATTTCGACACATGCGCCACCTAGCGGGAGTTTTTTTCACAAAGCGACTTATATTCCCGTATGTAATACGTGTTCCAAATATGAGCCTAATCGGAGCACAAATACGATTTTTGAAATATTTCGATCCATGCGCCACCTATCGGAATTTTTTTCTTATTATTGCATTGTCATCGGGTTCTGAATTATATTCCAAGTTTCAAACTTGTAGCTTATCGGGAAGTTACTTAAATTTCTATTACAGAATTCTGTTCGGTACACAGAGTCAAGCTAAATAAAACCGTTTAAAAAAACACGGTTATTATTTATTATATTCTATTAGATAAATGAGTGATAATCTTAAATTATCTTCTTACTTCAAACTTTTCACTAATATGTATATTCCATATTAAATTTTTAAGTTCAAGTGAGACGAAATAAATTTTTGTCAGTGCACGTCTATTCATCATTTTGTTTTCTAAAAAATAAGCTACAACCATTCAGCGAGCAGAAATGGCGCTGGCACGTACACAATCCCAGTCGGACTTTGTAGCTTTTAAAATTAACGTATCGCATTGTTTTCTTGAATGCTTTCAAAAATACTTCAGTATACGTTCAATTAAAATTTAATTTAACTTAAAATTGATTTATTAAATAAATGAAACAAAGCTTCAATGTTTTCGTACAGGTGAACCAGAAATATACCCGAAAATATTACTTCATAAGTCATTTTACACGAAATTATAGCAGATTAGTTCCTAATGGGTACAGCAGAATACATTCGGTTGTTGGCGAGAGGTTAGAATGCGTGCGCCCGGGGATGTGTGGTGCGCTTGCCCATGCGGTGCGCATGCCTGAGCGTTTTACAAAAACAATTGCGTGAGCGCTTATGGGGTGGCGATCCCTGCTGTAAAGATATTAAATTTTTTGTTAAAATTTGACTTTTACAATTTTTTTTTTAAGTGGGCGTGTTCGTCATCCGATTTTGCTAATTTTTTTAGAACACATACAGTAATAGCAGTAACGTCCCTGCCAAATTTTATCATGATATCTTCAACGACTGCCAAATTACAGCTTGCAAAACTTTTAAATCACCTTCTTATAAAAGTGGGCGGTGCCACGCCCATTGTCCAAAATTTTACTAATTTTCTATTCTGCGTCATAAGGTCAACCCACCTACCAAGTTTCACTCTTTCGGTTTTTCGCAATTTTCGATATCGAAAAAGTAGGCGTGGTTATAGTCCGATTTCGTTCATTTTAAATAGCGATCTCAGATTAGTGCCCAGGAGCTTACATACCAAATTTCATTAAGACACCTCAAAATTTACTCAAGTAATCGTGTTTACGGATTGATGGACATGGCTAAATAAATTTTTTTTTTCTCCCAGATAATTTTGATATATAGAAGTCTATCAGCCCGATTCTAAACGAAAATTCTGTGCGAGTTTTTTCCCTTCTCCCATTCCTCGTATTCTAAACAAAAATTCCTCGTCAGTTTTTTCACTTCTCCCTTTCCTCCTATTCTGAACAATGTTCGAAAAAGCGGAAACCGGTTATGGGAGAAAAGTAGGTATTATGAATGTGAGGGAGAGGGAGATTTCTCTGCCATTTCATAGGAGTTTTTTCACTAGTTAAATTAAAGGGAATGCATCAAAATAGTTAAAGGAAATTGGTTATTTTAAGAAAGACAATTATTTGTACACATTTGTGCTAAAATATGTATTTACATTCTACCACAATATTCTCACTTAACACAACAACAACAACAACCACAATATTCTTTATTTTAAGTCTAAAAATATATCATAAGCAACGGAAGAGCTCTTCGCATATTTGATGCAGCCATCCAGAAATTACGCAAGGATTTTTTAAGAAGGCTTAAATAGATTTTGGCATATGGCAAAAGGCGAACTCAACTCGACTTGGCCGCGAAAATTGCTTTGCAGAATGAATGCAGGCAACTCCGGCGGATTTGTGTTATCCGCCGGTCTTCTTCTTATGCTCCTCTGTTGATGTTGTTGTGGCACCAATTTATTACTCATTTCAGTGAATACCACATGAAATGCAATAATGTGCATTGTTTATACCTTATTTCTTAATTTCAAACAAATTGGCAACAATAATTAAACTTTACAATTTTTTAAACAAAATAAGAAATGCGCAACGAAATTTCAATTGACAAAACAGCTGACTTCGAAAATTCGAAATTCCTATTCCCCAATTATTCTTCTCCCTAGGAGAAAAGAATTGGAGGAATTTTTCCCCGGGAATAAAAAAATCCGTGAGAACAAAATTCCGCGAGAATATTTAGAATTGGTCTGTATATCTATCTCGATTAGTTTATGCCATTAGGGGGTACCGTTATGCGAACAAAATTAATATGCTCTGGGAACTCTGTTCAGAAATAAAAATGCATTTAAGACTTGGAAATGACTAAGACCACATTCATAATAATGGGTACAATTAATTAATAAAGAAATTGTTTCAAAATTATTAAATTTTTTCTTCTTTAACAACCCTTACTTTTTATACCCTGCTGTACTTGTAGGCATTGTATTATAACTTTATCGTATAGCGAATGGTTGCAAAAGTATACAAGAATGGGGATTGTTGTTATTATTAGGCCTCTATACACTGCGACGTTTATTTAGATCTATTTTGCTTAACCTTTCAACCTATTATTATGTAGAATCTTTTATTGTATTTAAGTACCTCTTTAGACTTTTTACCCCATTAACAAAGGGATTAAGGGTCGCGCGACCTAGATGGGAGACTCTCTGCCTTGCCAGAGCGACGCATTCATATAGAACGTGAACCGGCGTTAAATCCTCCAACTCACAACAGAGGCAGATTTGTGTATCGGATAGATTTAACATACTCAAGTGTTATCGTAGAGTACAGTGTATCGTATAGTATCCAGTGAGAGTTCGTAGGCTCTCTTTGCTTAGATAAGTTTGGCGGATACTTTCGCTGCTGGAAGTATAAACAATTTGGACTGCCTTTGCCCTGGGCATTCAATCCAGTGTCGTCTGTATAGCTTTGTTCGTTAGTGCACAGAAAGGCTCTTGACCACAGAATGCTGCTAAAGCAATGTGTTTGGCTAGGTAGTCAGCCTTTTCATTACCTTCATGTGCCTGATGCCCGGGAACCCATCCTAACAAAACCTGGGTTTTGGCTCCCTTATCATTTAGGACTTTATTGCATTCATCCGTTACTTACTTACGCTTCCTGGCTGTCTGACATTGAAGGGATACTCCTATTGCATCCATTTGGTATCGATTTCTTGAAGTTCGTCCCATAGATATAAGCTCCCATATTTCCGAGTACAGTGTATCGTATAGTACCCAGTGAGAGTTCGTACGTTCTCTTTGCTTAGATAAGTTTGGCGGATACTTTCGCTGCTGGAAGTATAAACAATTTGGACTACCTTTGCCCTGGGCATTCAATCCAGTGTCGTCTGTATAGCTTTGTTCGTTAGTGCACAGACAGGCTCTTGACCACAGAATGCTGCTAAAGCAATTTGCTTGGCCAGGTAGTCAGCCTTTTCATTACCTTCATGTGCCTGATGCCCGGGAACCCATCGTAACAAAACCTGGTTTTTGGATCCCTTATCATTTAGGACTTTATTGCATTCATCCGTTACTTACTAGTAATTGTTTAATACTGTAAGGCACTAACGCTTCCTGGCTGTCTGACATTGAAGGGATACTCCCATTGCATCCGTTTGGTATCGATTTCTTGAACTTCGTCCCATAGATATAAACTCCCATATTTCCGTCATCAAATTTTTATCCATCCGTGAACCCAGTCAGTATAGGAATTTCCTGTTTAGGAAAATATTCTGAGATAGAACATTTTTAAAGTGACAGCCGAAATAGGATGCTTTTCCACTCAGCATGCGATATATTAAATGTGTACCTTAGGGTGGTTTTTATAAATCAAATAAACGGGGTTCCTGTCTCACCCTTTCAAATGGTAATACCAAGGCCAAAACTATCGAGTATACAAATCTATCCCGTTTGAAGACTGTTAACGAAATTGTCTCCTAGTTATTCGTCTAGCAATGGTATTCTATAATTTTCGTTCAGCCTCTATGTTTCTTACGTAACGTTAAACAAGAAGATGAATGCAATTGTCAAATTATATGTTCCCATTCGATTCGTCTATGAGATGAACCGAACGTTAATTTCGTAAAAGAGATTGAAGCCCTATGATTTTTATCTGAAGGATCAAAAAAGCTTGCTTATATCCAAAAAATCAGTAAAACTATAGTAGGCGTTATAATTTATAAATTTCGGTCCGGATTGGAAAAGGCAAAGGTGTGTCGCACAGTTGACATATGCTATAGCGAGAATTTATTGGGTAATCTGGACTTGAACCCCTGTACGACACGCCTTAACCGTTAGAAACAGAAACAATTGTATTTTTTGAGTCACCGTAGAAAAATTCTGAAAGATACATGCCCTCGAACCATCGTCCTTAAACATTTGCCATGATTTTCACCATAAAAAGAAGATCTCATCCGAGGCATGTTGCTACGATTTGTCATTGGTAGGGGCTTTACATAGCGGATTCAGCGCAAATCCCGGATATGAGTCTTGGATTTTAGTCGCCTCTTACGACAAATAATACACTGCTGGGAACCAAAAAACTCTTTACACTCAGAACCGAAAAATTAAGCCTCCATCGAATTTTTCAATGGGAAGAAACAGCTTGAAACTGGTCAATTGTAGTATCGGGCTGATATGCCTTTCTGGACAGCAACAAATTTTTCTGAATAATTTAAATTTTTGATGTTAACTACCTCTTACCGCTGGAATCTTCTTCTACCACATAAATTACTAAATGCGGCGGTCTAACTATTGGTATGCATAGTAGATGATGAGACAATGCAAAACCACTTTCCATTTTTCTTAAACGAGAAGAAAAGTGTTAAAACATCCACATATAATGGTAAACAGTAGTTCACGTTTCTGAGCATAATGGACAATGGCAGAGCATACATACATACATACGTATGTATAAACAATACTTAAAATCCAGAAAATCCACCAAAACGAAGATTATATACCAATGCAAGTACAACCACGGCAATGATAAACGTTGTCACTTTCAACAAAATGCCGAATAGACCGCACAATGCAACCGTTAAACCAAACCAAGATCTCCTCAACAATAAGAGCAAAAGTGACCGAGCAAGCTTATGTAGCGACACCGACAAAACAAAGCCAAACTTAGCGCTTCCACAAAAGCATTTCTTCCAATTTCCTTCTATCGGCACACTTGATCTGAACCTGACCACAATGGCAATAAATGGCATGACAAAAGCTGTTCAGCAAGTTAGTAGCGGCGTAGTACAAGCATATTTAGAAAGAAGGAGAGAAGTGGCCACTTATGACTTAAATCAACTAAATACAAGAAAAACAGTTAAGACATTGAAGATGAAGGTGCAGCGCTTGAATATGCTATTGTATATGGTGACACCATCGCGTGCCGGTCAAAGTTCCAATTACAGATGCAGCACGAATAATAAAATTTATAGAGAAGACCGCACCATGTAGTGTAAGCACTATGGGCTAGCAAAAATAGTTTTCGAGTACAAAATAAGCAGCCTGGCAACAAAAAAAGCCATAATCTGCTCACTACGAGATTTAAATGTCTGATTCAGGCTATTACCTCGTGGCAGTCGAGGTATGCCCACGCCTTTGTGCAGCGCAGAAAGTGAACGCAGTGTCCCGAGGGGAAGGTTTGCGCTCGAGAAGCTGCTCACGAAATAGACAGGTGATTACAACTCTACTCTGCAAAATAAGCAGTCTGGCATCAAAAAAAGCCATAATCTGCTCACTACGAGATTTAAATGTCTGATTCAGGCTATTACCTCGTGGCAGTCGAGGTATGCCCACGCCTTTGTGCAGCGCAGAAAGTGAACGCAGTGTCCCGAGGGGAAGGTTTGCGCTCGAGAAGCTGCTCACGAAATAGACAGGTGATTACAACTCTACTCTGCTCTTAGACCTAGTCAGTGAGAGTATTCTTCGACCGGGCGAGCACATTTCTCTCAAAACAAACTGCCTCTGCGGACACCATAGGTTTCTAGCGAGCTGCGTAAAACAACTGGCACGATGAGGAATGTCACGCTGCATATGGAAAAAAGCAAGCTGCGCATTGGACCACTGTTATAGAACCAGGTAAGCGATGGTGAGATATGCATTGGACAGCCAAGCAGCGCTCAAAGCGGCAGACTCACCAAATACGTTCTCTAAGGCCATCTATTACTGTAAGAGAGCGCCCATCACACTCACTTGGGTACCCGGTGACAGGTACATTGACGACTATGGAAAAGCGAATAAATTTGCAAGGGCCGGTGTATCGTTGGACATCTCTGAGAAAGTCACCGTGCACAGGCCACTTTCATCAATAAAGAATGTCATCTTTACCAATCTGAAGAGAACCGTTATTCACAATTGGACACCTGTAAAATCACCAAAAGCTTGGCCTGAGTACAGCCATAGAAGAACAGATTTTATACTGAAGATGTCTACGAAAGAGATATTCCGGATCAAATCCCTTATTACAGGACACTAGCGGCTTGAGTCTCCTGCGGAAAGGCTGGAAATCCCTTCAATGATAGGTGTAGGAGTTGTAGTGCGGACAGTTGTATGGCGACAATCGCCCATATCCTCAGCGAGCGCACAGCTCCAGGGTCCTGTACTCTAGGCAATTTTGTGCTGCCCCACATAGTGGCGGTGTCAAAATGCTCCATAAAGAATATTAGTAGGTATTTTGCTCTAACCAAATGGTTTCAGTAAACACACACAGGGTACAATATATAATTGGTTCCAGAGGAATGTGCATCAAAATGACGCCTTAACCGCTACTTTGGGCCGGTATGTCTGCAGCACAGCAACCAGCCAACTATTGGCCCACGCTGCGGAAGTTATCGTGACGTTTTGAGTGAAGAGTGACGCCTGCTTAGAAGAACTAGACGGCGGAAATGCGAGGAGTTTTAGACGGTGGGCTGATATGAATAATGCGGTGGACGAAAGGAGCAAGACTCGAGCAGATTCCTCCAGGGATGATAATGATAGAAAAACACTTCTCCTCATTTCTAACTAGCGAGGGTGATGACGAACGCAATATCCCAACGCCTGAAAACGGAATACACTTTCCGCCACCCGACTATGACGAAGTAAAAATTGTAATATCCCAGCTAAAAAATAACGTGTCGCCGTGAAACCAAGGACTCCCCGCGGAGCGGTTCCAACACGGAGACGAAAAGTTGCTAAACAGTACTCAGCAACTCCTATCGATGATACGGTCGGACGAACGCATGCCACCACATTGGAACTTAAGTGCAATCTGGTCAATCCACAATGGGATCCGTTAAGCCGAGTTAATTACAACCGAATAAAGGTTTTTCTAGCCTATTCTAAGAACGAGCAAAGCCCACAGCCAACGAACTGTTTCGACCTTATCAGTGCGGCTTCACGTCAAGTATATCTTCATTTGACAAGATTTCCAAGAAACGCCTACTCCTTGAGAAAACGCACCATAAGAGAATCGAGACGCTCCACCTTTTTTTAGACTGTATGCCGCTATGTATAAACTTTAGTTTCGTCAAAGGTTTCGTCAAGACCTGACACCGGTACACTATCTGATGCTAAGCCAACTGCTGTCTCGGATATGATTTTTTTTCAATATAACCTAATTATGGAAGACATAATTGGATAAAGAGGTTAAGGTAGTGGGTCTTGAGATGAACGAGGGCAAGAATAAGTATTTGCTAATATCGTGAAAGACTCGACGATCAAAAATCACGCTTTAGTAAGTTGTTCATCATACGTTGATATATGGCTCGGAATCATGAGCGGAGTGTAGAAAAGATGGGATAACCCTTGGAGTATTCTAGAGAAAAGTTCGCCGTAAGATTCTCTCCGTAAATCTAACGACATGTAAGAAATGGGCTTTAATGATGAGCTGAATGAGCTTTAAGCAGATATGTAGATTATGCAACCAATAAAAGCCCAAAGGCTTTCTTGGCTAAGTGATTCCATGCAAATGAAATAAGTTACTCCGGCTTAAAAATTGTTTATATCAATAGGGTGAGACTTTCACTCAGTTGCAAGGGAAAGGTGGAGAAGGAATTTATGTCCCTCTCTGCTTCCAGTTGGCGTCAGTTATAGTGAACCGCCGAAATCACCCAGGCGGCTTAGCGTCAATTAATGAAGATGATGAGCTGTCAACTGTCATTTGATATAATGAGTTTAAGCCCTAATTTACACTTTCACTTGATGGACAACCAATCTCAAGCAAAAGCAATCCCATTAACTCTGATATTGTTTAAGCGTACAGCATCACTTAATATTTAATATTTTTGGCACAAACTCGACAGTATGTGTAATCTAAAAAAATGTTTTCGCTTTTTACTGCTAATTCAACATTAAAAGCTTTCTTTACCTCATTTGACCTTTCCTTATCTCTATGTTTCTCTTTTTGCAGGTGGAAGAAATCACCGAAGGTATTGACAACATTGAACTGGTATTAAATGGCAAAGGAGCGCCTGCAGAAGCAGAATCCAATAATACACATTCCAATGATTCGAATGAAGGTGTTGATGATGTGACTGAGGCAGACAACATGCGCACCAACGAACTGGCTGACGACTGCGACGACGACGACGATGTCGATGGTGACGGCGATGCTAACACCTTGAGCGCAGACGACACTAGCAGTCCGTTGGGCGCTAATACAACCGAAAATGCCGTTAAAAGCCGCGACAGCAACAACTCTTCCAATACGACGGCTACATTGTTTACGGGAAATTTGTCAGTGTCATCATCATCATCAGTTATGTCGACATCGTTACACATCACATCACATACTACAACAAAAACAAATCCAAGTGAACAAGTAGTAAGCACAAACGCGATGGCACGCCGACCCAGTTGGTATGCCTCCGAACAGCAGCTACCCGCACAGCAAGTAACACAGTCTAATACATCACACGTTGTTGTTGGTAGTGGTGGGGGTGGTGGCAGTCCGGCACGTCGTAGCCCATACGCTCATTTTGGCGCTTCAGCGCTACAGCACCACAGTAGCTCCAATCTGCAAGAACAACGCAGCTCATTTGGTTATAGCGCGAGCGTGCAGCGCTCCTCGATGACAACACCGGATAGCGGTATAAGTCAAATGCAATCTTCACAATCGTGTACGCCTGGCCCCTACAGTCCGCATCGCATCATTTCCAATCCCATACCAGCCAAAACTTACTGCGATAAATCAGTCAATAGTTCACCAAAGCGCATGATATCGGCGCGTACCTCACCAATAGAACCATTTGCGGCGGCCAGTGTTGGACGTGAGCATGCGCTTAAGCACGAGATCGAGCAGCTGCAAGAAAAATTAAAAGATACCGAAGAACGTTTACAATCGTTGCGTATACAACATGATTCACTGTCACAGTTGCATCGTGATTTACGGGAAAGTAATACGAAGCTGCAGGAGGAGTCTGATATTCTTAAATTAGATTTACAACATTTGAATGAATGCGCCAATATATTGCGCTCCGAGCTGCAAACAGCGCGAGCGGATCGTAATGAGGCGCTCGAATTACAAAAGGCGCTGCAGTGTGAATTGGAAGAAAGTCGGCAGGAGAAGAAGCGAGCACAGGAGATGAAGGAGAAAGATGGCAAAACCATACAAGATTTACAGCGGCAATGTCGCGAAATGGAACGTATTTTAATGCGCAAACATCCAGACTCGGTATCAGCGTTGATAGGTAAGTTGCTTAGAGTTCAGGCAGAGAGCAAGTTGAGTATGTAGGTTTGTAAATAAGTGGTGAGGAAGTAGAGGGTGGGGGCGGGATGGCCTATAAACTCCAATGTGGGCATAATAAATCGTTCTCGAGATGGTCGGGCTTTTACCTTAATAGTGCTTGTTACCAGAACGTACCGGATCAAATCCGACGAAGGACCACCAACATCGATAACACTCCCAAAAATTTTCGGGGAGCGTTTTTAGCGCTACAACAACAACAAAAACATCGGAAAAATGAGGTAACATGACCTATGAATACGTCACGGGCGAAAGATATGAGTAGAACGTGTCGCAGATTACTTTTACGAAGGGATGTCGGTTGCCGGCAACTGTGTGATAGGCGATCACTGAAGAAGAAGAATAGCCGCAATGTCTGGACATCGTCGTAGCGCGGATCAATGGGTCAATCGGAGGTATTGAAGTGTCGGTTATTTTGGAGTGGTTGCGGAGGATAGTGTTTTTCTTTTAGCAGGGGCTGCTCATCCAGTGCTCATTTACTGAACACCACCGCCTCCGTAGCTGCAAGCTATTTTAAAGGGATAAGGGGAAGTACACCCTTAAAATTCTTGGAAAGCCACATGTACTCTGACTTCGTTTGGAGCCAGAGCTGCTGGGAAGAATTCAATTAGCCAAGGGGAGAAGAGTAATGCCATGAAGGCATTTTCTTCTACCAGCGAACGGGCTGAACCCGGTACCAACAGTTGATAGCGTTGTTTCCTGTTGGGAGCTCAAATTAAGCCGTAAATTTAGTCACTGTAGCGTCTTCAAAGCAAAAGTCCCCTCAATTAAGAATTAAAATCTACTATAATTGTCAAGCGGCAATAAAGCTTTGTTTCTACTGTGATGCCATCAAAGGTAGTCTGGGAGTGCCTGATCTCCTTTGCGATTGCCTCGAAATATTTTAAGATAAGGATCATCGGTACATAGCAATATCCAACCAACTAACGTACGAATCACTTGGCCCTAATGGGCACGATTGAATCGGACGAGTATAGTTGTAGGGAATTCGAAGTTCTGCTGGCCACCTGGAGTCTGCTCTTGTACAGATGGGCATAGAGTAAAAACATACGCAAAATGTTGATCAGAGGTAGGGCGAAATACTACGTCTTAACATACTGGGAACCCTTACATAGTGCAGCTGCATGGAGCATGATGAGGAGAAATCAGTAAGTCATGTCATGCTGTACTGCCCAGTTTTTTCAAAGCCGAAAGTATTTTTATATCGAGATCGGTTTCATTCAGGTCGAGAGGTCTTATTCTAAACTATTAACATTGTCGTTATCTTACGCGGTATCAGAACGGAACTTCAAGCAGTTTAAGTGAGCTTCTCCCACCGAGATAGCGACCACTGAACTTAATCTAATCTAGCCAGGCCTAACTCAACTGGGACGCAATGAAGGAAACTCAATATGGAAACCAGAGCCATTAAATACAACCTTCGTGAGATGTCTTTAAACATCTTTAATCCCATTGCCGACGCCAAATGAAGTGCACTGCAAGGAGGTAAACCCTCCAGAAAGCTGTTTTTTCGGGAGCAGCTTCCCGATGGCTAACTTTCCTTGGGTGAAGTCAATGAACATGAACCCCTTGGGAATTTTTTCAGCATCCATCTGAATTTTCCCACTGTAGGATCAGAGACTTCTTAATACACGATTGTATACTTATCGGCGAAGTCTATTTCCCATCACAGAGCCACAGTAATGCCTTTTTTCTCAATGCCACTGTGGTAGACGATGAATAGCCCTATTGTGCATGGGACTTGCCACGTCCATCGCGTCCTCTGTATGACAGTGATGCCCGCCATTGCCTAGGATATAAACCAACCCTGCAACTGAACCGTTTTCAGCGGTCGTTATCAATAGAAAGAGATACCCACAGACGCTTTTTACCTCCTTTTTTTTGGTAGGGGTTTTTAAGTGACGGGAGTCCAGCGCTCGAAAACGCAAGTAGGGTTTTGTCAATGTTTTAATGACATGTTTTATCTTCCCATTACACAGTCGCTGCCAAGAACACTGGAAAATGTGCAAATAACGATCAGGAAAATGTGAATAGTCGCAAACTTCTGGAACAGCGCATAGCCCAACTCGAATCTGACGCAAAAGAACAAGATTTGAAAGCACAACAAATACTCGCCAATGTGCAAGCGCGTTTCAATTCTGTGCAGTCCAAATATGAGACGCACATTGCTGACTTAGAGACGCAGGTTTTGAGGTAAGTTATCAGAAAGCTGACGAAAAGCAATTTTCATGACTAGTTTCTATTGTTGTTTGCACCCACACAGCCTACAAGAGATCAATACGAAACTCAACGAAAAAATTGAATCTCAAGTACGCACCCTCGACTACTTTGTATCGAAAAAAGCACAGAATTTCTACAATAATTGCACACAAACCGATGCCAATGTAGTGGAAGTAGAAAATGAAGCCGGTTGCAGCAGCGATATAACAAAACGTGTAAGCATGAATTCATCAGGTGCCGCCAACAGCAATGCCACCAACAGTGGTACCATCACAACCGCCACACAAACCATAGTCGAAACGAAGCATACGCGTGATCACAGCACCAATACCATTGGCACCTCTAGCGCAGTACATTCAGCAAATTCAAGTACCAGTAGCACAGCCAATTCAACGCCCAACACCTCACGGCCGAACTCAAAGCAAAGTGGTATACGTAAACCGCTTGTCACCGCCATGGGTACACTCAGCACAGCCTTGGTATCAAAACTGCCCGCGTCACATTCAGACTTGACAATATCGGCGCATCATCATCACAATGCGCATACGGCTGCTAAAGAAGATGCGCACCTATTAGCTACGATACGTGGTATGCGCGTCGATTTGGCAATTAAGGATAAGGCAATGCAAAGATTGACGCGCGAATTGGAAGAGTGCAAGAAGACTATAAAGAAATTGCAACGCGAAAAAGAAGGTAAGTGGGTGGGTGATTCGCTTTTCTTTGTATGCTTTCAAATACCTGCCACTTCGCGAAGTTGCCAAGAGAAGTTACCGAGTATTTATGTACGCCTTTGTTGTTGTTGTGTGAACAGTGCTTCGCTCCACTCGCATGACCACTCACAAATCGTCATCGAAGTCCTCTAATGGGAGTCCGAGGAAACTGGCAGTTTCAACAGGGGCGGACCATAAGAAGATTGGCGTTAGATGCGTAGGTTCCACATTACAATTAAAAAGATGCTTGGTGTCATGTGAAGACACTTCGCATGCAGGACATAAATTACGTATGTCGGGGTTGATTCTGCACAAGAAAGAGTTTAACCTGTTCCAGTATTCAAATCGAAGTTGGTATACCTTTGTTGTTGGTTGTTGTCGTAGTATTACGCAGTTTGTGGTGTACATACCTACCCCAGTCCTCAAGTCTTGTCTTGATAGATAGCTTCACTCCTGGGACCGTTTCCCCTACCGCTTACGCCACTTAAATGCAGACGTGCGCCTTTAGCGGATTGCTGCCTCTTCTTCTCAACATATATAAAAATCCTACCCTTAGTCAACCCCATACCATAGTCCTTAATCCGGTTACGGGATCGAGGATTGCTCGCAGCTTGCTGATTTCATTCTTTCACGAGTCCGTGCCAAGAGCTAGCTCTCGCAGCCAGTTAGTTCGGCTACAACTCCCAAATGCTAACAACTCTTAAAGCTCGCGGGGGTTGTGAAAGGCGTAACTTTTTTTCTCTGCCTCGTTCTACTCTCAGCTCAATTTCTTTGTTCTGGCTCACAGACCGCACGGCACGGTGAAAAGGTGATAACTTTCTCCGACAGTCAGGCCGCGCTAAAGGCCTCGGTCTTATGTGTCGACAACACAAAGAATGCCTCAGATGTCTTAATGAAATGGCCCATCACTTCAGTGTTAGCCTTATATGGGTACCTGTGCACAGGGTTATTTGAATGGAACTGTACAGCGTATGAGCTGCCCAGGAGGGGTACGACCGCCCACATCCTTCGCGAAAATGATTAAGCAGGTAAATTTTTTAAATTCCGTGCGAGAACGAACACCATAAGTAGAGCAAATATGCTCTGCTCGGCGCTTCGACAAGCGACTCACCAAGGTTTGTATGATATTCTTATGATAAAAGAAGCACTAACAATTTTTTCACCTTGCATAAGTCAAGTCTCTCGTCCTTGTTAAGGGTTCTCACTGCGCACTGATAGGCACTAACGCTGCTAGGCTCGAAATTAAATCGTTCTATTACTAAAGCGTGGAGCATCTTCTGTGCCACTGTCCTGTACTAAGTAGAAGGAGGATGGCTGCAACCGTTTTTTGAATTATCTCGAGATAGTTGAAATGATTGAATCCATAAAGTGGCTCGATTCGCTGTAGCTGGTACAGTAAGTGTTACTTACATTAAGGACATCAAAATGGGCGCATTGGCGGCCTAAGCGTCGGGCGGGGATGCAACTTCTCGGACCAGTCGTTTTAACATAACTTAGCCTAACCTTAAGCTTTATATTTACCAAACAACAAGGCCGTCTAGTAATGAATATGGGGAAAATGGTTGTTCGTCACAGCACCGTCACTTGCTGTGGTATGGCCATCGTTACTTCCTGGCCCAGTAGTGAAAAGAATTCATCTAAATACAGTCGAATATACATCCTGTCTGCAAATCATCTCTTAAGCACAATCCGCATAATACCCTGGATTATGCGTGCTAGCAGTTCTAAGTCACCGACATCCTGTGGCCCTCCTATGAGGTGGTGGTGCGTAGATGCAGATTCCTAACCAGTGCACCCACATAGTCGAGCGCTATGGAGTTGGGCCAAGCCCTCAAACCGACAGCAAGGTGCCTATCCTATTAAAGGTTTGTTTGAGGAGCGGCGGCGAGCATATTAAAATAGCTTAAGAGCCGTTTTCTCATGTGAACCTTTCAATTTATCTGTGTTATAAACACAAATATTGTTCACAAAAAATGCTTCTTGAAGTTTACTCCAGAAAACGGCCTATAAAATTTTAACTCAAAAAATATTCAAATTGCAAAAAATTCCGCCTCAAACTATATGAATGCATTGTTGTAAGTAATATCTTCTTCGAATGTGCACAAAACATTTTCCAAGTATGTACACATTATCGTATTCGATTACTTAATGGTTCAGGGTGATGCGCGGATGCATGCACGACATGCATACTTATAAGGCTGAAACGCCCATTGTTAGCTCGTGGCTACATTTAAGTCATTGATTAATAGACTTTCTCTGCTTGTAGTGCGCAGCATTGTTAAACGGTAGGGGGCGGCAGGTGTTCCCGTAAAACAGCCAACATCATTTAAGTGCATTATACGCCTTTACATGCATGCAAGTGCATGCAAAATTCATTTGGCATAAATAGGGGACTTTTTTCGCGTTTTTATTTTATCAGCAGCAAGCAACGCAGGTATGGCGCGTGTCTTGCATTTAAATATGCGCGTTCGTACATCACGCCTAGGTGCGCGCTAACTAAGCGACACTTGGCGCATGCGCATGCGCTATAAATTCGCTATTATGTCAGCGGCTGTAACGCTTTGAAGAAGCAACGCGCACTGCCACACACACATATATCTACAATTTGTTCAACAACCTTTGTGACGTTGTTAACTAAACATTTTAGGGCCTTTTCTTAGCCACTATTTACTAAAATTTTTTTGTTTCATCGAAAGCGAAAGTGGCAAACATTGCTTCTTTAATTTCTTTGACAATTTATTGCTATTGTGCTTTATGTTTTATTTACATATTTATTGCCGGCTTTTTATTTGTTACCATTTTTTTTAAGACGTAACTAATTCGCTTTTTGTCTGCCAATTTGTTGGCTTTGTTTAGTGGACTGCGTTGTTTGTTAAATAATAACAATTAATACGCACTAAAAAAATATTAAATCAGTTGAGTGTTGAGCAGGCTTGTTTGTTGTTTTCTTTGGAGTGTGGTTTTACATTGCGGGTTCCGTGCAGAAGTGGTGGTGAAGCGGTGATGAAAGTTTGGCTTACTCCAAACTGGAAAAAGTAGCGGAAAGATGGGATTTGATGGTCAAGCAAAGAGTCAGCGCATTTGCGCCTTGACAACTAACGGCATCGCGCAGGCGAAAAAACAGTAGACTGACTTGTTGACGTTCTCGCGAACGCAAAGGCGTAAGTCACCGCCATACAGGAAGCCCGCTAGCAAAAAAGCGACATCAATGTAGGGATTTTAAATATAACATTTATATGCCTCTAGGCACCAACGACGTGTGTGGACCGTATAAGTGAGACTACAGAACGATACGCCGCACTTCCATAGTAAGAGAATCGACACGCAACATCTCTTTGACGAATTGGAGATGTCTGTAAGCTAATATGTCTAAGTTTAAATTTCATGCTACGCTCATACGGCTTTGCCAAATCTCTTTCAGCAACACGTCAAGCTACGTGAAAACTAAGAAGGGCCTTCCCTGGTCATTCGCAACTAAATAAGGCGACTCCTTATCGTGTGATTTCTTCAACCTTATGATCAATCTCATCCTGTCTTGAAGCACGGCTCAGAATCATCGAAAATATGGGATGGCCCTTGTAGTGTTCGCGAGAAAAAATTTTATGGAATATTTATAAAGCGAATACAGCCTAAAGGCTACGTCGGCTAGATGTGGCGAATTTTAACATCCCCAAGGTTATTACATAAAGGCACAACAACAATAAAGCAAGCTGCCACTCTTGTGTACGTAAACAAATCAATCATCATGTAGTACTCACATATCGCACACTAACTACAAAAGAGTCACAACTTGAAAGATGTCAATGTTCAGGAGAGAAGAAAAACGGTTTATGTGAAAACGTCTGTAATGTTATACTGAAATCCAGTTTTACAAAGAAGGATACCTTCATTATAAAATGAATTAACGAAAGTTTGTTGTGATTATTTGTTTACGGACAAAATATATAGCAATTTTGAATTATGACTATTTATGACAATTATATATGACAATTATTTCATCAAAAAAGCCACATTTCACAATAATACAAGCAAATTTACTTACTCCTTATGTATAAAAAGACACAATTTTAATTAATACACAACAAACTGTTCACTTGTTCTTAAGCACATTGACAAAACTAAAAATAGTACTCATTTGTTGATACAGCGCAAGCGATGCAATCAACACCAAAACTGGCATAACGGTAATTTTCCAGTTAAAGAAGAAAATAATGACAACGAAATTTAAGGGCAGTTAGAGATGTGTACTGTGAATTGGTTTATGGAAAAAACCCGATTTTGAAAAATTTTAAGCTATGACTCTTTTGTAGTTAGTGTGCGATATACACACGCATATGGCTACAAACTACAAATATACATGTATATGGCTGGTAACCAAGCATGAAGTTCGCGAAATTACTAGACCTTAGGAGAAATGGGTAAACGAGGAAACCGATAGTATGAAAGCAGCGCAAGCTGAGGCATGGCTAATCAGCTTTGATTTAAGCACGCTATTGGTTGCGACGTATAATTGTGAAGTACTACCAAGGAAATCTAATAAAGAATATTGGAGTTATTTATTCGACAGTTCAGCAATACGAACGTTAGCAGAAGGTTGCAAATAAGTGGAATTTCCCTAAATTCGTTACAATATTATGCACGATGATAACGCTTCAACTCAGAATGTATGCCCAACTACATCCATATTTGGAAACAGAGGAAGGAGACCTTCAATGAATTGGAAGGCACAGAAGAAATAAGACTTGATCTCTTCATGCCCTCAAATTGCGCCAGTTATGGCGAAACAGAGATACGTAAAAATCGTTTAAATAGTTGGCAAGGTATACCCCTCAAGAGGTCAGATAGGTTTCTCAATATTCTAGCTTTTTTTACATTGGAGGCCTAGAAGCTTATTGTTTTATCCCAACTTAATCGGAGTAGTTTAGCTGCTTTGGTGTTCCCTGCATTGTCGTTGAACGCAGTGCTGACTGTGATTTATCAGCCACTTTCGACGAAAAAAAGGTTTAAGGCGAACCCGATTTGAATGTAACATTCCTTAACATTTAACTCCAACTAGTCTTTTTCATTGGCAGTAGCGTGTTTCGCCTACCACACCGAAGGTTCTGTGTTTAATCCCGGGCAAAGCAACATCAAAAGTTAAGAAACCAGTTTTATTCAATCAGAAACAAAGTTTTTATAGGTGGGGTCGCCAAAGGCCTCAAAGCGTTTAAAGCCGATGTCGACGTTCGATCGATACATGATACCCTTATTAATTTTTACTGAAATGCTCTATTTCCCTGTTATATTTGCAGCAATGAAATCGGATAAATCTCAGTGGAACAGCTATACTTGCTTAAACGTCACACGGCGCAATCACGAACAAACGCACAGCGAACAAATGCCAGCGACAACGGATAGTCAAATGCTACGGGAAGCGCAAAACAAACTTAAATTGCTCGAATCGGACTATAAAATGCTGCATGATAAACGTTTGAACGATGTAAGTAACATGAAACACGCGTGACCGACAAGTCAATTTTCACTCGCGAATCACTAATGCTTTTTGTTATGACTTTTTTCCTGAAAACGCTTAAAAATAATTTTTAAAAATATTCAAATAAATAAATATTTTAAGCTAAACTATTTTATGCTAATTTGGTTTTTATTTCGTTTTATTAAATAGTTGAAAACGTTACAAAGTGCACACGAACGTGAGTTGGCGTCATGTCATGAAACCGTGCGCGTCTTACAGCAGCGCCTTAATGAGCGCGATGAAGCATTCGCATCACAAAAACGTCGCAAATTACCTGTAGACTATTATGCGCTGAAAGCCAAGGTGAGTGGGATGACGATGATGATGATGAACAATGATACTAGAAATGGAGTGGCGGTGGCGGATGACAACAAAAGTTGTAGCAAAAATAGAAATTATATGCAAACCGAAGATGATGAAGAATTCGAAAGTTGTCACAGCAATAATGCTAACCCAATGATAGCAATGAAGAAAAATACATTTTACAAAAAACGTGTTGCATTGAAACGCATTTAAATGCAGGCCACGGCAGGGTAGAGATGGAAATTTATGCTTATAAAGAAAAAATTAACTAAAGAATTTGGTATGAAAAGCGAAAAGATTTCCAAAATTCGAAATAAATTTAAAAAAGGCATGGTACCAAGTACTCGTGAAGTTCAGTGTGTAAACATAAATGTGTAAGTTTAGAAAACCAATTTTTGTATGTTAACTAGAGCTCGCTCAGGGTTTCAAGTTAACCCACAACAGAGGCAAACTTGACCAGAAAAAATAGTTCCGGGCTTTTTGAGAAGAGCTTCGCCGGCTTCCGATACCGAGAACTTATTGTTTTATTATCGGCTTATCATCGACAGCGCCCGCCGTGGTGCGATGATAGCGTGCTGCGCCTACCACACTGAAGATCCTGGGTTCAATTCCCAGGTAAAGAAACATCAAAAATTTTGAAACAAATTTTTTCAGTTAGAAACTAGTTTTTCAAAGCGAGATCGCCCCTCGGTAGTGTTTGGCAAGCACTCCGAGTGTACTTCTGCCATGAAAACTCATCTCCCTTGCAGATGCCCGCCAGTCTGCAGGAAAAAATGTAAAGGAGCACGACGCAAATTGGAAGAGAAGCTCGACCTAAATTCTCTTCGGAGTTATATCGTGCCTTGCATTTATTTATTTTTTTATCATCGACAGGGACTGCCAGCTAGTGTCACATGCTCTTAAATTAGCCCTCGTCAGTGATAGAAGACGTAGGGAGTGCTGGTTGCAAGAGGAAACAATGGAGCACATTCTTTGTTCTAGTATTTGTCAAGAGACGGTGTTATTTCAGGTCCTGTTTTTGAGAGGGTTTTTCAGTTTGGTCCTGGAGCAAACTTCTGGTAGCACTATGGACTCATTTAGTCTATGTGAGGTCTTTACGAAACAATAGTAAATTGTTTGCTTTAAAGTGAGTTTCCAGGAACGTAGCTGGGTACATCAACTCTTCTATTTCCTGAGGATGCCAAAGAAGCAAAGTGCAAAATATGTGAGTCGCAGATGATTCACAATAACTCAACAACGTCTTTACGAAACGCAGAACTCATTAAAAATTACAAAAAAAAAAAAAAAACTTCGAATAGTCGAATCTGTAACTAATCGAACGCAAACAAGTAGTCGACTAGTGATAATCTATTATTTTGATGAACAACTTTCGCAATAGTCGATTTCCGATTAGTCGATTAGCAAAAGTTGTTCAGCAAAATAATAGATTATCACCAATCGACTGGCTGTTTGCGTTCCAGTGGCGATGTATTCAATTCTTCAAATGGTCGATTACAAAGAGCTCTACTTGACAGGTAGCAAATATACTGCAAGTCCAGAGACATCTACTCCAATCCCATATTACGAAGGACATTAACATTACTCTCTGAGACAGCTACACGAAGAAAGTTTTCTTCAAAATCTTACAACATACTCTCTACGATTTAAAATGATACTTTGAGAGTTTCTTCATCTGAGTACTCTCCTAAAAAATTCAAGCAAATTATTATGATTCAGCTACATTTATGAAAAGGTTTATATCTTGCCTGTGCCCGTCTTATCCTAAGATAATGTTTGCACTTGCACTTATCTACAATAAATCCACAATAGTTTATCAAGACGTTCACATATGTCCCATCCCTAGGGTCAAAATTATTAGCTGTCAAACTTAAAACGTTTCTCTTTTTTCGTGCTTTTATTTAGAAATGACACCCTATAGATGGTTCTAGGACTACGCGGTTGAAAATTTTGGCTTAAATCGTGAACTTTCGGTCTACAGTTTGGTCATATAACTTTTTTTTTTTGCTTTAAATGCAGATCTAGCGAAGTCTAAAACGAAACGAGCTCATATGACTGGTTTAATTTTTCAAACTTCTGGACTAAAATTCAAACCTAAATATATTAAAAATTGGATTTATCCTCTTATAGTTTATAATATAGACCTAGTAAGTTTAAGAAAACGGTTTTTGGTTTTAATTTTAAACTTTTCATCGAAAATTATATTTTTCAAGTGTCTGGACTAAAATTAAAACCAAGATATCTTTGGAATTTCCTGAAAAGTATTAAGTGGTTTTAAAAGTGGTATAAAAAAGCTTAAAATCAGCAGTAAAGTTTAAGAGTTTAAAAAATAAACCTAAATAAATTTTTGACCGTTTAAGAAAAAAATTCGCCATTTCTTAAATTTTTTCATAATAGGCGATTATTGGAGGGAAACATTTATATGGAAAATATAGCTATTTAACTACCGATTTAAAGTTATGTACAAAAACTAAGATAATCTCGTAAAAACTAGCTCTTAATTGTTTTATTTATTGGCTTTCTTCTTTCTTTTTATTTGTAGTTACGGTAGATCAGTTACTTAGACTATTTGTAATTTTTATGATATTTTATAGCCATTCAAACGTTAGTGTCATATGTTTTCATTGCTCTTCCATTACTGCATTCCGCTTTTATTTAATTGTTAAATGTAAGCGCAGTTTCTTATGGCTTTAGAGCAGTGGTGCACTACGCCGGCAGAGCTTCGAATAGAAACGCTACTTTTTTGTGGTAGTATATGTTGACACGGGTAATGTTTGGGCATAGAATCTACGCATAAGATGTTTACTGCTTGAAGCAAATATGATTTGATACGAAACATTTGTTAACGCTCCAATTTTTTCGCTCTCACGAGGGATTTATCTCAAATTTGTGCTGGCAACAATCGCAGATAAATCCCTCGCGCCAGCTGAAGCGGGTGCCAGAACAAAAAATGTGCCAGCTTAAACGAAAAACGGGCCAACAATTTCAGTAAACTTTACTTTGACCTACAACTGCAGAAATGCGTTCAAATATTATGGGAAAAAAGATAAAAATATTTGTTTTAGGCCCGGTTTATGAGTGGTTGGTTAAGCTAAGCTTAAACTAAGCTTGCTTAAACTCTAGTCAAATTTAAACTCCAGTTAAACTACTGAGCAGTTTTTTAGTCCCGTTTTAAGGCCGCCCTTTGGGTATGCTGTTTTGTGCGGCAACATTGGTTTTTTATTATCTAGATAATTTGTAGATACGGCAACAGCTGGATTTTGTTTACCCAACAAATATGGAAACAAATTATTCGGTGAAATATATATCTAGTTCCGGAAGTGATATCCAACATCACTATTTAATTATTCTTACACCAGATAGTTCTCGAGTTGGTATCCAACTTCATTCTCCAGTCACTATCCAACCTTTGAGAAATTTTGTAAAATTAAAAGTGTCCCAGTTGATCTCCAACGTCATTAATATTTTCTAATTAATATCCTAATTTCGAGGGATTTTGAGAAATCTACAGTTCTCAAATGAATATTCAACCCATTTCTCCAGTTGATATCTTACATTATATATCGAGTTGAGGTGGAGTTGAAAAAAAATCTCCAAGGAGGTACCACCAAAACTAACAGCTGTTTCTTGTGAGAAAGAAACACCTGGGGACCAATTCACGTTCTGTGAAATAATAAAATGAAAAAAAAAAAATAACTTATACAAAAATTTGTTCAAATGTATGAAAACTCGTTTCTTTTTTATCACTTCACAAAACGGGAATTGGCCCCATTGTTGATGAAGTAATGAAGCGTAATTAATCAAGAATAAATTATATAGACGGCCGCCGTGGTGTGATGGTAGCGTGCCCCGCCTACCACACCGAAGATCCTACATCAACATCATTGAATTTTACATTTGAGTCCAGTTAGAGAACCACAAGTTGTTAATTACATTTTTTCAACTTAAGTAATAGCATTTTTTGCTTTATAAAAAATTCCCTCTTTTGCTGAGTACGCTATGATTCTCGAGTTGAGCCACTGTTTCGAAATAACTCTTGAGATTTTAGAAGTATGCCTAGTTATCAACATGAGCTCTAATGGTACTCAACTCCAAATCCTTGTTGAGTATATTCGCCGCCATTTCGTACGAACGCAAATAACTGATAGCTTAACTAGAGTGTAAACCTGGCAGATCGGCCGCTTAAGCTTAGCTTAAACTTCAGTTAAAGTAGACTGAAAAACTGCAAAATAAGTTTAAGCGTAGTTTAACTGACAAACTGAGATGAACTTGTACTGAAAAACCGGGCCTTAGTGTAAATATTATTAGTTCGAAGGCGGAGGGTAAATATTATTTCTCATTCAAAAGTTATCACTAAAACAGGTTTTGTAAATATGAAGTCCCGATGTAACCAGTCCATTTTGATCACAGAACCTGAAACGACTGTGAGCTAAATGCGTTACAAATTTTTGACTAATCAAAATGTAAATTTTATTTAGATTTGTTTATATTTAACTCTAACTAGTCGTAAAATAAGTTTAAAGAAATTAATATTTTTCGACTATCATCTTATTAAATGATTGAAAATATAAAATGCCGAAATGTATATCAAAAAACCCATATTCAGATCTATTAATTTTTGTTTGAAGTGGCATCATTGACAAAAATGTGCATTTTGACAGCGCTCTCGTGAAACAAAGAGTCGCAAATCCATTCATCCATGGCTTGACGTACAAGCTAAAACTGATTGACTGCTTGCTTTACTGAATCTCTGTCGCTGCGCTCACACGACATGTAGGTAAACGCCGAATAGTTTTCCGAAACTCTACGAAGCTGTCGAGTACACCACTGCTTTAGAGCTCGTTTTCGAAGATAGTTACAGTTATTCACCTACATATTACGTAATAGTAATAGACCACATAATTAAGGCATAATTTTAATAATGTTTATAACAAACAAACAAAAAACTAATATGCTGGAAGTTTAATTTGTGCGTACAAATTGTTAAAGCAGTAACTTAAAAACGTTTCTTTTTTCTTAATTAACCGTAGGTTTCATCATTGGAACGCCGCCATTCGGAGCGTGAAGAGCGTCTACGTATGCTAGTTGATGCGCTTAGCAAAGGACGTCTAACAGGCGCTATAGAAGATTTAATGGGTGACAACAATAATCAACGAAGTACCTAAAAGCGAGCATAAATCAATTACATACTAAGTACATACTAAGAAAACCTAAATTAAGGGCTAGTTTCTGCAATTTGAGATTATTAAAAAAAAACTTAAGTTAGTGGAGTCTTTATGCTAGATCAAGCCTAAGCTAGTGAGGAGTTTATGCAAACTTCTGGCTTAGCTTGGCGCAAACTTAAGTTTTACGATAATGACTAAATTAAATTACATTGTGTTCGAGAAACTAGCCCTGTAACTCATTTGCGTTTTTAAGGTCGCTGTAAGTGTTGATGCAAACGACAGAACAGCAAAACAGTAAAATTGTAAAGCACAAACATTTAACAGTATTAAGTAGCAGTGACGGCGTAGAGTAAACGCGTCTCTAACTCCCAAAACGCCCAATGTTAAAGTACAATTTTTAGTTTTACTTGTAATATTTCAAATATTAGTTAAACTCTTAGTTGTAAAATAATTACATAGTTGAAGTCTTTGTTAGAAACCATTTGATTAAACTGATTTCATGTTTTATATCGACGGCTCAATGGAATGTCGCTCTATCGCGGCTGTCAGTTTGAAAACGCCCTATCTGAAAAAATTTTTCAAAAATACCTTGTTCCTGAATTTGCTTTTCAAACCAATGTCTCAGAATACGGTTAAAGAACGACCTATCTCAGAACTTTTTTTATAAACGACCCCGTTAATGCCCAAAATTTCTTAAATTTGAGCACATATAGGGCTTTTTTTATTTTAACAGAAATTGATTAAAGCTTTTATATATATAACTTTCTTAAACTTTAAAATCAAATCTTAAAAAAAAAAAACAAAATTACTAAAATAAAGTAAGTTATAATAGAGTATTGTAAAGGGAAGGAAAAAGCATAAACACTTGCTAGCTGCCGTATTCATGAAAATGCCAAAAACAAGGAACAAATTTTAAACCGTTGCCGTCAATTTCCTTCCAAAGAAGGGTTTATAAGAACTATTAAGTAGAATTTTTAAAAATAAAAATTTTCAAAAAATGATAGAATTAAAAACAGAGTTGTGTTAGTTATTTTTACGATAGTTTATAACAATTCAATAACTTATGAATTCTAATTAAAAACAAAAAAAGAAATAAAGAAAATAATAAAGCTAATAAGTAATACAGTTTGTAAAATAATTAATATTTTGCTACAAATTTCAAATGGAACATTCATGTTTGAAAAAACTAAAACGTTGCGTTACAGAGCATGCGAAGTAATTTCAAAACGGTCAAGCCGAAAAAGATTTGCAGACAAAAACAAAATAAAACATAAATAAATTATTGATTTAAATTTGTCAATTTATGCGCTTGAACTTGAGCTGAAAAATTTATCATAATAAATATCTAAACGTTACCCAACAAACATTCACAGCAGCGAACGGAAATATAGTAGCGGCATTGTTTTTTTCAATTTCGCCAGTTTAATTGTTATTTTTTTTGTTTTTGGTAATTGAAGAAAATACTTTAATGCATTTTGTGAATGAAACTATGCAAACCAAGCTCAAAAATATTTTCGAAAAAATTCGAAAATTCCTAATTTTCTCTTGAAACTCTCCAAAATGTTTTTTTTTTTTCTGTATGTAGTTTTGTAGCCCAATCAATTTTAGTCTGACAAACTACAAGTTATAGGTCCCTCAAAATCCGCATTAATATTTGAAAAATTTTCTTCCGAAGGGTGTTTCGAATTATATTCCATATAAAAAAATTTACACTTTGTATGGAGAAAAAAATTGTCAAAAGTCAAAGCGAATTTTAAGAGACCAGTTATTAGTATCAAGCTTTTAATATGCTGTTGTTTTGGGGAGTGTTAACGATGTTGACGGTTCCTTGCCGGATATAGATCCGGTACGTTCCGGTAACAAGAAATAATTTTCAATTTATATCCTATACTTATACTTTCTTAAAAAATATCGAAAAATAAATATATTTTGAATACTACTAAAAAGAAGTTTTATTCAATAATCTGGCCTAAAGCTCAATCAAAATTATCAAATTATACTTTCTTAGACTAAATTGATTGGGCTACAAAACTGCTTACACAAAAAAAAAAAAAAAAAAAAACAGAGAACTCCAAATAAAAACTTCAAAATTTTCATACACTTTTCTCGAATTTTCGAATTTCTTCGAAAATGTTTTTAAGATTGGTTGCATAGTTTTAGCTACAAAACTCAATTCAGGGAAGTTTTTTAACAAAATTTTGTAAATATAAAAAAAAAGAAAATTAAATTGACGAAGTTCTCTGCCCTATTTCTATACTATTGAAACCGGTTGATATTATCTTATCCTATTTTCTAGACAATTTTGCTTGAAAACAGATATACTGTGAAGCTAGATGAGCACTCGTTCTCTAGCTAGGCTTTTCCTCTCCTAATTTCGATTCTTCACCTTCATCCTGTGCATTCCTCCTCTCCCTCAAGTGGTGGTACGTGGACCAGCCATAGACATGAAAACAGCATTCAAACAAATTATCCATTACAGCTCAACCAATATTAAATAGATTTTAAAGGGCGAATTTTTTCCAGTAGTTTTCGAGTTGTATGTATAATTCATACATATGTGTAAGGTGCCATTAATTTGGTAATGTTACCTTAACAAATAATTAGACCAAGCAATGCAATATTAACTTAAATGTTGGTTGGGTAATTACGTGGGGCGATCCAATAGTTATGATAATTAGAGACACAAGGAATATGGTAATAATATTAATTTATTCTTCTACATAGGGGGCTAGATACGGTAAATAGTGGGGTGTTTAGCCAGTTGACAGTGCGCTTCTTGAACGGCTGCCATAGCAACAAATATTCAACATAATAATTCGTTAAGCGACCAAGAAAAAAACGCACGTCATGACTTTTCCTGTTGCGCTCGACACTTTGGATTTCTTTGTTTCATTTGAGTTTAATTTCTTACTGTCGTCAATTGTTGTTTAGTCCCAAAGCATGTTAAAATTTGCTTCTGGTATGTTTGCAACTTTTCTAGATAAACACTTTAAAAGTCGACTCGTTTCTGATTTTGCTAGTCAGTTAACATTATCGGCAACTAAGACGCGGATACTTATATGTTTGTTCGCAAGTATTCTTTGAATTCTGCTTTGTGGGATCAAAGAGGCCTCAGCTATATGCCTGATAGTCACTGTTCGAGCGGCACTTACAATTTCTTCAATTTGTTTCACGTTGCCTGCACGATGTTAGTCTTACGTCAGTGTGGTGCAGTAAAGTCCCCTTAATGTTTCCTCTTAGTAGCTGTGTATGTCTTCGATTCGAAACAGCTGTGATTTATTTATTTTTTTCTACCGTATTTAATTGAATATCGCTTCAAAGCAGTGGTCACCAAAATTAAAAATATTTAAATGCTTCAGTCTAACAAAACATTAAAATAAAATGTATATTAAGAATTTTTGTTGTTACATCGGCCTACTGATTTGTCTTATTTTTGTTATGATACATATTTCTTAAATGAAAAAATTGTTTAAATTAGATAAAATAATTATTGTTATACTATGTTCAAACAGAAACATTAATTGAGGCAATTTCGATTTAAATTGAGTGGCGTTCATACAACTCAATTTAGCTTACACAATAGTAATTTGATAGCTGGTTGGCTCATCTCTACAGCAACAACATACTTTTGTTCAACAACAACATACCTTTGTTCAGACTGTCCAATGTGCGGGTTGGAAAATGGGTAAATACCCAAATGATAAATACCCGGTAAATTGGGTATATATGGTAAAAATGGGTAAAACCAAAATATTTACCCAAAATAAGGGTAAAAATTATGTTTTAAGAAAAATGGCAAACAACTACAGAAAATCAATTCGTCTTACAATCAATTTGTAAAATTGGAATACAAATATTTATAAAGCAGACAAAATACTCAAATTTTAACACATCAAACTTTATATTATACTAATATATGTATTTATTTTTGAAATATACATATTACATTACTCAAATTAAAATAGTATTTAGTCACTATCGCTGAAAGTTTCATAATCCCGAAAAGAAGTATGGGGCGTAGGCTGTGGGAAACCGGTGGAAGTAGATGGTACTGCATCGAATATGTTTGTGCTTTCATCCTCGTCGGCATCAACTACGCAAGAAGTATACTTTTGTCGTACACCTCTGTTGAAAAGGTTCCAATTGTGTGACATGAAGCATGCTTTTGCCGTATTATCTGTTGTTAATCTGTTTCTTCTTTTGGAGTGAATGCATGGAGCAGTCAATATACGAACTGCTATTTTGCTCAATTCCGTGGTCGCGCAAATACTTTCTCACCCCGTGGAAGGAGAAATGTCTTCAATGATGTTCCAAACAAAATCTGCAGCACAAAAGCCCTCTATAGCCTTATAGTTTCCTAGGTCCATCATAACATTTACGTTAAAGTTGCTACCCATATCGTATATAAATTGCATTGCAGTAAGATAATCAGACGAACTTAGTTCGTGCACTTGACTATTCGGATCAAGGAAATTAGCAGCCAAATGTATGGACTTTACCGACATTTCAAACCTTTCCTCAAAGTAAGATAATAACTGTTGCTTGTCATCGTCATTAATTTCTGAAATAGACCCCAATGCAGCTCGTATCTTATTTCGAATATCGTTAAATGCAAAATATACTCGATGTATGAGTATAGGCTTCAAAAGAAGTTATCCATTGCGCCATCGGTTGAAATAGTTTAAAATTTTAATCCATTGTTTTCCAAAAATCCTCACTCAAAAATACTGATTTTATTGCTAATTTTCAATTGACATTTTTATGAACAGCCAAAGTTTGAAGTACCACTTTGCTGGTAATTAAACTATTTAAACATGTTACATAGTTGCCCCATCTGGCCTTAACGGGAAGCTTTAATTGTGCTCCGGATCCTTTCTCTTTACAAATTTTGGAAAATAGGGATGACAATACTTGATTGTATTTAATTGCCTTTACTATTTCACTAACTTGTAAAAACCTATTCTTTAGCAAACGGCATTTTAAAAAATCTTCATTTATTAAATTGAGGAAATGTGCTACACAATTTAACGGTACACCGTAAGGATAAACTTTTTTTACTTCTTTAAAAGCACCATGCATGTTTCTGGCGTTATCGCCTATCAAGGCTACGAACTTTTGTTCACCGTATTTTTTCATAGTCCCTATAATTTTGTCAGCGATATAAGAAGTGTGGCTGTTGTTTTCCGTAGTTAAACTACGCACAAAAACAATATCTGGCTTAGAAATAAGGAAATTTATGATACCTTCATTACGAATGTTACTCCATCACATTGCATATGTAAGTAGCTTGACGACCTTAGTTTTGTGGTTATATCTCTTGCCATTTCATTGTGTAATTTGTTTAAATACTTGCAAGAAACTGCCTTTTTGTTCGGCAATTTGTATGAAGGTTGTAATACCTTAAAAACTCTACAATGGAAAATGGAGTACCAGATACAATTATAGCCTTGGATAATTTTTCATGCAATATTCTCTTTACACTCATCTGTCATTACTTGCACTAAGTTCCATGATAGGAGAGAACTCGATGAGCTGGAAATATCGCTAGCATTAATGGAAGGGGAATTGGAAATTGTTCCTGAATCACAGGGATTTATTCCCACAATATTTTTTTTAACCAAGCTTGGACATTTAAAACATTTGGATAAATGATTAGCCATTTTGTTAACATTCGCCCATTTTACACTGTACTGCAGTATTTGCAAGAAACTGATTTGGCGTTTGCATGTGACTCAAAATGTTTCCATATTTTAGCGCTCTTGGTTCTTACCATGATTTATCCTAAAAGAAATGAAGATTTAACGAATTTCATTGGTATTGGCTTATTAACAATACATACCGTTTCTGCAATTTTAATTGTTTTGTTTGCGCAAATATATGTAGATTTGTTAAATTTTAACAACATTCACTTTTGGAAATTCGAAACAAATATCTATTTCCAAATGACGTACACATTTCTCACATATAATTCCAACGTACCTCGATTCAACTGCTTTTGAAAATACCCAAAAAACGGTAGAAAAAAGGAATATTCCCCTGAAAAATGGTAAATACCGGGTAGAATCCCATCTCTAGGTATTAGGCGAATGGAATGGAATGAATACGTAGAACTTTGAAATTTTTGTGTGTTGTAAGGAAATGTGTTCAATGTTTTGGTTTAGTTATGAGTTTGCCATCTTCTTTTGACAATTCCTACTCCAGTGAAGTGTAAAAAATAAAATCAGCTGATCAGATGAGCCAACCATATAGTTTAGACATGCGTAACTGACGTTTAAATCTACTCAATAAACACACTTTACAAGTTTGCACTTGCAGTTTATTACGCAATTCTTTTTAAATTGGCTATTTATTATATGATAAATTGCGTAATAAATTGTCCAAATGGTATAAATTGCCAATTTGGTGTGTGTGTATATAGTATTAGGCCTTCAGCTCGATTCGAATCCGTGATCTTAAAATGTATATTGCTAACAATAAATAACTAAAGCATTCTGCGAATGAGCGTTTGTAGGCAAATATGTTTTTTGAAATACGCAAATTAACAAGAGCCTCTTGCGATCTTGCTACTCTGCTTATTCAGCGACTACTAAACGTAATATAAAATAATAATGTGCTTGAAGTGAACGCGAATAATTATTTCACTAGCTAACGACCTCTGCTCAGAAGAATGGTGTCCCGTTTCAGGGGTTTTTCCTTCTTAGGTATTGCCCACCGTGGTGTGGTGGTAGCGTGCTCCGTCTTCCACACCAAAGGATCAAAAATTTGTAAAAAAAAAGTATTTTCAATTAGAACGCTTTTCTAAGAGAGACCGAGCGTATTCCTGCCATAAAAGCTTCTCGGTCCCATCAATGTGTTGGGGAAAATCGAAAGAAGCAGGACTCAAATTGGAAGGGAAGTAAATCTCCTCGTTATTCAGGACAATTTTTTTAAGTTTTATGTGCACTTGAAAAAACTGTTTATTATTCCTTTTGGATCGCCCCTCGTATATTTGTATGTATTTTTTATTGAACAGCTATTGCAGTGGTCCAAGAAAAATTACAATAACTACCCAAAACAAATATAATAATAAATATTTCTATGTGTATTTTTAGCAGGCACCGTATAACAGTTTTTAAATGGAACCAAAAACTCCAATGAACCAAATTATTGTAATACGCGATACTAATTATGTACATTAAAAAATAAAAATTCGAGTTTTTCCTGTTTCTATATTTATCATGTATGTGTTATTATAGTCTTTACATATTTGATATGATCTCTCCATTCGGTTTCAATAAACTCACTTTATCCTTAGACTCCATTCACATTGCGCGATAAACTCGAGTTAATGGTCCATTTTGGAGTTTAACAGTAGACATTAAATGTGAAAAGACCCCACAAACTTGATTTTATGGCGCAATGTGAGTGCAATATATTCTCCCGAAAAAAAAAACTTAAATTTGTTTAATAACTAGTGAAATTAATTTAAAGAATTTACATTTATCAAACATTTTTATTTTATTTATTAATGTCCTGTTATAATTTATTCAAATAAGACAAATGCTAAGACAAATGATTAAAAGTGACTTAAGTAATTGAAAAATTACAAACCCAACATATGGTATATAGTAAATGCTTCGTAAACTCGTATTGTCGAACAAAATTTAAACTTTCCGAAGTTCACACAGTTACGTGGCATTACGTCGTTTACAAGAATACCATGACTATGTTCTCTAGTTTACCTATCAAATATTTATTTAAAGAAAATATTAAGACGTTTTTATAAGTTGTATTAAAATAAATGCTGTAAATTTAAAATACGAACGTAATTAATAATAAATAATTTAAAAAGTTTCAAAATAATGGAATTTTTATTGTATGGAGGAATCCGTAATATAACTTGTAATATTTAATTTGAAATAGACAACTTGTAAGACGCAGAGAATAGTAGGAAACAGAAAAACATCAAGTCGTTGGTAGGTAATTCACCTCTAAGTAATTCACCACGAAGTAATTCGACTATTAATTACTTAGTGGTGAATTACTTAGGGGTGATTTACATACCAGTAATTCGACTATTAATTTGCGGAATGGGCCTAGAAGGTTCAATGTGGTCATATTAAATCGTTCCCAAGATGATCGTGCTAGTACCTTAATGGTCCATGTTACCGGAACGTACCTGATCGACCCGGCAAAAGACCATCAACGTCGACAACACTTCCCAAAACATTCGGGAAGTGTGCTTATCGCTACAACAACTAGTAATTTGTCAATTCCAATTTTATTAAAACCAAATTGTCATCAAAGTCCTTTAACGGAAGTTCAATGAAACTGGCAGTTTCAACAGGGCAGGACAATAGGGAGGTCGAGGCGTAGAGGCGTACGTTCCACATTACAGTTGAAAAGATGGTTGGTGTTATGTGGGACATATCGCATGCAGGACATAGATTACGTATATCGGGGTTGATAAGAGTAAGAGTTTAACCTGGTAAAGTATCCAGAACGAAGTTGAACCAGGGTGACTTGTGTTGTTGTTGTTGTGGCGATAGGGACACTCGCCGAAGGCCTTGGAGAGTGTTAACGATGATGATGGCACGTTCCGGTAACAAGCACCATTAAAGGACTAACCCGACGATCTCGGGAACGGTTTGGGATGACCACATGAACCTTCCAAGACAACCCGCTCTCCCACCTCCTAGATCCATGTGGAATGGAACATGGGGTCGCCAGAGCCTTAGGTGTTAAAGAAACAGGATTCGCCACGGGTAGCTGAGGTTGACAATTGGGTTGGAGAAGCTATATATTGCGCTGGCAACCCCTTGAAAGGGTTGCGCTACGCAACCCCTTGAATCAATTTGGTATTTTAGTCGCCTCTTACGACAGGCGTACCTACAATGGTGACTTGTGTCCTTGGTAGTGTGCTTTCTTCTTCTGCAAGAGTAGGATATTGTATATTGATAACAGGGTTCACCAGGCGCGTCCTGACAAAGGCGTTTACCGATACTGTGCGGATTTTACCTAGGGCCTCCCTATGCTTGTCTGTATCAAACGGCTGTGTTGGTAGGTTCCGGAACTCGTAATGCTTATGGAGATGTTCCCTTAACCCTCTTGGAGGCGTGGCTAGATGAAGCAACTGTTTGTTAGGGTGTCCCGGTTTGTGACAATTTAGCAAAAACTGACTGTTCAGCATTTCGTTGTGCTTTTTAATGTTGAACTCTTTGGATTCACCATGTAGGTGATGTTCAGGGGTCATAAGGAGACATCCGGTGGCAGTTCTAATGCAGAATTTTGTCAGGCCTGTAGCCCTTTCCAGTGTGTGTTTTTAAAACCAAGTGACCACACTGGTGACGCGTGAGCACATGAGCGGCCAGTCAATTGCTTTGTATGTGGTAATGAGCGTTTCTTTATCTTTTCCCCAAGTACGGCCAGCAAGCGACTTGTAGATTCTATTTACAGTTCGATTTTTTGAAATCGGTATATAGGTAGACCTTTGCCTAGATTATATTTACGACACAGGGAAATGGACCAGGGAGCGATATATTCGAACAATTTTTATTTATGGTTCAATTTGCTTGAAATTCGGATTTTTTACGGGAAATGGACCAGGGACCGACCTGAACTGGGAATTAGGGTTGGAGAAAAATAAGAAGAACAAGCGATAAAAGAAGATACTGAGAAAGAGGTAGATTTATACTAAGATAGAGGGAGAGGGATAGATGGAACGAAAAAGCGGTGAGATAAGGGACGGACAGAGAGAAAAAGATGCAGAGAAAGAAAAAGGCAGAGGGAGTAGTGAGTAAAAGGATAAGAAAAAGGGCGAGGGTGAGGGAGAGTAAGAGGTAAAAACTCCTTAAAAGTTAGGCAAATAGACCAAAATTAGGGTAGATAAACGTCTACCGGATCGGCTAGTATTAATATATTCTAAACTATGAAAATTTTCGTATGAATAGGGACAACCTAATTTGTACACTGGAAGTAATAAACAAAAAATCATTCATAAAAACTTCTTCAGTTTGCGTTCACCCAACACTCAATTTTATTTTTCCATTAAACAGCATTTACGTAGCTTAAGTTACATGTTTTGGTAACTATATAGTATATATTAAATTTGTTCCTTTGTAGTTCTATGTGACGTTATTAGTTATTAGTGAGAAATACATTTTTTTATAATTTTTTATGGCTTTCACCAACAACAGCAACATATTTTAAGTTCTTTAGACATAGTTTTCATACAGTTAAAATTTATATTATTTTAAAGGATTGATTAGAGCATAATAAACTTTAATTTATACACACACAATTGGTTTTGTTTTTATAACTGCATATTTTTAGTTTTGATTAAACAGATTCTTTTAATAGTAAATATTTGAAAACGACACACAAAAAAATTTTTTTTTTAATTTGCAACAAGTAGTAAGCGTGATGTTAGATATTTCATATTATTTAATACATATACATAAATTAACATAGATATATGTTTGGTTAGTATTTATTATATAGTAAGGGTTACTTATTAATAAAATATACAAAAATTTTATAAAGCTTTTTAACAAATTTTCAATAATAAGAGCTTTTGTAAACCTATTTTATTTTTTATGATTAAGGGTGTGAGTATTTTAACAACAAATTTATTTATTGTGATTCACATTTCCATCTAGTAGGGTAGTCCAATTTAGAGCTAATCGAAAAGTTTTGCGTTTCTGCTAGGAGAAAATTTGTGTGTTGAATAAAACACAATAAAATAACGCAAAGTAAAGAGAATAATTTTTAATTTTCACATAAGTTTACATACATATTTGTATGTATATAATATGTATATATAATTACTTAGCTTAAATTAAACATTTTAAGATTTTCTGTTGTGTTTACAGTAAATCTTCATGCAATGTCTAGATGATTTCGGGCTGTTATAAGCTGCGCGAAGTTTTGTAAATTTTGCAAGAAAAATCAAGGATACCAACAATGTATGTACATACATATTTAGGGCGCCCAAGGCCCTTTGGTAGGTTTTTGTTATTCTAAAAGTATAAAACAGTTAATATTAATATTTCAAGATATGCATGGGCTAAAGTGATATGAGAAAACTAAAACTGCGACTTCCAAGTTTTTAATAAAATCCCTATTGTAACGAATTTTGGGAAATTCTGCTATCGTTCAAATCGCTTAGCTGCCGAATAAATAACTCAGATATTCAGTTTAGCAATATTTCCTTTATTAAGACTCCTTTGGGAGTAGTACTTCACAGTTCCAATGCTCGCGTACTTCGCTAAAAAAAAATAAATAAATAAATGTAAGGCGCGATAACCTCCGAAGAGATCTAAGGCCGAGCTTCTCTTCCAATTTGCGTCGTGCTCCTCTTGATTTTCCCTACAAATTGGCCGGACGGGACCTACATGATTTTATGCCGACTCCGAACGGCATCTGCAAGGCAGATGAGTTTTCACTGAGAGCTTTTCATGGCAGAAATACACCCGTAGCGCTTGCCAAACACTGCCGAGGGGCGACCCCGCTTAGAAAAATTTTCTTCTAATTTCTAAAATTTTTGATGTTGCTTTGCCCGGGGTTTGAACCCAGGGCATCCGGTGTGGTAGGCGGAGCACGCTACCATCACACCACGGTGCCGCGTACTTCGCTAAAGCATGTTAAAATCAAACTGATTGATTATCGCTAGCACCGCGCTGCTTTTATACTCTCAGTTAGCCTCGTTCACCTATTTCTCCCAAGTTCTAGACTTTTCATGAACATGCCTTCTGGAATAGTTGTATCTCATGCTTGGTTATTTAGCTATATGCGTGTTATGTGTGAGCAATAACTTCTTTGTATGTGAAATAACATCTTTGCTTTAAGCTTCTGGTTAGGTGTATGTGTGGCTGCTTGTTGGATGTGTTCATGTACATAAGTGTGGCTTGCTTTATTGTTGTTGTGCATTTCTTTAGTAGCAGCATAGTGATAAACTGAAATGCTAATATTCGCCACACTATTATATTTTAACGACTGAGTGCAAAAACATCCCATCTCTGCTGCCTTTTCGAAAATGCCCAGATCAGATTTCTTTGAAGATAAATTTATTGAAAAAACTCCGAAAAACACCCCTTTTAGAACTTTTTCGAGATACTACTATTTCCGAAAAGAAACATTTTAAATACTGGTCGGAGTCCCACTCCCCGTGAAAAAAGGCTTTGAAGAGATTTACAAGGTATCGAAACAGCTGTCGCCTTGTCCGTTGTTGTTGTTGTAGCGATAAGGACACTCCCCGAAGGCATTGGGGAGTGTTATCGATATTGATGGTCCTTTGCCGGATGCAGACCCGATACGTTCCGGTAACAAGTCCGACCATCGCGGGAACGATTTGTTATGACCACATGCGACCTTCCAGGTCATACCGCCCTCCCACCCCCTACATCCATGAGGAGTTCGGGGTGCCAGGGCCTTGTCCGTCCTGATGAAGGTTGTTTTTATTTTTCCCAAATTATTAAATAAATTGAAAATATTTTATTCCTAAATTTGAGAGAATCGAAAAGCCTTCCTTTCACAGATAAATTTAAAAGCGGAATATAAACAAGATCGGGCAATTTTGACATTACCCCAAGTTCTCTCTTTAATTACTCAGGAGAGGAGGTTTATGAGGAAAGCGAAAAACTTTTAAAATAGAAATTCATTATCTGGAGATAAAATATAATGCAACTCTGGGAAAGTGGGTGGTGCCAGACCTCTCTCACAGCTTCAATCATCGAATTATTTTCCAAAAAGGTGGTCAGGGTTAACAATGTCACCTCACGTGAAGAAAAAGAGGGATAGTGAAAGTCTGCTTTGAAGGGCATCATACTCGTTAGTCAGCCAACTAATCACTACCGAAGTGTAGTAACGAAGGCATACACGTAGTATGTATAGCTATAGCTGTAGAGTGGGCCACAAGTGCGAAAGGTGCTGTTGATGACAGTTTTAGAATAGATCGTCATGGCAGCCATTGTGCGGGGTTGATATCGATTGTTCTTCTTGGCACAAACCCGCTATTATGAACCCCACCCGCTTTCTTAAAAAGCCGATAGATTGTAGCAGCAGGTCATCAAAGACATCAATAAAAAGTGAGTAAGATCAAAATTAAATCACTGCCTATTAGGCCGGGTCGATTTGTGGAGAGGCAAAAAAATCGCCCATTGCTCTGTGAAAATCATATTCTAGGGATCAAAATAAGAAACTTTGCCGAAGGAACCATACCTCTAAAACGAATTCTGATGTCCCCCCCTTTGGGTCGTAGGGGCAAATTTTAAAAAATCCCACTTTGAAATGCCTATGTTTTTTCTTTTTGGAGTTTATTTTTCTCTTTAGAAATTTATTTAATCAGGACATATGTAAATGAAAAAATTAATTTAACTTAGTAATAGAAAAGAAATTAGTGTTTTTACATCCCCTTTTAAAACCAAGGCATCACTGTGACACAATTGCAGATCGTAAAATTGCTTGTGTTGTTTTTTTTAAGCCACCACAAGACACAGCGGGTAGAATTGAAATTGCCCCTACCCAAAAGTTCGACCCAAAGGGGAGGGGGGGGGGGGCATCAGAATTCGTTTTAGAGGTATGGTTTCTTCGGCAAAGTTTCTTATTTTGATCCCTAGAATACGATTTTCACAGAGCAATGAGCGATTTTTAAAACGACCCGCCCTACTGCCTATATCAAACGAAAAATGCAACGAACAAAGCGAGATCAAATTACTCTGACCCAAATTAGATTATTATAGGTTGAACTCTTACTTATTCAGACTATCTTATGTATCTCAGTCATATGATACATCAGTCCTCCGAAAAGACTCTCCGCTAAAGAAGGCGGAAAAAGTGTTATAGAAACAACGAGAAAAACCTCAATAGGGGAGCTACGTATATCGACTGAGACATCGATTTGGTGCTCGTTTCAGGTATCACTCTAAAATTATCTGGGGCCGAATAGTAACATACGATCACGGATCGCAAACTATTTTTACTCAAACCAACTCTTATAAATGAGGCTATTCAACTATTTAAAAATCGTTGTCCCTAGTTGACATATGTATTTCATCAATCCGATACACCATTTCGGAGCTATTATGATTTGAAAAACGGCATTCGATCATGGATCGTATGACACAATAAGGCCCCTGGTAGACAATTATTTCGATGAAAAAACACTTGATACTGAAAATTTAACAATTTCATAAGATTTGAGGCAACGATACCGATTACTCTGCTTAGAAATCGGTTACTACAATGTTTTATTTGAAGACTTCTAAGGATAAGCCCACACATCATTGGTCTGATCCGTTCCTTGAAGTAATTGCACTCACTTTCAAATCGCAATTTAGCAGCGGCAAAACTCTGGAATAAATAGGGATCCCAATTAACAAACTGCAATCAGCTTTCACATTGAGTAAAGTCCATGGTTTCCTCTTATAAGAACACTGCCAGAGGTTCAAATATACATATTGGCGAAATGGAATATTTTTGAGACGTTCTAAGCAAAACTAATAACTCAAAGAGGATTCCCAAACTTTTCACAGAAAAATTCACTAAAAAAAAGATAATTCAAAAACCAACTTCAGTACAACAGTAAAAAACAAAACTCACCCATTTTCGGCGACTAAGCTACTCTCCTTTACAAACCAAATTCTATCGTTAACCAATGGCTGTACTTTAGCACGCAAGTGAACAACAATTTATTAACTAAACTTCGTTACATAATAAACTCACTCTTATATACCTACTTTCTAAGAAGCTTTTGTTGTAAATTTCTAATCATATCCTTTCAACACATGACGCAAATACCATTAACAATTTAAATTTTCCGCCTAACTGACTATTAACCGATTTCCTTTGGCATACTTAGCACAATCAATGATAAGCGAAATGAGTGTTCGAATTAGTTGCTTTTGATTGGTTTTTTCTTATCACAAATGTGCACCAGCAACACCAGCAAAATGGCAAGGCATTAGGGTGAGGCAGAAACTTACATATGTGACAAAGGCAAATTTTTTCTGGGTATTGGACCATGTAACTATTTTTGAATATTGTATATTGGAACGCTTTTCCGCCATCCCTTGTCAAATTTGGTTTCGAGACAAACCGGTTTCGGCGTTGTGCCATCATCAGTGTCGATTTTCGTTCTGATCTGTGGTTGTCGTTTGTCCTGTATTTATAGTTCGTAGGTACAAGAGCAGGTATTGTCAAAATTGATGCTTGTGTATATTTAGTTATGTGTATGTGCTGTGTGCTCATTCAGTTTTTCCTGATCGATTTGTGTGGCTGACTGAGGCAGGTAAAAGGCCGTAATTTAGTCGTTTGGCCTTCTTGTTGGGTTTGTTGTTTTGGCGCGTTCATTTGTTTGTGTTTATTTGTTGTTGTGTGTTTGTCTGTTGTACCTGTGTGATTACTTTGTTTCTTGTAAACAAATTTTAAAGGCTCGAATATTGTGTCAGAAATTGTGTTTATCTGTTCAAACATCGAACAATCTAGGTAGTTTAAAAAAGAGAAAGAAGAAGTAGAGAAACGTCAATGTTATGAACTGAATATTGGATATAACAGTGTAAATTAATATTTTCTGAAAATATTAGCGTTTACAGTTATCGAGCCGCGCACTAACTTAATTTCAAGAAACATGCGACTTTTTCGGTTTTGCCGGGTAGCCACAAATTTAAGGATGCCATTTATGCTTTTATACTTTATTCTAACATTTCTTTGCGCAAGTTGGCATTTTTGTGAACAAATACATTTTATCTGCTGATTTTGTTTAATTAAAAAAAAAAAAAAAACAGTAAGGAAGGCTAAGTTCGGGTGTAACCGAACATCACATACTCAGTTAAGAACTATGGAGACAAAATAAGGGAAAATCACCATGTAGGAAAATGAACCTAAGGTAACCCTGAAATGTGTTTGTATGACATGGGTATCATATGGAAGGTATTAAAGATTATTTTAAGAGGAAGTGGGCCATAGTTCTATAGATGGACGCCATTTAGGGATATCGCCATAAAGGTGGACCAGGGCTGACTCTAGAATTTGTTTGTACGATATGGGTATCAAATGAAAGGTGTTAATGAGTATTTTAAAAGGGAGTAGGCCTTTGTTCTATAGGTGACAGCCTTTTCGAGATATCGCCATAAAGGCGGACCAGGGGTGACCCTAGAATTTGTTTGTACGATATGGGTATCAAATGAAAGGTGTTAATGAGTATTTTAAAAGGGCGTGGGCCTTAGTTCTATAGTGGACGCCTTTTCGAAATATCGCCATAAAGGTGGACCAGGGGTGACTCTAGAATTTGTTTGTACGATATGGGTATCAAATGAAAGGGGTTAATGAGTATTTTAAAAGGGAGTGGGCCTTAGTTCTATAGGTGGACGCATTTTCGAGATATCGCCATAAAGGTGGACCAGGGGTGACTCTAGAATTTGTTTGTACGATATGGGTATCAAATGAAAGGTGTTAATGATTATTTTAAAAGGGCGTGGGCCTTAGTTCTATAGATGGACGCCTTTTCGAGATATCGCCATAAAGGTGGACCAGGGGTGACCCTAGAATTTGTTTGTACGATATGGGTATCAAATGAAAGGTGTTAGTTAGTATTTTAAAAGGAAGTGGGCCTTAGTTCTATAGGTGGACGCCTTTTCGAGATATCGCCATAAAGGTGGATCAGGGGTGACTCTAGAATTTGTTTGTACGATATGGGTATCAAATGAAAGGTGTTAATGAGTATTTTAAAAGGGAGTGGGCCTTATTTCTATAGATGGACGCCTTTTCGAGATATCGCCATAAAGATGGACCAGGGGTGACTCTAGAATGCGTTTGTACAATATGGGTATCAAACGAAAGGTGTTAATGAGTTTTTTAAAAGGGAGTGGGCCTTATTTCTATAGATGGACGCCTTTTCGAGATATCGCCATAAAGATGGACCAGGGGTGACTCTAGAATTTGTTTGTACGATATGGGTATCAAATGAAAGGTGTTAATGAGTATTTTAAAAGGGAGTGGGCCTTAGTTCTATAGGTGGACGCCTTTTTGAGATATCGCCATAGAGGTGGATCAGGGGTGACTCTAGAATTTGTTTGTACGATATGGGTATCAAATGAAAGGTGTTAATGATTATTTTAAAAGGGCGTGGGCCTTAGTTCTATAGATGGACGCCTTTTCGAGATATCGCCATAAAGGTGGGCCAGGGGTGACTCTAGAATTTGTTTGTGCGATATGAGTATCAAATGAAAGTTGTTAATGAGTATTTTAAAAAGGAGTGGGCCTTAGTTCTATAGGTGGACGTCTTTTCGAGATATCGCCATAAAGGTGGACCAGGGGTGACTCTATAATGTGTTTGTACGATATGGGTATCGAATTAAAGGTATTAATGAGGGTTTTAAAAGGGAGTGGTGGTAGTTGTATATGTGCAGGCGTTTTCGAGATATCGACCAAAATGTGGACCAGGGTGACCCAGAACATCATCTGTCGGGTCCCGCTAATTTATTTATATATGTAATACCAGGAACAGTATTCCTGCCATGATTCCAAGGTTTCGCCCTGCAGAACTTTTCATTTGCTGCTGCTTAATATGGTAGGTGTCACACCCATTTTGCAAAGTTTTTTTCTAAAGTTATATTTTGTGTCAATAAACCAATCCAATTACCATGTTTCATCCCTTTTTTCGTATTTGGTATAGAATTATGGCATTTTTTTAATTTTTCGTAATTTTCGATATCAAGTTATCGTATTAACGGCCGAGCGCAAGGACAGATGGTCAACTGTGTATAAAACCTGGGCGTGGCTTCAACCGATTTCGCCCTTTTTCACAGAAAACAGTTATCGTCCTAGAATCTAAGCCCCTACCAAATTTCACAAGGATTGGTACATTTTTGTTCGACTTATGGCATTAAAAGTATCCTAGACAAATTAAACGAAAAAGGGCGAAGCCACGCCCATTTTGAAATTTTCTTTTATTTTTGTAACTTTTAAATATAGAAATTCATTATCTGGAGATAAAATATAATGCAACTCTGGGAAAGTGGGTGGTGCCAGACCTCTCTCACAGCTTCAATCATCGAATTATTTTCCAAAAAGGTGGTCAGGGTTAACAATGTCACCTCACGTGAAGAAAAAGAGGGATAGTGAAAGTCTTCTTTGAAGGGCATCATACTCGTTAATCAGCCAACTAATCACTACCGAAGTGTAGTAACGAAGGCATACACGTAGTATGTATAGCTATAGCTGTAGAGTGGGCCACAAGTGCGAAAGGTGCTGTTGATGACAGTTTTAGAATAGATCGTCATGGCAGCCATTGTGCGGGGTTGATATCGATTGTTCTTCTTGGCACAAACCCGCTATTATGAACCCCACCCGCTTTCTTAAAAAGCCGATAGATTGTAGCAGCAGGTCATCAAAGACATCAATAAAAAGTGAGTAAGATCAAAATTAAATCACTGCCTATTAGGCCGGGTCGATTTGTGGGGAGGCAAAAAAATCGCCCATTGCTCTGTGAAAATCATATTCTAGGGATCAAAATAAGAAACTTTGCCGAAGGAACCATACCTCTAAAACGAATTCTGATGTCCCCCCCCCTTTGGGTCGTAGGGGCAAATTTTAAAAAATCCCACTTTGAAATGCCTATGTTTTTTCTTTTTGGAGTTTATTTTTCTCTTTAGAAATTTATTTAATCAGAACATATGTAAATGAAAAAATTAATTTAACTTAGTAATAGAAAAGAAATTAGTGTTTTTACATCCCCTTTTAAAACCAAGGCATCACTGTGACACAATTGCAGATCGTAAAATTGCTTGTGTTGTTTTTTTTAAGCCACCACAAGACACAGCGGGTAGAATTGAAATTGCCCCTACCCAAAAGTTCGACCCAAAGGGGGGGAGGGGCATCAGAATTCGTTTTAGAGGTATGGTTTCTTCGGCAAAGTTTCTTATTTTGATCCCTAGAATACGATTTTCACAGAGCAATGAGCGATTTTTAAAACGACCCGCCCTACTGCCTATATCAAACGAAAAATGCAACGAACAAAGCGAGATCAAATTACTCTGACCCAAATTAGATTATTATAGGTTGAACTCTTACTTATTCAGACTATCTTATGTATCTCAGTCATATGATACATCAGTCCTCCGAAAAGACTCTCCGCTAAAGAAGGCGGAAAAAGTGTTATAGAAACAACGAGAAAAACGTCAATAGGGGAGCTACGTATATCGACTGAGACATCGATTTGGTGCTCGTTTCAGGTATCACTCTAAAATTATCTGGGGCCGAATAGTAACATACGATCACGGATCGCAAACTATTTTTACTCAAACCAACTCTTATAAATGAGGCTATTCAACTATTTAAAAATCGTTGTCCCTAGTTGACATATGTATTTCATCAATCCGATACACCATTTCGGAGCTATTATGATTTGAAAAACGGCATTCGATCATGGATCGTATGACACGATAAGGCCCCTGGTAGACAATTATTTCGATGAAAAAACACTTGATACTGAAAATTTAACAATTTCATAAGATTTGAGGCAACGATACCGATTACTCTGCTTAGAAATCGGTTACTACAATATTTTATTTAAAGACTTCTAAGGATAAGCCCACAGATCATTGGTCTGATCCGTTCCTTGAAGTAATTGCACTCACTTTCAAATCGCAATTTAGCAGCGGCAAAACCCTGGAATAAATAGGGATCCCAATTAACAAACTGCAATCAGCTTTCACATTGAGTAAAGTCCATGGTTTCCTCTTATCAGAACACTGCCAGAGGTTCAAATATACATATTGGCGAAATGGAATATTTTTGAGACGTTCTAAGCAAAACTAATAACTCAAAGAGGATTCCCAAACCTTTCACAGAATAATTCACTAAAAAAAATAATTCAAAAACCAACTTCAGTACAACAGTAAAAAACAAAACTCACCCATTTTCGGCGACTAAGCTACTCTCCTTTACAAACCAAATTCTATCGTTAACCAATGGCTGTACTTTAGCACGCAAGTGAACAACAATTTATTAACTAAACTTCGTCACATAATAAACTCACTCTTATATACCTACTTTTTAAGAAGCTTTTGTTGTAAATTTCTAATCATATCCTTTCACATGACGCAAATACCATTAACAATTTAAATTTTCCGCCTAACTGACTATTAACCGATTTCCTTTGGCATACTTAGCACAATCAATGATAAGCGAAATGAGTGTTCGAATTAGTTGCTTTTGATTGGTTTTTTCTTATCACAAATGTGCACCAGCAACACCAGCAAAATGGCAAGGCATTAGGGTGAGGCAGAAACTTACATATGTGACAAAGGCAAATTTTTTCTGGGTATTGGACCATGTAACTATTTTTGAATATTGTATATTGGAACGCTTTTCCGCCATCCCTTGTCAAATTTGGTTTCGAGACAAACCGGTTTCGGCGTTGTGCCATCATCAGTGTCGATTTTCGTTCTGATCTGTGGTTGTCGTTTGTCCTGTATTTATAGTTCGTAGGTACAAGAGCAGGTATTGTCAAAATTGATGCTTGTGTATATTTAGTTATGTGTATGTGCTGTGTGCTCATTCAGTTTTTCCTGATCGATTTGTGTGGCTGACTGAGGCAGGTAAAAGGCCGTAATTTAGTCGTTTGGCCTTCTTGTTGGGTTTGTTGTTTTGGCGCGTTCATTTGTTTGTGTTTATTTGTTGTTGTGTGTTTGTCTGTTGTACCTGTGTGATTACTTTGTTTCTTGTAAACAAATTTTAAAGGCTCGAATATTGTGTCAGAAATTGTGTTTATCTGTTCAAACATCGAACAATCTAGGTAGTTTAAAAAAGAGAAAGAAGAAGTAGAGAAACGTCAATGTTATGAACTGAATATTGGATATAACAGTGTAAATTAATATTTTCTGAAAATATTAGCGTTTACAGTTATCGAGCCGCGCACTAACTTAATTTCAAGAAACATGCGACTTTTTCGGTTTTGCCGGGTAGCCACAAATTTAAGGATGCCATTTATGCTTTTATACTTTATTCTAACATTTCTTTGCGCAAGTTGGCATTTTTGTGAACAAATACATTTTATCTGCTGATTTTGTTTAATTAAAAAAAAAAAAAAAAACAGTAAGGAAGGCTAAGTTCGGGTGTAACCGAACATCACATACTCAGTTAAGAACTATGGAGACAAAATAAGGGAAAATCACCATGTAGGAAAATGAACCTAAGGTAACCCTGAAATGTGTTTGTATGACATGGGTATCATATGGAAGGTATTAAAGATTATTTTAAGAGGAAGTGGGCCATAGTTCTATAGATGGACGCCATTTAGGGATATCGCCATAAAGGTGGACCAGGGCTGACTCTAGAATTTGTTTGTACGATATGGGTATCAAATGAAAGGTGTTAATGAGTATTTTAAAAGGGAGTAGGCCTTTGTTCTATAGGTGACAGCCTTTTCGAGATATCGCCATAAAGGCGGACCAGGGGTGACCCTAGAATTTGTTTGTACGATATGGGTATCAAATGAAAGGTGTTAATGAGTATTTTAAAAGGGCGTGGGCCTTAGTTCTATAGTGGACGCCTTTTCGAAATATCGCCATAAAGGTGGACCAGGGGTGACTCTAGAATTTGTTTGTACGATATGGGTATCAAATGAAAGGGGTTAATGAGTATTTTAAAAGGGAGTGGGCCTTAGTTCTATAGGTGGACGCATTTTCGAGATATCGCCATAAAGGTGGACCAGGGGTGACTCTAGAATTTGTTTGTACGATATGGGTATCAAATGAAAGGTGTTAATGATTATTTTAAAAGGGCGTGGGCCTTAGTTCTATAGATGGACGCCTTTTCGAGATATCGCCATAAAGGTGGACCAGGGGTGACCCTAGAATTTGTTTGTACGATATGGGTATCAAATGAAAGGTGTTAGTTAGTATTTTAAAAGGAAGTGGGCCTTAGTTCTATAGGTGGACGCCTTTTCGAGATATCGCCATAAAGGTGGATCAGGGGTGACTCTAGAATTTGTTTGTACGATATGGGTATCAAATGAAAGGTGTTAATGAGTATTTTAAAAGGGAGTGGGCCTTATTTCTATAGATGGACGCCTTTTCGAGATATCGCCATAAAGATGGACCAGGGGTGACTCTAGAATGCGTTTGTACAATATGGGTATCAAACGAAAGGTGTTAATGAGTTTTTTAAAAGGGAGTGGGCCTTATTTCTATAGATGGACGCCTTTTCGAGATATCGCCATAAAGATGGACCAGGGGTGACTCTAGAATTTGTTTGTACGATATGGGTATCAAATGAAAGGTGTTAATGAGTATTTTAAAAGGGAGTGGGCCTTAGTTCTATAGGTGGACGCCTTTTTGAGATATCGCCATAGAGGTGGATCAGGGGTGACTCTAGAATTTGTTTGTACGATATGGGTATCAAATGAAAGGTGTTAATGATTATTTTAAAAGGGCGTGGGCCTTAGTTCTATAGATGGACGCCTTTTCGAGATATCGCCATAAAGGTGGGCCAGGGGTGACTCTAGAATTTGTTTGTGCGATATGAGTATCAAATGAAAGTTGTTAATGAGTATTTTAAAAAGGAGTGGGCCTTAGTTCTATAGGTGGACGTCTTTTCGAGATATCGCCATAAAGGTGGACCAGGGGTGACTCTATAATGTGTTTGTACGATATGGGTATCGAATTAAAGGTATTAATGAGGGTTTTAAAAGGGAGTGGTGGTAGTTGTATATGTGAAGGCGTTTTCGAGATATCGACCAAAATGTGGACCAGGGTGACCCAGAACATCATCTGTCGGGTCCCGCTAATTTATTTATATATGTAATACCAGGAACAGTATTCCTGCCATGATTCCAAGGTTTCGCCCTGCAGAACTTTTCATTTGCTGCTGCTTAATATGGTAGGTGTCACACCCATTTTGCAAAGTTTTTTTCTAAAGTTATATTTTGTGTCAATAAACCAATCCAATTACCATGTTTCATCCCTTTTTTCGTATTTGGTATAGAATTATGGCATTTTTTTAATTTTTCGTAATTTTCGATATCAAGTTATCGTATTAACGGCCGAGCGCAAGGACAGATGGTCAACTGTGTATAAAACCTGGGCGTGGTTTCAACCGATTTCGCCCTTTTTCACAGAAAACAGTTATCGTCCTAGAATCTAAGCCCCTACCAAATTTCACAAGGATTGGTACATTTTTGTTCGACTTATGGCATTAAAAGTATCCTAGACAAATTAAACGAAAAAGGGCGAAGCCATGCCCATTTTGAAATTTTCTTTTATTTTTGTATTTTGTTGCACCATATCATTACTGGAGTTGAATGCTGACATAATTTACTTATAAACTGTAAAGATATTAACTTTTTTTTTTCAAATTTGACTTAAAAAAAAATTTTTTTTTTTAAATTGGGCGTCGCCGTTGTCCGATTTTGCTAATTTTTATTAAGCATACATATAGTAATAGGAGTAACGTTCCTGCCAAATTTCAGCATGATATCTTTAACGACTGCCAAATTACAGCTTGCAAAACTTCTAAATTACCTTCTTTTAAAAGTGGGTGGTGCCACGCCCGTTGTCAAAAACTTTACTAATTTTCTATTCTGCGTTATAAGGTCAACTCACCTACCAAGTTTCATCGCTTTATCGGTCTTTGGTAATGAATTATCGCACTTTTTCGTTTTTTCGAAATTTTCGATATCGAAAAAGTGGGCGTGGTTATAGTCCGATATCGTTCATTTGAAATAGCGATCTGAGATGAGTGCCCAGGAACCTACATACCAAATTGCATCAAGATACCTCAAAATTTGCTCAAGTTATCGTGTTAACGGACGGACGCACGGACAGACGGACATGGCTCAATCAAATTTTTTTTCGATACTGATGATTTTGATATATGGAAGTCTATATCTATCTCGATTCCTTTGTACATGTACAACCAACCGTTATCCAATCAAAGTTAATATACTCTGTGAGCTCTACTCAACTGAGTATAAAAAAATGGTTTGGTCTAATACGCATTTGGGTGCTGTTAGTGTAGTTCCGACAGGAGTAACTACGAGTACATACATACTCGAGTAGTTTCCTCAAGTACCGAGTATTTTTCGTAGTCGATTACCTCATAAATTGGGGTATTGTGGGATTCAATCGGTTGATAAGCGTAATACAAAGGTTAATAGTTTCAGAGCTTCCGCAACCCAATTATCAACCTCACCTTCGCGATGGAAATTCGGTTACAAATGTATCATACACATAATTACCCGACGAGACTCTGGTGACCCCCAGTTCCTCAATGAACTAGGGGGTGGGGGCGGGATGGTCTCGAAGGTTTAATGTGCTTATGTTATGCGTTGCCGAGATAGTCGGGTTAGCATCTTAGCGATGCTTTGTTACCGGAACGTACCGACTCTATATCCGGCAAAGGACCATCACGTCAAGCCTACTGTATTATTGTAAATTTTGCTCTGACATTTTCCTACAAGTTGTATCTTAAGATTTTCTACATTTGCCAAAGTTCCCATATAAAAAATTCGTCAAAAAGAATGTCGCATTCCAATCATAAATGGCTTCCGGAAAAAAGCAATCATTTGGGAATTTTTAGAAGAAATCGCCACTATTAATTAGCTCTTAACCATTTAGGCGTCAGTCCAAAAGTCTTTTGGAATAAATTCTGAGTCTTCTGCAAAATTGTAAAGCTCTAGTCGATAGTAGATTTACGAGGTCTAAAGACGCACAGATAAGGTCCAATTAGTGCGTTGATTTTGGGCTTAAGTCTTTCTCGAAAAACCCGCTTCCTACTTTTTTGGTGGGGTATTTAAAGACGCGTATTCAGGATTAAAGATCTGGGAGATAACATATTACTAAAGATAATAAGTAAATTAACCAATGCCAATTAGGTTCACCATCTTGCAATGGTTTTATAAAAGGGCAACTCACGAACGCTCGAAAATCCCTTGCAAAGTTTGTAAGCCGATTTGAAAAATCGTTTCATTTACGAGGTTTCCATCGTTACGAGGCAATTGTGAGTTGCTTTAATAAGTAACGGATTAAGTTTTTAAGTGTGAGTTTTTTAATGAGTACGATACGAGTGAGTATCGAATACTGTCCATCGTTACTTATTTTGGCATCGATTACTTTTCTCGGTCCTTTTATATGAGTACAGGTATCAAGTACAAGGTGGTATCGGAGCAGCACTAAGTGCTGTACATTATAATATATAGGATATAGTTTCTAATATACGACTGTGACGTTAAAGATACGAAAAATTGCTTTAATAAAAATCATTGGTTGCTCCATCCCAATAAATAAAATAAAGGAAACTTTATTAAGTTTTACAACCTACGTAAATGTGTACATTAGGGTGGCCCTTATAAATGAAATAAACCAGTTTTTTAGTCTCTTTAGCCCCTTCGATATATTGACAATGCAGATGATTTCCCTAAATAAGAAATTTCGGGCCCTATGAGAGGTATATAACATATTGGAAAGGTCAGTGGTGCCACTCCCTTTGTCGAAAATCCGAATATAATTAGCTCAGATTTCTAGCAATGACGAGAAGCGCCACCCACCATGCTCCGGCTTGCAAGGCCCTGTTTCCCCTCTTCCATATTCCGTCCATCGTACTTTCTGTATGTCAGTGAGGTCAGCGTTTGGCTTCACAGAGAAATCGATAAACCGGCGAACTGTACCACAATAATCCGAACACTCGGTTACTCATCACAGTTGGCAAATGAGTAGGCGTTTTTACAGATTTTTCATTTCTAATTTCAAACCCGTAGTCCACTATGGAATTGCTCGTTATGAACACTGTCTTATGTGATTCAGCGTATCGTACTAAAGAATCCTTGACATTCAGAAGAGGTCAATCACACATTGACGTCATTGCCAAGGCTTTTGATAAACTCACACAAAAAAAATATGGAATTTATTACTTTTTATGATTAAAAAAACCGTAACATTAAGTAACGCAGTTAAATACGTTACTGCAAACACTGGCGGCCACCGTGGTGTGATGGTAGCGTGCTCCGCCTATCACACCGTATGCCCTGGGTTCAACTCCCGGGCAAAGCAACATCAAAATTTTAGAAATAAGATTTTTCAATTAGAAGAAAATTTTTCTAAGCGGGGTCGCCCCTCGGCAGTGTCTGGCAAGCGCTCCGATTGTATTTCTGCCATGAAAAGCTCTCAGTGAAAACTCATCTGCCTTGCAGATGCCGTTCGGAGTCGGCATAAAACATGTAGGTCCCGTCCGGCCAATTTGTAGGGAAAAATCAGGAGGAGCACGACGCAAATTGGAAGAGAAGCTCGGCCTTAGATCTCTTCGGAGGTTATCGCGCCTTACATTTATTTTTTTTTTTTTTTAAACACTTGCGAATAAAAAAAAAGCATCAATAAAATTTTACAAATTTTATTAGTTGTTTTCAACTTTTTCGAAAATTCTGCAGAAAATAAGAATTGTATAATGCAACCTATGTAAATGAGTTTTTAAAAACAATCTTCGAAAAAATTTCGAAAGTTCAGAAAAAATTGAATGCTCGAAAAATTTTTTAAATCATTCAACGACTTGGAATCCGATTTCGATAACGTTTTCAAAAGAAATCTGACAAGTTTTTGAAGATAGTCATGACAATTATAAAACATTTATTACAAGTTTGAGAAAACTCTTTAAGTATGAAATTTCGTCTAATTCATTTTAGTCAGACAAAGTACAAGTTTGGAGTCTCAAAATTCCCAACGATTGTGGACAATTTTTTTTTTCGCTTTTCAAAATTTTTTCCATGCAAGGTGTGTAAAGTTTTCTTAAATTCAACTCTAAGTAAATAACTCGAAATTTTCATGAAAATGTTTTCGAAATTGGTTTACATTACTTTGTTGTTCCAGATTTCTTTGGATTCAAAGAGTTATTTCCAACTTTTGCTTAAAATTTAGAAAAAAAATATGAATTGTATAACGCAAACTTAGTAAATTAATTTCTAAAACGTTTTCGAAAAAATATCGAGTGTTAAGTTTCATAAAACTCAAATCTAAATGAAGATTTGGAAATGTTCATGTACATACATATGTATGTTTGTAAGTCTAAAGTTTTCTAAAATTTTTACTAAAGATTTGATTTTTCGATTTCTTCCATACAAAGTGAATGAAGATTTGGAAATGTTCATGCTGCTATTTTCTTAAGTCGCAAGTGTACATATGTATGTATTATAGTCCTTTCAAATAATTTATGCGCTTACTTAGATGTTTCAACTGGCTTGGTGTTGGCGCACTGGTGCACATGTGCGATAAGAAAATTAAATCAATCAGCGCTCAAATAAAGCTCAGTGAAAAAGAAAAAACGATTCACATTTTGGATTTCGAAACATCAACGATTATCTATAAAAGCGGCATGAAGTGCTGCGGAAAATCATTCAAGTTGGAGCCAACAGCCTGAAAAGGACATAGATTCTAGTAATAAACACTTAAACTTATTCGTCTTATATCAATAAAATCAAACCAAAGTTAAGTGCTATAATGGGAATAAGGGCGTGGCAGTTGAAAGCAACTGTCATTCATTTATTGGTAGTCATCAATTTTACTAAAACTGAGAAAAACATTTGTGAACAAGAAAATTGTTATGACTTGGTAAGAAGTGAAAACACCCTTTATTCCAATAGAGATATACACTCGTTAGAAAGAGGAGCCAAATTTTATCGAGCTAACGTTAACAACGCATACACTGATGGCACTGAGACGAATGTAGTAGAAAACAACCCACGCGCTTACAACCGGGGATATAATGAAGAGGCAAGAGCTTTTGACGATGGACGCGTGGAACGTCGAATAACCGGCGAACGCAGTAGTTCTCAAAATGAAAGGCGAGAGAATGTAATGCGTTTAAATGAGCGGGCAAATCCACTAATTGAAGATCGGGAAATTCAATCGGTATATTGGCATGAGCGCCGAGAACTTGAAGATAACACGAACTTCGATAAATCTGAGGAACGAAGAGAAGTTGAAGTACGAAATAAAGACAACGAGCGACGTGCTGACATGAGAAGGCGCTCCGATGATCGGGAAGTTCTTAAGGACGAAGGAAGGATCGGCGATAAACGTCAAGAACGACATGATATTAACAGACACCCTGATGGCCGTACCCAAACACTTCGCAACTCTGAAGACCGCAACGAACGCGTTGGTGAAGATGATATCCGCCGCTATAAAGAGCCTCAGGACGATCGACGCATGAACGCTGACCGCCGTGAGGAGCGATTGAAAGCATCCGGGCATTTTAATGATCGCGAAGTACGCAAGTATGAACAAAGTATCAGTGATAAACGTCAGAAACGACGTGAAATAAGCAACCTCAGCGATGACTGTACAGAAACTCGAAAAGAACGTCAAGAATGCCAGGACGATAGACGCGTAAGAAATAGCATGAACGACAGTAGCCGTGAAGCATCTAAGCGCGTCGATGAACGTGAAACACGCGAAAATGAAGGAAGGGTCAGGGATACACATCAGGAAAGACGCGAAATCAGCAGCCGTATGGATGTCCATACAGAAACTCGAAAAGAACGTCAAGAATGCCAGGACGATAGACGTGTAAGAAATAGCATGAACGACAGTAGCCGTGAAGCATCTAAGCGCTTCGATGAGCGTGAAACACGCGAAAATGAAGGAAGGGTCAAGGATACACATCAGGAAAGACGCGAAATCAGCAGCCGCATGGATGTCCGCAACACTGACGACCGCGGCGATCGCGTAAGTGAAGACGAGTTTACCCACAATAGAAATGGAGCTGAACGCCGAGAAGATCGTATGAATACCAATGTCCGCGAGGAGCGCCTTGAAGCTTCCAGGCGTTTCGATAATCGGGAAGTACGTAAAGATGAAGGTCATGAAATTAGACGTAGCGATGACCTCTGGGAAACTCTTCGCAATTCTGAGGCCCGCAGGCACTTTGGTGGTGAGGAATCCCGGCTTTATGAAGAACGTCAAGACGATCAACCCCTCAGAAATAACATGAACTCCGACAACCGTGAAGAATATAGGCGGCTTGATAATTCCGAAGTACGTAAAGACGTAAGAAATATCAGGGAGAAACAACAAGAACGACGTGAAATAAGCAGACGCAATGACGAACGTGCGGAAATCTCTCGCAATTCTGAAGGCCACAGCGACCGTGTTGGTGAAGATGAGTTCGACGACGATGAAGAACGTGAAGGCGATCGACACATCGAAAATTGCATCACCGTCGAAAGCCGCAAGCAGCGACTTAAAGCATACCGGCGTTTTGATGATCTCCAAGTACGTAAAGATGAAGAACGCATGAGCGACAAACGTCAGGAACGACGAGAAACCAGCACGCGTGCCGATGACCGTAGAGAAACTCGGGAAGAACGCCAGGACGATCGGCGCATCAGAAATAGCATGAATGGCGGCGAAATACGTGAATACGGTGGCATGAATAATAACAACCGTGAGGAGCGACGCGAAGTATTCAGACGCTTTGATGAACGTGCAATACATAATGACGAAGGAATGGTTAGGGAGAAATATCAAGAAAGACGTGAAATTAGTAGGCGCATGGATGACCGTCGGGAAGATCGCATGAATCCCAACGACACCGAAAAGCGATTTGAAGCATTCAGACGCTTCGATGAACGGGAAATACAAAAAGACGAAGAAAGGATCATAGAGAAACATCAAGAAAAACGTGATATTAACAGGCGCATGGATGACCGAAATACTGAAGAACAGTGCGATCGTGTAGGTAATGAAGAGCACACTCTGAGCATTGGAAATCGAGATGAACGTCGGGAAGATCACATGAGGGCCAACGACCGCGAGGAGCGACTTGAAGTATTCATACGCTTTGATGAACCCAAAATTCTTAAAGACGAAGGAAGGAACAGGGATAAACACCAAGAACGACGTGAAATAAGAAAGCACATGGATGACCGCAATACCGAAGACCGGAGCGATCGCGTCGGTCGAGAAGAGACCACTCACAATGGAAATCGAGATGAACGTCGAGAGGGTCGTATGAATGCCAACAACCGTGAGGAGCGACTTGGAATATTCAGACGATTTGATGATCGCGCATTACGTAAAGACGAAGGAATGGGTCGGGAGAAATATCAAGAAAGGCGTGCTATTAGCGGACGCATGGATGACCGCAATACCGAAGACCAGAGCGGTCGCGTCGGTGAACAAGAGTCCACTCGCATTGGAAACATTGGAAATCGAGATGAACGGCGGGAAGATCACATGAGGACCAACGACCGTGAAGAGCGACTTGAAGCATTCAGACGTTTTGATGAACCCGAAATTCGTAAAGACGAAGGAAGGATCGGCGGTGAGCGCCAAGAGCGCCGTGAAAACAGCAGACGCAGCGTCGACCTCACGAAAACTCTTGACAATGCTCGAGACCGCAGCGAACGCGTTGGTGAAAAAGTATTCCGACGCTTTGAAGAATCCGAAGGACGGCAAGAGGAATTGCCCATCAGCGCTAACCGCCAAGAACGAAAAGAAATCAGCAGGCGCATCGGTAGCCGTCATTATAGTGCGCGCGCTGTCGAATTGGAACAACAAGAAAAATCCCAATTGAACGCTGAACGCCGCGAAGATCGACTAAATGAGCGCCGACGAGAAAACGTAAGAAATATTGACATTCATGCCGAGCGTCAAGAGGAAAGCAATCACTTTGAAACGCGCAGGGGACGTAAAGAAGAGAGGCAGATTCATGCTAATCGCCAAGATCGTGAAATAAGCTGGATGATTGATGAACGTGAAGACAGACAACGAGATATCGACGAGCACATCACAAGGATAAATGAACAAACGGAACAAAGGGATCGTGCGGAGCGTGAAGAAGATATACGAATGAGCGCTTATCGACAAAAACGACGTGAAATAAGAAGTCGCGTGTATAAACGCCAGGATAATGTGCGCCAAATCAATCAACACAACGAACTAAGGACACGTTATGAAGGCACAAGGAGCATCGTTTCACTGCAGGAACGACGTGAAATCAGCAAACGTATTGATGACCGCCACGACAATGCACGCCGCGAACGCACTGATGAAGATTTTGAGCGTAGGGAAGATGGCTTGAATGGTGTTAGACGTGAAGATCGGCTTCAAGAAAGTAGGGGTCTCGACACACGTGAAGAAGAAACCAGAACGTATGTTGGCAGCCAAGAGCGTAATGAAATTATCAATCGTCTCGACGGCCGTCAGCAAGCTGTACGCGATGTTGTAAATCGTGAAAAGACACTGGAAGCTAGGTCATGTACCGCAAAACTTGAGGAAAGGCGAGAGCGGCTAATTAATCAAGAAGAGAGACAAGAAATCGACAAGCGCATCAAACAACGAGAAGACAATCGTGAAGACAGACGGGAAGTCTATAGGCATTTCGATGAAGAAGGGCTACTCAACACCTTCCACACTAATGGAAGGTACGAAAAACGGGAAATAGCTGGGCGCTTTGATGAGCGACAAAAACCTCGGGAAAGTAAAGAGCGTACCGATGACCGCCAAGAACAACTTGAGTCTAATGAACGAAGCCGTCAATTAAGTCAAGTTAACAGTAGGGTGGACCGTAATGACCAAAGGCTCTATGGTGATGTTGAAGTAACACGCAACATACAAAACGGAGATGACACGTTTGGGAATATCGAAAACCGTGACCACGATAGACATCGCCATATTGGCAGCCGTGAGGAACGACGAGAAACAGACTTGCACTCCAATTACCGCAAAGTTAATGGCGAACGTGTCGAAGCTGATTTGCTGTCCCCACGTTTGGTAAATTCTGCTCTTTTGGACACAGTTTCCACTTTTAAAAGGGAATCAACCTTGAGTCCAATAAAACCGGAAATGAAAGAAAAAACGTATTTGAGAACGAAACGCGGGTATATTCTACTTCTTCAAGGGGCAATATTAGGACTAGCAATAATCAAGGCGCTCAAAGGCAGCGAATTTGATTTGAAGTAAGAAAATGCATGAATAAAATGATAAAAAAAAAACTTTATTTACTAATAACTTGATGTTTATTAATTTTACTCTTTTTAGGAGGGGTCCATGCGAACATTTTAGCCGCTCATTGCATCAAATTGGATTTTAAAAGAAAATTCAAACTGGATATTGGAAAAAAATTAAATTGGAAATAAAAAATCAAGAAACTTGTACCTAAAGCAAATTTTGTGCAAAATCATTGTACTTCCTAAGCATATTTATATATAAAGATATCTATATCTACCATATTGCTTATTGTTTAAAAATCCGAAAACAATAAAAAAGCAGATAAAAGCAAGCTAGTCGTTGTAATGTTTTCAAGATTAATATTTATTAAATATTGTTATTTATTCTATATATATTTGTACTTATGAAAGTATACTACTGTAACTAAAAAAATCTTTAACCTAAAATAAATTAGCAAATTAAAATAATAATCTTCTACATTTCTTTATGGCATTCCACTTTCCGCTGGTTCTACCAAAGAGGATAAATATATTTGTGCTCTGAGACGCAACTGTCAATCACATCATTCTGGTATCCTATCACACTTCAATACAGCAGCCATGTTGCGGCTATGGAAACGTATTTCCTTTGATCAACGGGAAGGTTTTAGGCTAAAAATAATTTCGATATATAAAAGGGGCGTGGCACCTCTCATACAAATGGAATCTTTGGAACTGCACAACTTTGAAGGTATACATGCCAGAACATTAAAATTCAGTAAGGAGTTATATGAGGTCAATCCCTAACACCACCAGGAAAATATGGAATTGGGAAAAGGGGGCGTGGCACCTCCCATACAAATGGAATATATTATACTGCATATATCTGGATGTCGTAATGGTAGGATAATTAAAATTGGTAAGGAGCTATGTGACGTTGAGTCCTAACACCTCCAGTAAAATGTACAAACTTAAGGTATTTTAACACCTAAACTTTGACTGTATTGTTGAGTTTGGCTGTTATGCCTTTTGGGCGTTTAGTAATCTGCCGCTGTTAAAAAAATTGTTTACCTTCAGTCTATCTACATTTATGTATTTAAAAATCAAATTCTGTGTGTGTGTGTGTATGTTCGCAATGGAAACGTATTTCCCACAATTCAATCATCGCCAAATTTTGGCTATAGGTTCTTTCGATCAACACGAAGGTTTTGGGTTAAAAATAACTTCCATATATAAAAGGGGCGTGGCACCTCCCATACAAATGGAATCTTTGGTACTGCTTAACTCTGAAAGTATACATGCCAGATTATTGAAATTCAGTAAGCAGTTATATGAGGTCAATCCCCAACACCACCAAGAAAATATGGAATTAGGAAAAGGGGGCGTGGCACCTCCCATACAAATGGAATATATTATACTGCATATCTCTGGATGTAGTTATGGTAGGATAATGAAAATTGGTAAGGAGCTATATGACGTTAAGTCCTAACACCTCCAGTAAAATGTGAAATTGGGAAAAAGGGGTCTGGCATCTTCCCTACAAATGGGATTTTTCAGAACTATGGCTGCCGTACAAACTTAGGTTATTTTAACAGCTAAAGTTTGTTTGCATTGTTGAGTTTGGCTGATATTCCTTTTGGACGTTTAGAAATCTACCGCCGTTAAAAAAATTTGTTAGCTGCAGACTATCTACATCTTCTATAAAAATCAAATTCCGTGTGTGTGCTCCCTATGGAAACGTATTTCCCACAATTCAATCATCACAAAATTTTGGCTATAGGTTGCTTCGACCAAGACGAAGGTTTTTCATATTTCATATTTCAGAATTAAGAATTTTACTTTTAATTTTTTTTGCTATGCGAACGAGAAATCTTAGCTTCCAAAAATTATCATGTTAACAAAATCAATGATCGCATTCCAAACCAAATTCCTGGTGAAGCGACGAAATATAAATCGATCGGCACAGTTACAGATGAAGATCAAATTGTCAATTATCCAATTGAATCACCTGGAATGCCCGCGCATATATTAACTTTGAAAATTGGCTCACAAATCATGCTTCTTCGGAATTTAGACCCACCAAAATTGTGCAATGGAACCACAGTGCATTACAATAAGATACAATAATAAACTGTTTTAAAGGAAAATTTCACCAAATATGCGTACAAAATTCAATTCAATTTACAGAACAGTAAACTAAATTATCAAGAAACAAAACAGAAAAAATAACGCAACATTCATTCGATCTCGGGCATTACAACGTACGCCGGGTAAAGCTAGTAGTTTATATAGTTTGTAAGAATGTTGTAAGGAAAAGTTGTTTGCATTAAGACAGATGTGACGGCCAAAATTATGCAAACCTTAAATGTTAGGTTGCTCTAACCGTTAAAGACGTTTAATTTAATAGACCCGAAACCGAGTAGGGATATGTCAAATCTCGATACTAATAAGTATGCAGGACATTCAATGATAATCAGATTAAATCAAATTTAGGCTTGTCTTCGCAAAGTCAGCATGAATAAAGGGAGTTTAGTATAGTTTTCCATAGGAAAGAAGTGACCTAGAATCTTGAGCCATTGTACATGGACCTGCAAAGTGTATGTCCCTTTTATATTAGAAAATCATTGAACTCAAGTCGATCATGACATAGACTAAGAGGGTGATAAAGGAGGGAAGTAATACAACAGCGCCCGTACCAAGCAGTCCTTAAAATTTGTGTTGCTAATTCTTGTTGTATTCCGTGTTTTATTTCACGCTTTCTTTCAAGGGGAATTGGCTAATGTAAAGGGGAATAGAAGGCACAAAAGGAAATGCCAGCAAAATTGAATTCAAGAATTCTGTAATGTAATTCAATAATTAGAAGTAGGATGGAGCCGTGTGTAGAAGTCCACGAAAGTGGGGAAAGCTTCTGATTGCCATTCACCTGGGAATGGCCAGAGCGATTCTTTTGAATGCGGTTCAAGCAGCTCACTACTGCAGGTCGCTTGCGGCCAAGTATCCTCTGGGTAGCCACTAAACATCCGTTTAGCGGTGAGCTAATGTGAGAAGGCGACAACCTGGCTAGGCAACTCTGACATGATCGGTTTAAGGGCTAGCCGGGGAGATCTCATCGGCAGCGTCTGTACACCTCTAGGTGCGGCTGCAGGCGGGCGTCTGTATTGGAGCAAGCGGCTCGCTATATAAACGTGCAATTAATATTTTCACCCCCACTGAGCGGGTTGTGCGCTGGGCTTGGAACCCGCCACGTAAAACCATACTCCAATGAAATATGTCAACAAGCCTCAGATAAATACACTCTCTATTGATGACGACCATGGCAAACGTTTGAAGGACAATGAATTGAGGGCATGCACCTGGAACGTCCGCTCCCTGAATGGGATTGGTGCAGATTCCCGGCTGTCCTCGTCAAAGCAAAAACTGACACCGCCATTCAAGAAATGCGTTGGACGAAGCAAGGAAGAAAGAAGATCAAAAATTGTGACATCTATTGGAGTGACCATACGAATAATCGCAGTTTCGCCGTCGGATTCGTGGTGGGAGAGAGACGTTGTCGCCAAGTTCAGGCGTTCGCGCCTGTGGACGAGCGTCTCGCCGCTATCCGAATAAAAGCAAATTTTTTTAATATATCATTCATCTTCCCCCATGCGCCGACAGAGGAGAAAGACGATGAAGTGAAAGACACTTTTTATGAACAATTAGAACGCACATACGAGCGCTGCCTCCGTCATGATATAAAAGTCGTGCATGGCGACTGTAACGCTAGGGTGGGCCAAGAAGGTGTTTTTGGCACCACAGTCGGAAAGTTCAGCCTACACAATGAAACTTCTCCTAACGGACTGAGGCTGATTGACTTTGCCGGTGCTGGAAACATGGTCATATCCAGCACGAGGTTCGTGCATAAAAAGATACATCAAGCTACATGGCTGTCTCTTGATCGAAATACTCGCAATCAGATCGATCACGTTGTGATAGATGAATGGCATGCCTCCAGTGTTTTAGATTTGCGTACGATCCGAGGACCTAACATCGAATCGGACCATTATCTTGTTGCAGCCAAAATACGCACCCGCCTCAGCGCGGCTAAAATCAAGGAACAAAAAACACCAGGAAAGCTAGACGTCGAAAAGCTTCAATCACAAACGACTGCCAATGATTTCGCAACTCGACTTTCACACCTGCTATCTGAGAGCACAACTCAGCCTGAAGGAATACAGGAGCAGTGGGAGCATATCTCCAAAGCACTTCGTACTGCCGCCGAGGAAAAAATTGGTTACCGGCGGCCACGAAAAAACAACTGGTATGATGAAGAATGCCGCGTTGCAACCGAAAGAAAAGACGCTGTCTACAGGGATATGTTAAAAGCGAGCGCAACAAGAGAATAGCAATAACCAGATTGAAAAACAACAACAATGCCGTGGGCGCTGAGGGATTGCCTGCGGAGCTATTCAAGTACGGCGGCGAGGAGTTGGTAAGGCGCATGCAGCATATGGACCGATGAGTGCATGCCCGACGATTGGAGTCTAAGTGTTCTTTACCCAGTCCACAAGAAGGGTGATACTGCAAAATGCACCAACTATCGTGGAATCAACCTTCTTAATATCGCATATAAGGTCCTTTCAAGTGTATTGTGCGAAAGATTGAAGCCCACCGTGAACCGGCTGATTGGACCTTATCAGTGCGGCTTCAGACCTGGTAAATCCACCATCGACCAGATTTTCACAATTCGCCAAATCTTGGAAAAAACCTGTGAAAAGAGAATCGACACACATCACCTCTTCGTCGGCTTTAAAGCCGCCTTCGAAAGCACGAAAAGGAGCTGCCTATATGCCGCTATGTCTGAATTTGGTTTCCCCGCAAAACTTACACGCCTATGCAAAATGACGTTGAGCAATACCATCAGCTCAGTCAGAATTGGGAAGGACCTCTCCGAGCCGTTCGAAACTAAACGAGGTTTCAGACAGGGTGACCCCCTATCGTGCGATTTCTTTAAGCTGCAGACATTGGTGCTTTATCGGTAACCGTATCGCTTACCTTATAACAGCTGATTCGACCAACCTTATGGGAATCAATGCAATCGATTATTGGTGCCGCTAAAGCGCCAAATACACGACACGAACATTTCCGCGAACATTCCGCAATCTTGTTCGCAGCTTTGGCCATACACCATACGAACTTTTGGCCGAACATTGGTTCTCTTTCAGACAGCGATGAATACGGACAAAAATTGTGCTGCAGCAATATTGCTCGCTGTGGCAATTAAGCTGGAGACATTGGTGCTTTATCGGTAACCGTATCGGTAACCTTATAACAGCTAATTCGACCAATCTTATGAGAATCAATGCAATCGATTATTGGTGCCGCTAAAGTCGTAACCGTATCGTAGCCAACCAATTGGGTTTTGGTTTACCGTCGTAACGATAAACAGCTGATTACGTTAGGGATACGGATACAGCGATACGACATACGGCACCAATGACTCCAGCTTTAAGTGTAAAAAAAATTTATACATTTCAATAAATTCACTCAGAAATTTTTTATTGTTCATTTTACTTTTCCGCGCACGTCTGTTCCGTTCAGAAATTACTACGATTATGAGCTATTTCGCCATACACGCACGAACAGTTCGCGCAAATGTTCGCCAAAAATCAAAATATTTTAATTTTTGCGCGAACTGGCAAACACCACCATACACGACAGAAAAGGTCGCAGAGACATGACATAACGGGAATGTTCGCGGAAATGTTCGTGTCGTGTATTTGGCGCTTAAGGTCGTAACCGCATAGTAGCCAACCAATTGGTTTTTGGTTTATCGACGTAACGATAAACAGCTGATTACGTCAGGGATACGACTACAGCGATACGACAAACGGCACCAATTACCCCCGCTTTAATTTGATGCTGGAGAAAATTATACCAGCTGCAGAACTTAACCGCACTGGAAAAATATTCTATAAAATCGTGCAATTACTGGCATATGCTGATGACATTGATATCATCGGCCTAAACACCCGCTCTGTTAGTTCTGCTTACTCCAAACTGGAAAAGAAGCGGTAAAGATGGGTTTGATGGTGAATATGGACAAAACGAAGTACCTGCTGTCATCGAGCAAAGAGTCAGCGCATACGCGCCTTGGCAACCACGCTACTGTTGGCAGCCATAATTTCGAAATAGTAAAAACTTCGTTTATTTGGGAATCAGCATCAACACTAGGAACAACATCAGCACTGAAATCCAGCGAAGAATCAATCTTGCCAATAAATGCTACTTTGGACTAGGTAGGCAATTGAAAAGTAAGGTCCTCTCTCGGCGAACGAAAATCATACATTCGGAGTCACTTATCGTACCCGCCCTGCTATATGGGGCAGAAGCATGGACCATGACAACAGCAGATGAAGCGGCTTTGGGAGTGTTCGAGAGAAAAGTTCTTCGAAAGATTTATGGACCTCTACGCGTTGGCGGTGGCGAGTACCGAAGAAGATTTAATGATGAGCTGTACGAGCTATACGCAGACATCAACATAGTCCAGCGAATTAAAACGCAGCGGCTGTGCTGGCTAGGCCATGTTATGCGAATGAAAGATGATGCTCCGGCCAAGAAAGTGTTTCTATCGGAACCCGCCTATGGAAGCAGAGGTAGAGGGGGGCCCCACTCCGTTGGAAGGAACAGAAGGAAATCGATTTAAACTCCCTTGGTGTGACCAATTGGCACCGCTTGGCGGAGCGAAGGAGCGACTGGCGCGCCTTGTTGGACGGCCATAACCGTTTAGACGGTTAAGCGCCAATTAGGTAAGTAAGTAAGTAAGTAATAACAAATTGTTCTTTTATTAATAGATATTAAAAAAATAGATATTTGCGGCCACCGTGGTGTGATGGTAGCGTGCTCCGCCTATCACGCCGTATGCCCTGGGTTCGCACCCCAGGTAAAGCAACATCAAAATTTTAGAAATAAGGTTTTTCAATTAGAAGAAAATTTTTCTAAGCGGGGTCGCCCCTCGGCAGTGTTTGGCAAGCACTTCGGGTGTATTTCTGCCATGAAAAGCTCTCAGTGAAAACTCATCTGCCTTGCAGATGCCGTTCGGAGTCGGTATAAAACATGTAGGTCCCGTCCGGCCAATTTGTAGGGAAAATCAAGAGGAGCACGACGCAAATCGGAAGAGAAGCTCGGCCTTAGATCTTTTCGGAGGTTATCGCGCCTTGCATTTATTTTTATGTATTTAAAAAAAAAAAAACCGATTAATTACCCACAAACGGCTGCGAAACTGGTGAAAATTGTATAAGCGTAAAACGCCTTTTTAGTTAATTCTTTTCTGTGTACAACAATATTACCAAAATTACACAACCACATGAAAGTCTTAAACTTTTTTTTTGCAAAAATATCTTCACAGAGTAAAAGTATTACTTTGCCGCCTTCGGTTTATTGCTTCCGAATTTAAAACGCGTCATTTGACACCTCTCTCGAAATTTTTTGAGATGTATTAAAAATCGACGACTTTGGTAAATAATTCCTTCCATTGAATATTTATTTCTAAATTTAATGCCAAAATCAGTATAGCATGCTACTTTTCCTCAAAAGATACTAAAATATCAAAACTCACATATATCTTTGAATGCGGAATAGTCTTAATTAAATATTTCGCATATGTGAAGCCAAGTAACCATCGCACATTTTAAAATTTTGTATTTTCGTCACAAACATTAATACGCATTCTAGGTATAATAAATTAACTCCTGACGTATATTTGCTTGTCGGTGAATTTTTTTTCACTTCCATTTAAGTTCATCGCATTTAAATAGAAAATTGTTTAATTTCTCGCAACTTTTGACAGCAGACCATGTCATTTTAAATTTAAAATACTTTTTTAGAGGTAAAATAGTGTTTAAGTGGACTATAACATACTTAAAATCAGGCATGCTTAACCAACGAACCGATATCATTTCGTTACGATAATTAACGTTAATAAACGAAACAAAGTCATTTCGTTTCGTTTATTAACGTTAAGAACGTCCAATTAACGAAATGATTTTGTTTCGTTTTCTGCCATATCAAAACGAAATCAAATCGTTTATGTTGATTATTAATTTCAAACTATGCTGCCAATGCTATATTATCCATTTTGATGGCGGAGTCATTAAAGGTGAAAGCATTAGCCAAGCTGATTGCAACTTTTCTCATGAATTTTGACAGTACGAATATTTCCCAGAGATTTTTGACATTACCACCAAAGAATTACAGAAACAAATTACATGGAGTTTGCGTGTATGTCCGCTCGCTGTTACCGCCTTACGGCTTCACCATGGCTATAGCATTGCCAGCACAATTCAAACATAAAGTATCACGTTTTTGTTAACGTTTTTAACGTTAACGAAAGCTTTTCGTTTCTTTTAAAAAAGAGATACAATTTATCTTGATAATTTCTTTATCGATAATATTTCGAAGTGTTTCAACGGAAACGGTGGAAATTTTTTGATAAACGATTAGCTTAACTTTAAGGTGCATCCCTGCTTAAAATTATAATTAATTTAGAACCATGTTTAAACCAATAAACTATTTTTTTCGACTATATTTACGGGCCTTAAAATCTAGATACACAGAAATGCAACCGTGGTTTCAGCGCTCTGGCAGCACTATCTTGCTAGCATTTGCTTTATGTTCCATTTTCTTCCACAACTAAGGCTGGCTGTCAAAATAATTTGACGATTTTGTAGTTTTCTTTCAGTCAATCGTGACATTTTCAGTATTTTTGCTGCGTTTCAAGAAATTATTTACTTTAATTAAGAATTACAAACAGTTTATACAATTGAACTCTCATTTATTTGTTTATAAACTTTTCAATACATACAAAAACGTTACCGAAATGCGCAAAATAACTAAATGAAAAGTGCAGTTTCTCAAATTTATGTACAAGAGCAGCAGCAAGGAATTATAAAAAAAGTGAAAGGTGCAGAAGTTGGGAGATGTGTAAAATAAGAAAAAAAAACAATTAGAAATCTTCGTCATGATTATTAACAATTAATTTTGCAATCACAGAAAGCCTATTTTTGAGCAAAACGCCGAAGGCTTCGCCTGCATGGTCTTGTCCTTTTTCAGCTCAACATTTCGACCCGCACAGACAACAAGAAAATTATTCACCCACCCTTGCGCAGCAATTGTACATTGTCGCTTGGCGTTATCAAGCCACTTAAATGAAAGGAGCTCATCGTATACTTTTCTATTTTTTAAACGCTTTAATTGATATATAATCAAAGCTCAATTAAAAACAATGCTAGTGAAAGCTTGTGCACCACACAACAAAAACAACTATTACAAAATAGTTGAAACTGCGTAACACCAAGTGGAGCGCCCCTCATACGCGCAAAATAACCAAGTGTTTTTGGTGCTACACATCGTTTGTTATGGCAGGTTAGCAGCTTAATTTGGATACCATTGCCATTTCTTAAATAGACAAAAACAACGAAAGCAAAGCAAACAAGTTGTATCAGTACATATTTTTTTTATTTTTAAGCATTTTTTTTTTGCATTTTTTTATTACTGCCATTTATTTGTGCTCAGCTTTCCAACGAAGCCACTTCGAAGTCGTTTGTTATTTTTTGTGAGATTGCGTCTGTCGCAATTTAACCCAATTTTACGTCATTTAATTGTGCGAGTAGTGAACGGAATCGCAAACGATCCGATCGCGCCTCAATATCCAAGAGTTGGTATATGCACCGTTGCTACCAATTCCTTTGCGGGTCATCGAAACATAAAAAACTTGTCATTGCTATGTTATTTTTGTTGTAAACACTGGAGCTTTAAAATAGTGTTTTCTTGATTAAAAAAACCAATACAAAAATTTTAGTGTAGCAGTTTTTGTGTAGCGTGAAATTAAGTTTAGCAACTGGCTATTATAGGCCAGCTGTTGTACGACTTATTAAGTTGAAAAATCTAAAAACTAAAATTGTATTTTATAACAACGAAATGGGGCTACTGATATCAAAGCTGTGGAGTATGTTCGGCAATGAAGGTAAGTGCAAACCAAATTGGTATTAATATACATGTATATATACATACATATCTCTATAATTATACAGATATACTTATGTAAATACATACTTCTCCATATAAAATATGTCCATGTCAAACCATTTCATTATCTGGTTTGTTATCGGGGCCATTTCATTAGAAAGACTACCAGGAACCCTAGGAGCACACAATGAGAATAGCTTTTAGAATGATGATGACTCCAGAGTGAAGTCGAAATATTGTTGAATTAGAAATAATTATTCTACCTAACAGCCTCAAGCACGTGGACATGCTACCTTTGGGATTAGTGTTTAAGAAAACGTTTCTCCCAAGGATGTGAAGTAGAAGAACAGATTTAAAAGCTTCAACCGAATAGTTATTGAAGTCTTTAACTCCAACTGCTGCGAATCAAAGGGTTTGGTACTCGAGAAAATTGTCGATGATGGGTAAAATCGTGCACCAGCCCTTCTAGCTGGCCAGATGTATGGGCAATTGGAAGGAGTACGTTGTAAATTTAACGTATTGCAAAAAAAAAAAAAAATTGGCAGATCCAGTTAGGCTTCCCAGTTTCCCAGACAAAGAGAAAGAGAGACATAGTCAGACATAGACAGAGTATAGACAAAGATATGAGATCGAACGTTCTACATCGGGGTCAGCATGCCTATAGGAGCAGGGAAGCTGCAGCTGAAAAGCTCTACGACCTGAGCCCTTTGTGTTCATATAGCCCCAAACCAAACCAAGAGCTGAGAAATAAAAGAGAAATACTGGCGTCAGACGATCGGCCGGCACCAGCAAAAGCTTAGAAAGGAATAACAAAAATACAAATCTTAAGACCCAAATATAAACACGGTTTAACTGCTTATAAAGCATATTGCGGTCCATATATTATATGGCGTCACCTCAAGACCCCACGAATTAAATTTGGTAAAATTTTCCAAAAAAAAATATGACATCAAATAGAAGAAAAAGAAGAGGGGAAATTCATTGTTATATAAACGTACCATCGGAATGCGTCTTCTGCCAGCTCTGGCACTTCTTTAACTGGGTTGATCAGAGGAAGCTACCATAGATTTTGGCACCCCCAGCGGGTTAGGGGTCAGAATATACCCGCGGTAGGTATGCCTGTCGTAAGAGGCGACTAAAATACCACATTCAAGGGGTTGTTTACAGCAACCTGAAGGTTTAATGTGGCCACATAAATCGTTCCCGAGATGGTCGGGCTAGCACCTTAATGGTGCTGTGGTACCGGAGCGTACCGCATCTGTATCCGGCAAAGGACCATTACATCGATAACACTCCCAAAGCCTTCGGGGAGCAACCTTATCGCTACAACAACAAGAGGAACCCTTTCTTTCTCCAAACTTAATTGTCAACCTCACTTATCCGTGGCGAATCCTGTTTCATTAACAGCTGAGGCTCTGGCGACCCCGAACTTCTCATTGATCTAGGGGGCGGCAGGGCGTAACGACCAAGAAGGCCGCATATTGTCATTACAAATCGTTCCCGAGATGGTCGGGCTTGGTATCGGAACGTACCGGATCTGCATCCGGCAAAGGACCACCAACATCGAAAACCCCCCAAGGGGAGTGTCCTCATCGCTATAACAACAACAACAACAACGACAACAACAACAACAACAACAACAACAACATAGATTTTGGCTGGGTGACAGCGTAAAAGATTGGAACATGCTCCATAAATTTGTCATACGGTCTAATGGCTGTTTAGAAGTTAATTGTTTTCGATGTGGTTTATCCAGTGTAGGCCTGTGATATAAATCGAAAAGAGACATATTTCTTTTATCATTAATGACCACGTGATGTTGGCGCTAATTTTATTCATATTATCGGGTTTGGTGTGTTGGAAAAGGGAATAGGGCGAGGATTTTACCGACATCGAATAGCCACAGCATTAATGAGCACCCCTTTACTTAGTTAGGCACATCTATAAAAGGACCACTGAACTGTGTAAAACAAACATGGATTACACTCCCTCGCTTCCCAAAGCTGCCGGTTGTATGTACCGGAACGACTCGGGATTTTTCCCGACCAAGGGCTGTATTTTCAGTGTAACCACCCCCCATGATACACCCTAAAACCTTCGGGAGTGCCTTTATAGCTACAACACCACTATCAACAAGTTTCTGATTGTTCTCAGTTGTTTGATATTTTCATGGAAATTCTTGAACAACTCTCGTATTCTCGAACTTTTTCGAAAACTTTTTGAAAATTGTTTTGCATAGTTTTTCTTATACACTACTTTAAAGTATTTGTTTTTTTTTCGAAAATTAACTAAAATAGTAAATAAAAGAAGAAAATAATTTATGCATTCGTTCTTTTAATATTCAATGAATTTTTATGTTTAAACTTTATTATCCAAATTGAAAACTGACATCGTTCTAGTAACTTATTACTGAATAATAACTTACTCAATTAAACAAGATAAGGAAATATTGAAATTGGAGGTGCTAAATTATCTTTCGAATTGAACTAGAAATTAATTTAGTTTATAGGAAATATTTTTAAATTAATTTATATTTAAAATAGCAGTTATAACAGTTGCACACATTTTATGTTAATTAAGCTAGTTTTTACGCATAATTAATTTCCATACAATTATTTCAATGAAATGTTTGCTTAAATTTTTTAAGCTATTTTTCACATGTATCATAATGTTGCATATGAAAAATTGTTAAGGGCATGTGAGTGTGTATGTACAGCTGTGCTCAATAAAATAGCAGTGAAAATGTTTAGCAAACATCATAAATTTTATAAATTTTTTATTATAAAAATTACAGGAATTGTGTAACTGAAACTATACAAACCAATATAAAAAACGTTTTCGAAAAAATTCTAAAATTCAATATCTGTATAAAAATTACAAATATAAGCATAAATTGTGAAATATCAACGCCACTTTTCAGATACTTATTACTTGTATTTTGCTGGACTAAAATTAATTGGGCTACTAAACTGCAAACTCAAATAATTCTAATTAAAAGATTCGAAATTTTCATGAAGACTTCTCGAACTGCTTTTTTAATCCTTATTGTGTCATATAATTATAGGTGCACTGTTGTTGTTGTTGTTGTAGCGATTAGGTTACTCCCCGAAGGCTTTGGGGAGTGTTATCGATGTGATGGTCCTTTGTCGGATACAGATCCGATACGCTCCGGTAACACAGCACCATTAAGGTGCTGGCCCGACCATCTCGGGAACGATTTATATGGCCACATTGAACCTTCAGGCCATCCCTCCCTCCCCACCCCCAACTTTCATGAGGAGCTTGGGGTCGCCAGAACCTCGTCTGTTAGTGAAACGGGATTCGCCGCTCGAAGGTGAGGTTGACAATTGGGTTGGAGAAGCTATATATTGCGCTACACAACCCCTTGAATCCCATTATAGGCGCACTCTAAGAGCTTAGTAACATTGGGTTTATAGCATTGCAATACTCAGCTCCCGCGAAGCTAGCTGATAAATAAGTGAAATTCAGAAACATGTTCTAGTAACCATCGCCGTTTGTAAGCTTTGCAATTTTTCTCTAATATCAATTACAAAAACAATCGTATAAAGCAATTTGAGCATGTCTCGCTGATTAAATACAGATTTTTAAACTGGTTTCGATGGTTAGGTTAGGGTAGAGTGGTCACCGGTGCGAGCACTAGTGCACTTAGGCCTATAAAGGTCCCGTTGTGATACCACGTTGATCTCCCCTACTTAAACCAACAGGTCGATTCAGCAAATCTCAGGAGTTTCTTAGGTTCTAAATTAGCCAGATCACAATCATCAAAGATGGGAGATCCCCGAAATTTTTTCTCTTGTGCCAAAGCGAAGGACGCACTTGGTCACACGCTTGTATCTAACTCCCTCTAGTCTCTACGGCTCCTGCTGTAGTCACTGTAGGGAACACACAGCCGTTTTCCCTGCCTCCTTATTGCTATGTGGCCTCTTCTAAGTCGGACCACCAGAGATATGCCCCCACACGAGCTTGGTGCGAAAACAGGGTTTAAGATTCCTCCATCTCAAATCTCTTTCACAATGAGCTTACAGGTAGCGAGCGGCATGCTCAATCCCATCCAGGACGACTAAACCGGAACGAACGTGCCCCCTCTTACATGTTCGCCAGCCATCTCATGGTCCGGTATATCCGAGTGTCCAGGCACCCATACCAGACTAAGGAAAATTTGCTCAGCAATCTCGGTAAGAGATTTACGGCACCACTCTACTGCACTGGGCCTACAGGTGACCGATACAAGCGCCTTTAGTTCAGCCTGGCTGTCGAAATAAATACTAGTTTTGTTTAGCCAAATGAAGGGGTAGCGTAAAGGATAGATTCCACACCAGTTGAGGTGCAAAGATACCGCGTCCCACTTTGTTATACAGTTTTGAGCCGTCAGCATATATCTGCAGCCCATCGTCTAGGTCCGGCGGCTCCTTCAACCAATAATCCCCATCTGGGATGAAAACATCGCACTCCATATCGAAAAAGACAGTCGGCTGCATCCATACAAATTGCTGTTCCAGCTCTTGCAGCCGCATTTCTTTGTACAATCTGGAATACCCGTAGATTTAATTTAGTATCTAAGCTCTTCCACCATACTAAAGCCCCGCAGAAAAGAAGTTTTCAAAAAAACTAAGATTATCTATATATGTAGCTTATGAAATTTACTAAAAATGTTATTACTTTGTTCGAAGGAAAATCAGATACATCCCTCGGGAATTTTTTTTTTTTTTAAACAATGCGAATTTTATGAGAACCCTAACTTGTACCTTGTTAGACTTAAATTTAATGTGCTAAAAAATTCGAAATTTTCGAATTTTTTCGAAAATGTTTTTGAAATCGGTTCGCTATTCTCAGTTAAAAAGTAGAAGTTTTCTCCGAAAATAGCGAAACTAAAAAAGAATATAATTGTCGAAATTTAATAAAAATTACCACTGCTGTATAAAAAAAAAATATTGTACAAACCAAGTTCAAAACCGTTTTCGCAAAGATTCAAAAATTCAAAGAAGATACTCCGATTCAGAAATTATTTCTATTGGCACCCGTATTAGAAGCAGAAGAAGGAGGAGGCCTCCATTGAATTGAGAGAGTTAGGTGGAGCAATGGCTCCCCATTGGCGTCTGTTATCTCGAAGCAGAGGTAGCTGGATGGACTTGTAACGCGACTGCCATAACCGTCTGACCTTTGAAGCTTCAAATTATTCGTGTTATATTAAGCAAAATGTGAAAGGTTAAAATTTAAACACACAAAAAACCAAAATTGGTTTACTACAATATTTACAATGAAACAAAATGTTCGAAATTCTTAGGTCATTGTTTAAGCGAAAAAAGTATTATGCATGACTTTATTTGCGTAGAATAAATATTATTGTCAGACAAATGCGTCACATATGTGGCATATACATAAATATCGAGACTAGAGGTTTACGCCGATCACTTTATCGGCCGCCGCCGCCGGTGTTTTTACTTTAAAAAGCTTGATTTTTCTATTTAAAAAAATTATATTAAGAAATATTTTATTTGTATCTATTTAAGGAAATCTACGTTTTGGCCATTTCGGAAAGATCCGGGGGTTTGCCTCAAAAACACGCAGATCGTTCAAAAATTTTCAGGAGTAGCTCTTTGCAATCCCCCCGTCCCTCGTTCACTTACTCCAGGGAGGCTTCGAACCTAACCCCGGTATTTGGAATTCGCACTGCTGCGTCTGCTGAAAAGAAATAGAGATACGTAAAATGGTCTCACTTTTGTCTGTATATCTTGTGCAAAGCGTAGTTTCACCTGGGGTTAATTCATAATAATCGTCGCGAACACAACTTCTTTAAATCATTTGTGGATCCTTGGCGGTGACGCGACTTACGGTTGCTATTAATGGTCTATTAATACTCATGACTCTCGTGGCACAGGGCGCATTCAGTTTTTTCGAGCTACGATTCCCGATTATTAAGAGCTACAATTCCTGTTGTGCGAACAGTAGCAATTCCGACCACCAGTCGCTACCACGCCTCCTGACCCTCACACCATATGTCAGCACAGAAGCTATAGGACTGCGACTTCGGACTCATATGTACCTTCGTCGACGTCACTTTCCTAGAAGCTCTAGGTGTAGTTCCGAAGACTTTCTAATGGATGTTTTTGTCGCTCTAAGCTGCCGAGCTACACCAGAGAAACACCTTGAAACGTTAGGGAGTGACTATTTGGCCAAGGATGCCGCCCTCGAAATCATAAGTAGTCCAAGTGGATGTCATTGCGTAACTCGTGGGTGAAAATCGTATAATCCTCGGCGCATCGACATAATTAAAATTTTATAAGGACACTGGATACAATTTTTAAAATGTAGACCAAAGTTTGCAGATGTTTGTGTTCACAACATTGATTTCCATAGTCTTCGTTAAATCAAAACGATATTTTAGAATGGATGACCGCGTAGCTTCAGTTTTCAGACTAGTTCGACTGTCCACTACGTTAGGATAGTAGCAAATAAATAAGCAAAATGAGCATATAAATTTATTATACAACTTTTCTTTTAGTGTTTTGTTTTAATAACTTGGTGAATTGGGTGATGCAGTCCGTGTTAAGCTGTATTTTTTAATAATTTATGAACAGTTAGAAAGAGTTAAATTTCGCAATTAGTTTCTTATAACTGGCAGTGATGCGCACCTGTTGATTCCACTTTCGACCATTTCCGACCAATTTTCGACATGAACAATAAATGGCCTAAACAGTCTTTAACGAGTAGAAAATATAGTAACGCGCCGGACGCCGTCGCCGCGCCGATATTTTTGACATTCGGCGGCGGCGTGCTAAAAACGACTAAAATCGGCGGCGGCGTTTATCGGCGGCTTATATCTCTAATCGAGACACCCAACCAAGGTTGATGAGTCAGGTTAAATTGTATCGCGTACTATATTTACTTAAATCCGGTGCATTTCGCATTTATGAATTACAATTTGCTTATTTTCTTTTAGCACTTTCGCACATTTTATTTTCTTATACAATTCCGCAGAAAAAAAAAAAAAAAGTAAGGAAGGCTAAGTTCGGGTGTAAACGAACATTGCATACTCAGCTGAGAGCTTTGGAGACAAAATAAGGGAAAAAGAACCTAGGGTAACCCTGGAATGTGTTTGTATGACATGGGTTTCAAATGAAAGGTGTTAATGAGTATTTTAAAAGGGAGTAGACCTAAGTTGTATATCTGAAGGCGTTTTCGAGATATCGACCAAAATGTGGAGCAGGGTGACCCAGAACATCATCTGTCGGGTACCGCTAAATTATTTATATATGTAGTACCACGAACAGTATTCCTACCATGATTCCAAGGGCTTTTGATATCGCCCTGCAGAACTTTTTCATTTTCTTCTACTTAATATGGCAGGTTTCACACCCATTTTATAAAGTTTTTTCTAAAGTTATATTTTCTGTCAATAAACCAATCTAATTACCATGTTTCATCCCTTTTTTGATATTTGGTATAGAATTATGGCATTTTTTCATTTTTCGAAATTTTCGATATCGTAAAAGTGGGCGTGGTCATAGTCGGATTTCGCCCATTTTTATTACCAAGATAAAGTGAATTCAGATAAGTACATTAACTAAGCTTACTAAGATATATCGATTTTTTCTCAAGTTATCGTTTTAACGGCCGAGCGGAAGGACAGACGGTCGACTATATAAAAACTGGGCGTGGCTTCAACCGATTTCGTCCATTTTCACAGAAAACAGTTATCGTCATAGAAGCTATGCTCTTACCAAATTTCACAAGGATTGGTAAATTTTTGTTCGCCTTATGGCATTAAAAGTATTCTAGACACATTAAATTGAAATTTTCTTTTATTTTTGTATTTTGTTGCGCCATATCATTACTGGATTAGAATTTTGTCATAATTTACTTACGCACTGTAAAGATATTAAATTTTTTGTTAAAATTTGACTTAAAATTTTTTTTTTAAAAGTGGGCGTGTTTGTCATCCGGTTTGCAAATTTTTATTTAGCACACATATGTATTATGAGTAACGCTTCTGCCAAATTTCATCATGATATTGTCAACGACTGCCAAATTACAGCTTGCAAAACTTTTAAATTACCTTCTTTTAAAAGTGGGCGGTGCCACGCCCATTGTTCAAAATTTTACGAATTTTCTATTCTGCGTCATAAGGTCAACCTACCTACCAAGTTTCATCGCTAATTATCGCACTTTTTCGGTTTTTCGAAATTTTCGATATCGAAAAAGTGGGCGTGGTTATAGTCCGATTTCGTTCATTTTAAATAGCGATGTGAGATGAGTGCCCAGGAACCTACATACCAAATTTCATTAAGATACCTCAAAATTTACTCAAGTTATCGTGTTTACGGGCAGAGGGACGGACGGGCGGACGGATATGGACACGGACATGAATTTCTTTTTTCGCCCAGATCGTTTTGATATATAGAATTCTATATCTATCTCGATTAGTTTATGCTGTTACGGGGTACCGTTATGCGAACAAAGTTAATATACTCTGTGAGCTGAGTATAAAAATAATGAAATGGGTATGGCGCTTAGATGGCATTTTGGAAGGCAACGGACAATTGAGCACATACAGCTTTTTACAATAAAATGGAAACAAATTAAGTACTAAAGTACTTATTTAAATCCACGATGTATATTTGAACGATTTTACGTCATGCCTTGTCACATTTGGTTTGGCGTCAATTGGGTTAGGTTTGTGCCACGTCTCGCAGCCCCCTTGCCCCATATTTTAATCTAATATTTTCTATATTGATACGAAAGCGTCTACTATTTTCAATTTATAACCCACGGTACATGGTTATCCTGGTCCTCGCCTTGCTTGATATCACCTAAACTTCTTCAAAAGCTGGCAATTTGTTCAGCCCATTTCTATGTCATAATCTACTTCAAAAAGTTGATGTCAATGATTAAAGCAGTTATTCAGCTGTAAGGTCCATAACAAATAAATTCCAAGGGGTATAACGAAACCTACACACATTATATCTGAAGAAATAAAAAAAAACAGTTTTCATATCAACGAAAATTAGATACAGATGAATAAGACGAGGCCTCTAGAATGTGATACGCAAACAATTCAGCGAGGTTTAGAAACATACGGGTGTAGGGACTGTGACACTGCCAGCATATAAAATCGGGTAAACACAAAAAACGGCGATCAGTTTGATTTTGAAGCGTTGTAAGTGACTTACGATGCATTTATACCAAAGTTTAGATATGCTTTGTTATGACTGTACTACATTAAACAAGTAAGGGAGTATTCAGTTCGGATGGAAACGAAAAGTTTATACTGAGCTTTGCTCTTATCGTACAGCCCATTTAGTTTCAGTTATTTGACACTAAGTATTATCAACACGAGGCAAGATATTAAATGATTTTTCCCAACTTTTGTTGGAAATAATATTTCTCGTTTTAATGAAAATAAGATTTTCCAAATTTTTCATGATAGCTGTGGCTCCCGAAAAGCTGCAAATTAGTTTTCGGCCCTAGCACGACTAATTTCAAGTATTTTATACTAAGACTTTCTTAGGCTCTTTTAGCCATTAGCGTTTGGTGCAAATAAAAAAAACTTATTTCACAATTGACCGGAAAATTACAAAATTCAAGTATTTTAATTGGTTTTCGTACATACCGTGATGACATTTAGAGAATTAAAAACCGTTGATATAGAGTTTTTTTTAGTAAAGTATGGCCTGATTGATGTCTAGCGTTGGTAATAATACCCCACTTTACGGCGTTTCTCTGTTCATCGCGATGTGATCATTCTGCAGCTTAAAATGGAGACAATATAATTTGTTAAAGCCGGATATACTTCAATCGAGCTGAGATTGTCCATAATGGCTCGTTTCGAGACACTGTTGAAAGCCCCGGCAATGTCCGGAAATACACCTAAAGCATATTCGTGGTATTCCAGGGCGTTCTCTATATTCATGACCACCCTATGCAATGCAGTATCGACTGACTTGCCTTTGGTGTAAGCATCTTGTGCTGAAGAAAATAATGCTTCATTTATGTTTGCTTTAATATATATGTACATATACTAGCAGATCCGACAGACGTTCTTCGTTCTATCTGCACAAATTTTAAGAAGTTTTTATCTCTTATTCTCCCTTCCCCTCTCTGTCCTTGTCCTTATCCTTTTATTCACTCCTCCCTCTGCGTCTCTTTCTCACTCCGTCTTTTACATCACTTTTCTCTCAAGCTCCCTCTCCGTCTACTTCCCGCGCTCTCTATATCTTTGTCCAACACTATCTCTTTCTCAGTCTCTTTACCCTTCCCTCGTTTTTCTCTCTCTACTTCTTTTTATTATTCTCCATTCCTTATTAGCAGTTCCAGTTCCAGATGGCTGTATTTATTTTTGAATGCTGTTTTATAAAAAGATAACAAAAAATGGTGTCTAAAAAATGAGGGCGCTCCACCCCCTACCATTTTGGGGTATGGAAAATAGATAAAATCCGATCAATATGCTCACAAAATTTCAAGAGAGACCTTCGAGGCGTTTCAAATGAGTTCAATCAATAACACTGTGACACGAGAATTTTATTTATAAGAGGAATTTATCTACATAGGGTTTTAGAGTAAAAAAAAGGATTGCTATAAGATTATTATTGGCAAAAATTATTTTCGACTAGAATGTAAAATTGGGGCGTGGTCCACAGCCGATTTCGTTAACTTTTTTCAGCCACATAAAAGGATAATATGGTTGAAGAGTTTTGTAATGATTTGTGAAATTTATTTTTGCATATGTAGGCGGTGCCTTGCCCTTCACTAATCCTCAGTTCATTATTTACTGAATAAGTAACTACGTTTTTGGTGCTTTCCAAAATTTTATTTATATAAAAAGTGGGCGTGGTTTTCGTCCGATTTTCGACATTTTAAATATCGATGGAAGATGAGTTGCAACGTTACCAAGTTTCATTAAGATACCTCAAAATGTACTCAAGTTATCGTGTTTCCAGAGCGTCCGATGCGATGTAATGGTAACGTGCTCTCCTACCACTGCTGGGTTCAAGTACCGGAAAAAAACAACATAAACAAATATTTTGGTAAAGTGCGTTGAGTGCAAAAAAATGGGGAAATCTTTTCATTTGACTTTTCGAATTAAATTTCGAAAATAGTTTTTATTTTAGGCAAATAGTTTTGAGAATAACACCCAGCTTAGTTGAGTTGTGTGAAGCATAATAAATTTCATTACGAATTTGTTATGTTATAGAAGGATCTACAACAGGAAACACAAAAATAGCAGTGGCAATTTTTATCAAAAATCGTGATCTAAATTCTTTTTTTAACTCCGATAATTTAAGAAAAAAATTCTTTTTATGTGTGTAATTTGTTTCAAACTATAAACTGTTAAACATTGTGTGATAATATTTTCTTTATATAAAAAAAAAGAAATTGTGAGAAATGTTCTCAGGCAAAAATGAATTTCGAGAGACCTTTGACCTTTGTTAGAGTATAATCAATTGGGCTACAAAATTGCATTCTCAATTGTAAAATTTTCTCGAATTACGAATTTTATCGAAATTGTTTTTTAGATTAGTTTCCTAGTTTCAGTTGTATGATTCTTGTGATTTTTTGCTTAAATTATCATAAATAAATAAAAAAAAAAGAATTTAATTGCTGAAATTTAGTCAAAATTTCCACTGATGTACGTCTTTATATTTCGAAAACTTCTCAATAAAAAAAGGTACGGAGAACATTTCTAAATATCTTAGAAACTTTTTTGCATACAGTTTTATCTCAACTTAATTTTCTCATACATTTATTTTAATAAAAATTTATTGACTGAAATTGCGTAGTTTTTAAATTCAAACGAAATTAAACTAAAAATCAGTAAATAAATAAATAAAATAATATAATTAAAGTATTAACATCACATCACCTGCACCCGACATCATCATTTAAACATTTTTATACTTAGCTGAGCAGAGCTCAGAGTATATTAGTTTTGTTCGCATACCGGTACCCCGTAACGGCATAAACTAATCCAGATAGATATAGACTTCTATATATCAAAATGATCTGGGCGAAAAGATAAATTCATTTAGCCATGCCCGTCCGTCTGTCCGTAAACACGATAACCTGAGTAAATTTTGAGGTATCTTAATGAAATTTGGTATGTAATTTTCTGGGCACTCATCTCAGATCGCTATCGGACTATAACCACGCCCACTTTTTCGACATCGAAAATTTCGAAAAACCAAAAAAGTGTGATAATTCGTTACCAAAGATGGATAAAGCGATGAAACTTGGTAGGTGGGTTGACCGTGGTGAAATCCGACTATGACCACGCCCACTTTTTCGATATCGAAAATTTCGAAAAATGAAAAAATGCCATACCAAATACGAAAAAAGGGATTAAACATGGTGATTGGATTGGTTTTTTGACGCAAAATGTAACTTTAGAAAAAACTTTGTAAAATGGGTGTGACCTACCATATTAAGTAGAAGAAAATGAAAAAGTTCTGCAGAGCGAAATCAAAAGCCCTTGGAATCATGGCAGGAATACTGTTCGGGGTATTACATATATAAATAAATTAGCGGTACCCGACATATTATGTTCTGGGTCACCCTCGTCCATAATTGGTCGATGTCTCGAAAACGCCTTCACATATACAACTAAGGGCCACTCACTTTTAAAACCTTCATTAATACCTTTAATTTGATACCCATATTGTACAAACACATAATAGAATCACCCCTGGTCCACCTTTATGGTGATTTCTCGAAAGAGGCGTCTACCTAAAGAACTAAGGCCCACTCCCTTTTAAAATACTCATTACCACCTTTCATTTTATACCCGTATCGTACAAACAAGGGATGCACCTTAACGTTAAGCTAATCGTTTATCAAAATATTTCCACCGTTTCCGTTGAAACACTTCGAAATATTATCGATAAAGAAATTATCAAGATAAATTGTATCTCGTTTTTAACCGAAACGAAAAGCTTTCGTTAACGTTAAAACGTTAACAAAAACGTGATACTTTATGTTTGAATTGTGCTGGCAATGCTATAGCCATGGTGAAGCCGTAAGGTGGTAACAGCGAGCGGACATACACACAAACTCCATGTAATTTGTTTTGTGTAATTCGTTGGTGGTAATGTCAAAAATACTCTGAGAAATGTTCGTACTGTCAAAATTCATGCGAAAAGTTGCAATCAGCTTGGCTAATGCTTTCACCTTTAACGACTCCGCCATCAATCAGCTTTGCGAGCATAGTTTGAAATTAATAATCAGCATAAACGATTTAATTTCGTTTTGATATGGCAGAAAACGAAACAAAATCATTTCGTTAATTTGACCTTAACGTTAATAAACGAAACGAAATGACTTTATTTCGTTTATTAACGTTAATTATCGTAACGAAATGATATCGGTTCGTTGGTTAAGCATGCCTGGTACAAACACATTCTAGCGTCACCCTGGCCCACCTTTATGGCGATATCTCGAAAAGGTGTCCACCTATAGAACTAAGGCCCACTCCCTTTTAAAATACTCTTTAATACCTTCCATTTGATACCCATGTCATACAAACACATTCCAGGGTACCCTAGGTTCATTTTCCTACATGATGATTTCCCTTATTTTGTCTCCAAAGTTCTCAGCTGAGTATGTAATGTTCGGTTACACCCGAACTTAGCCTTCTTTACTTGTTTAAACTCACCAGGCAACAATACAAAAGAAACAGTTGATTGACATTGTTACGCTAAACGAGTGAACGTATGTCGTTAACCTTTTGTCGACACCCAAACCATTTACCTAAAAATAAAAATTTTCTCAGTAAACCTGGCGAAGGTTAGCCAAACAGATGACTGCCAATGTCAGCGAACTGGGTGGCAGTAAGAATTGAAGGACTACGCTTGGCAATTGTCCTCCCAAAAAATCAGACTTACAAAGAACGGAAACAAAAACAAATAGTAAGAGGTAGATAAGCAAAGCAAAAGAAACTTGCAAAACGCAGGTGGTTGGAATAACGAAAGTTCAATACTACGAAATAAAATTATGTTATCGTAAAGTAATTGTTAATTTGCGCATAGTTAGCGTGAGAATATGAAATGAAGCGAACGGTTAGGCCAATGGTGGCTTTAAATATATACATACAGCAGCGCACAGAAAAATAACAGTGTCAATTTTAATAAAATTTCGAATTTGGGAGAAAACATGTATGCGCTTTGTAACTGATTTCAAAAACGTTTTAAAAAAAATTCGAGGAAATTTTACTGAAAATTTGATCTTTTTACCTTTAGTTCTCTGAATTATTTTTAATTTGCAGTTTTGTAGCCCAGTGTATTTTAGTCTAACAAGGTACAAGATTTGGGTCTCTCAAAACTCTTATTGATTTAGGAAAATTTGTTTTGGAAACAGCCTTCGATTTTCCTCCATACAGAGGGTGAAACAACTCATATGCCCGGGATATTTGAAACAAAGTCGAGAGTCCCGAATTTTAATAACTTTTTTTTTAAAAGGTCTTTTTCATTTTCCTTGTAATAAGATCTAGGGGTTACGATTTCTCGAACTTGTTTGAGTAGATATTGATTCAATTTAATCAATGTATTGGCTGTTTTATATAGAGCTCATGATTTCTCCTGGAGTACAAGCGAAAATTTGCACAAAACCACAAGTAAAAAACACCGAAATGTATAGAACACTGCCAATGCAGCGACTCAATTCAATTTCGATAGGCTCCCGAGAAGCCGAGTTCTCTATTTCTCGATAAAAAATTAGTATATTATGAACAAAAGTATAAGTGTACAAATAGCCACTAAATTGAATGTCGAGAAGATTGCGAGTTTTACGAGTACTTCGAGATACGAGAATCCCGCGAGAAGTCGAGTTCTCGATGTCTCGGGTTTCGAAATTCTCGCTTGTGTACGAGAAGAAATCGGTAGCTCTAATTATGCGCGCTTCGTATCGAACAAAATCTAAAACAACCTTTCTATTTTAAAATACTTCTTGAATTTTTTGGAAAATGGTTTTTGATATGACAATTTTTGTTGTTATAACGGCCTACTGATTTATAAGATCGTGGGTTCGAATCGAGCTCAAGGACTGACAATATATATTTTATTATTGTTATGATACATTTTTCCTTAAATCAAACATTTTTTTAATTAGAATAGAACAAAGAAAAAAACTAGACAAGTGCCAAAGCTCGTTGTATAGATCCACTTCGGGTACTGCTGAATTCCTTCATCGGCAACGTTTAGGCGCCGCTGCTATAAACATTCAACTAGCACAGCAGTTTTTGTTTGTCTTCATTATTTCTACTTCTATCCTTATTTCTTGCCAATTGATTTTCACAGAGCTGTGACATCTGTTGCCGAAGCGACGTGAAAATTGGACTTGTTTCATGCCAATGATAATTTATCATAATAATAAAATAATTATTGTTAAGCCTTGAGCTCGGTTCGAACCCGCGAGGTTTTTGATATGTTTTTGCATAGTTTCAGCTACAAAATTGCAGTTAAAAAAAATAAATAAATAAAGGAAAAAATATCAATAAAATTTCTTAACATATCTTTCTGCTATTTTCGTGTTTGCAGCTGCAAGTGGCTTTGTATTCCAATAAAGAGAGAGAAGTTTGAAGCCAGAAAAAAATTGGATTTTTATTTAATATTTTTTCCCGGAATTATGTTCTTATTACTTAAACACTTTCCTAAAATTTGAAAACTTTTATGGAGATTGTAACAACTTTTCGAACTCTTTTGAAATCGTTTTTAAAATTGGTTTATAGTGTTTTTGTGACACAATTAAAACAACTTTTCAATTTCAAAAAAAAGATAGCTTAACTGCTTTTCTATTTGTCAGTAATTTTACTGCTAACTTTTACAGAATTTGTTTTTTTAATTTCGTCAACACAATTATATCTTCGATATTTTAAGAAAAAACCTTTATGAATTTTGTGCATAAAGTTAAGTAAACCAATCACAAAAGTTTTTGAAAAAAATCAAAATTTCGAAAAATTTTTACGTGAATTTCGAATTTCTTCTTTTTTTTGGGAGTTCTCTGAACTTTTTTAAGTTTGGAGTTTTGTAGCCCATACATTTTTAGTCTAGTCTCTCAAAATTCGTATTGATTTTTTTAACCGAAGGATATTTCAGGCTTTCTTCCATACTATTTACTTACTTAATTAGCGCTTCCATATAAGAAAGCAATTTGTACTTTGTGAGATTGAAATTGATTGGGCTAAAAAACTGCATACTCAAAGAGAACTCCAAATAAAAAGTTTGAAATGTTCGTAAGTTTTCTCGAACTTTTTCATTCATTGTAATTTTTATAATAATATCGAAATAAAAAAAAATTAATTGACGAAATGCGTTTAACATTGCCACGCCTATTTTTCTGTTTGCTCCTGTGTGTATGTACCAAACTAAGTGAGGTTTTAGATAAAAAAAAATACAATAGTCGCACCACTTCATTATCCAACTTATGTGAACGAAATTGAAAAGAAATTTTAATTTGTTTGCCTACAAAATTTACTAACAACTTCTTTCGAAGTGTGCTGAAATTAGTGTATGTGGGTTAATTGCGTCTCCATACCCTGTTTATATTTTGGCATATGTTTGGGCACATCATTAACGTGCATATTGCTTTCTAAACAAATACAAAACAATAATAATAAAACTTAGCTCAATATGCCAATAAGGCCGAGCTTCTCTACAAAGAAGCACATGCTGTTCTTTCCTACAAATCGGTGGACCTACATATCGACTTTAATCTTAAGGCGGGTGAGTTTCTGTTGAGGTGACCTCATTTTCAAAATATTTTACAGGATCATTATCTTATCTGGTGTTATTTGCACCAGAATATGAACCTGAGACCCGTTAAGTAAATACGCTACCACCATACCACGCCAACTGACAAAACACCACACAGATCTACATAAAATAAGTTAGCACAACATAACCACGTCTAGAGCGTGAAAATGAATGTGCACGATTTTACACTTTTTTCTGCTGTGGTTAACTCTTTATTCACTGAAAGTATGTTTGACTATGTGGAGTAAAGTTATCTAGAGTATAATTTTTTTCTTTCTTTGTAATGTGGAGTGTTTTTACTACAAATATATACAGCTTTGTCCCCGCCTTCTATCGCTATGTACATTCTTGTTGTCACAAGTATGTGAAGTGGGAATATTTTTTCTTTATTTTCAACCTTTTTTTACGAAAGGTAAACTGGAGCAGTAAACAGCGAAATTTACTATTATATATTATAAGTTTTACTTATGCTCCGTATATGAACACACAAACAAACATACATACAAATGTATGAGAGTGAAAGTGATCTTAACAGAGATGCTTACTGCAAAATCACACAAGTTCCGAATATTGTTGTGTAAAAATTGCAAGTGGTTGTGCCGGGAAACTTAATATTAAAATTTACTTCTTTTCGCTATGAGTAATTTCATTGCAAAGGAATTCGAGTTGATAAATTCAGCGATAATATAAATCATACTGTGGCGAATTTTAGCATCGCTAAGCTGGTAGTAAATAAAGGCACAACAACAATAAAGCAAGCTGCCACTCTTGTGTACATGAATACTTGAATTTAATCCATTTACTTACTTACTTACTTACTTAATTGGCGCTTAACCGTCTAAACGGTTATGGCCGTCCAACAAGGCGCGCCAGTCGCTCCTTCGCTCCGCCAACCGGCGCCAATTGGTCACACCAAGGGAGTTTAAATCGTTTTCCACCTGGTCCTTCCAACGGAATCCATTTTACATACGTACATAAAAGGTAACGAAGAATAACTCACACACACACTTGTGTCATCAGTCTGAGTAGTTGGCCACACATACACACGCATATATGTTGCTCAATTACCAAGCAGGAGATACAGCAGTTCTAGAAGGCGAAACGTCTATACTTTAGTAGAAATATGCGAATAAAGCAACGGAGAGTATAAAAGCAGCGCAAGTAGTCAGCAATCAGTTTGATTTAAACACGCTATCAGTTGCGAAGTGAAGTATAATTGTACTAATCCCAAAGTAGTCTAATAAAGACCATTTTGCAATACAGAATATTGGAGTGATTTATTCAACAGTTTAGCGATTCGAACGTTAGCGGAAGGTTTCAAATAAGCGGAATTTCTCAAAATTCGTTGCAATATTTACAAACGAGCACCCAAAAACCCCAGACATTGAACGGGCCTTAGATTATAGAAGATAGCAACCGACTAAAAAAAAAAAATAAAAACAGGTTTAAACAAAAAAAAATTAAGTTTTAAGCTGACCTAGAATGTCCTATCCTGCACAGTCCCTAATCAGCAGATGCCAATGTATCAGATAAGTTTTCGAAAATATCTGCGAACAATCGAAACAGACAAGTTAACTAACTCTAGCAGTGTAACAGGTTATATAACCGGTATTAAATAAACTCACGATGACGCACAGTCCTATGGCTGGAAGTATAAACCCTCGTCAGGGTTTGAGGCATAAGGTTCACCATCTCCCTCGCTATCTACGAATGAAGGAAAGTGTTGTCTCCCGATTTCTCCGTACGTCGATTAATAGGTTGCGTTACTGCACGGAATTGGTCTAGACATTTTCCATCGTATGCCAGATCTTCTGACTAAATCTACGGGCAATATGCGCAATGAGGCACGTGATGTCTAAAAAATTTCCTTTGATAGTAAATTAAAGTCACTCTTTATAAAACTACGAAAGTGAGCTTCTAAATTTTGTATGGGCCTGTATCGTGTTTTATGAACACGTGCCGAAAAATAATTTCAATCAAGCGATAAATATGAATCTGTGAAATTATTCCTAAAAATTATAATGTATTATGAATATAGTAAACACTCGTGGCCACTGTTTCACGTATTTTCCTAAACTGCTTCGATACAGGCTCTGTTATCTGATAAGCTATGTCGACTCAAGATTTGTAACACATTGATGTTCTATGAAATAGACCAGTCCTCGCTCATTTTTTCTCATTAAATTTTTATTTCATATCCTGTCTCATATGTAGAAATGATGTATTTAAATCCGATATACCAGTTTTAAACGGTTTTATTTAGCTTGACTTGACAGGCCGGCCGGCACGAATTTTGTAATTAAAATTTAAGTAATTTCCCCAGTCTAGGGCGTTGTTCAGACAATTAAATAAAAGCGTTGGACGCGTGAAATTTCTAAAAATGTGAGTAGCATAACCTGATTAAGGTTCAGTTGGTCTTACTTATGACTATCAATAGAAATTTGACGTGTCCAACGCTTTTATTTAATTGTCTGAACAACGCCCTAGATTGATGAGGAGTGTGATGACTAGTACCTAGGACCTACCTAATTATTTTCTAGCTTTTAGTATTATTATTACTTAATGTAAGTATTGTTTTCAATAAAACCGTTTAACTTAAAAATTTTTTTTAAATTATTTTTTTCATTTAAAATCCTTGTATATTGTGGAGCATCCATTATACCTTCGATACATACAAGTTGTGTGTGGTCTGCTTCATAATATGCGAATCAATCAAAAAGCATTATCATAAGGCCTCCCTATTTTGACTTTTGCTAAAGAAAAAGTTCGCTATTGCGGGAGGTTACCCTTGATATCGTCTTACCAAGGATTTTTTTTCACTGGTTTACTGGTTGATTCTAAAATGAAATTGTTTATTCGAACCATAACGCATCCTTATACATCTTTGAGGGTATCCAAGATTTTTTAAAATTCGTAAAATGGATTTTGGGCGTGATTACAAAACAAAGCTTATATAAGAACGAGTGGAACAATGGTTGACTTAAAACATCATCGAAATTTTCTGTCCCATATTTTGCGGACGTTAGTCCTATAGAAACCTTTTGACTCTTCGATCGAAACCTTTTGATTCACCCAAACTTTTTGACTCAACCAAATCTTTTGACTCAACCAAGAAGAGTAACTTTGGAAACTTAACGCATTTTGAAGCCCAGGAATTGCTAAGTGTCTAGCAAAAATAATGTATACTGTTGTTGTCCGCTTTGGGTTGCGGAAGCTATGAATTGCGCTTTTCCACCCCTTGAATGATTCTCGAAGCGTTCTATGTAATCTCAAAGATCCCTTGGTTCTGTTTTAAGTCACAATGAAAATATGACACTCCAATGAATTTAAAATTTCCGGGCTTGTCGTTTAAGCTTTTAGGAACTTAATAAATGTACCAATGTTGAACCCATAATTTTACCTTGCACACCTATTACATTCTTAATCCAGAGGTTTTTGAGAGGTTTTCGTTTATATAATTTCGTAAGTACTGGCTCTATTTCATTTACCATCAGTGTACCTCAGAACTTCCACTGAAATCAATCACTGAAGTATTCTCAGCACACGGGCCTTTGATCTATTAATTTAATTTAAAATTAAAATGTGGCAAATTCTTCAAAGTTTTTTTTTGTTTTAAACATTTTAAGAAAAAACTATGAATTTTGTAACTGAAACTATGCAAACCAATCTCGAAATCGTTTTCAAAAAATATCAAAACTTTGAGAATATTTTAGAAAAATTTTGAGCTTTGTTGTTGGAGTTCTCGAAATTTTGTTGACTATACAGTTTTGTAGCCCAATTAACTTTAGTTTACAAGGTACAAGTTTTAGATATAGCAAAATTCGAATTAATTTTTGACAACTTTTTCCGTGTGCATTTTTTATATGGAAGATTTGAAAGTCTTTGAAAAAAAAAAAAAAAATTTCAAAAATTAAGGCGTATTTGAGAGAACTCTAATTTGTACCTTGTCAGAATGAAATTATTTGTGCTACAAAACTGTATACTTGGAAAAATTCAGAGAACTCCAAATAAAAAGTTTAAAATTTTCGTAAAATTTTCCTGAGTTTTCGAGTTTTTTCGAAAACGGTTTTAAGATTGGTTTACATAGTTTCAGTAACAATATTCCTAGAAGTTTTTTCTTAAAATGTGGAAAATAAAAAAACGAATTTAATTGATGAAATTAAAAAAAAAATTAATGCTGTTATTTTGCTATTCGTTGTTGTAATCTATCTGTTATTAATAAAAAAAAAAAAAATATATTTATTTGCTTATATGTAAGCACTTAATTGCAGTTATATGTATTCAATAGTAGAGTCCCTACTACAGTATTCGTTACTTGCGAGGTTTCCATATTTGATACATTTAATATGCATAAACAAATGACGACAGATAACCTTTAAACCTTTTGAAATGCGCGCATTTCGTTCATATGTCGCAAGTTTTTTCTCTCTCCTTTATTACCTCCACTGACTGCCCTCGTTCTCTTTATGCTTTACTTACATATATTGAATAACTTTGCGCTGCGACTTAATTAGATATTTATTATGGTTTTTATTTATTTATATAGTTTATTTTTAATTTTTTTGCGTTTGTTTTGATTTACCGTTTTTTTGATATTACTAAACGCTGCTTAACCAACAGTGTTGAATGCATGTGAATTGCTGTTTAGTAAGCATTTGGTTTCATATAACAGCTGTTGTATTTAGATAGTTTTTTTGTATCTTAGTACTTATGTAGCTGCAAATGTGTAAACGCTATAAAAATTGTGGTGAGTCAGGTGAACAACCTGTATAATGGAGGCATAGTCAATCCTTGCGGTTGCTTGCGTTTGTAAATTTTTTTGTTACTGGTGTTGATGCATACCAAGCAAAAAGCATGTACACGGTCAGGGACACGATCGGTTTCATGTTACAGATTCCGATACTTTGATGGTGTTATGCATCTGCGTTATTTTGCTTGTTGCTGTCCGTAGTTAAAAAAAATTAATGTTAAGCTTTAACAGTTGTCAGATTGAGTGAGGTTGAGATTTCATTATTTTAAAATTTTTAAATTCTCTCATGCGGTTTCAATATGCTAGCAAATTTTTTTTCAGATAGGCATTGCAATCCCAATTAAAATTATGAATTTAATTTATTGATTCATGAAAAATACGATATTCAGGCCTGACATACAAATCATCTGTTTTTGGCTGGATATGAATCTGAGTTTTTCTGGTTTTTAGCCCCACTGTCATGATATCGTCGCATATATTATTATTAAATATACCTTTCCAGGATTCCGGGATCGAGCCCCACTGCGGGTGATAAGGCTTTGAAGAAATTTATAAGGTACAATCAAAATAACTGTCGCCTTGTCCGTCCCGCTGTTGCGTGTTTATTAATTCTTCCCAAAATATGTAATGAAATAATGCTGTAAATAAGCTAAGCAAATCAGTTGTGAGCTCGAATATAGCATCGCTTGTCTCTAAAATATAATAAGTATTGAAAGACATAAATGCAAAATATCAGTAATTATCTAAATAGACTTGGGTGACTCCCCTTATCTTTGCCCCTACTCCTCAGTCGTTAAACATAGAAGCAAAAGTAATCTTTCATGCTCATATTATTTTGCTATTTTATATATTTTGTCGTCTCAATCAATTAACGTATACATTTAGATCCGTTTACAAATGCTTTAAGTATTAATTTTATAGGTTGTTTCAATTAATCATTCACAAAAAATATTAAGAGAATGTTTTATCCGAGACTTTGGCACTTGCTATTGTCCGCGAGATATAATCAAGAATGTAAGCATAAGGTTAAGATAAGCGTTTAGTCAATGGTTTATTATAGGCATGTTATCGACGAGGTATAGACGAATTACCCATTTGTTATTGAAGTGTTATCAATTTTCCTCGCGATGACAGACATTTTTTATCGACGAGTTATCGCCTTCTTATCGAAAAGATATTAGCGGACACTTGGTAGCAACATCAAAAATATAGAAACAGATACATTTTTTTATGCGGTGACGTCCGTCGGATTGCCAAACATTCCGATTGTATTTCTCTCGTTAAAACCTTCTCAGTGAAAATGCATCAGCCGGTCGGATTCGGCATAAAACATGTACGCCTCGTCCCGCCAATTCGAAAGGAAAATTAAATGGAGCAAAACGCGAATCGGAAGAGATGCTTTGCCTAATTCAGCCCAGGGGTGAATCTGTGGAAGTATTTGTTTTTTTTTATGATTTTTTATCAAAAAGTTATCCATTTGCATCGGAGTGTTTGCAATTTATTAGCGCTTGGTAACGTTTTGTTATCGAAAAGCTGTCGATGCGTTGTGAAAAAGTTATCGATTAGTTAAAGGAGTGTTAGCAACTTGTTATTGAATGTTATTGATTTGCTATCGAAAAGGTTATCGATTTGTTATAAAAAAGTTATCGACTTGATATCGGAAAGTAATCGATTTGTTATCGGATTGTTACCGATTTGCTATAGACTGTTCAGTGGTTTGTTTTTTACAATAGAGCCCGATAAAACTTCAATATAAAATCGATGATATCTGTAACCTGTCGGTAACAAGCCGAGAAGAAAGCAAGAGGAAGCTGATGGCTTGGCGATAACAATCCGATAAGGAACAAAAAGAAAGCCGATGACTCGGCGATACCAAGCCGATACCAAATCGATAAGTCGGCGACAATAATAATAATTATAAATATGTAAACGAAGATTGCACCCGAATTTCTTTTTTTTTTAAATAAAGAATCAGATTAAGATTTAGGTAAAGAGTGTGCCAAACCGATCTCTGAAAGTGACGCCACATTATAAAAAAAATTTTATATATAAACAACGCCTGTGTTTGTTTCTCGGCTCATTGTTCGGCTGTCTTTCTCCTTACGCTGATAATACAAAGTAGGGCTGCAAATTAAAAAAAAAACATTATTAATACTTATATTTAAGAATTCATGAGCTTAACACCGGCTTATAATAACTGAATTTCAATTATTATGTTTTCTAAGAGAAATTGAAAAGAAAGAAACATTTACTGGCATATTGCGATGGAACCATTTCGAAAACCGCCAACGTAATCATCATCAGGCAATTTTGTAATGTTATCAAAGGTTTCGCCGAGATTCGAACCGTGAATCACATGGTGAAACTGCAGTATACCAGTAAATGTTTCTTTCTTTTTAGTTTCTCTTAGAAAACATAATAATTGAAATTCAATTATTATAAGCCGGTGTTAAGCTCATGAATTCTTAAATATAAGTATAAACTGAACACACCATTAAACAAACCAACATAAACATTCGTATTAATAACAGAGAAAAAAGAGCACTTCAACCTCTTGAGAGTTTGAAACAAACACATCCAATTTGTACCTTTGGATTGTTTTCACAAAGCACCACATTTCCTATATTCGAGTTTAAGAGGCATTTTTTATCGCGTTTGTCACAAACTGTTTATTGATGCGAGTTGGCTTGTTGTCATATTTCATTTCATTTTACAAATGCGGTTAATTTTTGCAACTTGCTGTCAACAGACCACACCTATTATTGCATTGATTTGGCAAAATACAAAACATTTTTTTCGTTGTTTGTTGATGTGATAATGTGACTTGAATTTTTTATTACTAGCTTGCTGTTATTTCATTTTGTTAAATATATCTCTGCTCTTAAACCAGTTTCTATTGCGAATCAGCAATTTTGGGCATGAACTCATATCTCCCCACAGCCTTGGTTGTTATTTTGTGTTTATTTCTTAATGTTTTTCAAAAGATAGTTCATTGTGTAGATTAGACTAAAAAGTAACAAGCAACACCACCTGCACAAATATGTATCAATTAAAGCACTAACAAAAAGTAATCAGCTCTATTCTGCATTTCGACTTGGATTGGAATTTTTTCGATTTGGCAATTTTGGTATTCTGTGTTCCAATCTCTTTCGATCCAACTTCGAATCGTTCGATTTTGTGTATTCTGCATTTCGATCGTAGTTCCGTTTTTCTAAGTTGCAAATTAGTTGGCGGAAATTATTTTCTTTTTATTTTTTTCTTAATTTATAACAGAATTTTAACAAAAATGTAGTAAAACTCGTAGAGAAACGTAAAAGGCTTCATGGTGATTGTTTTTTATGTTTCCAACACAAGTGCAGTATGAGACGTTGGCTAATTTAATCGCAACAAAGCGGGATATGATGACTCCTGGGAAGCTTGCTTCGCTTGTATATTCTCCTCTTTACTTTGTTCAAATGTTATCCACTGAGGGCATAATTTTGGTTGCATTACATCCAGAAACATAGACAGTGACTTTGACACTGTTGACTCTCCCATTCCTACATTATAATCCGCCCCTATTTCATGCTGGTGGCCACCGTGGTGTGATGGTAGCGTGTTCCGCCTACCACACCGTGTGCCCTGGGTTCACACCCCGGGCAAAGCAACATCAAAATTTTAGAAATAAGGTTTGGCAAGCGCTCCGAGTGTATTTCTGCCATGAAAAGTTCTCAGTGAAAACTCATCTGCCTTGGAGATGCCGTTCGGAGTCGGCATAAAACATGTAGATACCCGTCCGGCCAATTTGTAGGGAAAACCAAGGGCACGACGTAAATTGGAAGAGAAGCTCGGTCTAAGATCTCTTCGGAGGTTATCGCGCCTTACATTTATTTTTATTTTATTCCATGCTGGTAACTGCCTTCTGCAAAAACTCTCAAAGCAGCTAAAACAATATTAAGGGCAGATGTCGATGCCGAAGTCCTTGGACGAATTTGCCCCACGAAAGTATCTAACACATACTTGAAAGCATACTTATTAAGACGAAAGTTTTTTTTGAACCTAAATAAGAAAATAAGTCATTAAACTTTACCACTTTTAAGTTCAATTTCTTACAATTCGTCACTCATCTCAAATGGATTATACAAATCTCGCAATATTTGCCTTTCCATTCTCGCCTGGCCATTTTCGTATGCGTTGCTTTCCAACTCCACAAATAATGCCGCGGCTATTGATTCCATTATAATAGACAGCTATAATTTGTGTCTGTTCGTTGGGTCCAGTTATATGCCAAAGCAAGCTGCCGGAGTAGAGGAAGGTGAAGCGAAAACGTAAACAATCCATGCGGAGAGAATAAATAAATCTTTATAAAGCATTTTAGGCCAGTGCAATGAAATTAGCATCCATAAAATTCAGAAAATGTCAGCTATAATCGTGCAGGAATCCGTTTTAACAAAACTTGGTGGCCACGGCAGGGGATTGCCCGAAAGAACGACAAAAACACACTTACAATTATGAAAGCACTTTACTCAAAAAAATATAACACTGCGGCAATATATTCTATTGCTTTTTTTTTGTACAAAATGGCGTGGATAATGAAATATAAACGTTTTTCAGTGTTTTTTACAAATTTTCTTTAATTTATTTTGTTCCAATGTTCACACATTCCGTACAAGCAGCTGATTTCGAAAAATCATTTGGTCTTCCTCTTCTCGTTACGATTCCGTCGTAATGCAGAATACCGAAGTTCGATTAAAGCGGAGCGTAGAACGGGAACGTAATCGAAATGCAGAATAGGGGTGAATAAAATAATTTCACTTATATACATTAGGGTCCGGCTTAATTCGGAATTTTGACATGTAGAACAAGACTGGTTTCATTAGTGAAATAATGCCAATTTGACACAGAGGCTTAATGAAATAATTAGTCAAGTTTTCTACATTAAATCACTTATTGAAATCAATCTTCCATACAAAATACAAATTCTTAATTATCTCATTATTGCTTTATTGAATGCCTAATGTAGTGAAACATCTATGTCGTCGGTTTTCCTTGGTGTTTTGATTTTATTGTCAATGCAACAAATGACAATCAAAAATAAATTATTTTCAATAACTTGCAAAAATTAGAAAAACACGAAAAAATTAAAAATTTTATTTTCGGTGCATTTGCTGCAAAAGATAATATGGCTTTTTTAAAAATAGGCACTTATTTGGTTGGGTGCAACATCTTTGAGTAGTTGCGCATGCGTTTTATTTTGATTGTCTTTATTGTAAAAAATGAAACGGCTACTAACTATTTTATATACAGCCCAATTCTAAACGAAAATTCCGTGCGAGTTTTTTCCCTTCTCCCATTCCTCGTATACTAAATAAAAATTCCTTGTGAGTTTTTTCACTTCTCCCTTTCCTCCGATTCTGAACGATGTTCGAAAAAGCGGAAACCGGTTATAGGAGAAAAGTAGGTATTATGAATGTGAGGGAGAGGGAGATTTGTCTGCCATTTCACAGGAGTTTTTTCACTAGTTAAATTAAAAGGAATGCATCAAAATAGTTAAAGGAAATTGGTTATTTTAAGAAAGAACACGTATTTGTACAAATTTGAGCTAAAATATGTATTTACATTCTACCACAATATTCTCACTGTTATTACAACAACCACAATATTCTTTAAGTTGAAAAATATATCATAAGCAACGGAAGAGCTCTTCGCATATTTGATGCAGCCATCCAGAAATTGCGCAAGGATTTTTTAAGAAGGCTTAAATAGATTTTGGCATATGGCGAAAGGCGAACTCGACTGGACTTGGCCGCCAGAAAATTGCTTTGCAGAATGAATGCAGGCAACTCCGGCGGATTTGTGTTATCCCGCCGGTCTTCTTCTTATGCTCATCTGTTGATGTTGCTGTGGCACCAATTCATTACTCATTTCAGTGAATACCACATGAAATGCAATAATGTACATTGTTTATACCTTATTTCTTAATTTCAAACAAATTGGCAACAATAATTAAACTTTACAATTTTTTAAACAAAATAAGAAATGCGCAACGAAATTTCAATTCACAAAACAGCTGACTTCGAAAATTCGAAATTCATATTCCCCAATTATTCTTCTCCCTAGGAGAAAAGAATTGGAGGAATTTTTCCCTGGGAATAAAAAAATCCGCGAGAACAAAATTCCGCGAGAATATTTAGAATTGGTCTGATAGTTTTTGTAAAAGGGTAATATTTTTTTGGGGCTGCTGATGCAAGGGGCCCTATGTGAAAAGGAATACTTAATTATTTCATTAAATAAAATTGTGATTCTATTAAGTTTCTGTGAGTAGTGAACTTTTATCTTTAGTTTTATAATTTTTCTCGAACCTTTATAGCTCTTAAGTGAAACATCGAGCTGATAGTCATAGCATAAGACTAACAAACAAAGGGCACTAGCTTTGTTTGTTAGTCTTAAAATTTATTTTTTAATTTATCCGTAATAGTGCGGTAAGAGAAAAAATGACACTAAAAACGGGACCTACCGTTTTTTTTCTCATTCAAGTTTGGACACATCGATTCATACAGTAAAACAGGGCGATTTAATGAAGAGGTGATGTGTGTGAATAACAACTAATATGGAGCTAAGTGCCACCTTTGTCCATGCCTAACTATTGACGAACTTCGATCAAATGTTGAAGAGGATGGTTTTGTATCGGATTGTATATTCTGCTTCGTGAACATTTTGAAATGACTTCAGGAACACTTCAGGACTATTTTAAAGATTATATCAAGACTACTTTGCAATTTTGGGACAATTTCAGGATCATTTCTGGATAATTTTCAGATTAATTTCAAGACTATTTCAAGAGCAATGTAAAACAATTTCAGAATGTCTTCGGTATTATTTTAGGCAACATTTCAGGGCAACACCTGGATAATTTTGAGACTACTTCGAAACCATTTAAGGATAATTACAGTATCACTTCGGGAATATTTCTGGAACTATTTTTAAGACTATTTAATAACCAATTTCGAACAATTTCAGGATCACTTTAGTATTATTTTAGGCATCATCTAGTTATCTATGTATGTATATATAATAGTATGGAAAGGAGTCAGAAGTTGTCCTGAAACCAAGGTCAATACGGTCTGTCCATTTGTTTTATTCGTGCTCCTATGTGTGATAAATTGAGTGCAAATGAGGACATTGTATGAATTCGTGAACACGCCCATTTTTATACACAAAAAAGCTCCATTTTATGTAGAAAATTCCATAAAACTCAGCACTGCATTATGTTGGTATCTGAGCTTAAATTGTTTGCTTTAAATAGACCTTGCCTCTTCTTACTGAGTGAGATTTTTTAACTTTGAAGAGCGATAGCTCCAACATGTTCATGTCCAAATTAATGGATTGCAACAATAATTTCAAAATCAGATAAAGCTGTGACCATTTCTGAAATTTTTACAAAATAATTCCTTGAGATTAGATTTTTTTGAGTATGCAGTTTTTAAGTTCAATCAATTTTAGATTAAAAACGCACGAGTTTTTTATACCCAAGACTTTCTTCTTTCTATCAAAGATAACCTCGCCACAATTCGAAAAAGATGTCTAATTTGTACTTGTTTAGACTATAAATAATTGGAATACAAAACTACTTGCCCAAAAGATTTTCAAAAATTTCATGTAAATGTTTTGAAATTTGGATAAAAAAAGTCAAAATGATTTTGAAATTGATTAGTTTTTGTTATACAATTCGATAACGTTTTTCTAAAATCAAGGAAAATAAAATTGATTGGACTACAAAATTACAGACTTTTTTCGAAAACGTTTTTGAAATTTGTTTGTAAAGTTTTCGTTAAACAAATCTTTAGGTTACGAAATTAATAAAAAAAAAGAAAATAATTTTAAAAGTTTGTAAATTATTTCTGCTGCTGTTTTCGTGTTCACAACTGTAAGTTTATACTTTGCAGGCGTTGGGCCGAAGGTTACTGACTCTCTCATTGAACTTAAAGGTTATGTTAATTTACTTAAAGCGTTAATTGTTAGCGCCGTACAATAAATGTTTTGACTCTGCCTGTGCGTAAATGTATAGCATTTTTACAAATAAATATGTACATTAGGGTGGTTACAAGGTATATGGTGAATTTTAATTTTTGTTCTATCTTTCGGGGCACCCTTCTAAAATATACCAATAGATGAGAAAATGATTATTGCAAAGTTTCAGACCAATCCGATAATGTTAACACGTGCCTCATTGAGGGCAAAGTTAGGAAAAAGAGCGATTTTTCAGTCAGTAAAAGCGAAACCATTTATGCCAGGAACTTCACCCGTATATCATTCGATAGATAATTTTATTTGTATTAATTTTGATCTGAATAATATTTTTATAAAACGGTTCCATTTAGCAGTATTTGGCATTTATCCGATCATCTTAATCTTAATGCGGCCTGAAACTTTGCAATATTCATTTTCTGATCTATTAGCATTTTTTAGGAGGGTGCACCGAAAGATAGAACAAAAACTAAAATTCACCATATACCTTGTAACCGCTCTAATGAACATAACATGTTGTTATTGTTGCAGCTGTCAATGGAATCTCACTTGTCACTTTGGCTTTAACTGCACTTCAATTACTATATACAAAAAAAAACCCAAAAATTGCTTCAACTAAATAATAAGAGTGAATATTTTCAAATTACACATACACCCAATAGGGTGGGCTAGAAAATATTATATTGTATGATGTAGTGGAACCGACACCTTTTAATTTTTATATCTAGAGCCTTTCGTTTTTTCGTATACATACTCATATACGCATACAGTCTCATACACACACGCAATCTTTGTCAAATTTCGGCAATTAAATTCTTTTTTCCCAATTTCCGATAGTTTTAGAAAAAACTCCCATGAGTTTTGTTCCTACAAACCAATCTCGAAAACATTTTCGAAAAAATTCGAAAATTCCAGAAAACTTCGAATTTTTTATTCAGAATTTTCTGCGTTTTGTTTGGGTATGCAATTTTTGTAGCCCCATCAATTCTAGTCTAACAAAGTAAAAGTTTTATGTCTCTAAAAACTCGCAATAATTTTTGAAAAATGTTTATCCTAACAATGTTTCAGATTTTCTTCTTTTGATATGCGCCCTTCTTATAGAAGAAAATATAAAATAATTGATTGGGCTACAAAACTGCCTACTCAAAAAAATTCAAAAAACTCCTAAATAAAAAATTCGAAATTTTCGTAAAATTTCTCGAGTTTTTGAATTTCTTCGAAAATGTTTTTGAGATTGTTTTGCATAGTTGAAGTTACAAAATCATAGAATATTTTTCCTAAATTAGCGAAAGTAAAAAAAAGAATTTAACTGTCGAAATTTGATAAAAATTTACACTGCCATTTTCGAAACTCATACAAATTACATAAGAAATTTTTTATTTCAAACTTTTTTATGGAACTACCAAAACCTATTTGTATGCAGCAAGTCTTTTTCAAATCATTTAACAATTATTTTTATTAAATAATTTAAACAAATATTTTTATGAAATAATTCAAACAATGGATTCTCTTATAAAAATTGGCTGATGCGTTAAAACAACTTTCTTTAAAAAAAAAAGAAAATGTCATAAGCAATAATATGTGTTCTCTATATTGTGTGTATAAGTATTGTTCTGTTTTTTTGTTTACACAAAAACAAGAAATGAAAAAAATCAACACAAATGTTAATCTTTGTTTAAATAGCAACACAAAACTGTTTTTATCTAATCACCTAGAAAATCAAACAAAGTAATTATTTTAATTGAACGTGTTTTTCATTCATCCATATCGTGCGGAGGTGTGGAACCTCGTTGTCTCCTTTTGCTGGGTTCTGAGGCACAGCGATATTGAAGGGAGGGAATTTGCATATGAGATGGGCAGGAAAGGTTCCGAGACGGAAATATGCGAGGCAGACAGCTCCGTACGAACATCGCTGGATTTTCTTCTGAGGAAAATCGAGGAATACAAGATTGCAGCAACGTACTTGCTGTGGATCAGCCGGGTTGATTGCGAGGTCTTAAGGTGCTTTTGGTCATGTTTGGATAGCATAGGAAATAAACTAGCTTCCTTCTCAAGTAAAATCTGCAGTTGTGTTAACGGTACAGACACTCCCCGAAGGTTTTGGGGAGTGTTGTCGATGTTGATGGTCCTTTGCCGGATATAGATCCGTACGTTCCGGTAACAAACACCGACCATCTCAACAACGATTAATATGACCACATTAAACCTTCTAGGTTACATGAGGAACTCAAGGTACAAGTAATTTTAGAAAACAACTACCGTACCCTGCAAACTATTAAATTATGTATAATGAACAGATCGGCTTCCGTTATAAAACTGATTGCAAGTAATCGAAACCGAAATTAGAATCGTAAGTCTAAATCAAAAGGAAGCTTGAACTTTCGGAATCCCTACCATGATCTTTATTACATACACATATACATATATACGTATTTATTAACTACATTTATCATTATTAAATTTTTGATTATTTCATTTGGCATAATAACCGAAAAGTTCATTAAAAAATATTCCCTCTACCTCTTATAGAGCACAAATTAGTAATGGTTGGCTTGGACAATGCTGGCAAAACCACAATACTCTATCAATTCCTTATGAATGAAGTCGTACACACCAGCCCAACAATTGGTTCAAATGTAGAGGAAGTGGTGTGGCGGAATATACATTTCTTGGTATGGGATTTGGGTGGTCAACAGAGTTTACGGGCCGCATGGAGTACCTATTACACAAACACAGAGGTATGTAGTGCTTACTGCTAAAAACATTAAGTGGTTCATTGCTACGAGCAGATAATTTAATAATATTTTCGTTTTTATGCATTTTTTAGTTTATCATTATGGTCATCGATTCAACGGATCGTGAACGTTTGGCTGTGACGCGTGAGGAACTTTATCGCATGTTGCAACATGAGGATTTGTGCAAAGCCAGTTTATTAGTTTATGCAAATAAACAGGTTTGTGTAGAGAAATAATTCATTATTTTTTTGCTTGATTTATATTTAAATTATTTTATTTTTGACTTCTCCTTGCAGGATCTCAAGGGTGCAATGTCAGCTGCAGAAATTTCACGTCAATTGGATTTAACCTCGATTAAAAAACATCAATGGCATATACAAGCATGTTGTGCGCTCACTGGCGAGGGGTAGGTAATATTTTAAAGATTTGGGCCCGGTTTTTCAGTAGTTGGTTAAGCTAAGTTTAAACTCTAGTGAAATTTAAACTCCAGTTAAACTCTTGAGCAGTTTATCAGTCACAGTTTAAGTTTTTACGGCAACATGGGTTTTTTATTATCTACCAAAATCAACAGCTATTTATTGTGAGAAATAAACACCTGATTGATAATGAAGCGTAATTAATCAAAAATAAATTATAGATATTTTATTTTATTTTCGTGAAAATACTGTAGTATTGGAATCTTACACTTGAGTCCAGTTAAAGAACCACAAGTTGGGAAGGGAACTATCATTTTTTCAACTTAAGTAATAGCATTTTTCGATTTATAAAAGAATCCCCCTTTAGCTGAGTACGCTATGATTCTCGAGTTGAGCCACTGTTTCGAAACAACTCTTGAGATTTTAGAAGTATGCTATTAATCAACATGAGCTCTAATGGTATTCACAGAGCTGTTGAAGAATGAAATCATTTGCTTTTTGAAATTAGAGCTTTTCTACAATCAGTATTTCACAATTTTTTCTTCATACGAGAATTATGCTTTACATTTTTTAATTCTGCAATCATGCTGAGAAATAAGGATTTCATTCAGCACCGCATGCAATTGAAAAGAATGCTAAATCAAACTGCAGAAATAAATATACTGAAATCAATGAGTGCACTCAGGTGATTTCACATTATTGGTGTGTGAAGTCATGCATTCAGTACCAATCACTTGCTACAAAAATGCTCAGATACTCCCTAAAATAGTATGTAAAAATTTAAGTTCCTTTTTATGAAAGTTGAAATTTAAAAATTTATTAAAAAAATGTTTATAACATTCTTCAAGATAAGAATAGTTGAAACAACTTTCTCAATAGCGTTAAACATGACAATTTGAAAAAGCGCAATGTAAAACAGAAAAAAAGTATTATTTTCGGCAGGTTGAACATTCCTGTCTTTCATACTAACTTCTTTTTTCCCAATAAACAATGGAACAAAATATCTGAAAGAAAGAAAATGTTAATTCTCAATTTGATTATCTGTCTTTTACATAATTTGAGAAAAAACTTATTCAGAAAGTTAACTCAAACATTAATTTGCAGTTTGTTTTTTGTTTAAGAAACATACGAGACAGGCATTTCGGAAAATATTTGAACTTTGGCCGATCTATTGTAGGCCACTTTGCATGCACATGTATATACAATCCTATCGTCAACTGCAATAGCAGAATACGAGAAAATCACATTGGCGGTCGAATGCTAAAATACCTCCAAGAATGTTGGGAGAGGTGTCAAAATTCGAAATCGAAATTTTCTTGAAGGAGATACTTATTTGCAAAAAACGAACATTCTTGCATTTTTTAAGATTTTTTGTACACGCCAGGGACCCAACCAGTTATGAATTTTATAATAAAATACTAAAAAAAACTTTTTTTATTATAAATATGTTTGTTACAAATTTACAGGATACCCCTGACTTTTACCCTTTAGTCAGATAATGTCAGTTAAAACACTAGAAATATTTTAAACCTCTATAAACAAAATTTTTATCATCATTATTTATTATATTGCCAAAGATATCCAGAAATGAAATACATATATAGTTTGTATAAAGTAAAAACTTACCCAATCTAATAGCACTTCAATTTTTAATGAATAGAACCCCACATGCAAATTTTTTAGCACTGTTTTTGGGCGCACCGTTTAAAAAAATATCTCTGAAGGCAATAATGCGATGGTAATAATACCTGGCAGCTAGATGAAAAACATCACTACTATAACATTTTAGAAAAACAGGCGGGATTGGGAAAGGGGATGTGGCACTTCCCCTAAAGAATCTATTTCCATATCGCTTAACTCCTGGACCGCTAAATCCACATTATTGAAACTTCGAATAGCTGCCAATCTTGTTATTGCTGAAGTGTTAACTAAATCCAACTGAATTTTTTTCATCCTTAACCAGTGAAGCGACATCACTGGAATTTAATGCAGTTGCTTTTGTTGCTAATATTTCACTTTTAGGAACTTTGCAAATGGTAGTGTGTACCCACAGAACTCTATCATAGTGTCTTGAATGTATATATAAATACGCGCACTGTTCTGCGAAAACTTTCGAGAGAAAATACAGTTTGTGAAAAAATCCATCTAAAAGGACTTACTCAACCAATAGAGAATTTGAAAAAGATTGCTTCAATAAAATTAATTGATTGAAATGAATTTTAAAGGTACTTTCTATTTGGAACAAAGCTTCAATACAACATCAAAATTATTATTTCATTAATGTTTTATTGCAAGGCTTTTAGATGCAAAAATATAGTCGGGTTTCTTGGAGTTTCGGATTACATAGTTAATGTAACAACATTTTCATTTAAAAATTCATTATATAACTAATGAAATTCATAAAAGCACCAAGAAAATGCACATTATTATTTCTGCAAAGTTTGTGGCACCAGGTAATATGGTTTTTAAAAAATTTAAACATATTTGGTTTGGTGAAATATTTTTGAAAATTTGAGTATGCATTTTATTTTGATTATATTCGAAGTGCTTTCTCTTTTAACTATTTTTTGTTAAAAACATTACATTTAAAATGTTAAATTGTGGTTCCATTTAACTTCTGTGTAAAATTGGTGTTACTGTGATTTTAGGTGTACTTGAAAACTAAATAACGTAGGAGATTTAAGAATAATGTTAGCTCTCAAATGAATTCTAAATTAACATTGATAAAAATGCTTATTGGGTTGTCAAATAACTAAAATTTTTTAGATTTAATTTTTTGTTTTGTTTTTGACAGTAAAAAAACATGACCGTCCTGCTGTCACAGTGTAGCAAATTCGACAAATATGAAAAATAAAAAACAGCTTGTAGTAGATCAAAATGGTGGAAGGTGGAACTTTGTAACTTGTAACAATCGATACGTCATTTTTTGTTTTGAAACTATCGAAGAACATAGATTAATCAAAACTCTCAAAAAGTTTCCCTTCCTCCAAGTCTCAAAAGGTGCACCGCAAATTATCTGGTAGGTAAGCATCGGTGCATCCGCAATTGTACCTTAATTCAGAGCCGTAATAAAGCCCTTAAATCTCTGCCGGCAGCACTTGGGGTAGGGATAAAGAGACGCTCATTACCACTTACAAAGCAGTTGACCGGCCGCTTGCATGCTACGCCTTCCCGATACGGTCACCAAGCGTAAAGAATACTCAGTGGAAGAATCTACAGGCCTGTCAAAACACTGTTTTCAGAATCGTTGTTAGGGAGAGAAACGAAATGCTGAATAAACAGTGTCTGCTGAATACCAGAAACCTGGGCAACCTAACAGACAACGTATTAAAGAGGCCCCGCCTTCCAGGGTTTTAAGAAATCATCTCCGCAAATATTATGAGAAAATACGGCACCTGAGAACTTAGACGTATGTAGAAGAAAAACATAAACAGGTCCTCAGAGATATCCACAAAAAGTCGTGGGACCACTATGCCAGAAATTTCCCGGCGAACCCCTTTCTTAAAGATAAATATACTGAAGTCGCAGGAGAGGGAAAACAATCTCGCTAGGGAGACGCGCGCCACTCTAGCTCAACTTCGATCTGGATACTGTAACAGGTTAAACTCTTACCTATTCAAAATCAACCGCGACATGCAAAATGTATGTCCTGCCTGCAACCTGTCCCCACATGACACCAACCATCTCTTTAATTGCAATGTGGAACCAACGCCTCTAACACCCCTTTCACTATATCCATCCCTGTTGAAACTGTAGGTTTCCTAGGACTCCCGTTAAAGGATATTTATGACAATTTTGGAGTAGTCGCACCTGTTGGATGGGGCGAAGCACTGCTACAACAACATCGATGGTTTTGCGTACAATCGTTAGTATCACAAATTCATTCTAGCAGCAATTTTTACACATGATGTATGTTAACACGAACAATAATTAATAATGAATGCCGGTTAGCTAAAGTGGTCCCTTGAGTAGCTTATTATAAAATTTACAACGGTAATAAAATGTATTGGAGGACGAAAATAGACGAATTTCGCCTGACGTTGTTAACCGGTCACTCCAATAAACATTTTTTGTAAGTCATAAATTAAACTAAAAATTTCGCTTTCCCTTCGATTCATAAAATTAAATACATGTGTAATTCACGGTATTAAAAATATAATTATATTGACATTAACATATATATAGTGGGTCCTCAGAGTTATTCCACATCCAATGTAGCACACTCCAAAACTTTCATTTTATGTATCGTATCACCCCGAATTTGTATAGTATTTGTTCTATAATGAAACACTGTGCATTGCTTCTTGACATCTACCGCTTCGAATTTTTAAATGCTTTTTTCTACACTTTCACTGCAAGAACACCATTGAAATGCACTTTATAAAATACACATTTTATGTGGCAATTGATTTCCATTAACCTCCTTAAAAAATAATGCTTAATTTAGTAGAAATCAGTAAAGAACTTTATTAAAATACAAAATGTCAAAACATTGAGTCAGAGTCACCGTAGTTATTGAATGCGGAAGCCAATTTTGGACCTTATGACTAAATGTTATTTTGTTCTAGGTAATATTATATTCCAATTAAGTTTTTTGAATATTTTGACTCTGAAATTCGTATGTCTGATTTCTTCCAATCGGAATTAAAGCACATTTTATTTGGTTTAATTCATTTGAAGCAAAATCCACCGAACAAAACTTTTTAGAATCAAACATAATGTTTTAAATGAAATATGGCAGTCCGGTTATTTATAACTATTTTGACAACTCCAAACCAATCACAGATATGTTAACCATCAAAAGTACGAAAGTATCAACCCTGAAAACGAAAATTTCAATGGAACTAAATGAAAAGGTGATTGCAGTCACCAAATTTTGCAATCACTCGTGAGTGGGAGTGCTCTCGATGCACTCACAATCAAGCTGAATGCTTTTTTTACAGTCATGAAATCACTAACGGAATTTTTGAATGGAAAACTTGGCTTATATATTTGAAATCAACCAATCATATTTGTAAAATAAATCAGTCTTGATTTATAACTGTATTGATTGAATCATTTTACAGCTTTAGGTATTCAAGCTCAAATGCTTGTTGGGTATATTACGCCATTTCGAACAAACGGAAATCACCGATAGGTTAACTAGAGTTTAACCCAGCCGTATTGGCCGCTTAAGATCAGCTTAAAAATCAGTTAAAGTGGACTGAACAACTGCAGAATAAGTTTAAGCGTAGTTTAGTTGACAAACTGAGTTGAACTTGTACTGAAAAACCGGACCTTAAGAATGTTGCTTAAGTAAAACGGTCGCCGTGGTGTGATGGTAGCGTGCTCCGCTATACACACCGAAGATCCTGGGTTCAAAACCCTGGAAAGGCAACATCAACATTTTTGAAACCAGTTTTTTCAATTAGAATAAAGTATGTCGCCCCTCGGCACTATTTGGCAAACACTCGGAGTGTATTTCTGCCATAAAAAGCTCTCAGTGAAAACTCATGACTGCTGGTAATGGGACATGTACTTCCATGGATTTTGATGCTGTGAACTGCATTCATCTAAAGGAGTCCCGTTTGGCACTAACCTCCAAAAAAGCTTCATCACAAGGAATTTTGTCCTTTTTTGAAGTTAGGACAGATGGCGGATTCAGATTCAGCACATCAAAATGTATAGGTATATATGTGTCGCATTACTAGACCCGTCTACTTTTTTTGTGAGGCTGTTGCAGCTCTTTAGGCATTTGAGCACAGTCACAAGAAATGTAAAGTTGACAGATCTGGTAATGTCTACACATGGAAACGAAGACCCATGACAGCAAAAAAAGTAGACAAGTTATACCCTGACATGCTTAAGCGTTGAACATTGCACCACCTGGCGCAAGAGTCGTCCGATCGTCTGGAGTAATGATGGATATTCTCTTTGAAAAATTTTACTTCAAAAAAATATTGACAGCATACCAAATGAAAAATATTATTTTCCTTAACGGCAAACTCTATTCAACTTTTATTGTACCAGAATTTCTCGCGCGCTTTCTCTCTATATTGTTGTAGTGATGGGGACACTCCCCGAAGGACTTGAGATCGATGTTGATGGTCCTTTGCCGGATGCAGATCCGGTACGTTCCGGTACCAAGCCCGACCATCTCGGGAACGATTTGTTATGACCACATGCGACCTAGGTCATACCGCCCTCCCACCAACTAGATCCCTGAGGAGTTCGGGGTCGACCGACCCTCGACTGTTAATGAAACAGGATTCGCCACGGATTGGTGAGGTTGAAAATTGGGTTTGGAGAAGCTATATATTGGGCTGGCAACCTGAAAGGGTTGTGCTACACGACCCCTTGAATCTATTTGGTATTTTAGTCGCCTCTTACTACAGGCATACCTACAACGGGTATATTGTAACCCCCTAACCCGCTGGGGAACTTTCTCCAATATTGTTGTTGTTGTAGCGATAAGGTTGCTCCCCGAAGGCTTTGGGGAGCGTTATCAATGTGATGGTCCTTTGCCGGATACAGATCCGGTACGCTCCGGTACCACAGCACCATTAAGGTGCTGGCCCGACCATCTCGGGAACGATTTATGTGGCCACATTAAACCTTCAGGCCATCCCCTCCCTCCCCAACCCCAAGTTCCATAAGGAGCTTAGGGTCGCCAGAGCCTCGTCTGTTAGTGAAACAGGATTCGCCGCGGATAGGTGAGGTTGACAATTGGGTTTGGAGAAGCTATATGTTGCGCTGGCAACCTGCAGGGTTGCGCTACACAGCCCCTTGAATCTGGTATTTTAGTAGCCTCTTACGACAGGCATACCTACCGCGGGTATATTCTGACCCCCCTAACCCGCTGGGGGAGCTTTCTCTAATCTCTTTCTTTTGTTAAAGATATTGCATTTATTTTTTCCTCCCCATAAAATATAAATAAATTTCCAATCATATTCATTTTTTCTTGATTTCTTATTCTTTTTTACAGCCTTTATCAGGGTCTCGAATGGATTGTGCAGCGTATCAAAAAGAAATGACAGACATCAAATATGGACTGCGATAGCATATAGTTTATTAAATAATATAGTTTTATATATGTATTTATGTAAGTAAGGCATCTTTATATGGTAAATAACAAAAATGTAATAAATATTAAAAATACAAAGCAATAAAAAAATATATAATGTTATTTAAAGATACATAAATTTATACGCGCTTCTTAAATAAGGCAGCAAAGAACAAAAAAAACAAAAAAAAAACAAAAAAGAAACAAAAATAAACACAAATATACATACATAAATGAGCAATAATATAAGTACTAAAAACTAAAAAGCGTGTAATGCATGACTTTATAATTTATAAAACTGTTAAATTTCAACAAATAACATGTACGAGCATAAATTGTATGTAAGAATTTGTTTTAATTAAAAATTTTGTATTATTGACATTCAGTTAAGAAAAAAACCTAATTCAAAATAAGCAGCAATATTTTGAAAGCGCGTTGTGAAAAAAATGTACTCAATATCTTGACTTTTTCTAAATCTTTGTAGAAAGTCAATGTATAGAAGTTCACGAAAGGTTTTGTAAGGTGGAAAAATTTGAGTTAAAAAAGAAAATTAATACAACATTTTTTTATTTATCTAATCAAAAAACCGAAATCCGTGATTCAATCACAAAAGTTTTGCTCGACTGACACATTTTTTGACAATTGCAGCCATTTTGCTCCCAAATCGAATTGACATCCATTAACTGTGTTGTTTCTTTGCGATTTTTCGTAAAATAGTAGTAGAAATAGGAAGCAATCAGTTTACAAATACCCGATAAGTACTGAACTGCATAATTCCTTAGAATATTTATTTTAATTTTGTGATGAATTTATTAACTATGCCATGATCTGTTAGTGTGGCTGAACATAGGTTTTATTAAAAGTACGGACCCCAAGGAATCGTGCACTTTCGTAAACCTATGAACATACGAAACCTAAACCAATTCAAAATTCATCGTTCAACGGCAAAAACTCGACTAGTAAATCGATTCACGTGAAAATGTCATTAAAATATAATGGAGATGTCATAACGAAATGTACTTATTGAGCATGTTAACTTATTCATTCCGTATGTTCGGAAAATTCGTCTCAATTTAAGAATTTGGGGAATTGGTTTATATTTGGACTATTATGTATATTCGGACCTCGTGAGGTAGTATCAAACGAACGTGTTCCGAATATTCTAAATTAACGGTTTATCCGGAACACTTCCATGAATACTTCATGTAAAAGAGCTTTCCGAAATTTCAGAATAAAAAGTGAATACTCCTTGTGTAGCAGGACCGCACAAAAGCTTAACTCTTCTGTCACAGTCAAGGCCGGAATATAAAGTTCTAAGAAAATAAGTAATTTTCTTTTATTTTTTTTGTGTCAGTTCATTGCAGGTGTTGAGTAGAGTATCACCCAATGTCGGCTGACTGTTCATAATTGTCCTATCTCAAAATCTTTTAAAAAAATTTCCCATCTCAGGATTTGTCACAAAAACGCCCTATATTAGAATTAGATTGAAGAACGCCCTTTCTCAGAATGCTTTTCATTAACTATTTCTTATGTCAAAATGCATCGAACTTATGCTCATATGTATAGGGAGTTTTTGAAACACATTTTGATATAGTGTATTTTTGAATAAATTCTAAACCAATGAATTATTTCCTCGAAAACCTGTTGGCATTTACAAATTTATTATCACGACTAATATACTACTAAAGGTACTTTTCTACCACAATTTTCGCTAAAGGGGATCGAATTATTATCCGTTTTCCTTACTTCGTAAAAGCAACCCGTCCAGATTTTTCAATTTGTGAGTGTCAAAGCTCTGTCATCATAGAAGAACAAACGTCTAGTAATTGAATCATGACCGAAATCGACCATTGAATTTTAGTCTCGCAAAGTGTAGACAAAAGATGGTTGAAAAATTGCGTTGAATTTTTAGAATTTTGTTTCCAAAGGTGTCATCTATTTTTTCCCATATAAATCAAAATTTCGTTCATGCGTTATTCTTTATGTACATATGTATATAGCAGAAATGCTTCAAAATTTTTGACAATTTTCAAAACCTTTTTAAACTTTTCAAAGGTTTCAAATCGAAGGTATGAAAAAAAAATCAAACCATTCAAGGCGATTTTTGTTCAATGTGTAAGTTGCAGTTTATAAGAATAGAATTCAATGGGATAAAAAACTATTCGTTTTTTTGATTTAAAATTTTCCAATCTTTTTTGTACTTCTAAAAAATATAACGTGTTTTTTTTTTTGTCATAAAGAGCGACATTAGTAACCTTAATTAGTTTCGAAAAATTTGGTTAGTAATCTCCGTTTCCATCACACAAGAAAGTAAATTTTGAAATTATTTATAAACATTTCTTATTTTTTTTTATGGAAATTCATTATTACAGTTTTTACATTTCATTATCGCATCTGCTTTAGACATAAACTTTCATGAATGTATGACATAAATAACTAAATTAATTAATTTAGAAATGATAAGCGACCCACAAAGTAGAACTGTTGGATAACAACAATTTTCATTATACCTTGTAAATCTCTTCAAATCCAAAACTTGCGGAAGAGGAACGCATACTCCCCAGGGAAACGCGAGTCACTCTACCTCAACTTCGTTCTGGATACTATAACAGGCTAAACTCTTACCTATCCAGAATCAACCCCTACATACAAAATGTATGGCCCGCTTGCAATGTGTCCCCACATGACACCAACCATCTCATTAATTGTAATGTGGAACCAACGCCTCTAACACCCCTTTCATTATGGTCCACCCCTGTTGAAACAGCAAGTTTCCTTGTACTCCCGTTGGAGGATATTGATGTCAATTTGCACTGCTACAACAACAATTTTCATTACATGCATTATGGCAGCTAATAATTATGGACTGATGAATGAAATATTAGACCAACTCGGTTGATGTTTGCAAAACGCACTATCTCAGCAAATTGTTTAAGTTTGGGCTTATACCTTAACGTACCGGATCTATATCCGCCCAAGGACCATCAACTTCGATAACCCTCCCCAAAACCTTCGGGGAGTGCCTTTATCGCTACAACAACAACATCAGTTCAATACATGATGTTTTCTTCAGAAATGTCTGAGTTACATCGTGTTCGAAATGGCATCCAATATAGAATGATATTCCCCACTTTCGTGGATATGTAACAAAAATCTTTTGGTGTAAAGATAAATTTGTCAAAATTGCTTACTTACTCTTTTTGGCAGAAATTTTTGTATGAGTGCTAAATAAGCCGACTCCCTATTTAAGAAAATCAGAGTTTTTGTTTAAAATAATCAAATCTTCCATTATACTTTAAAGCAATTGCTTGGATATCGGACCAAACCATTTTTTTTTTTTTTTGAGGAAATGATCCACAAGTAAAATTAAGTAATTTCCCAGTTTTTCTAAGTTAGGCTTAAGAGCGCAAGCGGAGTAGTTGCTTTTTAGTTTATGGATCAATCTAAAAAATAAAAAAAAATTGGTGTGCTTGAATATCCAGAAAAAAAAAAATGATTTTGTTGTATAGTTGTAAGTAAACATCATCATCACATCATCACATTAGAAAAAGTGAATATAGCATTACGAAAACTATTTAAAAAAATTTTTCCAAAATTTTTCAAACAAGCATCAGTGTGTTGTTTAAAATTTAATTGACGATTTCATATCGCCAGTTGAGTGGAAGAATACGCTATCAGAGGAGTGCTGCGGAACTAACGGCCCTGTGTTACTATGGAACTTTATCGGAGCCTCTAACTATATCATTAGACTAAATTATGGGATAGAGTGCTTTGTAACCAAATTATAAATTATATGGCATGTTCTTCAACTCAGCTATCGATATTAATTGATTTCTAAGCATCGAAGTTGGCAATATCCACACACGCTTAGCCAATGTGAATTAGGTTAATACATACATACATACTGCATAATAATTGCATATGCGTTAAAAATTAAGATTTAACATAGAAATATCATTTGCCAAAACAATTCAGAATCCAAATTAAAAATATATGACTAATTGTAATTAATTAATAAACAAATCACACGGTTTTTATAAATATAAGGCATAACTTAATAATATACCTACAAATATTACCTACATAACTAAAAGAATAAAATCACATTAATTTTAAAACATGATTTTCACTAATGTCCTGTTCACCGTTACCCTCAGTCCTCAGGCAGATAGTTCGCGTTCCATATTGTCAAGGCGTTATCGCACGAGCCTCACAGCGCTTGCAGATGTGTATTTACTGAAAAGATTTTCTTGGCAGAGATTCACTCGGAATGTTTGCCAAATAACTGGCGAGGGACGACCTTTTTTTTATTTGAAAAAATTTATTTCTAAATTTTTGATGTAGCTTTGCCCACGAGTTGAATCCAAGATCGTCGGTGTGGAAAGTGAAGCACGCTAGCACCGCACCACGGCGGCCGTCAACTAATAGTAATAAGCTTAAAAATACTATGTACTATACTATAATGTTGTTGTTGTCGTTGTGTTTGTGGTAGTGATAAGGACACTCACCTAAGGTTGGCCAACCTACGTCTACTAAGCGCTGGACACTGACAGAGAAGGTGCTGGACACTCTCCTCTTCTCTACACCTGCAGCTGCGACAATAGTCGAATAGTCCCATTCTAGCACCATGCGTGCCTATTAAACAATGCCCTGTTAGAACCCTTATCAAGGACGATAGAACTGATTTGTTTAAAATCAGAAGCGCTCTTGTGCGCCTCTTGTCATATGAGGGCCAGGTTAGCCTGGATGTCTAACACGATAATATGGCTGACCATAGTCCATTTGCATTTCTTATAGTGTTTGTGTTCACACGAAGCCTGAAAGTGGCCATGGGTATACCTACCGAATCATTTCCCGGAAGGATATGGTGGTGGCTCTTCTGGTCAGCTCGTCTGCTGTTGCCTTCAATATCCCTGTGCCAAGGTACCCATATAAGGCTCATACTGAAGTGCTGAGCGATCTCGTTAAGAGATCTGCGGCATTCAGTGACCGACCTTGCGTTGTCGACGAATGAGTCCAGGACCTTTAATGCGGCCTGGCTGTCTGAGAAAATAAACACCCGTTTACCATTCTTAGGCATAGACCCGAGATGATTCACAGCCCTGTGTATTACCAGCATTTCCGCTTGGTAAACATTACAGTGATCTGGTAGGCTAAAAGAGACCTCTAGACCCAGATCCGGTGAAGAGGCCTACTCGCACCTTCCCGTCAAGCTTAGAACCATCCGTGAATATGTTGATGGCACCCGGTAACGTGTGTTGTGTGGTATTCCAGTCTTGTCGCGATGGTATATATATACTATAGTTTTTAACGAAAGAACCAAAACTGCTCTCAATGCGGGTGGCTTAAATGTCTGGACTTTGTATCACCTCTTGAACAGTAACATCTTTGTTTCGAAGATACTTTCATTGTGATCACAGCCTTACAGCAAATCGTCGAGAGTTTATAGGTTATTCAATACCCGCTTATGGTGAATTGAAAACAAGTTACCCAATTTGGATAATTTTTTACCAAGTAAATAAATAACGGCGGTACGGTGGTGGTAGCATGCTCCGCCTACCATATAGAAGATCCTGGGTTCAAGCACAGGGCAAAGCAACATCAAAAATTTAGAAATAAGTTTTTTCAATTAGAAACAAGTTTTTCTACGCGGGGTCACCCCTCGGCAGTGATTTGGCAAACACTACGAGTGTATTTATGCCATGAAAAGGTTTTCAATAAAAAATCATCTGCCTCGCAGATGCCGTTCGGAATCGGCGTAAAACATGTAGGTCCCGTCCTGCCAATTTGTAGGAAAAATTAAAAGGAGCACGACGCAATTTGGAAGCCTAACCAATAACCTGCCTTGCATTAATTTTTTGTTTGTTTAATAAATAAAATACCAACAACAACGAGCGCGAAAATAGCAGTGGCAACTCTTCTTTTTTTATTTTCTGCAATTTAAGAAAAATTTTCCATGAATATTGTATTTGAAACTTTACAGACTAATCTCAAAAACATGTTCGAAAAAGTTCCAAATTTACGAAAATTTACAACTTTTTTAGAGTTTTCTGAAATTTTTTGAGTACGCAGTTTTGTAGCCCAATCAATATAGTTTAACAAAGTATGTACAAGTTATATGTCTCTCAAAGTTCGTATAGACTTTTTTCAAAGGGGGATTTGTACTTCTTCTCTAGGAAAGGCGGGTTTTGAGAGACTTGCATATTGTTAGACTTAAATAAAAAAAAAAAATGAAAAAAAAATTGTTTTAGTTAAACGGTTTTATTGAAAACAATACTTGCATTAAGACAGAAAATAATGAGGTAGGGCCTAGGTACTAGTCGTCTCCTCATAAGCCTAGCGCGTTGATCAGAAAAATAAATAAAATCATGGGTCGCGTCAGAGTACAACAACTAAGGCATGACGTGGCTGAATGCGTTTGTAACACTTCAACCATCGTAGGAGTGCGGGTGCAAATCCCACTGCCGGGAGAAAAAGCTTTGAAGAGATTTACAAGGTATAATCGAAACAGATGTCGCATTGTTCGTCCTGATGTCACGTTGTTTAAATTTTTCCCAAAATATTAAATACAAAAAAATTTTTTTTTAATTATTTTATTTTTCATGTATTCATTGACAAAGGAAATTTTAAGCTATGATTAAAGTTTTACAATTAATTTTATTTCACTGAATTTATAAAAGCTCGAACATTTGCATTATTTATATCTGTATGTAAATTCGGAAAATAAAAGTCAGGAGAGCTTATCCCACCTAATACCACAGAACAAAGTCGTCCATCCACAACACCCGGTCCACCAGAATCACCCCAACACGTATCAGCTCCTTGACATCCAGCACAAATCATTGTTTCTGTTAAAAATTTCTCTTCCGTCGCATAACGAGCCGCACATTGATTCTTTTCTATTATATACATGACAACAGATTGGAGTATAGACGAATAGTCTATACATTGACGATTTCTGCAACCCCATCCAGCAACTCTAATTGCTTCGCCCGGGTTTAATTGAGTAGCGCAAAGTTGTATTGTTTTTATAGTATCACACTCGACAAAGGGATCACACACTATAATTACAGCTATATCCATATGCATTAATTCGTAATTAAAATCAGGTGGACGATGTATATGCTGTGCGATGCGAGTTTGCCCGTTTGCTGGTAAATCACGTAAATCGGTTACACCAGCTGCAACAGTGATGTCATTAGCGGTTAAATCTACCAAGCAGTGCGCAGCTGTAACCACCCGCTCCATAGTGATTAAAGATCCAACGCAAATATATTCGCGGGTATCATTTATTGATACCACATACGGGCTATTCCGTATATTCCAATTACTGCCACCAATAACGCGATATTGCGAATTTGTATTACTCAAAAGGCATATAAGGACGAAAATCAGGATAGTGAAAGAACTGCGTAACTTCATTTTAGTTTAAAAGACTTTCCGTCGATGTTTAAGTTTAAAGTAAAGCAAGTTATATTTTCTGGGCGCTAATTATACAAGATTTTGTTATGTGAATAAAAAACAAACAAAAGATTTTTCTCCTAAATCTGAGGAATAAGAATACCTTTTAATTAAGGTTAAATGAATAGTAGTATTTGCTAATTAGTTTATTTACTCGGCCAATTTATACATAGCTTGAGGAAGTTTTTGGGCAAATTACCTGATAAAATTTCAAGTATAATAAAAATTGAACAAACAGCTTTTGTTATATCAAACTAATTATAGAAAATTTCTTTGTAGCTGTTTATTTTAAATACGTAAGTGTTTGCGTTTGAGAATGATTACGTGATATGTGTACAATAACTGTATTTTTAATGAACAAATAGAGAAAAGTACAAAGGCACACTTAATTAGTTCTATCTGCTTTCCAACTGCTAATTTGTTATATTGTTTTCTCCTGCCATCAAACCAAAGTTGGGGGCAGTGCACAAAATATTGAGTGGATTGACATAATTAGAATCTTGCATTAAGTATTAATGGGATGTTAATTTAATCCGATTTAAACGTCTCACAGTGGCGCCTCTGCCGTTAATGCATGGCAAAAATCAAAAAAATCATGAAAGCGTTCGCTAAATCTAATACATGTTTCTAATAGAGACTTTTCCAGGGATCAAGAATATACAACTGTTTTTTCACAAAAAATTATTACCAGGTAGAGCCGCTCAAAGTTGACCAAATTTCAACATTGGGAAAAATTTGAAATTTTTCTTCTTTTTCGTTGTATTTAAAATGGTTTTGTGAGTAAATAAGGCGGCCGGTTGTCGTTTTCTTGTATAGCAATTAAAGATAATTTAATTTAGGATTGAAACAAAAAAAAATTGTTTTTTTTTTTTGTTAAAAGTTGACGGATATACCTGTTTTTTGAAATGCCTATTTTTAGGCCCTTTTTAAGACTTTGATGGAAAAAAAAAAATGTTAAAATATGTGCTCCGTCAAATTAACAGTAGTTATTTGTGAAATATTCAGTTACCTAAATTCATAAAGTCTACCTGCGTCCAGCTGCAACTTCACTTTTTACATCAAATAAAGTTAAACCACCTTGGGTATAAATACGCACCTGAGCAGGTATATATAATTCAGAACGGCCGTAAGGTCGGTTTTGTTATTGGAACTTGTTAACAACATACATTTTTTTAGTTACGAATTGTATACCTGAAATTCATTTTAATAATTTGAGTAGGTACATAAAGCTATCCATCATACAATGCACATTATCATTCGTCTTTTAGAGATTAAGGAACTAAGTATTCTGTTTACTTAAATAAAGTGAATAGTATTTTTAAATATAGTTCACAGTTTAATATTTAGTCAGATACACTCGAAGGCAATTCTAATATGTATCTAGAAAACTCGAAGCTATTTGCGGTGTTTAAATCTACAAAGTCAAGAAGGGACTTCGTTGAGGCTATTATGAGAGAAATAGCGAGTGAAACAAGCATTAAAGAAAAGGAAGGCCTGGAAGAAAAAATTTGTTTACAATATATTATGATAGAAAGAAAATGGAAGGACGTCTATCGTAACAATTCAAAATTTCTAAGTAAGCGTTAAAAGTGGCTAGCTGACAAAACTTTTTTGGACGAAGAAACGCCTAGCACGTCAATAAAATCCAACTAGAGGGAGACCAACAAAACCCATAGAAGAGTGTTCTACCTACACAAGGAAAAGGAAGCTGTCTGATACCACAAAAGCTATGGCCACGACTCATCTTTCAGAAGTACTGGCTATTAAATATAAAAAAGGCGAAGAAAACGTGAAGTCTCATATAACAAAAGCAGTTGCGGTAGCAAGTCCAGTGCGACTGATGAGGATCAAAAACAGCATTCCCACACCACCAAATGTGCTACCTAGGAAATACACTCCCGAAGAAGCTTTGACGCTGTTTATAGATCTCGGCTTAACGAAGAAAAAATATATTATATTGCGTATGTCATTATTGCAACGTAATGCCGATATTTTACCTGGATACAAAAAAATTACTCAAGCCAAGAAATAAGCAGTTCCTCTAAGTCCCAAAATGACCGAAGTATCAGCTGAAATTGAGCTACAAAACTTAATGGAACATACGTCTACACGACTCCTTCAAAGTTTTACTGAAGGAAAGTTGAAATCACTGCCAAAGGAGCTAGCATTGATAGCCAAGTGGGGCTGTGATGGATCATCAGTACAAAGCGCATATAAACAAAGAATAAATGTAGACGATGAAACAATTACAGATAGTAATATGTTTATGGCTTATATTGTTCCATTACGAATAAAAGATGAAGCTTCAGAATATTGGAAAAATCTACGTCCGTCATCAACGTGCCGCCCGATATTATTTAAATACGAGAAGGAGTCTTCGGAACTCATAAAAGCTACAGTGAGTGATATAAAAAATCAAATTGCCAAATTAGAACCAACAATAATTGAAATTGAAGAGGGGAATGTCATTAAAATAAAGCATGATTTTCTTCTAACAATGGTCGATGGAAAAGTTTTGAACTTAATAACAAATACGACATCTACAATGAAATATCCAATTTGTAAGAGCCAAAAGGACTTTGAAAATCTTGATGATTCAATAACTGACGAACTATATTATGAGTATGGAATATCTCCTTTGCATGCTAGGATAAGATGTATGGAATTTGTTTTGAAGCTGGCTTATACACTACCACAACAAGGAGAAGTTTTCGACGACAATACAACATGTAAGGAGAAACAAAACAGGAGAAGAAAAATAATTCAGGATGCATTCTATAAAGAGATTAGCCTTAGAGTTGACTGTCCAAAGTATGGATACGGAAATACAAATGATGGTAACTCCTCAAGAAGATTTTATGAAAACGATGAAGTGACTGCTCGCATAACAGGAGTTGATAGAGATATTGTGAAAAGATTGGGAGTAATTATAAATATTTTAAACTGCCATGAACAAGTTATTGGACCAAAATTTGGAGAATATGTATCTAAAACTACAGAGATGCTGCACCAAAAGTATCCTGAGAAGAAACTTACACCAACGGTACATAAAATTTTAGCACATAGAAAAGATTTAATAGAGTACCACTGCTTACCATTAGGAGAATTGTCTGAAGAAGCTCAAGAATCTAAGAACAAGGACTACAAAAGATATAGATGTTTGAACACCTGCAAAGTATCACGAGTTAGACAAATCGAAGACATTTTCAACATGTTAGCTATCTCTTCTGATCCAGTCATATCATCTATGAGGTATGTAAGAACATAAAAAGATCTTACAGATGCGTATAGCTCAGAAATGGTTGCTTTGTTAGATATATGTTCCAATGACGATGACTAAGAATGAAAAAGAGATTTACTAATCAATTTTGTTACTTTATTGAAAAATAAGATATATATGTACAAGTTAATTTTTTATTTCAAATAAAAGAATTAATTAATTTAGTAATTTATAAATATATACTTTTCGTTATTGCATTTCTCTGAAGTTTAGCAAATTTATTTTAAAGCTTAGGCATTTCGCCTTCAAACGAGTATTAAATTTTTATAGAAATCAATACGTCTATCGAGTTTGGTACAAATTTGTAAAGCGCTTACTAACATAAAACTTTTTAGCATATGTGGGCAGTGCCACTCCCCTTTTCCAAAATTCGTTGGCTGTTTAATCTTTAGCTCAAATAATATTTCATTGAACCACTTTCAATAACTTTTAGTTATTAATAAAATACATATTTGGCTTGTAAATTAAAAAAAAAAAAACATGTAAAATTTTACGATGAATTTTGAAGCACCTTGTTATTTTGGCACCAAAAACGGACATTTGAGTTTTATAAGAGTATTGCCATTTAAAAGAAACAATACGTCTCTCGATTTTGGTAGTTATTGATTACGTGACTACTTAGATACAACTTTTTAGCATAAGTGGGCAGTGCCACGCTATCTTATCAAAATCATTAGTTTATCTTATTTTATTCTTAAATACGTCATTATAAGACAAATCTCATTTTATTTTTTTTTAATTTTTTACTAAAAACATTTTGTTTTTGCATTTTTCAAAAATTTTCGAATTTGATTTTTTTTGAAGCACCCTGTATCTGTGACATTCTGAGCTTTCACGCAATAAAACTTGAAGTAGTTAGCTTTCATTTTCATTTTAAATTTTTAAAATATCTTCATTGGTTCAAAAGTTATGCTTTTTGCAAAGAAAAAACTCAAAAGGCGCCACTGTGCGTCTGTTCGTCTTTAACATATTCGTTAAATTTAATGAGCTTAAGACGACATCTATTGGAATATAGAAATTGAGTTTACATCGCTACAAATAAATAAAATAATAAAAAAACAAGTAAAGGTGTCTACGTTCGGGTGTAACCGAACATTATATACTCAGCGTGAGCTTAAATTGTACATTTCATTTCACATAAATTACTTTTCTACATAACACGTAGCACCGCCCGTTTAAAAAAATTACTTCCCATTTCCTCTTACAATAAAACTTGATAAGTGAAATAACATTGATTCAAAACTGTTTTTGTTAATTTATAGCTTAATATTTTAGTCTACGACCCTTTTAAACTTGTTTTATATCTAAGTTGCCGTAGTCTTTAACCGATCCCGTCCATTTTTACTAGAATTATTTTCTGCTATAAGGAAAATATGTGTACACAATTTCATTACGATCCGTTAATTTTTCTTCGAGTTATGGCTACCGAAACTTAGAAAATTGCTTAGTCATAAAAGGGGCGGTGCCACGCCCATTTTTTAAAATTGAAGTTTTTCCTATTTATTGTTATAAATCCACTTGGGAAATGAAATACCATTGATATAAAGCTCATTTTTGCAAGAATATAGCTTATTTTATTCGTCCACGACCCTTTTAACAATCTTTTATATAAATGTGGGCGTGGTCCTTAACCGATTTCGTTAATTTTTCTTCAAAGCATTCCTTATAGTAAAGGCAACCTCTCTGCCGAATTTTGTTACGATAGGTTTAACGGTTTTTGATTTATTATTAATAATATTTGTAAAATTGATTTTATCTCAAGTGGGCGGTGCCACGCCCATTTAAAAAAATGTTTTCAACGTTTTATCAAGAGCCTCAATATCAGCCCACATATCAAATTTCAACATTCTAGGTGTATTATTTACTAAATAATCAGGTTTTTTGTGTTTTCCAAAATGTTATATATATAAAAAGTGGGCGTGGTTATCATCCGATTGTTTACTAAATAATCAGGTTTTTTGTGTGTTTTTGAAAATGTTATATATATAAAAAATGGGCGTGGTTATCATCCGATTTCGTTCATTTTCAATACCAATCAATTCTGGGTCCAGACAAGCTCGTGTACAAAATTTGGTGAAGATATCTCAATATTTACTCAAGTTATCGTGTTAACGGACGGACGGACGGACGGACGAACGGACATGGCTCAATAATATTTTTTTCGATACAGATGATTTTGATATATGGATCTCGATACCTTTATACCTGTACAACCAAACGTTATCCAAGCAAAGTTAATATACTCTGTGTGCAAAGCACGCTGAGTATAAAAATTTCATGTTAAACGGCTTTATTGAAAGCAATGCTTACATTAAGTAACAAGTTAGGAAGGCTCCGTTCGGGTGGAGACAAAATAAGGAAAAATCACCATTTAGCAAAATGAACCTAGGGTAACCCTGGAATGTGTTTGTATGACATGGGTTTCAAATGGAAGGTGTTAATGATTATTTAAAACGTAGTGGGCCTTAGTTCTATAGGTGGACGCCTTTTCGAAATATCGCAATAAGGCTGGACCAGGGGTGACTGTAGAATGTGTTTGTACGATATGGATATCGAACTAAAAGTATTAATGAGGGTTTTAAAAGGGAGTAGCCCTTAGTTGTATATGTGAAGGCGTTTTCGAGATATCGACCAAAATGTGGACCAGGGTGACCCAGAACATCTTCTGTTGGGTACCGCTAATTTATTTATATATGCCATACCACGAAGAGTATTCCTGCCAAGATTCCAAGGGCTTTTGATTTCGCCCTGCAGAACTTTTTCATTTTCTTCTACTTAATATGGTAGGTGTCACACCCATTTTACAAAGTTTTTTTCTAAAGTTATATTTTGCGTCAATAAACCAATCCAATTACTATGTTTCATCTCTTTTTTCATATTTGGCATATAATTATGGCATTTTTTTCATTATTCCTAATTTTCGATATCAAAAAAGTGGGCGTGGCCATAGTCGGCTTTCGGCCGTTTTTTATACCAAAATAAAGTGAGTTCAGATAAGTACATGAATTAAGTTTAGTAAAGATATATCGATTTTTGCTTAAGTTATCGTGTTAACGGCCGAGCGGAAGGACAGACGGTCGACTGTGTATACAAACTGGACGTGGCTTTAACCGATTTCGCCCTTTTTCACAGAAAACAGTTATCGTCATAGAATCTATGTCCCTACCAAATTTCACAAGGATTGGTAAATTTTTGTTCGACTTATGGCAATAAAAGTATTCTAGACGAATTAAATGAAAAAGGGCGGAGTTACGCCCATTTTGAAATTTTCTTTTATCTTTGTATTTTGCTGCACCATATCATTACTGGAGTCGAATGTTGACATAATTTACTTTTATACTTTAACAATCTTTTATATAAATGTGGGCGTGGTCCTTAACCGATTTCGTTAATTTTTCTTCAAAGCATTCCTTATAGTAAAGGCAACCTCTCTGCCGAATTTTGTTACGATAGGTTTAACGGTTTTTGATTTATTATTAATAATATTTGTAAAATTGATTTTATCTCAAGTGGGCGGTGCCACGCCCATTTAAAAAAATGTTTTCAACGTTTTATCAAGAGCCTCAATATCAGCCCACATATCAAATTTCAACATTCTAGGTGTATTATTTACTAAATAATCAGGTTTTTTGTGTTTTCCAAAATGTTATATATATAAAAAGTGGGCGTGGTTATCATCCGATTGTTTACTAAATAATCAGGTTTTTTGTGTGTTTTTGAAAATGTTATATATATAAAAAATGGGCGTGGTTATCATCCGATTTCGTTCATTTTCAATACCAATCAATTCTGGGTCCAGACAAGCTCGTGTACAAAATTTGGTGAAGATATCTCAATATTTACTCAAGTTATCGTGTTAACGGACGGACGGACGGACGGACGAACGGACATGGCTCAATAATATTTTTTTCGATACAGATGATTTTGATATATGGATCTCGATACCTTTATACCTGTACAACCAAACGTTATCCAAGCAAAGTTAATATACTCTGTGTGCAAAGCACGCTGAGTATAAAAATTTCATGTTAAACGGCTTTATTGAAAGCAATGCTTACATTAAGTAACAAGTTAGGAAGGCTCCGTTCGGGTGGAGACAAAATAAGGAAAAATCACCATTTAGCAAAATGAACCTAGGGTAACCCTGGAATGTGTTTGTATGACATGGGTTTCAAATGGAAGGTGTTAATGATTATTTAAAACGTAGTGGGCCTTAGTTCTATAGGTGGACGCCTTTTCGAAATATCGCAATAAGGCTGGACCAGGGGTGACTGTAGAATGTGTTTGTACGATATGGATATCGAACTAAAAGTATTAATGAGGGTTTTAAAAGGGAGTAGCCCTTAGTTGTATATGTGAAGGCGTTTTCGAGATATCGACCAAAATGTGGACCAGGGTGACCCAGAACATCTTCTGTTGGGTACCGCTAATTTATTTATATATGCCATACCACGAAGAGTATTCCTGCCAAGATTCCAAGGGCTTTTGATTTCGCCCTGCAGAACTTTTTCATTTTCTTCTACTTAATATGGTAGGTGTCACACCCATTTTACAAAGTTTTTTTCTAAAGTTATATTTTGCGTCAATAAACCAATCCAATTACAATGTTTCATCTCTTTTTTCGTATTTGGCATATAATTATGGCATTTTTTTCATTATTCCTAATTTTCGATATCAAAAAAGTGGGCGTGGCCATAGTCGGCTTTCGGCCGTTTTTTATACCAAAATAAAGTGAGTTCAGATAAGTACATGAATTAAGTTTAGTAAAGATATATCGATTTTTGCTTAAGTTATCGTGTTAACGGCCGAGCGGAAGGACAGACGGTCGACTGTGTATACAAACTGGACGTGGCTTTAACCGATTTCGCCCTTTTTCACAGAAAACAGTTATCGTCATAGAATCTATGTCCCTACCAAATTTCACAAGGATTGGTAAATTTTTGTTCGACTTATGGCAATAAAAGTATTCTAGACGAATTAAATGAAAAAGGGCGGAGTTACGCCCATTTTGAAATTTTCTTTTATCTTTGTATTTTGCTGCACCATATCATTACTGGAGTCGAATGTTGACATAATTTACTTTTATACTTTAAAGATATTAAATTTTTTGTTAAAATTTGACTTAAAAATTTTTTTTTTTTTTAAAGTGGGCGTGTTCGTCATCCGATTTCGCAACTTTTTATTTAGCACACATATAGTAATAGGAGTAACGTGCCTACCAAATTTCATCATGATATCTTCAACGACTGCCAAATTACAGCTTGCAAAACTTTTAAATTACATTCTTTTAAAAGTGGGCGGTGGCACGCCCATTGTCCAAAATTTTTCTAATTTTCTATTTTGCGTCATAAGGTCAACGCACCTACCAAGTTTCATCGCTTTATCCGTCTTTGGTAATGAATTATCGCACTTTTTCGGTTTTTCGAAATTTTCGATATCGAAAAAGTGGGCGTGGTTGTAGTCCGATTGCGTTCATTTTAAATAGCTTTCTGAGATCAGCGCCCAGAAACCTACATACCAAATTTCATCAAGATACCTCAAAACTTATTCAAGTTATCGTGCTTACAGACGGACGGACATGGCTAAATGAATTTCTTTTTTCACCCAGATCATTTTGATATATAGAAGTCTATATCTATCTCGATTAGTTTATGCCGTTACGGATTACCGTTATGCGAACAAAGTTAATATACTCTGTGAGCTTTGCTCAGTTGAGTATAAAAATAGGTAGGTACTTTGTGTGAGGAAGCAAATTTTCACGTTTTTTGTGGTCTGCATGGCAAAACTATGACTACGAATCGCGCATTTCAAGAATATATGATGTATATGTAAGCATTTGGTGGAATTTGAAGCTTCTAGCTGTTAAAATGGGGCTGAAATTACGAAAAAAATATATATACTATATATATATATACTATACATAGCACCATATACATACTATATATCACCGATTTCTAAGATTTTTTCAGACAACAATATATGCCATATACAAAAGCATATGGTGAAGTTTGAAGCTTCAATCTGATAAATTGCCGAAGATAAGACAAAAATCCTCTTTTTCTGAAAAATCGGTTGCATGGAGGATATATGCTATAGTGGTCTGATCAGGCCGGTACCGACAAATGTCTAATCGGACACCTAAATACCCCCGCTCACCAAATTTTATCAAGATATCTCAAAAATTGAGGGATTAGTTTGCATACAAACATACAGACGGGCATGACTAAAACAACTCAGCTCTTCATCCTGATTATTTCGGTATACTTAATGGTGGGTCTATCTATTTTCCGTTAAGGACTTACAATTTTGGGATTCGTGACGAAATTAATATACCATTTCATTTTCATGAAAGGTATAAAAAGTGGAGCTGAGATGAGTTCCAAGGAATCTACATAGGTAAGTAAACTATGTCAACATTCAACTCCAGTAATGATATGGTGCAACAAAATACAAAAATAAAAGATAATTTTAAAATGGGCGTGGCACCGCCCTTTTTCATTTAATTTGTCTAGAATACTTTTAATGCCATAAGTCGAACAAAAATTTACCAATTCTTGTGAAATTTGGTAAGGGCATAGCTTCTATGACGGTACCTGTTTTCTGTGAAAATGGGCGAAATCGGGTAAAGCCACGCCCAGTTTTTATGCACAGTCGACCGTCCTTCCTTAACACGATAACTTGAGCAAACATCGAAATATCTTTACTAAACTTAGTTCACGTACTTATCTGAACTCACTTTATCCTGGTAATAAAAATGGGCGAAATCCGACTATGACCACGCCCACTCTTTCGATATCGTAAATTTAGAAAAATGGAAAAAAAGCCATAATTCTATACCAAATACGAAAAAAGGGATGAAACATGGTAATTAGATTGGTTTATTGACACAAAATATAACTTTAGATAAAACTTTATATAATGGGTGCGACACCTACCATATTAAGTAGAAGAAAATGAAAAAGTTCTGCAGGGCGATATCAAAAGCCCTTGGAATCATGGCAGGAATACTGTTCGTCGTATTACATATATAAATAAATTAGCGGTACTCGATAGATGATGTTCTGGGTTACCCTGGCCATATTTTGGTCGATATCTCCAAAACGCCTTCACATATACAACTAAGGGCTACTCCCTTTTAAAACCCTCATTAATTCCTATCATTTGATAACCCATATTGTGCAAACACATTCTAGATTCACCCCAGGTCCACCTTTATGGCGATATCTCGAAAAGGCGCCCACCTATACAACTAAGGCCAACTCCCTTTTAAAATACTCATTAACACCTTTCATTTGATACCCATGTTATACAAACACATTCTAGGGTTACCATATGTTCATTTTCCTACATGGTGATCTTCCCTTGTTTGACAAAGGGTGAAGGAAAATCCTACCAAAAAACGTCAGCATTGTTCTACAATTTGGTCGATATTTCCCAAACGTATGTGATATGGAATTAAAAACCACTTATAAACCATCTACGAAACCCTACGAAACAAATGCAGCTATAATTAAACTCAGATGAGCAGAGCTCACAGAGTATATTAATTTTCTTCGCATAACGGTATTCCGTAACGGTATAAACTAGTCGAGATAAATTTACACTTCCATATATCAAAATTATTAGGGTGAAAAGAAATTCATTAAGCCATGCCCATCTGTAAACACGATAATTTGAGTAAATTTTGAGGTATCTTAATGAAATTTGGTAGGTATATGCCGAAAAGATTTTACATTCTTTGTTCAAATTAGACTTAAAATTTTTTTTTAAGTAGCGTGTTCGTCATCCGATTTTGCTAATTTTTATTTAGCATATATATGAGCCGTTTATTTTGAAAGTGGCATAAGTCATTTCCAACTCATGGTCTTAAATGCATTGTTATTTTTGAACGAATGCATATATAGATGGTTCTACAATTATAAAATAATAATAAGATTGCACCTTTTGGATATTGGACTCTAACAAACTGGAGGCGAGGAGAGATACAAACAAATTATCACTGAACATAAACGACATGAAATGACTTATGCCACTTTCAAAATAAACGGCTCATATAGTAATAGGAGTAACGTTCCTGCCAAAATTTCATCGCGATATCTGCAAATAAATAAATAAATGTAAGGCGCGATAACCTCCGAAGAGATTTTACGGCGAGCTTCTCTTCCAATTTGTGTCGTGCTCCTCTTGATTTTCCCTACAAATTGGCCGGGCGGGACCTATATGTTTTATGCCGACTCCGAACGGCATCTGCAAGGCAAATGAGTTTTCACTGAGAGCTTTTCATGTCAGAAATACACTCGGAGCGCTTGCCAAACACTGCAAAGGGGCGACCCCGCTTAGAAAAATTTTCTTCTAATTGAAAAACCTTATTTCTAAAATTTTGGTGTTGCTTTGCCCGGCGTGTGAACCCAGGGCATACGGTGTGGTAGGCGGAGCACGCTACCATCACAACACGGTGGCCAAATTAGAGCTTGCAAAACTTTTAAATTGCCTTCTCTTAAAAGTAGGCCACGCGAATTGTTCAAAATTTTACTAATTTTATATTCTGCGTCATAAGGTCAACCCACCTACCAAGTTTCATCGCTTTATCCGTGTTTGGTAATGAATTATCGCACTTTTTTGGTTTTTCGAAATTTTCGATATCGAAAAAGTAGGCGTGTTATAAGTCCGATTTCGTTCATTTTAAATAGCGATCTGAGATGAGTGCCCAGGAACTTACATACCAAATTTCATTAAGATACTTCAAAATTTACTCAAGATATCGTGTTCACGGACAGAAGGACGGACGGACATGGCTAAATGAATTTCTTATTTTGCCCAGATCATAAAGAAAGTCTATATCTATCTCGATTAGTTTATGCTGTTATAGGGTACCGTTATGCGAACAAAATGAATATACTCTATGAGCTCTGCTTAGCTGAATACAATAATAATACTAAAAGCTAGAAAATAATTATGTAGCTCGTAGGTACTAGTCATCACACGCTCATCAATCTAGGGCGTTTATCAGAAAAATAAATCCCACGCGTTTATTTATGACTAGTACCTAGGACCTACGTAATTATTTTCTATCTTTTAGTATTATTATTATTTAATGTAAGTATTGTTTTCAATAAATAACTTAAAACTTTTTTTAGTTATTTTATTTACTGAAATTTTACTAACAAAATTTGAACTTATGTGCTCTAAAGTATTTTGATGTCACTTCTACCGGACTGTATATAATATTTGTTCCATGAGCCAAATCGGACAGACAAGTACGAGTTTTTTGGATATCTCAATTCTTGCGGTACCTAACGTGAATTTCTTTTATTAAAGCGGTTTCTATTTCTGTATGTCATGCATGTGTTCCAATTATGAACCAAATCGGACCACAAATACGATTTTTTTAATATCTCGAACCTTGCGCCACCTGGCGGCGATTTTTTCACATGTCGCTTTCTATTAATGTATGTAATATATGTTCCAAATATGAGCCTAATCGGGCCACAAATACGATTTTTTTGAATATCTCGGTACCTGCGCCACCTAGCGGGGATTTTTTTACAGGCCGTTTCCTATTCATATATGTATGTATTATGTGTTTCAAATATGAACCAAATCGGACCACACATACGATTATTATTGCATTGTCATCGGGTTCTGAACTACATATATTCCAAGTTTCAAGCTTGTGGCTTATCGGGAAGTTACTTAAATTTTAATTACAAAATTCGTCAACAACGGCCCGCCACTACACAGAGTCAAGCTAAATAGAACCGTGACTAGCTCGAAGTTTTCGTAACATTTTCTTGAGTTTTCGAACTTTTTTGAAAATGTTTCTGAAATTAGTTTGCTCAGTTTCATTTACAAATTAATAGCACTACATATTTTCTTAAACTAACGAAAATTAAAAAAGAAGTTAGTTGTCGAAATTTGATTGCCATTGCCATTTTCGTGTTCGCTGCTGTATTCTGAAAAATATTATTGACATTTTCAAAAGTTCATATCTTGCAATTGGCAAGATGAACACATTCGAAAAAAATAATAGGAACGTTTTTAGAAATGTTAAAAGCATGCCATAACTTTGACGAAATCGGCTGTTCAAAACCTATTAAAAAGCTGAGTTTGCATGGATTGAAAAAATTGCATTAGTTTACGAAATATAGATAATTTAACCCAAAAAACCTTTAAAGTATGGACTTTTATCGTAAAAATTTATGAATGTGCAGTAACTTGGGTCGATTTGTATGGACGAAAGTTAACCGATATCGCGCCATCGATTTTTCGATAGGATTTGGGCTCAGAAAAAAAAAGTTCCACTATGCATACCCAAAAAAGTAATTTTCGAGCCTGCGAAAAAAAATAGCGAAAGGGTCCATTTTTCGACCAAAACACTTCCCAAAACGCAAAAAATTTTTTTTTTTTTAAAAACTGTTATCGCCAAAGTTTTTACAACATTTTTTTGAAAAAAAAAAATTTTTTTTCCTGAGCCCAAATTCTATCGAAAAATCGATGGCGCGATATCGGTTAATAAATCGACCCAGTCTAATGTGCAGCATCAGCATTATTCAGTCAATGCTTTAAGCTGGTTGTCCTACTTATCAATAAGGCGGGATCAGCCAACCTACGAAAAGTAGCGATACCAATACAAGTTTGTATAAAATCGCGAAATTTGAGCACATGAAAGATTTTTACGTTACGCTCAATAAACGGCGAAACTCAGCAACGCTTCCTCAACGCATTTACATATTTATATACTCGTTTCAAGCACGCTTCTACAATCAGATCATTGTCGCTATCGGCGGATACGGACGTAAAAAGTAGACTTAAGGCGCTTAAGAAGTACATACAAAGTTCCGAAAAATACGAAAAAAAGAAATAAGTGAAAAAAGTGTTGCCAAGAAGCATATTCGTAGTACAAGATTCACAAGAAATAAAAAAATATTTATTATGCACAATCCTGACTATGTGCCGCCAACAACAAGCGTCAGCAACGAAATCAATGCAACATTCGCCGGCGCTCATTTACCCTTGCCAATAGCAGCGCCCACCCCAGTCTTTCAGCCACGTCCTGTGCAAGTGCGCTTCTCCGAAAAACAATTACCGCCGAAGCAACGTAATTTAGCTCAAATTTTTGCTGAAAAAACTGCCGCCAAAGAATTCTTCTATGGCATCGAGCTAACAGCGCGCTCCTATGGTCCACGACAGACTACATTGGACTATGATAGTTTCGGTACTTTATTACCGCTTTTCACCTCACTCGTATGGATTGGCGCGGAATATGCAAATGTAGCGAATGTCATGGATGTAGAATCGATAAATTTGGGAAATCAATTGCGTCAGCGTGTTGTTGTTATGCCACATTTTACTTGCTATCGTGCGCATACAAAGCGACTGGATGCATTTTTGGAACTTAATTTTACAAATTTGCTAGCATTACGCGGCGATGAGATTGATTCTAAGCAAGCATTTTTGTATGCCAAAGAATTGGTGGAATATGCACGTGCGAAGCGGGGAGGTGAGTGCTAATGTCAGTGATTTTGAAGGGTGACATTTTTTTAGTACACACTACTTAATGAGTTGCTCTTTTTTTATTACAATTAAAAAAATTTTCCAAACAAGTTAACACTTTTTGCTTATTTGCTATGCACTTTATTACTGTTACTCATGGCATGTGTTGTTGTAATATTTAATTGTTGATACACCATTTGATAATAAAATAAATTAATTGCGTCAAGCTTTTGCATTGAGTGTTTCGCCTGGTGCAGTGGGGTAAATGTAATTGTTTGTTTACATTGTAGCACGTGCATATTTATTTGCAAGCTTATTTAAAGATTTCGTTTCTCTTTTCTGATTAATTATCAGATACAATTTCTATTGGTGTTGCTGGTTATCCCGAAGGACATCCTGAATCTAAAACAATAGAAGAAGATATGATGCACTTAAAAGAGAAGGTAAGTTTTTGTTTTTAATTTAAAACAAGTAAGGAAGGCTAAGTTCGGGTGTAACCGAACATTACATACTCAGCTGAGATCTATGGAGACAAAATAAGGGAAAATCACCATTTAGCAAAATGAACCTAGGGTAACCCTGGAATACGTTTGTATGACATGGGTGTCAAATGGAAGGTATTAAAGAGTATTTTAAAAGGGAGTGGGCCTTAGTTCTATAGGTGGACGCTTTTTCAGGATATCGCCATAAAGGTGGACCGGGGGTGACTCTAGAATGTGTGTTGTACGATATGGGTACCAAATTAAAGGTATTAATGAGGTTTTAAAAGGGAGTAGCCCTTAGTTGTATATGTGAAAGCGTTTTCGAGATATCGAACAAAATGTGGACTAGGGTGACCCAGAACATTTTCTGTCGGGTACCGCTAATTTGGTTTGCTGGGTAGAGCTTTTATGGTCGTTTTAATAAGTGTACTTTGTTGTTTTTGTATTCTTTGACGCGTTTCGACGCTTACTGCGTCATCATCAGAAAGCTGTTTTTATTTGAAAATATATCGCTATACCGCTAATTTATTTATATATGTCATACCACGAACAGTATTCCTGCCAAGATTCCAAGAGCTTTTGATTTCGCCCTGCAGAACTTTTTCATTTTCTTCTACTTAAGATGGTAGCTGTCACACCCATTTTACAAAGTTTTTTCGAACGTTATATTTTGCGTCAATAAACCAACCCAATTACCATGTTTCATTACTTTTTCCACATTTAGTATAGAATTATGGAATTTTTTTCATTTTTCGTAATTTTCGATATCGGAAAAGTGGGCGTGGTCATAGTCGGATTTCGGACATTTTTTATACCAATACAAAGTGAGATCAGATAAGTACGTGGACTGAGTTTAGTTACGATATATCGATTTTTGCTCAAGTTATCGTGTTAACGGCCGAGCGGAAAAGGATTTAAGAATGAGACAGAAGGTGATTGAGAGGAAGTGTAGGAATGTATAAGGATGCAGAAAGAAAACAAGAGAAAAAGAGAAAGAGAGAGAGAGTACAGTAGGAGAGTGTTCATCGTGAGCTATAACTAAATAAGAAGTATTTTTCAAACTCATACCGATTTCCGAAATTAGTTTTTCTGCTGAAGCAACGTGCCGGGTAAAAGCAAGTTTAATAAACAATATAGTCCTCAAACAATATAACATTCCCCACGTAAAACATAGCTTATACTACGGTCAAAACACTATGGACTCACCCGGCCTTTGCGAGGTCCTCACGGACCGGCCAGTTCAGCCTAACCAGTGGTTCAGAGTATTCGCATATGCAGCTTATTTTTATTTTTTTTGTTTCTGGCACGAGAAGTAACATGGAAAGCCCTAAAAACTCAGTATGGGATTTAAACAGTACTACACCTTATACACACTGAGTGCAGGCCCCTACTGTACTAGCGGTTACTATTCCGCTGGTAGAATAAGACGCTCAGGGAAGGCACTTAAGTTGATTTCCAATCTGAGACCTCTCTGCCTCATCATCGTCTGTGTCCAATAGTGTCGGTCAGAAAGCGCTAGTTTATCTTCTGAGCTAAAGTACTTTTCTGATAAATATTCATTTCGCATTATATCTTTTTATTCGGGTCAATTTAGCCAGGCGATTGGAAATCACGGCCTCCAATCCGCATTTCCACTTTAACAATGCCAGATCGGCAGGAAAGCACAAGTTTACGTTTCTAACTCATGCGACTGGGCGGTTGGAAAGTTTGTCATTTAGCCCCAAAGCCCACTCTTATATTGACAAACTGTGGTATAAAGTTCTCGGACGTAAGGCATTTACGAAACGCTTCTTTTGAAGTCTATCATTTAGTGCGAAAATGTGAGCAATGAGATATAATATGAGCAGCATCCTCGTTAAAGCCATTCCCATAGTCTCGAAGTATGTAATTTTTTTGATCTGTCACCAATATTGTTGACTCACCTCGCCGTGCGGTATTTTTCTAGCCTTCGGTTTGGGAAATATGTTTAGAGGCATCCCAACTATGTTGCCAACTATATGGCGTGTATAAATTTGCAAACTAAAACTATCAACTTCAGCGACGAAAAAGGTCTCCCAAGCGAATATCGGATTCTGACCTGCTCGGCAATGGGAGAAATAGGAATAAACTAGGACGGGGTAGAGTAGAGGAAGAACAGGCAGCTGAAGAAAAATATTTTAATAGGAGAATATCATAGAGTAGGTGTATTCAGCTTTTTCTTTTTATACCTTTCATGAAAATGAAATGGTATATTAATTTCGTCACGAAACCGAAAATTGTAAGTCCTTAAAGGAAAATAGATAGACCCACCATTAAGTACACCGAAATAATCAGGATGAAGAGCTGAGTTGATTTAGCCATGTCCGTCTGTCCGTCTGTCCGTCTGTCTGTTTGTATGCAAACTAGTCCCTCAATTTTTGAGATATCTTGATAAAATTTGGTGAGCGGGTGTATTTGGGTGTCCGATTAGACATTTGTCGGAACCGACCGGATCGGACTACTATAGCATATATCCTCCATACAACCGATTTTTCAGGAAAAGAGGATTTTTGTAATATCTTACCCAATTTAACAGATTGAAGCTTCAAACTTCACCATATACTTTCGTATATTGCACATATTGTTGCCTGAAAAAATTTATGAGATCGGTCGTATATATAGTATATATCCACCACAACCGATTGTTCAGATAAGGAACTTTTCGTAATTACTGCCCTATTTTAAGAGCTAGAGGCTTCAAATTTCAACGAATGCTTACGTATATAGCATATATTGTTGTCTGAAAAAATCATAATGATCGGTGTTCTATATAGTATATATATGGTGGTATATATAGTATATATATATATATTTTCGCAAATTTTAGCCCCATTTTAACAGCTAGAAGCTTCAAAATTCACCGAATATTTACCTATATAGCATATATTGTTGTCTGAAAAAATCATAGAGATCGGTTGTATATATAGTATATATCTCATACAACCGATTGTTCAGATAAGAAACTTTTCGCAATTTCTACCCCATTTTAACAGCTATAAGCTTCAAATTTCACCGATTGCTTACGTATATAGCATATATTGTTGTCTGAAAAAATCATAGAGATCGGTTGTATATATAGTATATATCTCATACAACCGATTGTTCAGATAAGAAACTTTTCGCAATTTCTACCCCATTTTAACAGCTATAAGCTTCAAATTTCACCTATTGCTTACGTATATAGCATATATTGTTGTCTGAAAAAATCATAGAGATCGGTTGTATATATAGTATATATCTCATACAACCGATTGTTCAGATAAGAAACTTTTCGCAATTTCTACCCCATTTTAACAGCTATAAGCTTCAAATTTCACCAATTGCTTACGTATATAGCATATATTGTTGTCTGAAAAAATCATAGAGATCGGTTGTATATATAGTATATATCTCATACAACCGATTGTTCAGATAAGAAACTTTTCGCAATTTCTACCCCATTTTAACAGCTATAAGCTTCAAATTTCACCGATTGCTTACGTATATAGCATATATTGTTGTCTGAAAAAATCATAGAGATCGGTTGTATATATAGTATATATCTCATACAACCGATTGTTCAGATAAGAAACTTTTCGCAATTTCTACCCCATTTTAACAGCTATAAGCTTCAAATTTCACCAATTGCTTACGTATATAGCATATATTGTTGTCTGAAAAAATCATAGAGATCGGTTGTATATATAGTATATATCTCATACAACCGATTGTTCAGATAAGAAACTTTTCGCAATTTCTACCCCATTTTAACAGCTATAAGCTTCAAATTTCACCGATTGCTTACGTATATAGCATATATTGTTGTCTGAAAAAATCATAGAGATCGGTTGTATATATAGTATATATCTCATACAACCGATTGTTCAGATAAGAAACTTTTCGCAATTTCTACCCCATTTTAACAGCTATAAGCTTCAAATTTCACCTATTGCTTACGTATATAGCATATATTGTTGTCTGAAAAAATCATAGAGATCGGTTGTATATATAGTATATATCTCATACAACCGATTGTTCAGATAAGAAACTTTTCGCAATTTCTACCCCATTTTAAGAGCTATAAGCTTCAAATTTCACCAATTGCTTACGTATATAGCATATATTATTGTCTGAAAAAATCATAGAGATCGGTTGTATATATAGTATATATCTCATACAACCGATTGTTCAGATAAGAAACTTTGCGCAATTTCTTCCCCATTTTAACAGCTAGAAGCTTCAAATTTCACCAAATGCTTACGTGTATAGCATATATTGTTGTCTGAAAAAATCATTGAGATCGGTAGTATATATAGTATATATCTCATACAACCGATTGTTCAGTTAAGAAACTTTGCGCAATTTCTTCCCCATTTTAACAGCTAGAAGCTTCAAATTTCACCAAATGCTTACGTGTATAGCATATATTGTTGTCTGAAAAATCATAGAGATCGGTGGTATATATATTATATACCCCATATAAACTCTAATTTTTGCCCCCTTTTTACGGCTAGAAGCTTCAAAATTCATCACATTTCATCAAATAGTTACGTTTACGTCATATATTGTTGAAATACGTGATTCGTAGTCATAGTTTTTACACGCAGACCACAAAAAACCTGAAACTTTGCATCCTCACACAAAGTACCTACCTGTTTTTTATTTTATATTTATCTTAAAAATCGTTAAGGTATGTAGATCTGTTCACTATATATTTCTTATCTTATACATCCGATTATTCGGAGATTACGAACGGCATAAGATTATTGTTCAGCCCCATTCATGAAAGGTATGAAGTCTTCGGCACAGCCGAAGACAGTCCCGTTCTTACTTGTTTTACATAAATTAAAAACAAAAACAGCCCTATAAGCTGATATTTCGTTCTAAGAAGACAACCATTTGTTTTTATTATTGGCCCCTAACTTTGAAACAAAGTTCTATTGTTATTGTCGTAGGTCATTCACTTATTTTAGTTCCATGCATAGATAAAAGTCGCATACGAATAATTAAGAAAACAAAAAACAGAAGACGGACTTAGTATATTATTTTAATTAATTAAATAAATATACAAGTGAATAAATTAATACAAAACGCATTTGCGAAAAAAAAATTAATTCAAGAAAGGCAAATGAAGCGCCGGCTTGTACATCATAAGTGGAATTAAGGAATTACAAGAATGGCAGAAAGTTATTTGCACATTCCCTGGCTAGCCTAGTACTCTAGATCTATTATTAGAATATTGATCTTAGTACAATTTTTTTTTTTTCAATTTACTGGAAAATATAGCATCAATCATACAAAACAATGTTATCATGTATAGCTTGACACAAAAAACAATTTTTAATAATTTGTTGCCTTCTATTTAAGATTTGTTGATGTGTTTGTATGTTTTGTTGTCTTAAAGTTATCTCGCCGGACGCTGCTTAGTCTAAGCTCGCGTCATAGCGTTTAATTTCAGCTGATTATTTTTTTTTGTTTTTTTTTTAAGAGCGCTTCAAATGTTTCACTTAAACAAATTTTTAAATAATAATATTTCTTATCATCAGGTTGTTCGTCACATTTACGAAAAATGATATGTCTTGATATTTCTAAACAAAGGATCGATTCTGTTCTTATGAAAAAAGCAAAAGGGGTTTCCTCCCACTTCCAATTTTGTTCCATGAAAAAAATTAAAATAGCATTTTCCAATCTAGAAGTAAAATGTGTAGTGTGTTCTACAAACATTTATAATTTGCAAAGAGGGCAGAATAAAATTTAATAAGGCCCCTGGTTCACTTCCCGGAATAAAAAGTTTTTCAAATAAAGATATGGTTAGGGAAGTAGCCTTTACCCAATTTCAAGTGAATTGCACTATAAACTGTTTTATTTAGAATTGCTCACCCCTGATCCACTTCCCAGAATGAAAATATTATATATATATATATATATATTATCTTTGTCAAAGAGGTACCCCTTTACTACATTTCAAACGAATCGCAAAATAAATACATTTTTTTGGAATATGTGGGTCCCTCATATTCAGATACTCATTTGTATATTATAGACATCGCAAAGCATTCGTGTGCAAAGAGTACACTACGCAGCAAAGTACGAATAGAAATTTAAAAAAGTTTCCAAGTAATTGCGTACCGTAGATTTAATTTTTGCTACTACTAAATATTTAAAATAGTACAGAATTACCCTGCCTTGGAGCGCTATTACTATGAAATTTATAACAAAAATTTATAAGAAGTGCAATGAAAAAATTTAAAATCCAATGTAACCAGGCTCTGTTGATACGCGCCTGTAAACATATCGAGTATATACAGAGTATATTAACTTTGATTGGATAACGGTTGGTTGTATATGTATAAAGGAATCAAGATAGATTAGACTTCCATATATCAAAATCATCAGTATCGAAAAAAAATTTGATTGAGACATGTCCGTCCGTCCGTCCGTTAACACGATATCTTGAGTAAATGTTGAGGTATCTTGATGAAATTTGGTATGTAGGTTCCTGGGCACTCATCTCAGATCGATATCGGACTATAATCACGCCCACTTTTTCGATATCGAAAATTTCGAAAAATCGAAAGTGTGATAATTCATTACCAAAGACGGATAAAGCGATGAAACTTGGTAGGTGAGTTAAACTTATGACGCAGAATAGAAAATTAGTAAAATTTTGGACAATGGGCGTGGCACCGCCCACTTTTAAAAGAAGGTAATTTAGGCGGTTAAGCACCAATGAAGTAAGTAAGTGAGTAGTTTAGAAGTTTTGCAAGCTGTAATTTGGCAGTCGTTGAAGATATCATGATGAAATTTGGCACGAACGGTAACCCTATTACTATATGTATGCTTAATAAAAATTAGCCAAATCGGAGAACGACCACGGCCACTTTAAAAAAATTTTTTTTAAGTCAAATTAAAAAAAAAAGTTAATATCTTTACAGTATATAAGTAAATTATGTCAACATTCAACTCCAGTAATGATATGGTGCAACAAAATACAAAAATAAAAGAAAATTTCAAAATGGGCGTGGCTCCGCCCTTTTTCATTTAATTTGTCTAGGATACTTTTAATGCCATAAGTCGAACAAAAATTTACCAATCCTTTGGAACTTTGTTAGGGGCTTAGATTCTAGGACGGTAACTGTTTTCTGTGAAAGAGGGCGAAATCGGTTGAAGCCACGCCCAGTTTTTATACACAATCCACCGTCTGTCCTTCCACTCGGCCGTTAACTCGATAGCTTGAGCAAAAATCGATATATCTTTACTAAACTCAGTTCACGTATTTATCTCAACTCATTTTGTATTGGTATAAAAAACGGCCGAAATCCGACTATGGCCACGCCGAAATTTTCGATATCGAAAATTTCGAAAAATGAAAAAAATGCAATAATTCTATACCAAATACGAAAAAAGGGATGAAACATGGTAATTGGATTGGTTTATTGACGCAAAATTTAACTTTAGAAAAAACTTTGTAAACTGGGTGCGACACCTACCATATAAAGTAGAAGAAAATGAAAAAGTTCTGCAGGGCGAAATCAAAAGCCCTTGGAATCTTGGCAGGAATACTGTTCGTGGTATGACATATATAAATAAATTAGCGGTACCCGACATGATGGTCTGGGTCACCCTGGTCCACATTTTGGTCGATATCTGGAAAACGCCTTCACATATACAACTACCACCACTCCCTTTTAAAACTCTCATTAATACCTTTAATTTGATACCCATATCGTACAAACACATTATAGAGTCACCCCTGGTCCACCTTTATGGCGATATCTCGAAAAGGCGTCCACCTATAGAACTAAGGCCCACCCCCTTTTAATATACTCATTAACATATTTCATTTGATACCCATATCGTACAAACAATATCTAGAGTCACCCATGGTCCACCTTTATGGCGATATCTCGAAAAGGCGTCCACCTATAGAACTAAGGCCCACTCCCTTTTAAAATAATCATTGACACCTTTCATTTGATGCCCATATTGTACAAACAAATTCTAGCGTCACCTCTGGTCCACCTTTATAGCGATATCTTGAAAAGGCGTCCACCTATAGAACTAGGGCCGACGCCCTTTTAAAAAACTCATTAACACCTTTCATTTAATACCCATATCGTACAAGCAAATTCTAGCATTACCCCTGGTCCACCTTCACGGCGATATCTCGAAAAGGCGTCCACCTATAGAACTAGGGCCCACGCCCTTTTAAAATACTCATTAACACCTTTCGTTTGATAACCATATCGTACAAACAAATTCTAGAGTCAGCCCAGGTCCACCTTTATGGGGATATCCTTAAATGGCGTCCACCTATAGAACTATGCCCCACTCCCTCTTAAAATACGCTTTAATACCTTCCATTTGATGCCCATGTCATACAAACACATTCCAGGGTTACCCTAGGGTCAATTTGCTAAATGGTGATTTTCCCTTATTTTGTCTCCATAGCTCTCAACTGAGTATGTAATGTTCGGTTACACCCGAACTTAGCCTTCCTTACTTGTTTGTAATATATGTAAGCATTGTTTGAAATTTTATGCTTCTATCTGTTAAAATGGGGCAGAAATTACGAAAAGTACCAAAAAGTACCAGGATTATGTGAAAATGGTCTAGCATCATTGCAGTTGCAAACTGTTGTAGTATATTTGCAAACTACAAAAAGAAAATATACCGACATGCATTTGCAATGAGTTTTAGACGTATTGCACAATCATTTCTTTATAACGAAATATTGTACTCATTGAACGTGTTACTTATTCATTCCGTATGTTTGAATTCTCCACTTACATAAGTATTTGTGGTTTCGCTGTATATATTGGGAATAATCGGGCTGCGTTTTTGCATTCAACATACTTTAACAAAAAATTGTCAATATGCTTGTCATGTCTTTAGGTTGTAAAATTTTTCTCAATGGATTCGTAACTAGCTTTTAACAATTCGCAACAATTTTCTTTCCTGTTTTTATTTTCATGTCAATGAAGCGGTGACATTAAAGTAGCTTAGTATGTCAGTTGTTAAGAAACGATTAGCTCTTTGTTCCATTCTGCAGTAAACAAACTCTGTGTAGGACGACCGCACCAAAGCTGTACAATGGACTCTTCTATCAAAGTGAAAGTTTGAATTTACAGTTCGTATAAAGTCAGAAATCAGAAAAGCAATATAAGTAACAATATATCATTTCATGAAGTATTTAGTAAATAATGAATAATTTACTGAAAAACGGCTGCCCTTTACAAAACTACTATTGCTACTTATATAATACTTACTTGTTTAGTACATCTATTCTAGAATTTTCACTAAATGGTAATGAATTATACCCCTTTGCTTGCTTCACAAAAGCAACCCGTCCTATTTTTTTAATTCGCGACTGTCAAAGCTCTACTGTGAGTAATTGAATCATGAGTGGATGCAAAATAAAAACATTTTTCAGCATTTCGATTTATACAATATCAATGCTCTAGAAACAATTAGCCATGACATACATACGTATTTGGAGTGTGAAATGTAGTTTTTTTTGGAGTAATTCATAATTGGCGGCCACCGTGGTGTGATGGTAGCGTGCTCCGCCTATTACACCGTATGCCCTGGGTTCAACTCCCGGGCAAAGCAACATCAAAATTTTAGAAATAAGATTTTTCAATTAGAAGAAAATTTTTCTAAGCGGGGTCGCCCCTCGGCAGTGTCTGGCAAGCGCTCCGATTGTATTTCTGCCATGAAAAGCTCTCAGTGAAAACTCATCTGCCTTGCAGATGCCGTTCGGAGTCGGCATAAAACATGTAGGTCCCGTCTGGCCAATTTGTAGGGAAAAATCAAGAGGAGCACGACGCAAATTGGAAGAGAAGCTCGGCCTTAGATCTCTTCGGAGGTTATCGCGCCTTACATTTATTTTTATTTATTTAATTCATAATTGCAAAAATTAAAATTGATGAATAATTTCTATTGTCTGTCAAAGTTATTAGACCGAAACATAAAATTTCAATAACTAAGTACTCATATAGCGCGGGATAATATAATGAATTATTAAATAAAATTTAAAGAGTTCATTACAGATTATAAAATATACTTCCAAAAGTGACAGCTTCCAAAAATAATCGGTACAAAAAGTAACCGGTTTCGAAGTAAACGGTTCCAAAAGTAACTTTTACCAAAAGCGACTGTTTCCAAAAGTAGCCGTTTTCAAAACTAAGCTTCTCGAAAAGTAACTGACACCAAAAGTAACTGATTTCAAGAAAGTAACCCATACAAAAGTACCCGATTTCAAAAGAAAAAATTATATAGGTTTAACGGTTTGATCAACAAATGAGCAATTGACAGGAGATGAAATTTTTGTCTAACATTTCCTTTATAAATGGACATGTAAGGAAGAGCGCAACTTCTAGACATTTAATAATCTCTTTACTGTAAAATTTCCAATCTAGAAAGATTTGTTCCCCTAAGTTCGGTAATTGCTAAGAAGGGATGCTCTGAAGGGACTTTCCAAAGATCTCTAAATATATTGATCTTTTCAACATCTGGAATAATTTTGCACTCTAAGGCCTACTTTACATGTAACAAGATTATCTTCATTTCCATACTTAACTTCTAATCGATAACTAAATAACTAGATTTCCCATAACATTTTTTCGCTTCGATAATCAGTAATTTTGAACAAGTTTTAGAGATGGCGATTTTTTTCCTAGCCGGAGAACCATTTCTAGGATGTCATATCTAAATGGAAGTACGAAATAAAGGAGAAGCGTAAAAATATAAATATAAAATTATAGCTAATAATCTAGTCCTTAGAGATGGGACAAATATGAGCGGCCAGATTAACTGCTGTGGAGCTTGACAGCGAAGTTTCCTGGCGCCACCTAGCAACAGTTTTACCCTAGTTTTGCATTGCCAACGGGTTCTGAAGCATTTACCAAGTTTCAAGACTCTAGCTAAAAGAAAAGTTACTCAAAAATCGATTGCAAGGCTTCCCAAATTTGTATTGAACATGACTTTATATAAAGCAAGCCTGCTTAAGGGATTTGACTAACGGAGCCAAACGACAACAACGTCAAAAAAAAGTACAACAATTTCCTTTCCGGAATGGAACAGTCAAAATAACAAAACAAAACAAGAAATTTTACTTTTTTTTAGCTTGCAACTCAATTTAGCAAGCAGCTAAACACAATTAAATCAGAACAGTGGAGGCCGGCCAGCACTGGACTAATGTCGATCGATTGTCTTGCCGTTCGTTCCCGGCACCAACGTCAATCAAAATTTGAATACTTTGAGCTTTAAAGCATGCTGTGACTATATGCAATGTTATTCTACCGAACTCGATTAGGTTGTTGTGAGTCAGCCGGAGCCAAATGATGTTGTTGAGAGCCATACGGAGCCAGAAGAGCCATTGCATGGGCATCCATGATATAAGGCATGTAAAAAAAAAGTCAACGATTAACTGCAGCTTTAAAGTAACACATTTTACAGTGAAAATATTTTTCTGAGGCTTTTAACATAAATGTCATAACTGCTTGGGTGCAGTTTTAAATATTTCAAACATAGGGGAAGGTCTAGAAATCGAAAACTCTAACTTTGTATGATTTTACTGCTTTTTAAGAAAATTTATTAAAAACGGCTAATACAATTTTTGATTCGCACATATCTCTTAAATTCTGAAAAAAAATTATTTTAATGTAAGTAAATAAAACAAGTCATAATACTTAGCAATAAATAAATAAATAGTTATTAATTTCAATATGAACAAAACTCCCCTAACTAAGAATGCTACTGAAATATTTTTAAAGCTAAAAAAAATATTAAGCACTGTTTGCAAACAATGCTCGTTTAAGTGTGAAGTCGGTACATCCCCGCTCAGTTTGATACTTGTCACATGACCACAAGAAATCATTTTATATTTACTAAAACTATGTACTTTTCAATATTGTTTATTTTAGCTTGTTTAATGATTTTTTGTTTGCTTTTTTTGTAACAGGTCAATGCCGGTGCCGACTTCATCATCACACAAATTTGTTTCTCACCGGAGTCAATTATACGTTTTGTTCGCAAGTGTCGCGATAATGGCATCAATGTGCCGATAATCGTCGGAGTAACAACACCAAATAATATGCGTATTTTAAAATTTATCAAAAATGTTGCAAAAGTGATGATACCCGATGAACAGCTAATTAAATATAAAGAATTGGAGAATGATCCGAAGGCATTTAATGCGTATGCGGTTGAGAATGCGGTGCAGAGCGTACAAACAATATTGGCGAGTGATGTCAATATTTATGGTTTTCAATTTTTCACATTGAATCGCTTAGAAAATGCACAACAAGTTGTTCAAAATATTTTCGCGATTAATAGTAGTTGTACAAGTTCAACTAATTTAAATAATTCATAATACTTAGTTTCCTTAAAAATATTTTAAGAATAAGACTGCATTTAAAACGGATAAGAGAATCTTTTTTTTCTTGGCAATTATATTTGTTTTGGGATAAGTATTGGTTCCGGTCTTAGATAAACGTCATTTTAGCATCGAAGTTTAACAGGTTCCTTGTCCCATATAACAATATCCGTAAATTGCTCCATGCTCAATGATTTTATTCAAGATTCGTAATTACGCTGGAACAAATATTGAAGGTATACGCTTTTTAAAGATAATAGTAAAAAAAAAAATATACAAAAACAACAAACAAAAATTTTGACGGATTTTAACGAATTTTTTGTAAGTATTTGAAAATCTCCTAATTTTTTAAAGTTTTTTTTTTAAGTTTACAGTTTACAAAGTCTATACAGCTACGGCCCATACGAGAAACAGAAACAGCTCACCACGTTTAAGTAATTTCCATATTATAAGGTATATCTAAGATTGCTCATATATGATACACGAGCGTTTCGGACACGGTATAAAATTGCTAACACGAATCATATATGATATATGGGACAGGGAACCTGTTAATATTTTATGAATAATGGTTTCCAGCAGAGACGTGGACGGGTTTTGATCGCAATTAAAAGCTCCTGCTAGTAAGTAACTTAGATTTTAGCCATCGAATACTTTTCCCAAACTTTAAACCAGATTTCATTTTATAAAACTTTAAGGTCAAAGTTTCAACTTATTTATACGGTTGCATTGCACAAGACTCATAGAAACCAAGGGCACCCAGTTTTCGATATCGAAAAATTGTTATATATCTACTTGTACAAATAAATTGATAAAATTTGTTTTGTTGTTGTTGTAGCGATAGTGACACTTCCCGAAGGTTTTTGAGAGTGTTATCGATGCTTATGGTCATTTGCCTGATATATGTTAGGTACATTCCGGTAACAAAAAGACATTAAGATACTAGCGCGACCAACTCGGGAACGATTTGCTATGATCACATTGGACCTTCTAGGCAATTTCTTCCCCCACCTCCTAGTCCCATGGGGCACTTGTGGCCAACAGAGCCTGATAAATATGTGTATGATGCATGCATATTTGTAACAGGATTCGCCTCTCGTAGGTAAGGCTAATAATCGAGTTGCCGAAGCTTTGAATTACGTTTACCAACCCCTTGAATACCTGATGAACTTTTTCATATGATAGGCAAGTCATCTCTTTAGCGAAGTTTATAAATTTTTTGAAAATTGACTTGGCTCCATCATCCCAGATCCTAGCGAAGTCTCGAAGGATGCACATAATATGCTCCAACATCTCATACTCCTTAAGGCAGGAAAGGTAGTAAAGCCAACACTGCAGATGCTTTAAATGGACACTTTTTTTTAGAGTTTTTTCGCCGTAGAGTATGCACTTCGGACCCAGATGCACAGAAAATGTACCGCCGTCTCATCGTTTCATCAAGAGTAAACTTAGTGGTGCGCTTAAGAGTGATAGTAAGAGTAAAAGTAGGGATAAGAATGGGAATAAGAGTGGGACTAAGAGTAATAGTTAAAGTAACAGTAAAAGCAAGTGTAAGCTCGATAATGGAAAAGTGCACTAGAGCTGGGGCTAAAATTTGCTGGCAGCAAGTGCAGGAAAATCAATCGCACCGACTTCCTGACTCATGCAGTGTATTGCAGGCGGAGGTCTATGTCATAGAGTAAGCAGCTAGACTGTTCCAAGACAGTACGGTCACAGACATAAATATAACGATATTTGTCCATAGCTAGGCCGCCTGAAAGAGATTAGAATGCAACCTGATGAAGTCGGATACCGTGGGGAGGTGTCGAGTTCCGCTGATGTCCACAAGGTATTTCAATGTCTCCATTTGCTGGGTCCCAGGGCATAGCGATATTGAAGGGAAAGTATTAACAGATGAGATGTCCAGGAAAGGTTCCGAAATGAATATAAATGAGGCGGACAGCTCCGTGCGAAGAGCGTTGGATGATTTCGTGAAAAAATCGAGCAACATGAGATAGGACAACGGACTTGCCATAGTAACGGACTCAGGACGACAACGCTTACAGAGAGAAATATAAGATATAGAGGGAGAAGCAAAAACAGAGTGGAAAAGAGATAGTATAACAGCTGAAAATGTAAAAGAAGGGGAAGAAGAAAGAAGAAAATGAAACTGCGTAAAGCGAACGAGATCCATACATTTCAACAAATAAACCTATATCTGGCATTTAATTAGAAGTTATGTACCCTTGAGGCCTTAATCTCTCTGGAGTATATTGCGCTGAGTTATTACTAAAGTTTACACAAATTAGGAGAGCGACATGATCCCTGTATTCACTCCATCCTTCATCAGTTACTATTAGATAGGATTAAGTAATTTGTCATAATACTTAACACAATGCTGCATTGCAAGCTTATACACTGGTGTGGATCATTGAAGCACGCTGGGGTCTTTCCAAGAATGTTTTTCACTGTATGGAGTGTTGGTCTGGTGAAAAGCACTACACACTATTGAATGTCAGAAAACTGGAAACGGGACGTTGAAAGAGAATATTTCGTCAGGAACTGCAGCGTCTTCCAAGGGGAGTTTTTCGCTGTCAGTCGGACCCTTAGCAATTGTTAGAGCACTGGGCTTAGAAACTGTGCTGCCGAGCATGGTTTGAGAGCTCTTGAACTAGCACGTGGTTGCACTGGCCATATGGTGCTGCCACTTGCTCAGTGAGACTACTGGGGTACGCTAAAGCCTATTTTCCAATTATTATTCCAGTGCCGGCCACCGTGGTGTGATGGTAGCGTGATCTGCCTATTACACCGTATGCCCTGGGTTCAACTCCCGGACAAAGCAACATCAAAATTTTAGAAATAAGATTTTTCAATTAGAAGAAAATTTTTCTAAGCGGGGTCGCCCCTCGGCAGTGTCTGGCAAGCGCTCCGATTGTATTTCTGCCATGAAAAGCTCTCAGTGAAAACTCATCTGCCTTGCAGATGCCGTTCGGAGTCGGCATAAAACATGTAGGTCCCGTCCGGCCAATTTGTAGGGAAAAATCAAGAGGAGCACGACGCAAATTGGAAGAGAAGCTCGGCCTTAGATCTCTTCGGAGGTTATCGCGCCTTACATTTATTTTTTTTATTCGAGTGCCGAAGAATACCACCAGCCCAGCTATGCAAGTTGCATGAAGGATTACGAGATCGAGGTTTTTCAAGGACTGTCCACTTTTTTCAAGGACAAGACATAAATATCTCAAAATGGATGCACGTCACTGTCCAAGGAAAAGGGGTTGATATTCGCCTCAGATTTGATTTAGAAAGCAGTGTCGCCTTTAGTTTACGTGTCATCATAATAGAACGTAAAAGTATCAAGTGCGCTGTTTTCAACTTTCCTTGTGCATATTTTGTTTCAATTGAATTATTTTAATGCACTTTATTTCCTAACTCGTTCAGTCTCATGTATATACATATGTATGTATATTATGATTATTAATAGGTCTGGAAGCACTGCGACCTTTGTGCAGATCTGTTGTGCAAGACCTTTCAGCCTAATTTTGTATCTGGAGGCTCTTGATGTATCTAAGTACCTCTTCAGGCTTTTTACTCCATATCACATAGGGATTAAGAGTCCCACCACCTAGATGGAATAGTCCCTGCCTGGTTGGAGTGACGCATTCGCAGAGAACGTGAACCGGCGTTTCATCATCCAGCTCACAGTAATGACAAATTTGGGTATCAGATAGATTTAATTTACTTAGGTGATATCGTAGACCGCAGTGGCCCGTGTAGTACCCAGTAAGAGTTCTTAGGTCCTCCCTGCTTAGGTTAATGAGTTTGGCTGATACTTTCGTTGCCGGAAGTATAAACAGTTTGGCCTGCCTTTGCCCTGGGCAATCAATCCAGTGAAGTCTAAATTGTTTAATTTTCCAGTTACTTATAGTTTCCCTGGAGTGTGCTTTTGTGAGTCCACAAAAGGGCTCTGGATCATAGAATGCTGATGTAGCACCCTGCTTTGCTTGGTAATCTGCACGTTCATTACCTTCATGTCCCTGATGTCTGGTAACCCATTCCAACAAAACCTTGTTTTTGGCTCCCAGGGCATTAAGGATTTCAGTGCATTCATCCACTAGCTTAGATGTAACTGCGTAGGATTGCAAGGCACGCAGTGCCGCCTGGCTGTCCGACATAATGTAGATTCTCTTCGATGTTGAGCCTCTCCGCAGACATTCTCTACCACAGACCTCTATTGCATGAATTTCTGCCTGAAATATGGTGGGGTGACATCCCATTGGTATCGATTTTTTGAAGATTGGCCCACAGATATGCCAGCTCCCGTTCTTCCGTCATCGAATTTCGATCCATCCGTGTACCAGACCTCTGAGTCAGGGTCGTTATAGAGATTCCCTATTCCCAGTGGGTCCTGTCCACAATGGACACTTCAAAGTTCCATGACTTTCTGAGCTTAGGGGACATTACGTCACGCAGTTGAAATGAGTTTCCTATGAATTTTCTTATTACTTTCATATAAAAATAAAATGTAAGGCGCGCTAATCTCCGAAGAGATCTAAGGCAGAGATTCTCTTCCAATTTGCGTCGTTCTCCTCTTGATTTTCCCTACAAATTGGCCGGACGGGACCTACATGTTTTATGCCGACTCCGAACGGCATATGTAAGGCAGATGAGTTTTCACTGAGAGCTTTTCATGGCAGAAATACACCCGGAGCACTTGCCAAACACTGCCGAGGGGCGACCCCGCTTAGACAAATTTTCTTTCTAATTTAAAAACCTTATTTCTAAAATTTTTGATGTTGCTTTGTCCGGGGTGCGAACCCAGGGCATACGGTGTGGTAGGTGGAGCACGCTACCATCACACCACGGTGGCTGCCACTATCATATTTCCTTCCTTCAACTCAGAAATATTTGGAAGTCTTAGTGCACCTAGTGTTGCCTCTTTCTCTATCAGAATAGGGCAGGGAGGTATTCCCACTAAAGCACTAAGTGCGTCAGCAGGGGCGGTTCTCATCGCACCCGTTATGCCAACGCAAACTAATCGATGCAGTTTGCTTAGTTTAGCCGTTGCTTTTCTTTGCGTGGCCTTCTGCCACCAAACTAGAGAAGCATAGGTGACTATTGGCCTTAAGGCAGTATTAAATGTCCAATATACCATTTTTGGACCAATCCCCCACGTTTTGCCGTAGAGACGAGTACGGGCGAAGAAAGCTCTTGTTGCCTTGTTTAGGATAGCATCCAAATGAGCATTCCACGTGAGGGTTCTATCTATGTATGTATATAAGTTAGACACATTTCGGTTACCCGGGCTCCCGAAATCCCGGGATTTGCAACATCTAACAGAATTCAAGAACAAGCAGTGTTGATTTACGTTTTTCAAGTTAACTATTGCAAAATAATGAATATCTCAATACTGGGATCTCGGGATTGGAATTAAGGGATCCCGGAAATACCAGGATTATAGAAATCGAAAAAATCTACATGCGTAATGTAAACATATTAGCATGGTATGTACTATAAGCAGATATGGAAATAAAACTGATACAATTCATTTCATTGTTATTTTTGTCTTGATAATTTTGTACAAACGGCTATTTTGCATTCAATATTTCGGATAGACAAACAGACGTACTTATAAAATAAATGATTTGAGTGACAATTTGCTCAACAACCACTTTGCGCCCAATCGTAAAAAGAAATAAAATTGGACAATGAGGAACCAGATTAGAAAATTAGTACAACGAATGACAATGATTTAATTTTTTTCCCGACCAAGCAAAACAAATCTGGGAGGAAAAAAAATTGGAAACAATTTGTTTATTTTGGTATGGTATTTTGTTTAGTTTTGTTTTACTGGCGTGATTCTTGACGAAATGCGATTTTACACATTTAATTTAGTTTTGCCAACATAAAGGCCGCCGTGGTGTGATGGTAGCGTGCTCCGCCGTAGGTCTCGTCCCGCCAAATTTGAAAGAAGCTCTGCCTAAAATCTCTTCGGACGTTATCGCGCCTTACATTTATTTATTTTTTAAGGCATAAATAGTTTCGATTGTGCATTAGGTGATAAGGTCTCTAGGACATATCGTCACGTCTGTTTGATATGAAGAAAGTGACGGCATTTGCGATTGCTTACTCAAAATAATGATGCAGAGTTTTTAGCAAAATAAAAAAAAAAAAAACAATCTGTATGTTTATGTCATCAGTTCAGACGATTTTTTGGATATTTTTCTTAACACCTACAAAGAATATACAAAATATTTTGAAAATTTCTTTAGCTTTTATAATTCATTCATTCATTATAGTTATTAAAGATATTAGCTCTTGTTTTGCCTCCTCAAAGTTCTTTCGGTATGCAGATGATTTCCAAATCTTTTTAAAAATCTCTTGAGTGTCTGATGCGGTAAGCGTTCAAGCAGATCTAAAGAGCATAGCTGATTGGTGCAAGAGAAATTACCTGCATCGTATTATTAGTAAATATTTTCACGTAACTTTTTATAAATCCCATACTTTAATCTCTACATCCCATTTTATTAATATCTACACTTTAAAACTTCTTTATACATCTTTAGTATGTTCCAAGCTGTAACTAGCAGTTTTTATATGGAGATGGGCTTATTAAGATACTAGAACGGTTGCAAAAAATTTTTTGGAAATTTTACCTTCGCGGTTTAAACTTTATGAATCCTATCCCTCTATATAATTCAAGATACCTTCTTATTAACTTAAAGAAGTTACACAGCAGAAAAATAATACTATCTCTTAGCTTTGTGTTCGACTTCAGTCAATGCTTAGTAGATGTTTCCTTTCTATAAGAACAAATTATATTCATGGTTTCTCACAGGAACCTTAGAAGTAATGACATATTTTTTTTTTGAATGAGACTTACTATGCATATCTCGCCCCTTTTTTCAGAACGTTACGTGACTCTTATTTGTTCTTAAATTCTTTGGCGCTTAATAAGTCTAAATTCAAATTACAACTTAATGCAGTTTTAACCTAAACTGTAGTGATAATTGTAAGCCGATACGTAGTCTGTAAGATTTCATGTATCTCATAGAGTATTATATCTGAAAATAAATAAATTATAAAAAATATATTGTATCTACATAGTTCGTATTAGAGATATACGCCGCCGATAAATTCCACCGCCGCTGCCGAATGTCAAAAATATCGACACCGCGGCGGCGTTCGGCGCGTTACTATATTTTGTACTATTTTAAGACTGTCTAGCCGATTTATTATTCATTTCGAAAATTGGACCGATATGGTCGAAAGGGGTATCAAGGGATGTGCATCACTGTCAGTTATAAATATCCAATAGCGAAACTTAACACTTTCTAGCTGTTCCAAAGTTATTTGAGAAAACAGGCGCTGATCAATGCCAGCTAAATACGGATTTTGCATCACCGAAAATAAAAATTATATAATAAATTTATACGCTCATTTCGCATAATTTTTACAAAAAAATACCCGAAAAAGGTGCCGATTTTTTCTAAATTCTCCCGATATCCCGATTTTTTATTTTTTATTTTTTTATATCCCGACTGGGTGAAAGAATAAGCGAAATCAGTGATGCAAAATCCTTTAGTAGGCTCCAGGGGTTCAAATACTCCTTTGAAATGATTCTCAGCTCATACTTAAGTATATGCACTTATGAGAATGGTTCGAAAATTTACTTTATTTGCTTAAATATAAAATAGCGTCTGAAATGCTAATTTTGGTTTTCACACTTCATCATTCAACAGCCAAGTCTCCTGGTTTGACGTTTCCTAAACTTGGCGGCCCTATCCCCAACTAGTCCCTTGGAGGGAATCACATTGGATATAGCCTATCAACCGTGTTTAAATATCATCTACACGCTACGGCTCCTGTTACAAATGTGAATACGTAGGCTTTCCCAAGACAGTTGAAGAAATGACCGGGTGTTCTACTAGCCTAACGTAGGAGATAGTCGAACTAGTCTAGAACTAGTTACTCCCTAACGTTTCAAGGTGTTTACGGCAGGCTAGCGGGACAAAACTATCCGTCAGAAAGTTTTCGGTGCTACACCTAGAGCGTCTAGAAAACTGACGTCGACGAATGTTTTCGAAGCCGCAGTCCTATAGCTTCTGTGCTGGCATATGGTAATAGGGCCAGGATGCGTGGTAGCGACTGGTGGTCGGGATTGATACTGTTCGCACGTCGGGAATAGTAGCTCTTAGAAACAGCTGAAAAAACTGAAGGCGCCCTTTGGCGCGATCAAAAATAAGCCGGCATTGAAGCCAATCCGTTAAAGCTGTGCCACGAGAGTCATGACTATTAGTAGATAAGTAGATAGATGGTAACCGTAAGTCCCCTTTGTGTGTGACCAGCATGGAGCCACCAATGATTTAAGGAAATCGTGCGGACGACGAGTATTAGAGTTAGCCCAGAACATCTCCTTCGGCGAAACTACGCTACAAAAGTTTGACCATTTTAAGTACATATTTCTCCCTCCCTCCACAAGGAGCTACTCCTGAAATTTTTTGAACAAGTAGCGAGATTTTGAGGCAAAAACCCCGAATCTTTCCGAAATGGCCGAAAGGTCGATTTCCTAAACTCCATATAAACAAAACATTTCCAAATATTATTTTTTTAAATTTCCATATTACAAGCCTCCCAGATACTCATGCACAACTTTATGATATTGTTCCATATCGTCAAACATACCATTGACGTCAGCAGTATGTTTCCATATTCAATAGTTGTGGATAATGTGATACTCTTAAGTACAGCCATTCAGTTTAGAGGTTTACGCCGATAAATTTGTCGGCGCGCCAGCCCCGTCGCCGGTATATAATATAACCTACACCGCCGCCGCCGATAAATTTATCGGCGTAAACCTCCAGTTCGTATGACATATGGCTTGTGAGTAGTTTAAAGCCATACATATATATATTTTTTGTGAGCTGTCCATCGATGTATGGTCTCTTAATTTTTTCGTTCATATAACATTGAGCACAATAAAAGCAACAGCAGTCAAAAGGTGGCTTATTAAATGACAATAAAGAAGTTATCAAAATTTATGTCTCAAAAATATAATCAAAGCTTGTTTATAGTAATAGCGCGTTACATTAAGTTTATCACGATATTAACAACGAATGAAAGACAATTTTGATGAAGATATGAATATACATAAGTAATGATATTTAATGGAAGAAGAGATATTTATCATAAATACAAAAAAAAATTTTTTTTAAAGCAGAGGTCAATTACTTTGTTCTTTAGATTTTTTCGGTATCAACTTATTGAATCATAATGCCCAATTTTTAATACTAACCCGTCACAGTCCAAAACACAATCAGGAAATGGTCCAAATGATTCATATATTGTTCCTAAATTTACTCAATAAAACGTCCATAATGATACGGAGATAGTTTGAAATAGTCCCGAAATGATCCTTGAAATAGTAATCAAACGGCCCAGTTATGATTAAAATAGCCTTGAAACTACTATTAAATAACCCGGATAAAGTTCCGAAATTTTCGCGAACAAAAAACACAGAATAATGCGGAGGCCGCCCTGCAATCATCTAAAAAACAATCCATAAATATCTGGAAATGGTCCTGATATATCTCGAAATAGCTTCTAAAACATTTCTAAAATATCTTTGAAATATTACCGAAAAATTTCTGAAATTGTTTTGAAATAATTTCGAACACATTCCCGAAACCCCCTTGGAAATATCTCGAGAATAATCTGAAATTATCCTTATATTTCTTCGATATAGCCGGAAATAGTCGCAAAATGGCTCCGAAGAGATCCGGAAATCACCCCTTGAAGAACCCGAATTTGTGCGAAGATAGTAGCAAAGTGGTGTCGAACTAGTCACGAAACAATATTGAAACTATCACGAAAAGAATCATGAAACTGTTCAGAAATAGTCACGAAAAGATCCTGAATGCAATCCCCAAGCGGTCTCGAACTAGTTCTGAAATGATCCCGAAGAGAATGTCAAAACCATCTTGAAACAGTCCACAAATGATGCCGAAAATCATGCCGACATTATGGGAAGATAGTCCCGAAACGATCACGAAAAAATTTGGAAGTTGGCAAGTAATCATTCGTAGTTAATCCCGGAATGGTCGCGAATTGTGTTAAAAACAAATCCCAAGTTATGCTGAAATAGTCCCGAAATTACGCTGAAATAGTTACGATATTATCTTTGAGACTATTTCGAATGACTAGGAGATTGTCACGAGATGACCTCGAAATAGTTGCGAAATTGTCTCGAAGTGATCCCGAAGCAAAAAAACAGGCCTGAAATAATCCCGAAAAGGATCCGAAATGATCTCCGAAATTTTGGGGCACTGTTTGAATTACCGAAAACTGTAAGCCCATTGCACTTATATCATTGTTCAAGGTATACTAAAAATTTTACTAAAAAAACTAAGAAGTTACTGTTTCCGGCGGAAGAACCTTGCTCTGTTAAGAAAATGTAGTCAAAAAATCCTTCAGAACTAATATCTAACTGTATGCCAAATTTTATCCAATATGTTCCACCGTTCTGGCGTGATTCATTCGCGACGATTAAAAAATAGTTTATTAAAAGTAGCTGTCTTTAGGAGGCGCGGCGCCTCTGTTCTTCAAAAAACTGTAGTCATTATACCCTTGATGACTACCAGCCGTTTGCGTGCCAAATCTCATCCTAATCTGTTTAGTCGTTCTGGCGTAAAAATAGAAACATCTGGAGATTCGCATATCCAAATTTTCACATTAACAACATCAACAAGTAAGGATAGGACTTTCTTCGGCTATGCCGAAGACTTCATACCTTTCATGAATGGGGCTGAACAATAATCTTATCCCGTTCGTAATCTCCAAATAATCAGATGTATAAGATAAGAAATATATAGTGAACAAATGTACATACCTAAACGATTTTTAAGATAAATATGAAATAAAAAATTGCAAAAAACCCCCCTATCTGAACGATCGGTTGTATATTATATATATTATATATAGCTCCGATCGAAATGATTTTTACAGGAAATCTTCTATGATATATTAGAATATACTTCACCAAGTTTCACGTTTTTATATTGGAAACTAAGCGAGAAATGGCCAAGAATCTTGCTATCTGAACGATCGGTTGTATGGGATATATATTATATATAGCTCCGATCGAAATGATATTTGCATGAAATCTTCTATGATATATTAAAATATATATCACCGAGTTTCACGTTTATACTTTCTAAATTGCGGCAGGAATGACCAAAATCGTTTTATCTGAACGATCGGTTGTATGGGAGATATATGTTATAGTGGTCCGATCCTACCGGATCCGACAAATGTCTAATATAATACAAAAATACGTCCTTGTGCCAAATTTCATTGAGATTTGAGGGACTAGTTTGCGTTCAAACAGACAGACGGGCGGACGGACAGACGGAAATGGCTATATCAACTCAGTTCGTCGCCCTGATATACTTAATGGTGAGTCTATCTTCTATATTTCTCATCATTTCAAACATCGGACCAAAGTTAATATACCGTTTCATGTTCATGAAAGGTATAAGAAGATAGCAAAAAATAAGATCATACACTTCCGGTATGTATTTACACATAAGTGTGTATCAACACTAGAAACTTGATGATAAAAATATATGAAAAAAATCATCTGCCCTCGGTGGCAATATAACCATATATAATGCCTTCATCAGTCCCTTAATTAATCGATGGAATGAACTTGTTATACCCAGCTGTACTTATACACAGGGTATTATAAATTTGATTGGATAACGGTTGGTTGTATATAAGGCATCGAGATAGATATAGACTTCCATATATCAAAATCATCAGAATCGAAAAAAAGAATTGATTGAGCCATGTCCGTCCGTCCGTCCGTCCGTCTGTCCGTTAACACGATAACTTGAGTAAATATTGATATATCTTCACCAAATTTGGTACGAGCCCAGAATAGATTGGTATTGAAAATGAGCGAAATCAGATGATAACCACGCCCACTTTTTATATTTATATAGCGTTTTGGAAAACACAAAAAACCTGATTATTTAGTAAATAATACACCTAGAATGTTGAAATTTGACGTGTGGACTGATATTGAAACTCTTGATAAAAACTTGAAAACTAATTTTTAAATGGTGATAAAATCAAGAAAAAGAAAAATTAAGGAGATCGGTTAAGGACCACGTCCACTTTTGTATAAAAGACTTTTAAAAGGATCGTAGACGAATAAAATAAGTTAAACCTTTGCAAAAAAGAGCTTTATATCAATGGCATTTCATTTCCCAAGTGGATTTATAACAACAAATAGGATAAACTTCAAATTTTAAAAAATGAGCGTGGCACCGCTGCTTTTATAACTAACCAATTTTCTGTGTTTCGGGAGCCATAACTCGTACGGATCGTAATAAAATTTGGTACAAAAATTTTCCCTATAGCAGGAAATATTTCTAGAAAAAATGGACGAGATCGGTTAAAGACCACGCCCACTTTTATATAAAAGATTTTTAAAAGAGTCATAGACGAAAATAATAAGCTATATCTTAGCGAAAAAGAGCTTTGTATCAATAGAATTTTACTTTCTAAATTTAATTATAACATTAAATTGGAAAACACTAAAATTTTTGAAAATGGGTGTGGCACCGCCCCTTTCTTGCCTAAATTTAGATATCGTAACAAAATTGGGTACACATATTTTCCTTATAGCAGGAAATATTTCTAGTAAAAATAGATAAGATTGGTAAAGGGCCACGCCCACTTTTATATAAATGAATTTAAAGAGAGTCGTAGGCAAAAATAATAAGTTAAATCGTAGCGAAAAACTGTTTTGTACCAATCGTATTTTGTGCCATTATAACACGAAAAGGGAAAGAAATTCAAATCTTGAAAAATAGGCGTGGCACTGCCCTTTCTTACAATGCATTTCTCAACGTTTCTGGAGCCATAACTCGTCGAAAAATTTGGTGCACATGTATGCATTTTAACAGGAAATATTTTCAGTAAAAATGGACTAAATCAGTTAAATCGACTTCTTTTATATAAAAGATTTTGTAAAAGTGCGTAGATGCGGTAATAAGCTATTTCTAGTAAAAGTTGCAAAATTTCGTTATTAACCCCGCCCATTTTTTGTAATAACGCTTTTTAGTACAATGGCGCTATGTGGGTTTATGTTTATTGTTATATCTTCATTTTAAAATAAACAGTAGGGAAATCCCATATCTGAAGGAAAACTGCACTATTACCCGCTCAAGGTCATTGGCGTTAGCCTCTGTATACTTTTTGCTTCTTTTAAATGAAAATTAGTTCAGAATAGAACCATATGTATATGTATTATTGCGCAGCCTTGTAACACTACTAAGCACACAAAACAAACAACAACAGCATTTCAAGTGTACAGCTGGGTATATAATGTTCGGTTTCACCCGAACTTAAACTTCCTTACTTGTTTTTATGAAATTATGATTTCGGGCTAAATGTGATTTTGCAATTTGTGAAAAATCTAGTCCAGTTGTCACAAAGTTAATCGAATGTCTTTGGTTTGTACGGAAAACAAATTTGTTGGCATTTCTGGCTAAAATTACTCTGTACTTTTATTTCTTTTAGTATTTATGGGAAAATCTCGAAAAATATGTGGAAATGCTTTAACGTAATCCAATATGACTGGATATGTAATGTTATGCAAAGTTAAGTGATTTGTGTATGGTTGAAAAAGATTTGGTGCGAAGTGATGAGACATAATATTATTATGTGGTGTGATACAAAGGTGTATGATGTGAAATAATATATGGTGCAATAGATGTGATGTTGTAGAAATACGATTGGAAATTATTTATATGAGGTGGAATGATGTGATATTAAATGATTATATGATGTTATTAAAATTTGTGTGAAATGTTACGATGTACTGCTATCTCCAGGTGATGTGATATTTGTCTAAATGAAATAAGGTGATTAGTGGTATGATGTACGATTATGTGCTGCAATGGGACTATGCAATTAGACACGATGCGATGGGGTGTGATGTGATGTGATAAAATGCTATGTGATGATGAAATGATGTGTTAAAATGATGTAATGTTAAAAATAATCTCAGAATGTTTAATGGAAAGTGGTTCATTCGATTAGATGCGATACGATGCAATGTCGTGTGATATGAGGCTTGCGCTGATAACTGAAAGAGAAAAAAAACATTGCCACAGCCAAATGATTCAAAAAAGTTTAGCGATTGCGAATTAAAACGCATAAAATAAGTAACGGAAAACTTGGTATTTATAAATCTAGTCATAACTAGCATACATTAATAACTGACTTGTTGTCACTGAAAATGATCGTTCTCTTAATAATATGTTATGAGAATTAATGTGATATGACGTGTATTTATATTATATGAAACAATGCAACAAGTAAGTTGAATGTGATTCGTTTGAAACATATTACATAACAACATCACATCGCACAGCCCCTCATCATATCGCATCTTATTCAAATGAAATATTTGCGTTTCATTTGAAATATGACTCATAGATCATATAATTTCAGATCACATCACATCGTGTCACACAACTTTCTAAAACATCACATAATTGTATTACATCACATTTTTGTATAGCATTATTTCATTGTCTGATATCACTTCACATCATATCTTTACAAATTATCATTCTACACAATGTCATATAACTTTGTATAATATCACATCGTCTTATTAAAATCATGTAATTTAAAATCACCTCATAACAAAACATCAGTTAATCGTGTGGAGTCACATTACCTCGACTATATAATATCAAAACATAATGGTAGTACGTCTCATCACTTCACCATCAAATCACTTTTAAGCATATCACATTATCAGACCAATTCTAAATATTCTCACAACATTTTGTTCTCGCGGATTTTTTTATTCCCGCGGAAAAATTCCTCCAATTCTTTTCTCCTAGGGAGAAGAATAATTGGGGAATAGGAATTTCGAATTTTCGAAGTCAGCTGTTTTGTCAATTGAAATTTCGTTGCGCATTTCTTATTTTGTTTAAAGAATAGAAAAGTTAATTATTGTTGCGAATTTGTTTGAAATTAAGAAATAAAATATAAACAATGCATAGTATTGCAATTTATGTGGTATTCACTGAAATGAGTAATGAATTGGTGCCACAGCAACATCAACAGAGGAGCATAAGAAGAAGAAGACGGCGGGATAACACAAATCCGCCGGAGTTGCCTGCTTTCATTCAGCAAAACTATTTTCTGGCGGCCAAATCGAGTTGAATTAGTCTTTCATCATATGCCAAAATCTATTTAAGCCTTCTTAAAAATCCTTGCGCAATTTCTAGATGGCTGCATTAAATATACGAAGAGCTCTTCCGTTGCTTATGATATACTTTTCGCCTTAAAACAAAGAATATTGCGGTTGTTGTTGTATTAACAGTGAGAATATTGTGGTAGAATGTAAATACATATTTTAGCACAAATTTGTACAAATAAGTGTTCTTTCTTAAAAGAACCAATTTCCTTTAACTATTTTTATACATTCCCTTTAATTTAACAAGTGAAAAAACTCCTATGAAATGGCTGGGAAATCTCCCTCTCCCTCACACTCATAATACCTACTCTTCTCCCATAACCGGTTTCCGCTTTTTCGAACATTGTTCAGAATAAGAGGAAAGGGAGAAGTGAAAAAACTTACAAAGAATTTTTATTTAGAATACGAGGAATGGGAGAAGGGAAAAACTCGCACGGAATTTTCGTTTAGAATTGGTCTGTATATCTTTTTATCGTATGAATCACCTTATCAAAATTAAAAACATATCACACCACTTCAGAGATCTTGCGTACATGAAATTTAATACAATTTCTATCAAGTCCTTTTCGACATCAACCCTTTTGCTGTTCTGTTTTACAAGTACCACAACAGAATACTTAACTCAATTCAACCAATTATTAAAATTAATAATAAACACAATTAGGTACAGGGGACGAACGTGGTTGTTACAAAACAACACCAGTATACACATGACTAAGTTGGTACAAACATATATATATATATTAATACATATATATACCTAAATTGGCCCTTGAAAAAACTTTGTTTCACGTGTCGAAATCAATGAGACAGAAATGTTGGAAGATTGCCGTCAAGTGGTTGGTGAGCTGTGATGATATATCACATGAATTGCAGTCAGATAGTAATGCTTGGAGAAACAACAAACTACTTGTAAGGGTAAGGTGCTATGCAATCCACATTAGGGTGACAGTAATGATTCAAATTTAAAATTTCTTCTGGTTACGCTCCTGAAATTTGTATATCTGAATGCAAGAACGTAATTACTTGCAAGCGAGAGTTTGACTTACCAATGTAAATGTATGGTGTTCCCATATTTACGTATCAAAGAACTCTATATAATTATATCTGAATATATCCATGATTAAAAAAGTTCTATGTTAATCAATTGCCATTTCTCAACGTGGGAGTTGAAGAGAGAATGAGTTAGAGGGAATTGAGGTATTGGAAAAAGTACAGCAGAAATGGAAGAAAAACGTGAGTGTAAGGAGTAGAGGAAGGACAATTTGTCGAATCAATAAAATTTTCGAGCAGGCCTATGTCACATGGGTTGGGTAGTACATAGTGTTAATACGCTTGCCCTCTAATTGTTTCTACAAATCGGTAGGACCTATAATTTTAATGGCGAGCAGAAACGGCATTTATAGACATATATATATTCGAAAAACTTCTTCTGATGTTACCTGCCTCAAGCCCGATGCACCCCATTAGCTTGTCATTTTCAGGGAGAAGATATTCATTTCGAACGAATCGAACCATCCTCTGACAAAATCAAGGTAAATGTGCAGAATTTTGCATTGGTTAGTCAAGAACTTTCCCCTCACAATAATGACCAACTGGTCAGTAAAGACTAACAGTGAGTAGATATTCGATTCAAAGAGGAGTAGGATGCGAACCATTACAAGATAAAAGTGACGGAGTTGGCATCTTTAATGATTTTATTAATCATATTCTTGCTAATTTTAGAATCTCCCCACTATCTTGCGACAGCTGACGTTGCGAAATATGCTCACATGCCATTAGTCAGCAACAGCTTTTCAGATAAATAAATAAATGTAAGGCGCGATAACCTCCGAAGAGATCTAAGGCCGAGCTTCTCTTCCAATTTGCGTCGTGCTCCTCTTGATTTTTCCCTACAAATTGGCCGGACGGGACCTACATGTTTTATGCCGACTCCGAACGGCATCTGCAAGGCAGATGAGTTTTCACTGAGAGCTTTTCATGGCAGAAATACAATCGGAGCGCTTGCCAGACACTGCCGAGGGGCGACCCCGCTTAGAAAAATTTTCTTCTAATTGAAAAATCTTATTTCTAAAATTTTGATGTTGCTTTGCCCGGGAGTTGAACCCAGGGCATACGGTGTGATAGGCGGAGCACGCTACCATCACACCACGGTGGCCGCCAGCTTTTCAGATATTCGAATCGAAATTTAAAAGATCTAAACTAGTCGGAATTGAATGCACCAACAGTACAGGAACTCACCTATTTTTTATACTCAGCTGAGCAGAGCTCACAGAGTATATTAATTGTGTTCGCATAACAGTACCCCGTAACGGCATAAACTTGTCGAGATATATATATATACTTCTATATATGATCTGGGTGAAAAAAGAAATTCATTTAACCATGTCCGTCCGTCCGTCTGTCCGCAAACACGATAACTTGAGTAAATTTTGAGGTATATTAATGAAATTTGGTATGTAAGTTTATGGGCACTCATCTCAGATCTCTATTTAAAAAGATCGCAATCGTACTATAACCACGCCCACTTTTTCGATATGGAAAATTTCGAAAAACCGAAAAAGTGCGATAATTCATTACCAAAGACGGATAAATCGATGAAACTTGGTAGGTGGGTTGACCTTATGACGCAGAATAGAAAATTAGTAAAATTTTGGACAACGGGCGGACACCGCCCACTTTTAAAAGAACGTATTTTAAAAGTTTGGCAAGCTGTAATTTGGCAGCTGAGTATGTAGTGTTCGGTTACAGCCGAACTTAGCCTTACTTACTTTTCTAACGACATTCGTCATCGCTTTATTTGCGAATTGATAATAATAACGATTCCAGTACTCAGTATTTTTTTTTTGATATTCGTTTGTCATTCGAAATTATCGGTGATTTACCAGTTTAACAAAATTGTGGTCTGTAAAAAATTGATAGCACGCCGGTAACAAATAATTTTTTTTCCAATAACAACCGATAATTTTTCGGTAACATATCGGTACATTTTTAAAATATGAAATCCATTATATTTTGAATACTAAATCTATAACATTTCACTAACATATTGTTAATCGATGAATTTTAGATAAGAAATAGTTCACTTTTCGATAATAAATCAAAAAGTTGTGCTTACAGCGCCGCCAGCATACCTATGACAAACTGGTAAGAAATCGACACTACGCCATATAAACCTTCGATAACAAACCGCTAACCAAATTGATGGCACACTCTGTGGTTATGATTCCAGATTTCTTTATTTCGATCCTTTCTTACCAGTCCTTTCCATTAATTTTTCTTTTTTTTCTATTCCTTTCCTTTCCTTTCCTTTCCTTTCTTTTCCTTTCCTTTCCTTTCCTTTCCTTTTTTTTCTTCCCTTCCTTTTCTTTCTTTTCTTCCTATCCTTTCCTTTCGTAGCGTTTAATTTCCTTTCCTATACTTTCCTTTTCCTTCCTTTTCCTTTCCTTTATTTTTATTTCGTTGCGTTTCGTTTCCTTTCCTATACTTTCCTTACCTTCTCTTTCGTTTACTTTCTTTTCCTTTTCTTTGCTTTGTTTTCCTTTCCTTTCCTTTCCCTTCCTTTCTTTTCCTCTCCTTTCCTTTTCTTTCATCTCCTTTCCTTTCTTTTCCTTTCCTTTCCTTTCCTTTCCTTTTTTTTCTTCCCTTCCTTTTCTTTCTTTTCTTCCTATCCTTTCCTTTCGTAGCGTTTAATTTCCTTTCCTATACTTTCCTTTTCCTTCCTTTTCCTTTCCTTTATATTTATTTCGTTGCGTTTCGTTTCCTTTCCTATACTTTCCTTACCTTCTCTTTCGTTTACTTTCTTTTCCTTTCCTTTGCTTTCGTTTCCTTTCCTTTCCTTTCCTTTCCTTTCCTTTCCCTTCTTTTCCTTTCCTTTCCTTTTCTTTCATCTCCTTTCCTTTCCTTTCTTTTCCTTTCATTTCCTTTCCTATCCTTTCCTTTCCTTTCCTATGGTTTCCTTTCCCTTTCTTTCCTTTCTTTTCCTGTCCTTTCCATTCCTTTCGCTTCGTTTCCTTTCCTTTATTTTCTTTTCGTTTCTTTTCCTTTCCTTTCATTTCCTTGCCTTTATTTTCCTCTGATTACCTTTCCTCTCTTTTCCTTCGCCATTTTTCCTTTCCCTTGTTTTTCTTTCGCTTCCTTTCCTTCCCTTTCTATTCTTTACCTTAACTTGCGGTCGGGTTTCGTACATTGCTCCCACATTATGCTACAATGTAGTGACTACAATTACACTTAAATTCGGAATTCCCCCTTACATTGAGAAAAGATACACCTTAAAATTAAGTTAAAATCTTGAAAAAGCATATCGTTAAAAGTTAGGAAATATAGTATTTCCGAATAACATTTTGTCGTTTGATAGTTCGTCTTTAGTCTTTAACTAAAAATTCCAACTCGGTTAATAATAGGCGGTCTAATATATTCTTATAACAAGAGTAAGTATGTGGTTTACTTAGCGATTTAGACCATCAAATGCAGTGGGTGAGTGATGAACTTAAGTTCCTAAAAGAAATGTATGTATTTATACGCAAATTTATCGCATATTATATAATACATATATACTTTGGTATGCGAAACAAATCGATGCACGTAAATCACGTGTTCACGTTCACGCTAAACGCTTTTTGCATTGACTAAGGACATGGCCAAGAACAGCATGCGATAACTTCTAAAAGCATATCATATATATGGCACTATCTACTCAATTTTGGTGGGTGGGTGGGTATTGTAACATGTTGAGAACTCTCTTGAAAAATAAGCATTTACGATGCAGACAAACTTTTGCAAATAATTATTAAATCTTGCTTTATGCGACTTTACATTATGCGTTTAATATTTCTCTTTTGTATTAGCAGGATCAAGAGACGTTGCCTGATAATAAATGATAATTAATGTTGAAAATGAAAAAATTTTATGTAACAACGAGTCTTTTCCCCTCGGCTGTAACTTTAGTTTCTGTAGAAAGTTTTAATTTGTTGGAGTTTTAATAGCTTTTGCAATAATATCACGAGACTTTGCTTACTTACTTAGTCATACACATGTTTGAAAATGAACTTAGCCTCTATGCTGCATTTTCGCATTACTTGCGAAGCTTCTTAGCGTGAGAGTAGCGTGCTAAATCCCTGATAAAAGAGAGAAAGATGACAGACGAGGACGTGAGAAAAAAAACGTGTTCGGAATGTAGTAGACGCAGAGTTGACATTTTGAGTATGAAGTTTTGTAGCAGGTAGTAAAGAACTTACGAAGTCCACCTGGATGAGTTAAAATCAATCTTGTTGATGTCCGGATTTTCTGAAATATGTTCCTCCTGCTGTGAGTCGTTCCTTCCGAAAACTGTACATCCTTTTTTTCTGCAGTGTATAGTTTGCACAGTGTAACAAAAGCTTTGGGCCGTTATTAGTACCTAGTGTAATCACTGGGGTCTTAAGTTTGGGGTAATAGTTTCACGTTTTAGTTTTATTTAGTAGTATTCCCATCCTCTCTAAGCTCAAAATTTGTTTCATATTTTCGTCGTTCATTCCTTTGTTCAGTGGACGGAGTTTCTTTATTAATTTCCTACATCCTTGCCTTAATGGATTGCGCTTCTAATCTTCCCCTACTGCCTTCTCTATCACCTTTTTAAAATATAGTTATATCACATCATATCAATGCTTTATTTTAACGCATTTTATGTCACGCTATCAATACGCACATCGCATTTCAACTCGTAGACGTCATTTTAACATCGTAAAAAGTAAGTGACTTGTTTGAGAGTAGTTTAGAGTAAAAAAAATGTGACGTGATATTATGTCACTCCCTATTAAAGCGTTTGACGTTACGTAATTTTTAATCACCAGGTATGTCATATAATATCATATAGATAAAATATGTTATATGATATTTTTTTATTTTCACGTCATGTTATTGCGCAGCATTCTAATTTGTATGAAGTGATAGAATATCGTTCAAAACTAACGCCATTTACGCCAGACCATGTTTAATCACTTAGTTTCGTATGCTAGCATTATAATACGGTATTATATCAGCTAGGTTAGCTTAGGTTCAAGTGGCTGCCGTCTACATCGGAGCGACACACTTAGGCCTTTATAGGCCCATTGTGAAACCACACGGATTTGTTCCTACTCTTCTAATCTAACCACTTCGTTGAGTTCGTGAAGCTAACTAAGCGTTGTGTATTGACCACAGCTATGTCAGTCAGATCTACGAGAAACATCTTGCCCATAAAACGGCACCTTCTTATACCGAGCGCTAGGCATTCACAGAGTAGATGCCTAACAATTTCAGGCTTTTCTTCGTTGCAGCAGCTTCTACAATAATCATTAAATGGAGCGCCAATCCTTTCCGCATGCGGTCCAATACAAACATGACCAGTGAGAAGAGCTACAACTAAGGAAAGATCCCTCTTACGGAGGGTGAGAAGCTCTCGCGATCTTTTCTCATTCCATTCCGGCCATGTGAGATTTGCCGTATGGCATCTACCGTGATGCTTCCACCTGGATTCCGCTTCCATCAGTAGAGCCTCCCTTATGTTGAGGTTGTAGGTGGAGAGCGGCAGGCCCAACCTCTTCCAGGATGGCGAAAGTGGAAGGGAGGTGCCCTTTCTTGCAAGCTCATCCGCCATCTCATTACCTGGTATGCCCTTATGTCCCAGAACCCATACCAAATGCAGAGTAAACTGTTCAGCCATCACGTTAAGTGATCTGCGACAGCCTACTACAGTTTCAGAATTAGTTGTGACAGAGTCAAAGGCTTTCAGCGCTGCTTGACTGCCTGAGAAAATATAAATGTGCTTCTGAGAGACTGCCTTCTGTCTAAGGCAGTTCACAGCGTCTTATATGGCCGCAAGCTCGGCCCGAAATACGCTACAGTGATCCGGAAGGCGAAACGATCTTTGTATCTCCAATCGTTCCGAATAGACACCCCCTCCGACCCTGTTATCCAGTTTAGATCCATCTGTATAGATCTGAATGCTGTTAGTGGGCCAATCAGGGTCATTCACCCACTGTTCCCTCTCAGGGATTGATATCTCGCATCCCTTGTTAAAGTGGGTATGTGCTTTGCAGAAATCTGTCCATTCTGGTATGCAGAATCTGTCGAGAATTTCATTTCATTTTATATCAGCTAATACTTACTAGGTTCTAAGACGTGACACCACATCACATCATAGTAACTTATTTTACATCAGCTAATTTTTAATCACTTAGTTGATTATATCGAGTGTTATCATATCAATTTTATTATATGACATCACATCGTTGCATATGACATCTCATGTATTTAATTCATTACTCAGCTTGTCGAATTAATTTTAAAGTGCGATAGTTTCCACGAAAAGCTGTTTCTAAATCCTTCTGTTGAAATTTTCGATTAACTTATGCCCGCGGTGTGTCAATTTAAACGATGTCAAACTATTCTAGGTAAAGAAAAATTTGGTATAGATTACCCAAGCAATTTTTTGTATTTCCAAAAACGGATTTTGTAAAAGTTGAATTTACTAAAAAGCTTCCTATATCCCTACAAGAAAATTCAGCAACCCCATTTAAGAGCAGCAGCACACGCTACAGCTTCAAGATGCCATAATGAAATCAATTAGTACGCCCGAAATGTGTCACTCTCTTTTTCTCGTAACAAAGCACAAATTATCTCACTACGTTACTTAAGCAGCAGTAGCAACAACAAAAGCAACACAGTGTTACTGCAAGCTTTCATAACCTGTTTTTGCCGGGAAAACAGCATTTGCTCTCTTTTTGTATTTACTGCCGCCGCTACTGGCTCTCACAGAGACCGGTGCGAGGTCTCGTGTTATGGAGTAGTCAGCTGATAGCAACAACAAATACCAACATGGCAGCAATAATGCCATCAACAACAGAATCAAGAACGAATTTTATGCGCACAGAACATGGAAATGCGAATGCCAGGGAGCAAAGAAGCACGAAGTAAATATAAAATAAGCGCAAGGCAGCCAAGCAGCTAAGGAGATAGCGAGTTGGCCCAGTGTCAGAGTGTTTCTCGCTACAAACGAGTGTGGTTGTTTTGCAAATATACGAAATACGTTGCACGCGACGCTTATATGTGGTAATAGAAGAAAAAAAAAAAATGAAAAAAAAGCTTAAAATAAAAAAGATAGAATAAAAATAATTACAAAATATTTTCAGTGTAAATATATAAAATTAACTTGTAAAAAATTAAGTGAAAACTTTTGAAATAATTTTTTTTCTTAATAAACTATGAAGAACATATAAAGAAAATTTAAAAGTATGTAATGTGTAGCAATGAAATTTTAAAAATATTTACAAAAAAAAAAAATAAAAAAATGCGATACAAAAATATGTAAAAAAAGTTTTCCTAAACAACAACCAAAAAATGTGTAAAATATAATCAAGAAAAGCCCTGAGGCTGCACGAAAATGCCATCAACAACTAACTAACAAAGTTAGAACAAGCAATGCAAGAAAAAAATAGCAACAGCCTTCGTGGTCACACACACACACATAGACGCGCTTACACATATTGAGTTTGCAGCTCTTACAAACGAGCGATATCTGCAGTGATTGTTGATTATCGCCTGCTATTAAACCAACGCCATTATTACCGAGCGCGGCAGAAGTGTGTTAACAAAAAAGAATAAAATTTTTTTTTTGATAATGGTAATACAAGTGTGAGATAGCACAAAAACACAACAAGCACGGAAATTATTGTTGTAAAAAATTGCTATGCACATATGCATGCACATTAGGGTGGTTACAAGGTATATGGTGAATATTAATTTTTGTTCTATATTTCGTGGCACCCTCCTAAGATATGCCAATAGATCAGAAAATGATTATTGCAAAGTTTCAGACCAATCCAATAATGTTAACACGTGCCTCATTGAGGTCAAAGTTAGGAAAAACAGCGATTTTTCAGAAAAAATTGTAGTGTTTCGTCAGTAAAAGCGAAACCATTTATGCCAGGAACTTTACTCGTATATTAATTTGGTTTTAATAATATTTTTATATAACAGTTATTTTCAGCAGTATTTGGCATTTATCCGATCAGGGTGGCCGCATTAGGATTAGGATGAGCGGATAAATGCCAAATAATAAGCGTGTTCTGATCTATTGGCATTTTTAGGAGGGTGCCCCGAAAGATAGAACAAAAATAAAAATTCACCACATACCTTGTAACCACCCTAATGTACATACACATATACGTACATAAATATGTACATGCATGTGTGTGTTTTCGCGTTGAAAGGTGTGAAATTGTGGAAGTTTGGCGGTTATTGCAGAAATTGCATTCCCCCATGCATAATGGACGTAATACGTGTGTGTACATATGTGTGTGTGTTCGTTATTCTCAACTTTGTGTTTACTCAGCTGTTTGGCAGTAATTTAGAATTGAAGGCACAAATTATACGCTTGTGGTATTAACATTTCGGCATCTATCTACTTGTGCATTTAAATACTATACCACTCGGCAGTACTTTCTTCTCTTCTTCTACGTACATACATACATACAATGTACACCGTGTCGTATGAGTAACTAATATAAGTTTTACAGTTTTATGTGATGTAACTTTGTTGGAATTTTTCCCACCGAGGGCGTGTTAAATTTATTGCATGAACTCATGAGCAGCACTTAGTGAAAACTGTATTTTTGTTTCTTTGTTTTGACATTAAGAAAAAAAAAATACATATTTCCTATATCTCATGCCTTACGCATCATGTGACCAACAGTACTTCTTTGAGGAGTATGGTACTTTTTTCCATCTTTTTTCAGTCGTCGTCATACTTCGGACTGTCCAGTTCGACCAAATATACTTTGCGGCAATACCCTGACTTCAATTTTAATAAAAAAAAAAACTCTCAATGATTCGAAAAGTTCAAAAAGGATTTCTCACCGCTTTGTGCTAATTCGTCAAAGATCAACAATGAAAAAGTCCTTCAAAAAAGACGCTGTACCAATCCATCACAGCATTTTTATTTTACATGCTTAAAAGTTAAGCTGGCTACTCATATCTCAAAAAATAGAAAATTTCATATCAAAAAGCGCTGTAGAAAAGTTAAAAAAAAACTGTATCCGTAATATTTTCTTAGAGCGATACTCACTTCCCAGGTAAAATATTACTATTTTCCATTACCTTATGGCAAATAAAAGTTTGCCAAGGCAAAACTTATAAGCAATGACTTACAATAAGACATATTTGCTGCTTTTTTGACACATTTTCTTAGGAGGTGAGTAGTAATTCCCTGCAGGGAAGGCATAGCTAGTGATGCAAATTTCTGGTTTGGAATCAGACCTAAACTGCCAAATAAGTACAAGTTTGCTAGCGACTAGATTTGCTCCAGTTATAAATTCGATATTTTGTGTTTTTATATTTCGACTGTCACAAATCTGGCTGTTTTCTCTCAGTTTTTTCTCTTTGCTTTTCAGGATGGATGTCAAGTTGACACCATTTTTATGGATTTTTCTAAGGCTTTTGACACAGTTTCGCACAAATTATTTCTGTGGAGACTTGAAAATATGGGCTTTCGCTGAAGATTTCTGTCGTGGCTGAAGTCTTTTTTGGGAAATAGAATCTCTGTTGTTGAAATCGAGACAACTAAGTATTGTGTGACAAGGTAGCCTCATTGGAGCTATCTTGTTCTTAAGGTTTATTAAAGATGTTGGCTCTTTCATAAAAAATTCGAATTGTTTGCTTTATGCTGATGACTTAAAAATCTTTCGGAGGATCTTCTGTGCTTCTGATGTTTGTGTCTCCAAGAAGATCTAAATGCTATTAATAATTGGGCCTTTCAAAATAATCTGCGACTCAATATTAGTAAATGCTGTCACATGACGTATACTAAGTCTATGAATGTGTTTTCTTTCGTGCATTCGATTTCAAATGTAACTCTTGCGTTAGTTAATGAGTTTCGCCATCTTGGCGTAATTTTTAACTCAACTTTTACTTTTGGTAATCATGTACACTTTCTCATACCAAAGGTTTATACCAACTTAGCTTTCTTGCGATGATATGCTAAGGATTTCAAGGACCCATATACCAGGAAAATCATATACAATGTGCGTTTAAAGCTAGAATATGCTTCAGTAATCTGGAATCCGATTTACTCTTCACACTCTTTAAGAATTGAAAGAACTCAGCGCAAGTTCATACAAATTGCTCTTCAATCTCTACACTTTGTTAAACCCCTGCCATCCTACAATGCAAGATGCATGATTATCAATGTCTTGCTACTTGAAGTTAGGCGTTTTGCTCAAAACCTAATGTTTATTTTTGACATAATATCCGGTGCTATTGACTGTTCAGAACTACTTGGGCAATTGACTTTCTATGTCCTTAAAAGAGCTTTCCGCTTTCACAGTACATACCGTGTTGAAGTGCTGCGTTCAAAGTACTTCAGTTTTGAATCTCTTCTAAGAGATCTTGTAGAATTTGATCGCCTATCCAGAAGCCTTGCTCTGGACTTTGCCATGCCAAGGTCTCTGTTTAAAGCACACATTTAGTCTTATTACTTATCTCAGTAAACCTCACTTTAAAATTGTTAAACTAGTAATAAGTTAACCTGTAATCTAGTCAGTAAGGTTGTTATCATTTAACTTAATAAAAATATATGAAATATGAAATATTTTACATACATATATTTGAGAAATAGGCTATTTACCAAAAAAACTGTCACCAGCTTTAAGGCGCTTCGACTACACTTTCCCACTGACACTTTCCTCTGGTTCGGAACTACCGAAAATTGGATTAATATTGTACTACATCTTTTTCGGTTTTAATTCAGAAAGTTACAATTGAAGCTCAGAATTTTCAATTGAACTTTCACCTATAATTTTGTGAATGGATATAAATCTCGTACGTCCCCTTAACAAGCATCACTAAGGTACAAGCCCGACCATCACGGGTACGATTTAATATTCCCACATTGAATCTTCTAGCCATCCCTCGGCTCCTAAAGAACCAGGATTCACCACGGGTAGGTGAGGTTGACAATTGGGTTGGAGAAACTATAAATTGCGCTGACAACCATTTGAATAATTTGGATATTTTAATCGCCTCTTACGGCACACCTGCCGTGGCTATATTCTAACCCCCTAACTCGCTGGTGGGAGGGGTTGCCTCATTTCATATAATTATCTTATTTGATATCAACTCTTCTACTTACATTGTTTCCACACTAACGCTTACATTCTGTATGCCCCCATACTACGCTTTCGCTTACATATAGGATCCCTCATTTCGAGTTTGGCTACACATCCAAAATTTTACATTGATGCTTTATAAATTATATGATAAGAATAAGCTATTTAATTACAAGGTTACTCATACGCCAAGTACCACAGATGTCGAAAATCCTTTTGTTTTTCATCCTTCAATCATCCATGCATCATTAAACGAAACATTTGTATAAATACACATAAAGTAAAAATAAGCTAAACTACACAAACAATTTCCACTCAAACTGAATTTCGCTGAATACCTCCGCATCAATCATTTGCCCATCCATATTTACATCATTTAAAATTTGTAATTTTTGTCTCCATTAGATTTGAATTAATTTCAGCCACTAAACTTTATTATAATTTTTCTTTTTAAATTAAAACATTCAATCGGTTTGAAATTAGTTTGGTACGAAAATCTTAGCTTTAGAAAATGGATAGGTAAAAGCACAGCACAGCAAAAAAAGAGAGGAAAGATAAAATGCAAGCCGTGTTAGTGCTGACAACTCAGCTCGAAGTAGCAGACCATGAAGAACTTGGCAATGATAATTTAAAGATAATGAAAAAAGCGGCAAAAAAAAACTCTTACAGAAAGTAAATATACTTACAAAAGACACAAAAAAGCAAAGATGAAAAATAACAAACAAAAAGATAAACTATAAAAGCAACAAAAGAAGCAATCTGAATAAAGAAGCGCGCAAAAGGTCGAATCTAACAATAGGCCCTAAAATAAAAAAGTAAAAAAAAAAAAATATATATCAAAGAAAAAATGCGCAACCAAAATATTTGTGAACAGAAAGCATTTCCAATTGTTTTAGGCACTTGTCAGCGTAATTTTTGACGTCAGCTGTGGTTGACATCGACGCGTTTATTGTCGTTGTTGTTTTGATATCGTTGTCGTGTTTGCTGCTATTTTTGTTGCTTTTGCTTATGACATTAATATTGCCAGCATAGTTTGATAGGTTAGCGTGCGTTTGTGCATGTGTGTGTGTGTGAGCGTTAAAACTTCCAAGTCATTTTAGATTTTCGTTGTCATTTAAGTTGGCGTAGATTTTGCCATCATTTCCTGCACACATGCATGCCTTCCTCATCACTTTGCAATAACAGATATCATCAAGGCTGCCATCAACTAAAAACTAGCACTCATGCATGTTTGACGGTATGATTATTTGGCCTACATTTCTCGAATTGCTTTGCTGCGCCTATAAATATGCCTTAGTTGATAAATGCGGTGCAATTGAATAAACTGACAAGCCTTCACACTTCCGCATTTGAGATTGTAAATATTTTGTAGTGTAAGGGTGGGCGGTGAAAAATTTAAGTTATTGAATGAGTTGAAAATGAAGTGGGGGAGTGTAGTAATTTATTGATTGTGTCATACTTTCAAAATTTAGTTAATAAGCCACCCTGCTAGTTGATAGCAAGTTAGGATGCATTTAGCTTCGTCTTGTTCACGTCTCTGAGCTTCGGACGTGGTCTTGGGGCATGGGAGTGCGAAAATGGCAGAATATACCAGATGGTTCCAACTTAATGGAAGTGTTTGGGTCTGCTGTTTACTATATAGATTCAGGAATAAGTAAATAGGCTGCCAAATGACTGTAGTGTCTTTCAGGCGAAGGTTGTAGTCTTGAAGAAAGCAGCAAAAATTCTGTAGGAAGCGTGCTTTAGCCGCGTCAATATATATACATATTGATAGTCAGGTAGCCAATAAGGTAATAATCCTCACACAGTACATTATCAAGAAGTGTCCTGGAATGCCAACAAACAACGGAGCGACTTGGGAGTAGTCAAGTTGAAACAAGAGTTGCAAATGATCCATCAAGCAGAAAAGGCGTAGATGGAAAATTTCTAAAATCATGGGTAAATTCTACGATATTATACCTACAACGTTACTCGTATCTCTCTTGGTGTGCACACAAATTGGACACTACCTTATGGCGTCACGTGCTTATAAATTAGCCTCTTCAGGCCGGTGGGGAAAGTGCGGGCTGCAGGAAGGAACGGTTGGGCAGGTTCTGTGTTCATGTAAAGCGCTCGCGAGATCAAAGCTCCAGCTAGTAGGGTGGAGGCAGAGTTCCCACATCACAAGGTAGCAATTTAGCTAGGACCTAGTAAGTTTCTATTATTAATATTTATGGCTGAGATTTTCCTCTTCCATTACTTTCTAAAGTGAACGAAAATGTTGAAGCTCGGTAGAGGAGATGAATTGAAGTTGTTTCTTAACAACAGATAGCCCGAACTCAAAGTTTAGACCGTGAAGCCTTATCAACGCCGCAGCCGCAGAAGCCCTATGGGAACATGTCTGAATGTATAGTCAGGGTGTAACTTGCAGAGTGCCGCTGATATTAACCACGGCTTTCCGCTGCACCGGAACTAACATTTGGGTATTTTCTCCGTGTCCAGCTCGATTCACCAGAATAGCACCCCATAGTGCAGTATCAGACTGACTTATATAATAACTTAATTACCGTTGAACCCTTTAAACAGTTCCGGCCGTCCAATAAGTCACACCAGTTACAGCAGACGCTTCTTCGCGGTTCCAAGATAGCAACGAGAAGGGGCTTAACTCCCATCTCATAAATTCAGTACTTAACCTTCGGTGAGAAGTCACTACACTGGCGATGGCCCCTACAGTAGTACAAGGCAACAAACGTCTTCAGGATCAGGCTTTCCATATTCATTTCTCAATTCGTACATGTTTAAACCGACCAGCAATATTCCCAATTAAAAAGTATAAGTTCCATTTTATTTGGGTTTATAGTAGCCAAAGTGCACTCCAGAATATCGCGTAGGTTGCCAAGAAATAAGCTCCTTAAGCAACCACAAGGTAGCCACTGTATTTAAGGTTCATCAGAAGCTTGTTCAATACAACAACTCAGACTATTACTTACTTGCTCAATTCAATTAAGTTAATTGGCGCTTAACCGTTTCAACGGTTATAACCGTCCAACAAGAGGCCCTTTCTTCTTTGTTTGGTCAACTGGGGTCAACTGGGGCCAATTGGTCACATTAAGGAAATTTAAATCATTTTCCACTTAGGCCTTCCAGCGGAGTGAGGGCAGGCCTCTTCCTCTTCTTCCATAGGCGAGTTCCGATAAAAATACCTTCTTAGCGGGAACGTCTTCTTTCATTCGCATAACACGGCATATCCAGCGTAGCTATTGTGTTTTTATGGACTATGTTGATGTCTGCCTGAAACTCGTACAGCTTTTCATTAAATCTTCTTGGGTCCGTAAATCTTTTCAAGAACTTTTATCTCGAACACTCCCAAAGCCGCTTCATCTGATGTTGTCATGCTCCATGCTTCTGCACCATATAGCAGGGAGGGTACGACAAGTGACTTGTAGACCATGATTTACGTTTGCCGAGAGAAGACTTTACTTTTAAATTGCCTTCCTATTCCGAAGCAGCATTTATTGGCAAGAGTGATTGGAGAAAAAAAACAATTGCGGCGTGACTGCCGATTATTTCAATTCAATTCATATTCCTTCAGCGGTATTGCTGCTTATGCGCCTTGTTCTCCAGGCAACCACACATTCGCTTGTTTCGACTTCTTTTAGCGCAACAATCCTATGTATTTGCACTACCCTTCAAGTGACACAGAAATCAATGTCAACAATTTTAACTGAGCTATTTTGTTGGTAATAAATTGTTCCAAGAAGTTGAACATAAAATTCCACAACAATTTTTATATAGAAATGCTTACAATAAGTTCCGTAAGTCAATTTAATTTCATTTATTTTAAAATAAACTATAACTAAATGCTTTAAATAAATCAAATCTTTTCATTTGTTTTATTGAAAATCACATTTGCTCACGAAAGGCAAAAGAAAGAGATGAAAAGGAACACCGAACATAAATATACGCACTGATATGTATATGTGTGTGTTATAATCATCTGATTGCCGTGGTAGCTTAATATCCATTCGATTCCCATACATTTGTGGCGACTTCATGCATTCTTAGTAGAGCAAAGCTTACGCGTCATCAATGCCCTTGCAGGCGAACATTGCGCCCATAACGCGCAGCCAATGCCATTCCATACACATATATATAATACACATATACATATATACATATATGCATTCAAACTGTCATTTCGACATAAATTCATTTTCCTCTCTTATTGCACTTTGCCAAGCATTCACATTCACAGGATGCAATGACTCGCACCCAAACCGTCAGCACAGCTTCGTTGTAAGGCAGCTGGGCAAGCAAAACGAAGGAAAGTGAGTGATGGGTGGAATGAAGTAATGCGAAACGGAAAATAAAATTTGAAAACAAAAATTTGGAAAAAAGTTTAAAAAATGTAGGAGACAAGAGTTTAGAAAAAAAAGGTGTATGCGGAAGTTAGAAATGAAAGGAGAAAAAGGAGTACCTTAGGAAAAAAAACAGTTAAAAAGGACGCAGGTGATTAATTTGGTTCCATTTGATTTGGCACGTCAACCGAGCTGGTAGCGAAAGATGCCAATAGCCGAACATGGAGGTGATATGCTGCAACAACTTCACGACCCTAAAACTTTCGGATAAAATTTTGGCGTTAAACTGTAAAGGAAAAAAAATAGGAAAAAAAAATAAGGAAAAGAATTGTAATAATAAGACGAAGAGAAAGAACAGAAAGAGTAGAAGAATTAGAAGATAAATAAGTAATAGGTGGAAAAGAACTTAAAAGAGAAAAAAAGCAGAAGAATGGGAAAGAAAAAGCAGAGAAATCAAAAATAGGAAGAAGAGATTTCAAGAAGAAGGCAGAGGAAGAAGCATTACAAAATTGTTCCTTTTTAAATATTAAAAATAAAGAGAATTAGAAGAATAAGAAGGAAGTAGAGAAGAAGCATAAGGAGAAGTAGGAGAATTAGAAGCAAATAGAGAAATAGGAGCAAAATATCAAGTTATAAATAAAGATATGGAGAAAACAAACGGGGGAAGAAAAAAGTAGAAATTGAAGAGGAACAAGGGGAAGGTAAAAAAGAAGATATGAAATGAAGGAGAAGAAGTAGAAAATAAAGAAGAAGAAAAACAGCAGAAGCTGAAAAGGGAGAAGAATAAGAAAACATAGAAGGAAAAGAAGAAGAAAGGAAATAAAAGTGAAGAAGAAAAAAATAGAAACAGAAAAAGAAGATAAAAAAGAAGTGGAAAAAGAAGTAGCAGAAAAAAAGAAGAAAAAGACAAGCAGATGTCAAAGCATAAAAAGGAGAGGATGAAAGAAAAGAAGGAAAACATATAGAAAAGGAGACAAAAAGAAGAATCAGAAAAAGAAGAATCATAAGTACAAAATAAGAGGAAAAATAAAAAAGAAGCATAAGAAGAAGAACAAAATCGAAAGGCTGAGAAAAAAGAAGAAGAAGGAAATAACAAGACATCAGGGCATAGAAGAAGGAAAAAAGGAAAACATACAGAAAAAGGAGATGAATAGCAGAAGAAAAGAAGAACAATAGGAAAAAAAGGACGAAATAGGTGGAAGATAAGAAAAAAAGAAAAAATCAAAAGATATTAACGGCGAAGAAAATGATTGGGAAAATATTGGCTGCAGTAATGACGATAATGGCTGCTGATAGTGTTGAAGTTAATTTTAACATGACGATAGTCATTACTGATCGCCGTGTGGAAATTTTTTTTTCTAATATGAAAAAGCAATAAAGTAACCCACTCAGCATTTAGGTGATTCAATTTTGAATTTCTCTACATATCAATACAATTTGATTTCTCTTTCTGACTAAATAATGAGTTATCATACAATTGAACAAAAGACATAATCAAATATGAATACTTTTGATGATGAAAAACTAAAAAGCACTTTTAGATCACTTTTTGGAATCATTTTTGAAGTCCTTTATTGATTAAATTTTAATATTTCATAAAAACCAACAAAAAGAATAATCAAATATGCTTACCTTTGATGATCAAAAACTGAATATAGTTTTTCAATCACATTTTGGAATCATATTTGAATCAAATGTGTTTACCTTAGGTGATCAAACATTTATAATCACTTTTCATTCAGCTTTCTGAATCTTTTATGAATATATTTGTTGACTGAATAATGAATTTTATACTTGTTGAAATTTTACTTTTCATTAAAAATTTTTTTTTTACATAGCTTCATGATTGAAAAAATATGTACAAATTTTATTATTTATGCAAAAGATATTCTTTAAGACAAAAATAATGTAATGCTGCTCGTGAACGAAGATTTCCCCAACCATTTCTCCCCTTAAGCTTCCCAGAAAATACATAATGATTGGACAATACATAGGTTGTGAGCTATTTGAACCCCAAGTAAGTGAAACTATCTTGACATACCTGGATACGGCTTCAACATCCCGCATCGTATCCGTATTTTAAGATATTGACGATCATAACTGATGTTGGATGTTGTAGTAGCAGGTGTATATAGGTCTAGTTTGTTTGCGAGTTAGCTGCAGTTCGAGCAGCTCACTTTCGCATGCTTTTTTCCCTGATGAAATAAGATTATTATGTACATCTTATTTTGAATTAGATATGAAGAACAATTGCATCATAATCACATTCAAAAATGATTCAAAAATCTCAAGCAAAACGATTGAAATATGTTCACGAATATGATCAGAAAATGACTGTGAAAAGTATTCAAATATTACTCTAAAACAATTAAAGTTCAATTTTACAATGATATCAAATATGAATAAAAAGCGTTTCGAAATATGAATCATGTATGATTATTCAAGAATAATCACATTTATGGTACATTTTTCTCCCGACGATACGTTAATTTTCGAATAGAAATGCTTTTAAATTTGAACGTTTTTAATCATCTTGGGGTATGATATTTAAATATTTTGTGATCAAAATTTTCAAAAAATGCTGGCTGGGATCGTGAATAAAAGTTCGTTGCCGCACATTGCCGTCGAATTTTAGGGCTAATGCGATTTTTTTGACGCACTTTAATGTTTTGAATTTTCTGCAATTAACAAGTTTGCCGAGCGTAGTTGCGCAGTGAGGGGGGTTGCGAGGGGGCATCTTTCGCCGGGCGAAAAGCAGAACTTCCTGGATAATTTCTACTTTTATTATAACTGATTTCTGAAATAAAAAATTCTATATTAAAAAATGCATGCATATATCCGGAACACTTGCAACAGGTTGTGGATTAATTTAAAGCATATATCTGTTTTCTCACGTTCAATGCTACGATGGGAATTATTAAAAAATGTTTTAACAAAAACTGTCAAACGTGAATCTGAAACACGATGGAGCGCCAATCGGTTAGCGTTATCGTCGATGGGCAGGAGAGTGTAGTAGAGCGCTTAGAACAATTAACAGAAGCAATCTACAATTCTGTTGCAAAACATTTTTAAATCTTAATTTCATAACATTGGCTCGGCGCCAAAAAAAATATTCTTCCCGGGGCGCAAGACAACCTCACTACGCCACTGGTCGGGCGATGAAAATATCATTGCCTTTTTTTAAATGGCCTCCAAGGGCGAATCGTTGAACAAAGACGAAGGCGCAACCGACTTGCAGAAAAATTTTTGGTTAAATTCCAAATCGGTTATGAATTTCGTAGACAATGTAAGGAAAATTTTCAAACTGAGATTTGCGTTATTCAAAATTTTTAGTCAATAGTATCCGGTTTTGAGCTTAACACATTAATCGCATTTTCAGCGACTAACTTTTGTAAACAAAGAGTTGCTTCGTTTATAAATATTTCGAAAGCAGCTGTAGTGACTTTCATTAAGGTATTCTTGTAAAATTGGATATAACCGCGTTTGTTTGAAAGTCATTATATTATATTAATCCAGCATGTCTCTTTATAACGTGTCCATCTTAAGTGAACACATTGTTACTAGGAGAAGTAAAATGCTTGAAACTTGCTAAAAAGGAAATAAAACTAATTTGGAAACAGCAAACGCAAAATTGCATAAGTTTACTCTTCTCTCTGTAATTTAACTTTGGGAACACTTACATACGTACATACTGCATTAGTACACAATTTCCGATTTAAGAACGGTCTTTTTATTTCGGAACCAAATACATTCACTAGCAGTCAAAACTAGCAGTTATAAACTCTCCAAAATTATTTTTGAAGAAGTTTTCAAAATTGTATGGATTTTTTTTTTGCATCTTTCCAAACAATTTACGAGAAAATATAGAAATGAAAAATTGCATCAAAATTTATTATTGTATATCGTTTTTACGTGCATGTATTCACATTAGGGTGAATCGATTTGTATGGACGAAAGTTAACCGATATCGCGCCATCGATTTTTCGATAGGATTTGGGCTCCGGAAAAAAAAAGTTCCACTACACATACCTAAAAAAATAATTTTTGAGCCTGCGAAACTTATTTGTTTTGACTTTTTTTCGACTTTGATTTTTCAGATTTTTTTCACGACCTACTAAAAAAATTTTCATATGTATACCCTGTCCGACCCAAAAATGTCCGCTAAAAACGTTGTCGATAACAGTTTTTTTCAAAATTATTATTATTTTTTTTTTCAAAAAACTGTTATCGCCAAAGTTTTTAGCGGACATTTTTGGGTCAGACAGGGTATACATGAAAATTTTTTTAGTAGGTCATGAAAAAAACCTTAAAAATCAAAGTCGAAAAAAAGTAAAAGAAATGGAATTTCACAGGCTCGAAAGTTATTTTTTTGGGTATGGGTAGTGTAAATTTTTTTTCCTGAGCGCAAATCCTATCGAAAAATCGATGGCGCGATATCGGTAAATAAATCGACCCAGTCTAATACACATACATATGCTGCTAGGCAAGTGCTAGAAATTCCCAATATTTTTGTTCATAAGCCTAAGTTGTATGGAAAAGAATAGAACTTGCGCGATTATTGCTTTTTAGCACGGATGTGTACATATGTCAAGTTTTGTGATTGTTAGTATGGAGGCTGTCGCTAAATCGACGCTTGCAATATGACATAACCCGGCTACTACGCATACTTATCGCTCGTTGCATCATTCGCCTTCCCCTAGAGGGAGTGCTAAAAGTACTTGCCTAAAATGTAATTTACAAACTTGTTCGCATTGCATTTGAGTGAGCGATTACGAGAAAAGCTATGATACGAAGCATAAGCTCGTAGTTGTGGCCTAACTGTTAAATCCCTAGTTTAAGTTTTGATGTGTTGGGCGAATTTTTGCAACCAAATGCGGCAGATAACTGTATGAGATGCAATACGAAAACGGAGAAAAAGAGAATATCAAATTCACTATTTGGAAAAAGCAATGACAAAAAATTTTAATTGTGCAATAAATCAAAAGCCATCCAGTGAAACTTAATGTACGATAATTTAAAGTCAAATGGAAATGAAATATATTTTTTAAAGTTATGGTCAAATTTAAATTGGCTTGATTTGTGGAAATGTGCAACCCAATACTGCCGTCCATAACAAAAAGGCAGTCAAGTGTAATAAGTAAAATCAGAGGTATATGGAGGGTGAGTTTTACGTCTGTTTTAACTAAATAAATAGTTTTATTTGTTATACAACAAAAGATAATGAGAGGGGAGCTATTACCATGCGACTATGGTGCATATTTTTTTGTTTAAATGTAACGTTCCTTTGTATATCAAACATTCAGAGAGTAAAAGCGGTAATATTTATTTATACTGCTTTCTTGCCTTGAAAAATTAGATTTACTACTTTTATGATTGGGATTTAAGATATTCGAAATACAAATACAAATCGTGCCTATCAAAAATTTGAATTTTCAATGATTCATTTTTAAGTTAAGGAGTACATTCGTGTCGCAGAAATATATCGGCATCAAAATTCCTAAAAGGCAGTAAGTGAACTCTACTCCGCTATGGACGGCAGTATAGTTGAAATCGTTGTGCGAAATTGTGAGAATATACATAAAAATAAAAAATTAAATGAAATAAGCGTTTATGTAATGTGTAACTTTTTGTGTTATATTTGCAGGTAAAATAAGCACAAAAGCAGTTTATTTGCGACAAATATTTAAGTGATCAAAACACAGAGCAAATATAAATTAATTCAAACAAATTTTCAAGCATATCTTCTGAATGTATTCATAAAAATTAAATAGTTAATAATAAAAAAAGATATTTAAAAAATATATTTAAAAAAAATATTAAAAAAAAAAGAGTTACAAAATTAGCCTAGTGAATATTAACTGTAATTTAACCAATAAATCGCCAAATAAAACATAATAGATTAAATTTAAAATTCAAGTCATCAAAGCAATATAAAAAGGAGTTATATTTAAAACAAAAATTGAAGAAAAAATTATTGGCATATATTAAGACTAAGAAAACTACGTCCATAATATCCTTGAATTGCGCGCTTATTTTCGAAAAAATATTGACTAAAAATTAAATAAATTAAAAATTAATTAAATCAAACTCGCGATAAATTAAAAAGGTTTGGCTGATTCAGTCTTCAGAAATAACCTGTGAAGGATAGAACATGCATGGAAATTTTGAGGTAATAATCTAAACTACGTACTGATAAAGTCGTATTTTAATGAACTGGAAAGTAGAGTCCGACCGAATTTTCGGCTTGGGCTTCGGTTTGCCGATTAATTGACTGTATTTTCATGTTCGGCAAACTAATCGGCTTCGGCCAAAAAAAAAAACGGCTGAAGTTTTGGCAAAAGCTGAACATTACGGCCTGATTATACTTTGAAAATGAAAAGCAATCGAAACATGAAAATAAACACCATTTTGGGCTACCGCGAATTACTTTGAGGATAGCAAACGAACACACCGTTGACAACATTTTCGTGAGACTGACTGTCAGTGCACATCAAAATTCAAAAAAATTTTTAAAGCTTTTTTTGTAATTTTTCAGTTTTTCGAGATTTTTCGAATTTCGCCGTTTTTTTCTCATAAAAAACTTCAATCAATTCTGAAATCATTCCCACAAATCCCGGAGTGGGCCGAGCATTTTTTTTTTATTTAAATGAAAAAAAACTTTAAAATTTTTTTTGTATTTTTTCCGAAAAGTACATTTAAAAACATATTTCAAAAAAAAAAGATCCCAAACGGTCAATTTTTGAAAAAGTTATAGCATTTTGAAAACAAAAACGGTGTTTTTTTAAAAAGTCATAACTTTTTTGAGTTGGATGAAAAAATTTGAAAAACTTCTGAAAAACGTCTTTCGTAAGCTAGAAAAAGAACAAAAACTTTCAGCCAATTCTAAAGAGGTCGGATTCAAAATTGGTCGAAATGGGATGGAATACCCCATATATAAATAAATTAGCGGTATCCAACCGATGATGTTCTGGGTCACCCTGGTCCACATTTTGGTCAATATCTGGAAAACACCTTCACATATACAACTACCACCACTCCCTTTTAAAACCCTCATTAATACCTTTAATTTGATACCCATATCGTACGAACACATTTCAGAGTCACCCATGGTCCACCTTTATGGCGATATCTCGAAAAGGCGTCCACCTATAGAACTAAGGTCCACTCCTTTTTAAAATACTCATTAACACCTTTCATTTGATACCCATATCATACAAACAAAGTCTAGAGTCACCCCTGGTCCACCTTTATGGCTATATCACGAAAAGGCGTCCACATATAGAACTAAGGCCCATTCCCTTTTAAAATGCTCATTACCTCTTTCATTTGATACCCATATCGGACTAACAAATTCTAGAGTCACCCCTGGTCCACCTTTATGGCGATATCCCTAAATGGCGTCCACCTATAGAACTATGGCCCACTCCCTCATAAAATACTCTTTAAATTCATTTGGTACACAAGTCATACAAACACATTCCAGGGTTACCCTCGGTTCATTTTCCTACATGGTTATTTTCCCTTGTGTTGTCACCATAGCTCTCAACTGAGTATGTAATGTTCGGATACACCCGAACTTAGCCTTCCTTACTTGTTTTAAAAACCAATTTAATGAACTGGAAAGCAACTGATATGCAAACATATCAGTACCACGAGAAAGGATGGGTACCGGTGCGTATGCGTAACATTTTTTAGTATTATATGGTACGACACATACATACATACATGTAAAATGAAGCTAAGCATGTTAAAAAGGTTTCGATGAAATTAAAAAATTAAACAAGATTTTAAAAATCTTTACGGAAATTTTAAAATTTTTATGAAGAAAACTTATTTTAGATAAATGTTCACTGTTTGTATAGAATAAAATCTGAAACATGTTTCGAAAAAAGAACTTTTAAAAATCTAACGAATTTCGAGACACTTCAAACTTTTACAACGTTAGAGTAAAATCAATTTCACTACAAAAATGCAGTTTTTAATAATTCTTAATACAAATTTTTAAGTTTCAAACATTTTTTTTACAATTTTCGAATTTGTTTGGAAACGTTTTTAAAATTGGGCTACAACCTTCCATAGCAAAAAGGCCAGTAAAGTGTGAAAAGTCAAATCGGAGAAAATTGAAATTTTATTGGGGAAATATAAGATTTTTAAAGTAAAATTCTAAATTTAAATGTAATTTTGTCTTTCACTGCGAATTTTAAATGACCTTTTGTTTATCTAATGAGTCAAAAGTAATTGCAGAAATTTATTGGCAATAAAACTCATAAAAGGCAGTAAGTGCACTAAAGGCAGTACCATTTTGCTATGGACGGCATTGTAATCAAAAGCCAAACTACTTTTATTTAAATGTCTGATCAACGCCCTAGACCGATGAGGAGTGTGATGACTAGTACCTAGGATCTACCTAATTATTTTCCAGCGTTTAGTATTATTATTACTTCATGTAGTATTGTTTTCAATAAATAAAACCGTTTAACTTAAACCTTTTTTTTTTAATTATTTTATTTTAAAGTTTTTAGTCTTTATTTAATTACCTATTGTTTCTCATTCTATTTAGTTCATTTAGTGACTCATTATTAAATGGACTCTTTCCTGACAATTTGTTACAATCGAAGTACTCAATACATCACCCTCCTTCCAAAGACTTTACTCGACTCCTTCCAAAGACTTTAGTCGACTCTGCGCCAGGTATGCTTGTCCCTCCTCCAACTCCAAAATATTTTCATGTCACTTCTGCCGGACTGTATGTAATATTTGTTTCAAATATGAGCCAAATCGGACCACAAATACGATTTTTGTGAATATCTCGATCCTTGCGCCACCTAGCGGCGATTTTTTCTTATTATTGCATTATCATCGGGTTCTGAACTATATTCCAAGTTTCAAGCTTGTAGCTTAAATTTCAATTAAACAAGTAAGGAAGGCTAAGTTCGCGTGTAACCGAACATTACATACTCAGTTGAGAGCTATGGAGACTAAATAAGGGAAAATCACCATGTAGGAAAATGAAACTAGGGTAACCCTGGAATGTGTTTGTATGACATGCGTATCAAATGGCAGGTATTAAAGAGTATTTTAAGAGGGAGTGGGCCATAGTTCTATAGGTGGACACCTTTTCGAGATATCGCCATAAAGGTGGACCAGGGGTGACGCTAGAATTTGTTTGTACGATATGGGTATCAAATGAAAGGTTTTAATGAGTATTTTAAAAGGGAGTGGGGCTTAGTTCTATAGGTGGACGCCTTTCCGAGATATCGCCATAAATGTGGACCATGGGTGACTCTAGAATTTGTTTGTATGATATGGGTATCAAATGAAAGGTGTTAATGAGTATTTTAAAAGGGAGTGGGGCTTAGTTCTATAGGTGGACGCCTTTCCGAGATATCGCCATAAATGTGGACCAGGGGTGACTCTAGAATGTGTTTGTACGATATGGGTATCAAATGGAAGGTGTTAATGAGTATTTTAAAAGGAAGTGGGGTTTAGTTCTATAGGTGGACGCCTTTTCGAGATATCGCCATAAAGGTGGACCAGGGGTGACGCTAGAATTTGTTTGTACGATATGGGTATCAAATGAAAGGTGTTAATGAGTATTTTAAAAGGGAGTGGGGCTTAGTTCTATAGGTGGACGCCTTTCCGAGATATCGCCATAAATGTGGACCATGGGTGACTCTAGAATTTGTTTGTATGATATGGGTATCAAATGAAAGGTGTTAATGAGTATTTTAAAAGGGAGTGGGCCTTAGTTCTATACGTGGACGGCTTTTCGAGATATCGCCATAAAGGTGGACCAGGGGTGACTCTATAATATGTTTGTACAATATGGGTGGGTGTCAAATTAAGGGTATTAATAAGAATTTTAAAAGGGAGTGGTGGTAGTTGTATATGTGAAGGCGTTTTCGAGATATCGACCAAAATGTGGACCAGGGTGACCCAGAACATCATCTGTCGGTTACCGCTAATTTATTTGTATATGTAATACCACGAACAGTATTCCTGTCATGATTCCAAGGGCTTTTGATTGCGCCCTGCAGAACTTCTACATTTTCTTCTACTTAATATGGTAGGTGTCACACCTATTTTACAAAGTTTTTTTCCAAAGTTATATTTTGCGTCAATAAACCAATCCAATTACCATGTTTCAACCCTTTTTTCGTATTTGGTATAGAATTATGGCACTTTTTTCCTTTTTCCTAATTTTCGATATCGAAAAAGTGGGCGTGGTCATAGTCAGATTTCGGCCATTTTTTACACCAATAGAAAGTGAGTTCAGATAATTATGTGAACTGAGTTTAGTAAAAATATATCGATTTTTGCTCAAGTTATCGTGTTAGTGGCCGAGCGGATGGACAGACGGTCGACTGTGTATAAAAACTGGGTGTAGCTTCAACCGATTTCGCCCTTTTTCGCATAAAACAGTTATCGTCATAGAAGCTATGCCCTTACCAAATTTCACAAGGATTGGTAAATTTTTGTTCGACTTATGGCATTAAATGTATCCTAGACAAATCAAATGAAAAAGGGAGGAGCCACGCCCGTTTTGAAATTTTCTTTTATTTTTGTATTTTGTTGCACTATATCATTATTGGAGTTGAATGTTGACATAATTTACTTATATACTGTAAAGATATTCAATTTTTTGTAAAAATTTCACTTAAAAAAAAATTTTTTTTTTAAAAGTGGGCGTGGTCGTTCTCCGATTTTGCTAATTTTTATTAAGCATACATATAGTAATAGGAGTAACGTTCCTGCCAAATTTCATCATGATATCTTCAACGACTGCCAAATTACAGCTTGCAAAACTTCTAAATTACCTTCTTTTAAAAGTGGGCAGTACCACGCCCATTGTCCAAAATTTAACTTTTTTTCTGTTCTGCGTCATAACTTCAACCCACCTACCAAGTTTCATCGCTTTATCCCTCTTTGGTAATGAATTAACGCAATTTTTCGATTTTTGGAAATTTTCGATATCGAAAAAGTGGGCGTGGTTATAGTTCGATATTATTATTATTATTATTATTATTATTATTATTAAGACACAAGTAAGACAGAGTCTTTTAACGTGCCACATTTCATTTGATACAATACTTTCTTAAGATTAAGGATTAGGGATAAATGACTTAAATATACAAGTTATTTGAACTTTACAATAAATTTCAAGATACATAGATCAATAGCCAAATAAACATAAAAGGAATAAAGGAGAACATAGAGAAAGAAGGAAAGAAAGAAAGGGTGTATTCAATATTATTAGGTACACATGCAGAACTTCAGTGATATCATAAGTTGAGTTTTGAATAATAATGGTATAAAAGTAGCATTCGATAGTATCTGATAATCACAATTGTGAAACACCCTGTTAAATTTAAGATTGGGATTGAATAGCCAGTTTGAATTGCCGTGGATTTGCTACCATTTTTAATTTGTTAGGCAGTGAGTTCCACAACTGAATGGCTCTAACGAAAAACATTCTTGAGGTAGCCGAATATTTAAAGTGTGGTACTATAAGATTGCATGTTCTAGTTGAGTGTGCAAAAGTTAATTTTGAGAAGAGATAACTCGGACAACGGGTATGGATTAGCTTATGTATAAATAACAATAAACGGCATTCAAAAAATTTTGATAAACTGCAACCAAGAATTTGTACGGATAGTTCGGATATATGGTCGTATTTTCTTTTTAGGTGTACATATCTAGCTGCATTGTTTATTAGTAATTGTAATTTATTCATGGAACCCTTATCAAGGCACCCATATACTAGTTCTTGATATGAGATTATGGGCACTAATAGAGTCTTAACAAGTTTTAGCTTAATATCCAGAGGGATATAAGCTGCGGTTCTCCAAAGCTGTCTTAATACAGAATACGACTTAGAAATTGTTGCATTTATATGATCAACGCATGAGAGGGAGGTATTCAACCTAAAGCCTAGGGTTTTAACAGAATTCTCATATTTGATAATTGTACCATTCAGTCTAAGAGGAGAAACATCATCCATACTATAAGAACAATGAGATAGGGCAATAGCTTGTGTCTTGGACGCATTAAGGTTAAGCCTATTATGCTTCGACCATAGATAAATAGATTCCAGATCTTCGTTTATTCTGAACGCCAAATCCTCTCTAAGCCCCAGAGGTGCGGATAGATATATTTGTGCATCATCAGCGTAAAGATGAATAGAAACATTTTTACAGCACTTAACAATGTCGTTGATGTATAGACTAAATAAAATGGGACCAAGAATAGATCCTTGGGGTACCCCAGCTGTAATTGGCACCAAATCAGAGCAACTATTTTTTAGTACAACCTTTTGCCATCTGTTCGTAAGATAGCTTGCAATCAATCCAACTGCATCGTGGTTAAATCCAAAGTACGCGTAAAGTTTTTGCAAAAGAATCTTATGACAAATAGTATCAAAAGCTTTAGAAAAGTCTAATAATGTAAGAATAGTAAGATCTCCTTGGTCAAAGAATGGTCTAATATCTTCCATCACTTTCAACACGGCTGTTGAACAGCTATGTCCCTTTCGATAAGCGGACTGATACTCAGATAGGAGTCCGCTCTCTGATAGATACCCTCTCATTTGATTTAAAATTAATCTTTCAAAAACCTTTGATAATGCCGGTAAAATGCTGATTGGTCGAAAATCACATGGTTGAGTTGCATTATATTTTTTAGCAACAGGTGTTATATTAGCTACTTTCCAAATGTCAGGGAACCTTGAAGTTGTCAATGAAAAATTTAATATGTGAGTAAATGGGCCAATAATATAGGGCAGAATTAACTTTATAAACTTTAAACTGATACTGTCCTCACCTACCGCATTTGATTTAACTGAAAGTATACACGGTATAACTTCAGATTCACTAACATTTTTAAAACTAAATTTAATATCGCTATGAAAAACAAGTTCACAATTCTGTTCAAATCGAGCGCTATCAACAGGCATCTTTATTGAAAAATATTCGTTCATATCGTCAGGATCAACCATACACTCTGACTTCATTTCCGATTTTACCCCGAGACTTCTTAGATTGTTCCACAGCAGTTTTGAAGGAAGCTTGACGTTGAGTTTGCTCTGGAAGTAAGATTTCTTAGCTCTGCGGGTTGCTTCAGTAGCTCTGTTACGCATTAGTTTGAACATTATCCAATTCTCCTCAGTTCTGTCTTTTTTCCAAGCAGAATAACACCTGTGCCTCGCATTTATGGCTTTACGTACCCCCGTAGTGAACCATGGCTGCTTATTTTTACTTATTTTTATTTTTTTTAAAGGGACGTATTTATAATAGAGGTAACTAACCAACATGCAGAAATAACCAACTTTTTCGTTTAAGTCAGCTAAAAACCAACAGTCATTCCATGGTAGGACGGACGCTTCAGTAGCTAGCTCATTAATATTAATATTGCTAAAATCACGAAAGTGTATGAAATCTGGTGGTCTGTATACGTGAGAATTCAACTCTATATTGTAATTTAAAAATAACAGGTCATGGTCGCTCACACTGCATAAAGAGAGTTGCTCAAAATGCAGTATGGACGACCCATCTGATACACAAAATAAGTCAAGCAAACTAGGCTTACATTTGGGGCCAAAACGAGTAGGCAAATTATTTATCACCTTCAAACCAACACTTGCCAAATCATCCGAAAGATTCTTAGCGCGCTCGTTTTTTAAGAGCAAGTCTATATTTAGATCACCACATAGTATTATGTGTTCATACATTACGCTAAATCTATTGATCTGCTGAAATAAGTTGCTTAAATCACATAACATGCTTGGGTTATACACACATATCACAAGGCAGCGCTGAATATTAGTGAAAAACTCAACCATCAAAAACTCAACCTCGTCCAAATGGGTTGATTTGTATACTATTTTAAGTTTCAGACCCTTCTTGTAATATATCGCTATCCCTCCACCACGCTTGTCAAGCTGTCTATCGTTTCTCACAACAGAAAAGTCACATAAATTGTAAAAATTGTCGCAGTTATCACCTCTAAACCAAGTCTCAGTCACACACACCACATCAACACATGTACCCTCAAAGATGTAGCTAAGATAATCAAGCTTGCATTGATTTAAGCTCCTAGCATTTAAATGGCATATTTGAAATCCCGAATGGAAATCACTAACCAACTTTAACGAAGTTTTAAGGTTGAAATCGCTAGAGCCTACAGTTGAGTTATGCATAGTCATAGGACATAATTCCAAGCAATTCAATTTGACTGTAAAAGTATGAATCTGAAACCACTGTATTATAAGAAAAGGAATAATAGAAGGGTGATAGAAATTGAAGTATAGCAACGCCTGAGATAGAGAAGGTATGCATAATTAACCTACGTAAAAAATAACAAGTAAATGCTAACAATAAAGCAAACATAAACAAATGCATTTTGAGCATTACAGGTAAATATGTAAGTAACAATATAAATAAAAATAAAAAGAACATCAAGTTGCGCTGCTCATAAGAGAATCCACATCAGTTTTGGTGCATACAAATTTCGGCTCTTCATTGCGTTTTAAGCGTACAAAAATCTTTCCTTGAATTGAGAACACAGAGATATCGTTCATTTTAAAAGCGATCTGAGATGAGCGCTCAGGAACCTACATACCAAATTTCGTCAAGATATCTCAAAATTTACTAAAGTTATCGTGTTTACGGACAGACGGACGGACGGACGGACATGGCTTAATAAAATTTTTTTTCGCTTCTGATGATTTTGATATATGGAAGTCTATATCTATCTCGATTCCTTTATACCTGTACAACCAACCGTTATCCAATCAAAGTTAATATACTCTGTGAGCTCTGCTCAACTGAGTATAAAAATTCGTGCCGACCGTCCATCCTGTCGAGTCAAGCTAAATAAAACCGCTTAAAAATGGGTTGGTACTTTGTCTGAGGATGCAAAATTTCACATTTTTCTTGGTCTGCATGAAAAAACCATTACCATAAATCACTTATTTTAACAATATATGACATAAACCTAAGTAATTGATGAAATTTGAAGCTTCTGGCCGTAAAAAGGGGGCAAAAATGACAGTTTATATGGGGTATATACTATATATACCACCGATCTCTATGATTTTTTCAGACAACAATATATGCTATATACGCAAGCATTTGGTGAAATTTAAAGATTCTGGCTGTTAAAACGGGGCAGAAATTACGAAAAGTTTCTTATATGAACAATCGGTTATATGAGATATATACTATATATACCATCGATCTATAAGATTTTTTCAGACAACAATGAATGCTCTAAAAGTAAGCAGTCGATGAAATTTGAAGCCTCTGGCTGTTAAAATGGGGCAGTAACTACGAAAGGCTTTTTATCCGAACAATCGGCTGTGGGGATATATGATATATATACGACCGATCCCATCTTTTTTCAGATAATAATATATGCAATATATGAAATCATATGGTGAAGTTTGAAGCTTCAGCCTGATAAATTGAGGAAGATATGACAAAAATTCTCTTTTTCTGAAAAAGCGGTTGTATGGGGAATATATGCTATAGTGCTCCGATCCGGACGGTTCCGACAAATATCTAATCGGCCACCTAAATATACCCGTTCACCAAATTTAATCAAAATACCTCAAAAATTGAGGGACTAGTTTGCATACAAACAGACAGACGGACAGACGGAGATGGCTAAATCAACTCAGCTTTTCATCCCGATTATTTCGGTATACTAAATGGTGGGTCTATCTATTTTCCTTTAAGGACTTACAATTTTGAGATTCGCGACGAAGTTAATATACCATTTAATTTTCATGAAAGGCATAAAAAGGAATTAAAAAAAAATATCTCTTGTATCCTGTATCAACATTTTCCTGACTAAAAAGGAGGCCAAACCACTTCAATCTTGCAAACCAAATTTCACTAAAAGTTTAGCTATATAAATATAAATCATTCCAATTGTGTGATATAATTAAAATATACAAGTGGATATATGATAAATTGCAATTAAAGAAGTCTTAGAAAGTCATATCTAAATTCAGCAAAACCAAAAATAAATAATAAATCGAAATCACAAATTCTAAATAAAACGCAAGCATAAAGGAATGAGCTACTTACGCTAAATGTAGAAAAGATTAAACGATAAAAATATCACATCAATGCACAACAACAAGAGCACAATAATCATTAATTCAACTTAAGCCACGCAAAAAACAATAATGACAAGCCTAAAGTGCAAATAATCAAACATCCAACTTAAAACAACAAACTTATTACATTCTGCATGTTAACGATGTCAACCATCATGGATTTTAACGCCATCACGTGCGTTGTGATTGTATAAGTGCTTAGTGAATGTGTAGTGTGTAGTGTGCGTTTAAGCCTTAATGTGGGCAATTAGTTTTTTGCCACCATCACCAACAAACATTAGTGGCGGTAATGTTGTGAGCGTAGTACAAATGGGTCGCTCATTAATGCCAGCAGCATCGCCACTGACCTGAAAAAATATATAAAATCATAAAACGAAAGTGAGGATAAAGTTAAATTACACAAAGTAGCAAACAATTGTTTGATGATTTAACAAACAAACAAACTCGTTGGCGGCACTGAAGTTAGCTATCTGAAAATTTAGCACAAGGAATACAACATTATGCATCAGTGAACAGCAATAGAACATTAATCACATTATAACAAATACAAAGAAAAACCATTTGCTGGTGAGTAGAAATTATTACATAATGTTATACTTAGTAATTTACTTGGTAATTCATTGGCAGATTTATAGCAATTTATTAAAGTCAATTTTAAAATTATTGCGGCTCGACTAGAAGTTCATTATATTTTCGATTGATTTTTCATCATCTTTGTCCCGTGGAGTATTGCATATATCTAAGTATAATTTCATCAGTCGGTATCATAAAATCTCCAAAACTTGGGTTTATGGTAGCGTGCTCCGCCCATCACACTGAAGATGTTGGGTTCACGTCCCGGGCAAAGCAACATCAAAATTTTAGGAATAAGGTTTTTCAATTAGTAGAAATCTTTTCTAAGCGGGGTAGCCTCTCGGCAGTGTTCGGCAAGCACTCCAAGTGTATTTCTGTCATGAAAAGCTCTCAGATAAAATTCATCTGCCTTACAGATTCCGTTCGGAGTCGGTATAAAACAAGTAGGTCCCGTCCCGCCAATTTGTAGGTAAAATTAAAAAGGAGTACGACACAAATTGGAAGAGAAGCTCGGCCTAAAATCTCTTCGGATGCTATCGCGCTTTACATTTTTTTTTCGTAATAAAACCTCCAAAACTTTAAATTTTGAATCGCATCTATTCACAATAAAAGTTGAGATAAGTCGTGACGATTGTTTAAAGAAGATCAATAACACTTGTGGACTTTTTATCATGCTGCAGCTTTTCTTTTGTTTCTTACTGGGGTCCCTGATTTCAAATCTGCCCTCAAATTTGTTCTAGCAGCTCGAGCTTTTGTAATGCGGGTGTCATACAATAAAACACTTCTCAGTTGACATGCTATCATAGTAGGGGTAATTACTGCTGTTATTTCTTTGCACCTTCATCAAGGAGAATGTGTAAATAATCCAAACAGTTTTTGTTTTATTTGTGGCGCGTATATGTTGAAGGAATTTCGTTGAACCCGTCAGACCTAGTTAAACGAGCTTACATCGACTTAAGCGGCTCCCCATATGAAGCTAACAAGAAACCCTGAATTCGTATGTAAAAATTGTTTTTGGTCATTACGCTAATGGTCAAATAAAAAAGACGTTATTTTAAATACCAAATTCCTGTAGTATGGCGTTAACCGTCGGTCCATCGCAGCGACTAATATTTGTGTGGGGAAAACATGACAGGAATAAAGCGCATAAATCACTGTAAATGGATTTATCCCAACTTAGTGACTGCTACCGTATAATATCACCTCCTCTGCACATCAAATCGGGTCTTATGAAAACTTATATCAAGGCTTTAGATTGAGTTCTGAAAAGGTAAAAGCTGGGATTTCTTTATTGAAAATTTTTAAACTATTTATAGAAAAATTATCGATATGTTATCCCAATATTGTCAGTGTGTTTGTGCAATTTGATGTCAGCGTGTAATCCATTTGTTGTCGAGGTGATATTGATTTGTTTTTAAACAGCCCTCGATATGTTATCCAAAAGTTATCGATTTACTTTCGAATAGTTTTCCATTATCTATCGAGAAGTTATGGATAGGTTACAAAAAACTTATTGGTTTCCTAACGAAAATTTATCGATTTGTTTTCGGCGTGTTATCAATTTCTTTATGAAAATTTAGCCATTTGTGATCAAAAATTTTGCAATTATTCATCGAAAAGGTTTCGTTTCGATATCGAAAATTTCGAAAAACCGAAAAACTGCGATAATTCATTACCAAGGACGGATAAAGCGATGAAACTTGGTAGGTGGGTTGACTTTATGACGCAGAATGGAAAATTAGTAAAATCCTGGACAATGGGCGTGGCACCGCCCACTTTTAAAGGAAGGTGGTTTAAAAGTTTTGCAAGCTGTAATTTGGCAGTCGTTGAAGACATCATGATGAAATTTGGCAGGAACGTTACTCCTATTACTATATGTACGCTTAATAAAAATTAGCAAAATCGGATTAGGAACACGCCCACTTTTAAAAAAAATAATTTTAAAAGTCAAATTTTAACAAAACAAGTAAGGAAGGTTAAGTTCGGGTGTAACCGAACATTATATACTCAGTTGAGAGCTATGGTGACAACATAAGGGAAAATAACCATGTAGGAAAATGAACCGAGGGAAACACTGGAATGTGATTGTATGACATGCGTATCAAATGAAAGGCATTAAAGAGTATTTTATGAGGGAGTGGGCCATAGTTCTACAGGTGGACGCCATTTAGGGATATAGCCATAAAGGTGGATCAGGGTTGACTCTAGAATGCGTTTGTACAATATGGGTATCAAAAAAAAGGTGTTAATGAGTATTTTAAAAGGGAGTAATCCTTAGTTCCATAGGTGGACGCCGTTTCGAGATATCGCCATAAAGGTGGACCAGGGGTGACCCTAGAATTTGTTTGTACAATATGGGCATCAAACGAAACGAAAGGTGTTAATGAGTATTTTTAAAAGGGAGTGGGCCTTCGTTCTATAGGTGTTCGCCTTTTCGAGATATCGCCATAAAGGTGGACCAGGGGTGACTTTAGAATATGTTTGTACGATATGGGTATCAAATGAAAGGTGTTAATGAGTATTTTAAAAGGGCGTGGGGCTTAGTTCTATAGGTGGACGCCTTTTCGAGATATCGCCATAAAGGTGGACCAGGGGTGACTCTAGAATGAGTTTGTACGATATGGGTATCAAATTAAAGGTATTAATGAGAGTTTTAAAAGGGAGTGGTGGTAGTTGTATATGTGAAGGCGTTTTCCAGATATCGACCAAAATGTGGACCAGGGTGACCCAGAACATTATCTGTTGGATACCGCTAATTTATTTATATATGTAATACCTGCCAAGATTTTAAGGGTTTTTTATTTCGCCCTGCAGAACTTTTTCATTTTCTTCTGCTTAATATGGTAGGTGTCACAACCATTTTATAAAGTTTTTTCTAAAGTTATATTTCGCGTCAATAAAACAATCCAATTACCTTACCATGTTTCATCCCTTTTTTCGTATTTGGTATAGAATTATGGCATTTTTTTCATTTTTCGTAATTTTCGATATCGAAAAAGTGGGCGTGGTCATAGTCGGATTTCGTTCATTTTTCATACCAAGATAAAGTGAGTTCAAGTAAGCACGTGAACTAAGTTCATTAAAGATATGCCGATTTTTGCTCAAGTTATCGTGTTAACGGCCATGCGGAAGGACAGACGGACGACTGTGTATAAAAACTGGGCGTGGCATCAACCGATTCCGCCAATTTTCACAGAAAACAGTTAACGTCATAAAATCTATGCCACTACCAAATTTCAAAAGGATTGGTTAATTTTTCTTCGACTTATAGCGTTAAAAGTATCCTAGACAAATTAAATGAAAAAGGGCGGAGCTACGCCCATTTTGAAATTTTCTCTTATTTTTGTATTTTGCTGCACCACATCATTACTGGAGTTGAATGTTGACATAATTTACTTATATACTGTAAAGATATTAAATTTTTTGTTACAATTTTACTTAAAAAAATTTTTTTTTTAAAAGTGGGCGTGGTCCTTCTCCGTTTTTGCTAATTTTTATTAAGCGTACATATAGTAATAGGAGTAACGTTCCTGCCAAATTTCATCATGATATCTTCAACGACTGCCAAATTACAGCTTTAAAAATTTTAAATTACCTTCTTTTAAAAGTGGGCGGTGCCACGCCCATTGTCCAAAATTTTACTAATTTTCTATTCTGCGTCATAAGTTCAACTCATCTACCAAGTTTCGTCGCTTTATCTGTTTTTTGTAATGAATTATCGCACTTTTTCGGTTTTTCGAAATTTTCGATATCGAAAAAGTGGACGTGGTTATAATCCGATATCGTTTATTTTAAATAGCGATCTGAGATGAGTGCTCAGGAACCTGCACATCAAATTTCATCAAGATACCTCAAAATTTACTCAAGTTATCGTGTTAACGGACGGACGGACGGACGGACATGGCTCAATCAAATTTTTTTTCGATCCTGATTATTTTGATATATGGAAGTCTATATCTATCTCGATTCCTTTATATATGTACAACCAACCGTTATCCAATCAAACTTAATATACTCTGTGAGCTCTGCTCAGCTGAGTATAAAAATGAATATCTTTACAGTATATAATTAAATTATGTCAACATTCAACTCCAGTAATGATGTGGTGCAGCAAAATACAAAAATAAAAGAAAATTTCAAAATGGGCGTAGCTCCGCCCTTTTTCATTTAATTTGTCTAGGATACTTTTAACGCTATAAGTCGAACAAAAATTTACCAATCCTTGTGACATTTGGTAAGGGCATAGCTTCTATGACGATAACTGTTTTCTGTGAAAATGGACGAAATCGGTTGAAGCCACTCATAGAACTAAAGGCCACTCCCTTTTAAAATACTCATTAACACCTTACATTTGATACCCATATCGTACAAACACATTACAGAGTCACCCCTGGTCTACCTTTATGGCGATATCTCGAAAAGGCGTCCACCTATAGAACCCTATGTTCATTTTCCTAAATGGTTATTTTCCCTTATTTTGTCTTCAAAGCTCTCAGCTGAGTATGTAATGTTCTGTTCCATCCGAACTTAGCCATCCTTACTTGTTTACATTTCGTTTTTTTTTGAACTGAAAGTGCAAGAGACAAGAATATATATTCGAGATATACTCAAATCATATACACACAAACATATCTAGAAGCTGGCTCTATCGCAAGTGTGAAAAACTGCATTTGGGTTTTTTTTTTTACTATTTTATAGTTTTGCTCACCACAAAATAATTTTGTGCTTATATGTAGGCATGTACTTATGTATAATAAGTAAACTGCATTCTTTGTTGTACCTTCATACACACATTTTTATGAGGGTGGATCAAAAAAAAAAAATTTTTTTTTTGGTTTTTGTTCAGGAATAATAAATTCGAATATTCAGAGATGGCTTAGATACAGTTTTGTGTGTAAATATGTTCAGAAGAAGCCAATTGGGAAAACGGTGCACAACAACAAGATCATTGGTTGAGTTTGTTTGTAAACAGATCAATCACCACAGGAGTGCGGGTGCGAATCACAATCCGAGGAAAATTGGTTTAGAAGAGATTTAGTAGTATAACGGCTTTACAATTTTTTTTTGGATTTTCACAGTACAAAACCGGCCCCTTTCACGGTATAGGCTATCATTTCCGAAACGGTTACAATTTGGAACCATTAAAGATAACATTCCCCAAAACCTTCGGTGTTGTCTTTATCGCTACAAAAACAACATATACTTTTTTAGAACCCTTACTTCTTAAGTAACGGTTCCTTTCTCGAAATAAGTTGCTTTTTTATAAACGATTTTTTTTAAACGGTTACTTTTTAAGAACCGGTTCGTTTTTCTTTAGAACGGGTTGTTTTTTTAAGACCTGTTAACTTTTTGCAACTGTTAGAACCGGCATCTTTTTCAAAACCTGTTACTTTCACTTGCGCCTTATTGAGACTTTACCCCAGGCAGATATGCGACTAAAATCCAAATTCTGTTCGTAGATTGTGCACTAGGCTTAGGACCTGTCCCATATAAAAACGCTTTCCAATGAAAAATTTCAATAATCCTCGGATGAGAACTAGCTATGATTTTAAAGACCATGATTTGAGGGCATGTACCTGGAATGTCCGAACTCTTTTGGGAGAATGCCCCGATGCCCGGCTGTTTCGGTTGGCTGATGTCCTTGTCAAGACAAAGGCCGACATCACCGTCATACACGAAGCAATATGTATGAGTAAGCCAAGGTGTTGGGCTTGCAGTGGGAAAGAAAGTTTGCCGACAAGTACTATCATTCATGGCTGTGCACGAGCGTCTCGCCGTGATTCGCATTAAGGCGAACATTTTTCAATATTTCGTTTATATACGAATATGCACCTTAGACGATGCGGACGGAAAGGAAAAGGACTATCATTATGACGAGACATACGATAACTGCCTCCGCCATGATATTAAAATCATGCAGGACGACTTTAACGCCAGGGTGGGCAAGGAAGAAGTCTTTTGGTCCTTGGTGGGCAAAGAAGAAGTCTTTAGCCTCCACGATTTAACATCTCCCAATGCGTTGAGCCTGACTTCGCCGTGGCTCGAATATGGTCATATGCAATACTAGATTCCAGCATAAAAACATTCGCCAAGCTACTTGTCTATCTCCTGATCAAAGAACACGAAATCAAGTCGATCACGGCATACATAACTCGAGTGTACTCGATGTGCGCACTCTACGAGGTCCAAATATCGATCGACTCGGACCGCTACCTGGTGGCAGACGAGATACGTACATGCTTTTGTGCAGCAAAGAAAGTGCGCGGAGTGACACAAGGAAAGTTTGCCGTCGAGATGCACACGAAATAGACAGCTGATACCCCAATCGCCGATGTTGGTAATCACGTTCCGGCTATGAAAAGTGAGAAATACAGGTATGACGATAGTGTAACGAATAAAGATCCAAAGGCTTCGCTGGCTAGGTCATGTTATGCTACTGGACGAAGACGCTCCGGCCAAGAAAGTATTTCAGTCGACAACGTAGTTTGAAAGTAGGGCAAGAGGGAGACCTCCACGGAGTTGGGAGAGGCAGGTGGAGGAAGACTATACAGCACGTGGGGTTCCCAATTGAAGTCAGTTATCGCGAAACATGGATAGCTTGCGTGATTTATTATTAAAGGGCCAAAATCGTTTAAACGGTTAAGCGCCAATTAATAATGCTGATGATGTTATTTTTCCAGAGCGGCCTTTTTTGTTTTGAAACCTGTTCCTTTTTTTTTAAACGGCCCTTTTATTTAATCAAGTTCTATTCAATTACCAAAATGTCCACCCTAATGCAAGCATGCGTGCAGGTTTATTTATTATATTCCTTAATTGCTCTTTTGTTGCTAATGTGAGAAATGTGGCATAATTTATGCGGGTTTAGCTATTAATTAAGTGCGAAATATTGTGCAAAGTCGTAAGCTTAAGCTTTGTGCAGTGCATAAGAATATAACCCATGCATGTTTAATTTCTTCCAAGAAAAGCACACCCAAAGTGAAATGCTCGATATAATCCAGCTAATAAAATAAAAACCAAACAAATATAAATTATATGCACTAGTAGATAAGAAAGTTTATATATAGAAATGTGGAAAATTTAACAAGATTGCAGAGTTTTGGTATGGTATTTTAGTTTAAAATAGTCATACAAATAGTAGGTACGTACGTGACGTATGAGTAACATTTTGAATCTTATTGGCTTATGCGTACCGGCTCGAGGTCAATATATTTAGTAATAAAAACACACAAGTTCGGACTTTGAGAAAGCGTCGGTATTACAACAACAAAATCACTATAGAAAGAGTTTAACACTGGAAATGTTACACATAATACATACACCACCAGACATACGACTAAACTTCAAAACAGACACGATCAACGTCGCTCACCTTGTACAGACACTTACTCACAACAAAATCGACAGTACAAAACTCTACGCCATCGCGAACAGACGTTTAGCTCAAAATGTATGTAAAAAAAAATAAATGTAAGGCGCGATAACCTCCGAAGAGATCTAAGGCCGAGCTTCTCTTCCAATTTGCGTCGTGCTCCTCTTGATTTTCCCTACAAATTGGCCGGACGGGACCTACATGTTTTATGCCGACTCCGAACGGCATCTGCAAGGCAGATGAGTTTTCACTGAGAGCTTTTCATGGCAGAAATACACCCGGAGCGCTTGCCAGTCACTGCCGAGGGGCGACCCCGCTTAGAAAAATTTTCTTCTAATTGAAAAACCTTATTTCTAAAATTTTTGATGTTGCTTTGCCCGGGAGTTGAACCCAGGGCATACGGTGTGATAGGCGGAGCACGCTACCATCACACCACGGTGGCCGCCATAATGTATGTATATTTACAAAATATGGTATATTACATGTATGAAAATTTGTTTTTACATTGTTTTGTATAGTCCTTTGAAGACGGTTACCGACGTGTAACCGAAATATATCGGAATGAAAAATAAAAACTGGTGTTTTTATTACTAAATATATTGACCTCGAGCCGGTACACATAAACCAATATCTTTAAATAAAAAGGTCGCCAAAAATAATATTATTTTGAATCTTATCTTAGTACTTTAAACGAGTAAAAATTAACTGATTTGAATGAAATTTGGCACATTGTGTATCACATTCTAAGACCTTCTACCTAGGTGTTGCCACTGAGGATGTTTGCACAAGGTTGCCACTTATTTGGAAAAAAAACAAATGCTAATACATACTGGTATCAAACCAAATATATTTCATTCCGCATTTCAATAGAGAAATGTTTATGTAGGGTTGCCACCTCGCCTTACTTTTTATATCTCCTTGTATATCCAGTGCTATTGCGGAAATGGCTTAGCCCATTTGAATGTAATTTTGTACATAGATAGTGTATCACATTCAAAAACTTTCTGCCTAGGTGCTGCCACTGAGGATATTTGCACAAGGTTGTCACGTATTTGAAATTTTGAAAAAATTCCACCAGATAAGCCAATAGGGTATCAAACGAAATTTATTTCACTCCGCATTCCAACGGGCAGGTTTTTAAGCAGGGTTACCACCTCAGCTTATTATTTATATCTCTTTGTATATCCACTACTATTGCGGAAACGGCTTAGCCCATTTGAATGAAATTTTGTATATATATAGATAATGTATTACATTGTAAGACCATCTACCTAGGTGTTGCCACTGCAGATATGTATTTTCACATGATTGCCACGTATTTGAAATTAAAAAAAAAAGATTACACGAGATATGCCAATATGGGTAGCAAACGAAAGGTATTTAACTCCGCATTCCAATAGAGGTTTTTAAGTAGGGTTGCCACGTAGCGTTGCCACATCATCTTATTATTTATATCTCTTTGTATATCTACTATTATCGCGGAAAGGGCCCGTTTGAATGAAAATTTGTACATAGATAGTGTATCACATACCAAAATATCCATAGTTAGAAAGTGTTGCTACTGAGGATATTTCCGCAAGGTTGCCATGTATTTGAAATTAAAAAGTTCCACGAGATATGTCAATATGGATAGCAAAGAAAAGGTATTTCACTCAGCATTACAATAGAGACGATTTTAAGTGGGATTGCTACATAGAATTGCCACCTCATCTTATTATTTATATATCTTTGTATATCCACTATTATCGCGGAAAGGGCCCATTTGAATGAAAATTTTGTACATAGATAGTGTAAAATTTTGTACAGATATATGTCAATATGGATAGCAAAGAAAAGGTATTTCACTCAGCATTACAATAGAGACGATTTTAAGTGGGATTGCTACATAGAATTGCCACCTCATCTTATTATTTATATCTCTTTGTATATACACTATTATCGCGGAAAGGGCCCATTTGAATGAAAATTTTGTACATAGATAGTGTATCGCATACCAAAATATCCATATAAGACTTTCTAGCTAGGTGTTGCTACTGAGGATATTTTTGCAAGGTTGCCACGTATTTGAAATTAAAAAAAAATTCCACGAGATATGCCAATATGGGTAGCAAAGGAAATGTATTTCACTCCGCATTGCAATAGAGAGCTTTTTAAAAAGGTTGCCACTTAAGGTTGCCACCTCGCCTTATTATTTATATCTCATTGTATATCGAGGAAATGGCTTAACCTATTTGAATGAGATTTTGTACATAGATAGTGTACCGTATCCCAAGACATTCTATCTAGGTGTTGCCTCTGAGGATATTTTCACAAGATTGCCACGTATTTGAAATTTAAAAAAGATTCCACGAGATATGCCAATATTGGTAGCGAACAAAAGATATTTCACCCCGAATTCATTAATAATGTTGCTGCGTAATTTGGATGTAACTGAAGTCTATTTAGTGGAGTAAGACTTATTGTGGCAAGCCTCTGTAACAATATAATTAGAGCAAAAATAGTTACCGAATTGAACAATCGGACAAGGAATTACATATACCAAGAATCTCACTTCACTCATCAAAGGCACAGCTCAGGTGTACCATGCAAAGACAACGATTTCCAGCAAGACCAGAATTTGCAATGACTGCATGAAGTTGAGGTCGAAACTTTCGAGTTTATTGGATAGGACCTCTAAATTCTGAATCTATTCTAAAATCTGGCTTCAAGCACGGTATGCTATATGTGGCTTTTTGTAGAGTTAAGCGACCAACTACTTAAAAATACTAGTTCCAGAGGAAAATCAAAAACGTTCACGGGACGTGGTGTGGAAAGAAGTAATGGCTTAGAAGTTTTGTTTTTAAAAAACATATAACAATATCGAAATCGAAAGTTTTGTTTTATACATCGAACTCTAACTGCAAAACTGACCAAACTTGATTCTCGATTTTATTATTTGTCATAACAATCCACAAGACTATAGGTTGTAATTACCCGTTAAACATTTTTTCAAGTTCTTTTCACGGTTAGTGGTCGATATGCTTTTGAAATCTATTTTAAAAGAACTCAACAGTAAGTAAAAAATATGTATAAAAAAGTTGAATATTTATAATGAGGACTTATAAAGCAAAGTATATTATGCGGATACCCGAAGAATTCCGAGCAAAACTTGGTTGCCCATGTACTTGAAATTAAAGTTTATCGACGTTTAGCAACGAAGATTTGTACCGTACATTATGTGATTAAATGAAACTCAATGGATAAACTTTGAGGTAGAATTAAATAAATTTTTTTCTATATTTTTCTAGCCATATGAATTTGGCATGTTTTGTTTCTATTAAGGCCGTTTACTGCGTGCCTTTAAAAATGTGTACTGAATTAATCATACAATTTGTGAGGCATAACCGGAAAATTCGTTAACGTGACACAATTAATTAAGTTGCGAAAAAACACTTTTGAAATTACGAAAACCTATTGCAATTAAAGCTTATGCAGATGTGAAATTTTAATTTATTTAATAACTAGAATTTACACGCAGCTCTAACCGCACGGAGAAAATAAAACATAAAATTTCGTTGAATTTATATGTTGTGCATTGTCCACTTGTCCAAAAACCTTTGCCAAGTTAATTAATTAATACTGTAGTATTAATAAACTAACATCGTATACGCACACACACGACTTAAGGCCTTAGGAGCGAAGCTTTTCGTACCAAAGGAATTGGAAGCGAGAGAGCGAGGTGATATGCAGAGCAGTATGAGGCAGACGGCGTTGGAGATTACTAGTACGGTAGGCAATAGTTAGGTAAACGATCACTGGAGTAGCCAAACAACTGAGGCGCCACTAGGACCGTAGAAGGCAGTAAAGAGGATCGAGACGACGACAGTTGGTCGGCGGTATAATAGCGGGCATCCTATGGGCCAAGGAACAGTAGGGTGTAAGGGAATGAATATAGCTGAGCAGCGTTATGATAGCAGGCGACTAAACGTTGTAGTAGCAACAGGATAGACAAAGAACTGCTGAAAGGTGACAGAGTGGGTACTCGTAGTGGAGCCGGAGAGATCGCAGCGCCGATGATGACGAATCTTTTTTGGTGATCCGTGTTAATTAGCTAGCAGTCAACCAGCACCAAAAAACTTGCTTGTTTAATATAGCGACCACTGCGACGCGGTAAAGTCAAAAGGGCTGGCTTCAAGAATTGCCTCACTTTGACTCGCTGGTCATTTGGGATCACAGGCGTTTCCATTATGCAATGTGTTGCTTTACATGCTGTACCATTACAAACTGATGCCAGTTGGCACGCGACCAAATCGCTGACAAGTTAGCAAGTTAAGTTTTAAGGCCAAAATTGCCATATCGTTGGGCAATTGTCACTTACCGACCAATTTGAATGTAATCCTGAAAAAAATGTTGTGATGATCTCGACGTAGCTTAAAATGATAGATATATGTGCCGAAATAGTCCCAAATCACTAAAACGTCCGTGAAATCACCCCAAAATGTTTCGGAAATAGTTTTAAAATAGTCACAAAGTGGTCCTAAAACATCGCCAATCACAATTAAAATTATTCCGTAGATAACCCTTAAGCGGTCTCAAAAATTTTCCCAAAATGATCTCAAAAACTAGTGGGAAATCATCCCACATTTGTTCCGAAATGATACCAAAGTAGTTCTGAGAAGATCCAGAAAGCAATGTCGAAGTCATCTGGAAAAAGTTACGAAGATGTTGCGAAAAACTTCGAGATGATCCATAAACAATCCAGAGATAGTCTCCAAATAATGCAGAGATAGTTCTGAAATTGTTTCGAAACCAATTAACCTCAGAACTGCGTACTTTTCCAAAGTTGTTAAGACAAAAAATATGTGCATCATACACCGAGTAACATTATTCTAGATCAAATAAATTCCGAGTTATAACAATTTATAAAAACGCTTACTTTTCCAAAATTGTTCTGACAATGATCTACAGCAGCGAACAAAAGAATAGCAGGGGCAGGATTTAAGAAATTTCGTCAACTAAATTCTTATTTTTTTTTATTTTCCGTATTTTAAGCAAAACCTTCATGATTTTTGTAACTAAAACTAAGAAAACCAATCTCAAAAACGTTTTCAAAACAATTTAAAAATTTGAGAAAAGTTTACAAATGTTTCGAGCTTTTTATTTGGAGTTCTCTGAATATTTTTGAGCACGCAGTTTTGTAGCCCAATGACCTTGTGCCTGTGCTTTGCAAACAAAATTCTGTTAACTCCAAAAAAAAGTTCGACACTTTCGTAAAACTTTCTTAAATTTTCGAATTTCGAAAACGTGTTTGGTATTGGCTTTATTGGTTTCAGTAGTGTGAGTTTTTTCTTAAAATATTAAAAATAAAACAAGAAGTATGTATCAGACGAAGTTCGAAAACATATTTCAACTGCCATTTTTACGATCGCTGGTGTATAAAGCCCATGTAACTGTTCTATGACCAAAAAAATTTAAACTAGCAAATAATTTAAGAGCTTGAAACCAACCAATTTTTTCATCTTACTACCATTGAGAGTCTTATATTTTTATACTCAGCTGAACAGAGCTCACAGAGTATATGAACTTTTATTCGCATAGCAGTAATCCGTAACGGCATAAACTAATCGAGATAGATATAGACTTCTATATATCAAAATTATCTGGGCGAAAAAAGAAATTCATTTAGCCATGTCCGTCCGTCCGTCCGTACGTCCGTAAACACGATAACTTGAGTAAATTTATTAAGTTTATCTTGATGAAATTTGGTATGTATGTTCCTGAGCGCTCATCTCAGATTGAAATTTAAAATGAACGAAATCGGACTACAACCACGCCCACTTTTTCGATATCGAAAATTTCTAAAAACCGAAAAAGTGCGATAATTCATTACCAAAGACGTATAAAGCGATGAAACTTTGTAGGTGCGTTGACCTTATGATGCCAAAGAGAAAATTAGTAAAATTTTGGATAATGGGTGTGGCACCGCCCACTTTTAAAAGAAGGTAATTTAAAAGTTTTGCAAGCTGTAATTTGGCAGTCGTTGAAGATATCATGATGAACGTTACTCCTATTACTATATGTGTGCCAAATAAAAATTAGTAAAATCGGATGACGAACACGCCCACTTTAAAAAAAATTTTTTTTAAGTCAAATTTTAACAAAAATTTTTATATCTTTACAGTATATAAGTAAATTATGTCAAAATTCAACTCCAGTAATGATATGGTGCAACAAAATACAAAAGAAAAAAGAAAATTTCAAAATGGGCGTGGTTCCGCCCTTTTTCATTTAATTCGTCTAGAATGCTTTTAATGCCATAAGTCGAACAAAAATTTACCAATCGTTGTGAAATTTGGTAGGGGCATAGATTCTATGACGATAACTGTTTTCTGTGAAAATGGGCGAAATCGGTTGAAGCCATGCCCATTTTTTTTACACAGTCGACCGTCTGTCCTTCTGTAACTTAACTAAACTTAGTTCACGTACTCATCTGAACTCACTTTATCTTGGTATAAAAAATGGCCGAAATCCGACTATGACCACGCCCACTTTTTCGATATCGAAAATTACGAAAAATTAAAAAAAATGCCATAATTCTATACCAAATATGAAAAAAGAGATGAAACATGGTAGTTGGATTGGTTTTTTTGACGCAAAATATAACTTTAGAAAAAACTTTGTGAAATGGGTGTGACACCTACCATATTAAGTAGAAGAAAATGAAGAAGTTCTGGAGGGCGAAATCAAAAGCCCTTGAAATCTTGACAGGAATAATGTTCGTGGTATTACATATATAAATAAATTAGCGGTACCCAACAGAAGATGTTCTGGGTCACCCTGGTCCACATTTTGGTCAATATCTCGAAAACTCCTTCACATAAACAACTAAGGGCCACTCCCTTTTAAAACCCTCATTAATACCTTTAATTTGATACTCATATCGTACAAACGCATTCTAGTCACCCCTGGTCCACCTTTATGGCGATATTTCGAAAAGGCGTTCACTTATAGAACTAAGGCCCACTCCCTTTTAAAACCCTCATTAATACCTTTAATTTGATACCCATATCGTACAAACACATTCTAGAGTCACCCCTGGCCCACCTTTATGGCGATATACCGAAGTGGCGTCCACCTATAGAACTATGGCCCACTTCCTTTTAAAATACTCATTAACACCTTTCATTTGATACCCATATCGTACAAACACATTCTAGAGTCACCCCTGGCCCACCTTTATGGCGATATAGCGAAGTGGCGTCCACCTATAGAACTATGGCCCACTCCTTTTAAAATACTCTTTAATACTTTCCATTTGATACCCATGTCGTACAAACACATTCCAGGGTTACCCTAGGGTCATTTTGCTAAATGGTGATTTTTCCTTATTTTGTCTCCAAAGCTCTTAGCTGAGTATGTAATGTTCGGTTACACCCGAACTTAGCCTTCCTTACCTGTTTTAATTTGAATTAACTCACGAATGGCGACAGGAATCGCAAATAATTGCGTTCATTTTGGTGAAATTTGTGTTCGATGATTTTGAACTCTCTATACGTTTTTATTCTTTTCATTTAAAACCAGCATGCGGTTGATGTTATGACGCCTACGGGTAGTTGTATTTTCTTAAATTAATCTTTGCTTTGAGATGGAATGGCATGAGATTTTCAATTAATTTTAATGTGCTCAAGCTGTGAGGCACTAAAAAGTCTTTTTTAAAAAAATAAACAACGAATTGCTATTACGCAGAGCAATAAGAATGTGAAAGAATCAGGTAAAATTAATTAAATTGAAAGTGGAATGCGAATTGAAGTTGATGAAAGTTGTTTTCAATTGAATATTTTGCCTCAAACGGATTATGGGTTTGGCAAGTGCTAATTTAGGTCCGAAAACGCAATTCGCTGGTCTTCAGTCTTTCGCTCCTGATGCTGATTTAACAGTAGAATTGTAAACGGTTTGCTATGGTCGGGTTATGGGTGTGTTACCCACTGATCGGTTTTGTTATCGATTTGTTATCGAAGTGCTTAAAATCTGCAATCCATATATAATCGGTGAAAAATCGCTCTTTTTTTCAACTGGTAATAAAATTACCCTCGAAAAGTTATATATTTGTTATCGGATTGTTAATAATTTGTTACCGAATTATCGGAAACATGCTACCAGTTTGTTATCGAAAAGTTATCAATTTCTTCGATCTGATATCAAAAAGTTATGGATAAGTTAGTGGAAAGCTAGCAACTTGTCATCGGCGTGTTATTGATTTATTGTCGCTATTTTATAGAAAATTTGAAAAAGTCATAGATTTTTGATGTTAAGGTTATCGATTGCTTATCCAACGGTTATCGATTGTTTGGTAAAAGTGTTACCAATTTGTTATATGAGGTATACCTTTACTTTCAGGAGGACGTCGATACCTTCTCCTACCAGGGTCCCCCGAAGGCTTTGGGGAGTGTTATGGATATTGATGGCCCTTTGCCGTATGCAGATCCGGTACGTTCCGGTACCAAGGCCGACCATCTCGGGAACGATTTCTTATGACCATATGCGATCTTCGTGGCTATACCGCCCTTCCACCCCCTAGATCCATGAGGAGTTCGGGGTCGCCGAGCCTCGGCTGTTAATGAAACAGGATTCCCCACGGATAGGTGATGTTGAGAATTGGGTTTGGAGAAGCTACATATATATCGCGCTGAAAACCTGAAAGGGTTGTACTACACAACCCCTTGAATATGGTATTTTAGAAGCCTCTTACGAGAGGCATACCTACCGCGGGTATATTCTGACACTCAGCCCGCTGGGAAAACCGGGTTCCCAACCCAGAGCGCGATGGCGGTGCAGGATTTGGATTTCAGAAATCTCTTACGACAAACATGCATTACCGTGAGGATATAATAAACCCCTTTGGCGTACTGGTGCACAGAAAACGATTTTAACTTTACGTCTTCTTCAGTAAGTGCTGCCAACAGAATATGATTACGAAGTTGCCATCAAATACATTTTTTGTTTAATTTAAATTAATTCATTATCATCATTATTTGGCGCTTAACAACTACAGCAGTTTTGGCCGTTTCGTAACAAGTCTGGCAAGCTATCCCTGTTTCGCGATAAGTGACTCTAATTGGGAGCACCAAGGGAAATCAAGCCTCTTTCCACTTGCCCCTCCCAAATCAATGGAGTTCTCTCTCTTACTCTGCTTCCAAATGCGGTGTTCATAGAAATACTTGCATGGACGTAACGTCTTCGGCCATTTGCATAACATGACCCAGCCGGCGATACGTTTGGGCTTTTACTCACACCACTATCTTAATACATGCATTAAGTTCATACAGCTCATCGTTTTACCTCCTACCATGCTTGCCGTTGGCATCAAAGACAATACAATACATCGTCTGGAAAACTTGTTTTATCGAGCATTCCATATTAAATTAAATATTTATGCTAATATATGCATCAAGCAAATGTCTAAGTAGCGCTACCACCTAACGTTATTATATTAATTCTTTTTTTTTCTAGTAAATATGCCACCGAAAGCTACCACTTAACTTTACTATATTTTTTTTATTTTACCCCTTACTGTCTCGACAACTTCGAAACCAAATTGGGTGAAAATGGTATAATAGACAATGTATTGCATTTTTAGACTTCTTAGGTCGGTGGAGTCAGTAACGATGTCTTTTCAAAGTTGCCACTTATTTGAAGGATGCATTCTAGAGTGGCCACCTGACTTTCTTGCTTAGTTTGTTCGTACCAACAGCGAACATTCTAAGCTCTCTTATTAGCATGTAGTTTTATGGGATGTCTTGCAAAGTTGCCACTTGTTTCAAATTTTTAAAAAAATTAGACAAAACATAGAGATTTTCAGATAGCGTTGTTACGTTGAGCTGCCAGTTTACTTTATTATTAATTACTATTTCGAAAATAGTTTGGTATTACATTTTATATTCATGTCGGCAACACGCTGCACTCTTAGCACTCGTGTCGCTAATTATAATGTTTTTTTTTTGTTTAATTAAATGATATATCCGATACTGATTCAAATAAACAAAATGACGACTAAAAGTGTGACTGTGAAAAGAAAAATTTGCTATATTCTATGTAAAACTGACAATTTTAATAGAAAAAATTTCATTTATCAATTTTCTTCGGTAAAAGCAATTGTTTGCCAAAACAAAAGCCTAGCAATTGGCTATTGTTTAAAAGGCAGTAAAAATGCCAAACAGCTTTAGACTTTGTTGTACATACAATTACATACTTACATGCGGTAACATATTCACACAAGTGTTGCGTTGTATGAAAAAGTTTCATATATTCATAAGAAATTGTGATGTTTGCTTGTAGCGAATACACAAATTTACTTTATAACAAAATTTGTATGTGTGGGATGAGGCCAAAAGGGTGCATATGTGAAATTGATTATTTTCAGTAAATTTAGTTTATTTATTTATATTGTGACGAATATTAGCATTACTAAGCTGTTAGTAAATAATCACGCAACAACAAAAACATGAACCACTCTTATACTCGTACGTGTACACATTAAAGCTAGCAACACTTATGTAGAGAGCGACAAACAGCTTGCTCACACACACAGATGTAGTCATCAGCCAAAGAAGTTACTCACACATACACACGCATATGGCTATAAACTACAAATATACATTTACTTATATAGCTGGTAACTAACCAAGCATGACCTACAACTGTTCGGGAAGTTATAAGACTTTAGGGGAAATGGGGTTAACGAGGAAAATAGAGTATAAAAGCAGCGCAAACTGCGTAATAACGAATCAGTTTAATTTAAACACGCTCTCAGTTGCGAAGTGAAGTATAATTGTGAAGTATTAGTGTACTAATCCAAAGTAGCCTAATAAAGACCATTTTCCAGTACAGAATATTGGAATGATTTATTCAACAGTTTAGCAATTCCAATGTTAGCAAAAGGTTTCAAATTTAAAATAATTTCCCAAAATTCGTTACAATATTATTATATACTTAAGCTTGCTGGAACAAGTAAGAATACGTCGTTTAGGTAGTACATCAATCAGTCTTAATGATTACAAAAAAAAAAAAAAACAAAAAATACAACATAAATTTGTTAATAAAAATCAGGGACGGAAAATAATAATTATTTTTTTTCGGAGTCGAAAAAGTCCGGGTCAAAAAATTGTCCTAGGTGAAAATGTTTGAGTTCTCAGATATCCCTATAGCAATATCATGTCGAATCATGCATACTTTTTATTTTTCGAACTTTTTTCATAAAAGTCCACTTATAAAAGTAAAATCTGTATTTTTATATTTGAGTCCGATAGAACTAGTTTAACTCGGCCTTTTAAAAATAAAAGTCTGGAAATAAAAGTTAAATTGGGACTTTTATCTATCGGACTCAGGTAATAAAAATCGGAAAATACTTTTTATCTTGATCCAAATATACTAGAAGTCCAAAATTGATAGTTTTGCAAGGAATTATATTATAAAAGGAATAAAAGTTTCCGTCCGGCCTCCGTGGTGTGATGGTAGCGTGCTCCGCCTATCACACCGTATGCCCTGGGTTCAACTCCCGGGCAAAGCAACATCAAAATTTTAGAAATAAGATTTTTCAATTAGAAGACAATTTTTCTAAGCGGGGTCGCCCCTCGGCAGTGTCTGGCAAGCGCTCCGATTGTATTTCTGCCATGAAAAGCTCTCAGTGAAAACTCATCTGCCTTGCAGATGCCGTTCGGAGTCGGCATAAAACATGTAGGTCCCGTCTGGCCAATTTGTAGGGAAAAATCAAGAGGAGCACGACGCAAATTGGAAGAGAAGCTCGGCCTTAGATCTCTTCGGAGGATATCGCGCCTTACATTTATTTATTTTTAAAAGTTCCCGTCCCTGATAGAAATACAAAATATTGGGAATATAAACTATAATAATTACATGGCTGAAAATTTTGTTTTAAATCTTAGACTGTTTGGTCTACAAATATGACCAAACTTTTCTTTGGTTTTAAATGCAGACCATGCAAAATTTTAAACGAAACGATCTCATATGACTGATTTTGAACTGGAAAATTTTGGTTTGAATTTAGGTCCACAAAATTTCCATTTTTCAAACTTCTCGACTAAAATTTAAACCCAAATATATTAAAAATTGGGGTTATCCTCTTATTTTTTATAATATATACCAAAAAAAGTTTAAAAGCGTGGTACGGGTAATACTTTTTGGTTTTAATTTTAAACTTTTCGTCGAAAATTATATTTTGCAAGTGTCTGTACTAAAATTGAAATCAAGATATCGTCGCGCGCTTGCCAGAAGCATGAATGTGCCAAAATGAAAATGTTGGGAAATTGATTCTCAAATTTTATCGCTCCCTCAAAATTAGAAGAATTAGTTTCTAGTGTAAAAATGTATCAACAATTTTTGTTGTTATATCGGCCTACTGATTTGTATGGTCACGGGTTTGAATCGAGCTCAAGGCCTAACAATAATTATTTTATCATTATTATTGTTATGATAAATTTTTTCTTATTTGAAAAAATTATTAATTTGGAATAGAAGAAAGAAAAAATTTTTAGACAACTGCGAAAACTCGTTGTATAGATCTATTTCGGGAACTGCTAAATTCCTTCATCGGCAACGTTTAGACGCCGCTGCTATAACATGTTAATACATCCCAGAGCACGGGGAAAAAGTGTCAATTAAATATGACACTATGGCAGTGTTGTGAATATAAATTGGCAAGAACCAGTAGGATTAAAGAAGACAAACAAAAAACCGCTGTGATAGCTGAATGGTTATAGCAGCGGCGCCTAAACGTTGCCGATGAAGGAATTTAGCAGTTCCCGAAATGGATCTATACAACGACCTTTGGCATTTGTCTACTTTTTTTCTTTCTTCTATTCTAATTTAATAATTTTTTCAATTAAGAAAAAATTTATCATAACAATAATAATGATAAAATAATTATTATTAGGCCTTGAGCTCGATTCGAACTCGCGATCGTAAAAATGTATCTATATATTATATTCACACTATGCTCTTTCAACTGAGATAATTGCTCTGCTCGCATCCCTTATATTTTCCGAGATTTGGCACATAAATTTTTCTGGCACAACAAAAATTTTAAAGACTGATCTAATTTTTTGTTAACACAGCTATACAAAAAAATTAAAAGTAGTCGGATGAGGTAATGCGACTCAGGTTTTCTATACATTTAGATGCGCTGATTCCAAATACGGTATAAGAATTGGCCCAAGTGCTCTTGGTATGGGCTTAACCTAAAAACACGTAAAAAATCACTGCAGATTGATTTTTAAATTATATTCGGACCAAGCCAAGACCAGCTAGGCCAATTCTGTTGGCGGATTGGGATTCACAGTACTTGGAAGGATGCCGAGGAAACGGTTACTCACTTCCTCTGCGAGTACCCAGCCCTCGCGAATTTTCGGTCCCGAACTCTAGACAATTATGTGTTGCCGGACTTAAGGGCGGTGTTATATTGCCGCATCAAGGACATTAGTAGGTTTATTGTTTTAACCAAGTGGTTTGAGTAAAACAATATGCAGGGTATATCAGCCTTAAAATATAATTGGCTCCAGGAGAAAGTGCATCAAAATGGCGCCTAGGGCGCTACTTGGGCCCGGATCCATAGCCGGGCAGCACAGCAACCAACCAACCAACTTGGGAAAACATCCGCGGCTGTAACCTATCGAAAGTATGTACGTAAATGAAAAAAAAAAAAACACATTCAATTCAATTTCAATTATTGTAAACTTAGAACTAGTTCTTATTTTCATCAGAATCAGAATCTTCTGAAATGTTGAGTTCGGGTAAAGCGTTGCCCTCTGGATTTTTATAACAAAAACGATATTATTGGTATAAACAGTTTTTCATACATTTTGTCTTTTAGTTTTGATTCGGCTAGAGGCAACGGCTTCGAATAAACCGGTTTACCTTCAATTAAACTACGACCTTTTCTCGGATATTCAGCTATTAAAAATTCTTAATCGGTATAATTTTCTTAGGAATACATTACACAGCTCATCCTTTGTTTATCTCAACTAGCATATATATCGCGGGGGTAGTTTTATAGCTCCCTGGGTAAAATAATTATAAATAAAAAAATCGTCATACAATAGTATGTGAACCTCGAAAAGTTTTGGCGAGTTACGAGCTTCTTTAATAATTTGTCCCCAACCTTCAGACACGTATACCGGAACATTCGAACATACGAATGTACATATGATGTTCTTAATTTTTTTCAAAAATTGGTGAGCCATACGAATGTATCATACAAACAGGAAAATCATTACCTTGTTGCCAACCAGAAACATGAATGTGCTACATTCATTTTTCTGGCTCAACTTTGCGTGATTGAAATAGGAAAATGGCACTGCAAATATTGGGGTTTCCATGTGCGTAGAAAGCTCAAGATTTAAGTAGAACCTAGAGATTCTAAAGGGTAATAAAATACGAGGCCTATAACACAAAATCGGAAAAATTGCACATTCATTCTTGTGGTCAACACTAAACTTTGCTAGGTTTAAAATATAAACTAAAATATTTGTTCGTGTACATTAGTAATAATAATAGTAACATAGAAATATATTATAACAATAAACAGAAAATTTTTAAGCCATAGGTTCAGAATTGAAAATAGAACTATAGTTTAAATTAAGTTGTGGGCTTAGGAAAGCAAACACTGTTCGTTTGAAACATTTCGCCTTTAGAATAGCTTTAGTCTTGTTTGGAAGTGAGTTCGGACGGATTAAGCTGAACCAATAGTTCAAGGTCCTAGCAGACTGCCAAAGATTTTTCATTTTGAAGAAGTTTTAAACATCGCGTCCGAAGATTTGCGTGGTATATATTTAGTCGAATTCCCTTTTTGAAAAAAAATGAACCAGGCAGCATTGTTTCAGACCAGCTGCAATTTGTTCGGTGAAGTAGAATCAACGTTACGATATATCGTCGGTCCCATGGTAGACTAACACGATTCGTTGTTCGCGTGGAGCACTAGCACGTTTCAGTTGTTCGCGTGAACTGTGTTAGTCTTCCACGCCAGAAGCAGAAATATGCTTGTCTTCGACACGAGAAACGTGTTAGTCTTTAGTCATTAATAAAAAGCGTAAACAGTATTGAACCTAAGATAGATTCTTGCGGGACACCAGCTGTTGTGTGCTTAAAATCAGAGACTTTGTCAATATATTATACTTGTTGAAACCGGTCAGAAAGACATCTTTGCATTGATTTTAATGCATAAGAGCTGACATTACGGCTAGTTTCGAGTTTATGAATCAGTACTTGAATTTCTTTTTTATCAGAACACGCCTTTGGAAGCAGAGGAAGAGGGCGGCTCTTACTCCGCTGGAAGTACCAGGTGGAAAACGAGCAAAGAAGCGACTGGCGCACCTTGTTGGACAGTTAAGCGCAAGTTAAGTTAGTGTGTATTTGAAAATAAAGGCATCAAAATACTGTAAAAAATTCCAAAGTAAGAGAACTGTAAGCTCATTCTTGTAATAGGCCAGACATATGTTTTCAAGAGATTTGATTATGGGTGTGGCGCAACTATGTCCTCTTTAAAATCCCAGCTGGATCTCGGATAGCAAGTTATTTTTAAATATATAGTCAATAATCTGCATTGCTAATAGCTTCTCAAACACATAATTTAAGGCAAGCAACATACTTATTGGTTTTAACTCTTTGTAAGAACTCGAAGGTCTCGTTTTAGACACCGGAATAGCGCATTTTTCTATTGACTTGGAAACCTAACGGACACAATAGAAATATTTAATATATGTGTGCCCGAGGCGTTGGCATAGGGAATAATAAATTTAATAAATAATGTCGATCCCCACGGCATTCGACTTCATAGCAAATATAGCATCCAGCACGGATCACTTAGGGGCCACTGAGAAATCAAAAGCACTTATTTGCAATATTCTGTCTACACAAGTTACAGATATTTTGTAAACGATATCATTCCTATTAACATTGGCACTATAATTCGTCACAGAAAAAATTGGTACAGGGTTGCTTTTGTTATTACTTTTAGTAACGCAAGAAGAGCAGAAATTTTTCCAGAGCATTTTCTTTACCAAATTTGTATTAAATTAAAGTTTCAAGTATGCTCCTTAGCATTTCGAATAGAAAGGGTAGCTTGATTGATGATGATTGTTAAGCTTGTAAGCTGAATATGTGTTTAAATATATATGTAAATAGATTTATATGCTCTTTGTAAATAAACTTTCAGCAATATGCTTACAAGTGTGCAATAAAAAGTTTTGCCTAATTTTTCCGGCTGCCTTCAACTCTATGACTTCTTTCTGCAAAACTTTAAATTTATTGGTTACCGGCCAAATGCCAATTGTTTGCGTGTCTTAAATTTGAAATTAATAATGGAAGTTTACTGAAAAGGCATAGTCATACAGAATTTCAATGTAAAAATGAACAATCACTCAACCGCACTCTCATCATGTCCTCAGACACATTACTCCCCTACTCATTCATTCGTCGAAATTGTATTTTACTTTATTGGCATTTGGCACAAAAATTTACAAAAACTTGTTTGATAGCTTTGTGTGGCGTCGTAGCACAAAACTTTGCATAAAAAGTTTTGTTAAATGGCAAAAACGTGTACATTTTCATATGGAGCCGTTCCACGTTAACAAATGTTTGAAAAAATCTTTAAAGACTTTAGTTTTCTATGGACTAAAAGTGTTAAAATGCTCAATTCATTTAATTTTTCAGGTTTTTCGATAGATTAAAGAGTTGAACTATACTGAAACGATTTAGCTTTATTTTTTGTCTTAATTGGTTTGGAGACAATTTATTATACTCAGCTGAGCAGAGCTCACATAGTATATTGGTTTTGTCCGCATAACGAGATAGATATAGACTTCTATATATCAAAATGATCTGGGCGAAAAAAGAAATTCATTTAGCCATATCCGTCCGTCCGTCTGTCGTCCGTTCGTCCGCAAACACGATAACTTGGGTAAATTTTGTGGTATTTTAATGAAATTTGGTATGTAAGTTCCCGAGCACTCATCTCAGATCGCTGTTTAAAATGAACGAAATCGGACTGCAACCACGCCCACTTTTTCGATATCGAAAATTTCGAAAAACCGGAAAAGTGCGATAATTCAATAGCAAAGACGGATAAAGCGATGAAACTTAGTAGGTGAGTTGACCTTATGACGCAGAATAGAAAATTAGTAAAATTTTTGGCAACGGGCGTGGCACCGCTCACTTTTAAAAAAAGGTAATTTAAAAGTTTTGCATTTGGCAGTCGTTGAAGATATAATGATGAAATTTGGCAGGAACGTTACTCCTATATGTGTGCTAAATAAAAATTAGCAAAATCGGATTACGAACGCGAAAACGGTGAAAATGGGCAAAATCGGTTGAAGCCACGCCCAGTTTTTATACACAGTCGACCGTCTGTCCATCCGCTCGGCCGTTAACACGATAACTTGAGCAAAAATCGATATATCTTTACTAAACTTAGTTCACGTACTTATCTGAAGTCACTTTATCTTGGTATTAAAAATGGGCGAAATACGACTAAGACCACGCCCACTTTTTCGATATCGAAAATTTCGAAAAATGAAAAAAATGCCATAATTCTATACTAAATACGAAAAAAAGGATGAAACATGGTGATTGGATTGGTTTTTTGACGCAAAATATAACTTTAGAAAAAATTTTGTAAAATGGGTGTGACACCTACCATATTAAGTAGAATAAAATGAAAAAATTCTGCAGGGCGAAATCAAAAGCCCTTGGAATCATGGCAGGAATACTCTTCGTGTTATTACTATATAAATAAATTAGCGTTACCCGGCAGATATTGTTCTGGGTCACCCTGGTCCACAGTTTGGCCGATATCTCGAAAACGTCTTCACATATACAACTAAGGGCCACTCCCTTTTAAAACCCTTCTTAATACCTTTAATTTGATACCCATACCGTACAAACACATTCTAGAGTCACCCCTGGTTCACCTTTATGGTCATATCTCGAAAAGGCGTCCACCTATAGAACTAAGTCCCATTCCCTTTCAAAATACTTATTAGCACCTTTCATTTCATACCCATATCGTACAAACACATTCAAGGGTTACACTAGGTTCATTTTCCTACATGGCGATTTTCCCTTATGCGACAAAGGATGAAGGAAAATCGTTCAAAAAACCTCACCCTTGGTCTACAATTCGGTCGATATTTCCCAAACGTATGTGATATGGAATTAAAAACCACTAATAAACCATCTACGAAACCCTACGAAACGAACGCAGCTAAGCTCTCAGCTGAGTATGTAATGTTCGGTTACACCCGAACTTAGCCTTCCTTACTTGTTTTCTTTAATATTGCTGTCCCTGGGGATTTAGCAAAGGCAGACAGCGGACCCCAGCGAAGCTTGACACCTCAGTCCAATATTCGATTTCATATGTATAAGTTGAATTATAATGTGTTAATAGTAGCCTGGTTGTCAAAAAGATCATGACATTGATTGCCGAGACTGTACTGTCCCGGAACACTCGGGATGCTCCCTCTATGGCATTAGCCTAATACCGTATGACCCGTAGATGCTTTGAGTAAAGTGAAGTCTTTCGTGTTTTGAAATACCTATGTAGACCTTAATATCGCTACTTAAGTTTAAGCCCCCAGTCCTCCTTTGAAAAATGTCCCATATATTTTATATAAAGAAGTTAACAACTGCCATTTTATAGTCCGCATTGGACTTTACGTTATTCTATGGCATATTTTCATCAGCTTATTCCACATATTTGATTTACTATTCTAAGACCACCTTCCACGACCAAACCCTGCACGAAGATATGCAGAGGCACGAGTGAAATATGAAGCTTAACTCGCACTGAGAGAACTGTAACGCGGCAAACTTTCAAAGTTAAACAAGGAAGATTTAGAGATTGGATAAGATATACAGAAGATTGAATGGAAAAAACACTTCATGCTCAGTTGAGCTTCAAGGACAAGACATAAATAGTTCTGTTTGAATGTGATCGAATTTACAAATGAATTACCAACATTTTTTAAAGTCTATCTCTTTTAGACAGGGAACGCCTCATATATATTCAACGTAAGTGAGTATATGTGTAGCCATGTACCTCAAGGCCTTTACTGAAATTGCGCATTGAAAGTCTACTCCGTATAGTTGGCGTGCAGAAAAGAAAATAATTGTAAATGTGTTGGTATGTAGATGGGCTTTTGTGTGATTTGTAAACAATTTTGAGTACCAAAACACCTAAAAGTAGATTACAATTTTGTAGGAAGAGCTTATTACTGTTTGCTGGTTCATATTTATTTCCATTTTAAGTGTAGTTAGAAATTATTAAGGTTCTATTTTTGGTATGCAACTGTAAAAAACATACATACATACATATAGAAGTAAGCAAAAATTTAATTTAATTTACATGCAAAACCAAGCACAAAATGCTTTCAAGGACGAAATGAGTAATTATTGCTGGTGAATGTAATTGAGTGTATAGCAGAAAATTATTTTCAGTGCTCGTCTTGGTCGTTGGCATTCACTATGGCTGGTCATCTTTGCTGAAGAGCTGCCTAAATTCTTTAATTAATTAAGAATTTTTCCTAGAATTTTGGGTTTGGAAAACCTCTTTATATATATGCATATATTTCGTTAGGCACTCTATCGTTTTACGGTAGCTAAGTTGCTGTGAAGGATGCTAAAATTCTTGCGTAATTAAATTTCAGGAAATATATTGTGGCGCATATTACAAGTTTGACACATCACTATAGCGCTGGTAAATAAGTGCTGCATAGAGACAACGAACGGCAATCTAAGCAGATGAGGCAACAAAGAGGAGATTAAGGCTGTCCTTTCCTTTCAATCTGAGTCATGTTACCTTTTAATTTTTCTACAAATTGGTTTGAGGCAACCTATGTACATGTATTACGCCGGCTCCGAACAGCATCTGCAAGGCAGATGAGTTTTCACTCAGAAGCTTTTCATGTTAGAAATACACTTGGAGAGTTCTAAGGGACGAACCCGATCAGAATTGCTTTTTGTAATTAAAAAAATTGTTTCTAAAATTTTGATGTTGTTTTACTCGCCCTTTGAACACATGACGGTCGGCGCTAACAACGCACCTCGGCGGTTTTAAAGAATTGCCACATATATGATGCATGAATCAAAAAGAAATACACAATGACGCTGACGCTTCTTTTACTCAGTTTGGAACGACTTCCTTATTTTACGTACTTTTTCGGTGCGATTTGGCATGGTCAAAAGTTATTTAAAGAAGTGTTTTGAGATGATTTTCCGAATTTGTTTTTTTTCCCCAAAGACATGTGAAATATATAATGATATATTTCTACAAAGGTACGGAACTCGTTTCCAGAATTATTTCTGACCATTAAAAGATTATTCCAGTATTATTTTGTACAGATTTGAAGTCCTTGCAAGAATTGTTCGGGAGCACTTAAAACTGCATTTGGACGTTTAAAGACTACTTCTGAAGGGCTTTTAGTTCATTTGAGAACTATTAATAAGAACGTTTCGGAATGACTTTGCAACTACTATGAGGTGTTTTTTGAAAGCATTTTGATATAATAAAATAATATAATTTGATATAAACGTAATAAGGAGGTCACGCACTATTCCTGAAATAAACACAATTGGTTCGTTTTTTTTTTATAATTATTATTAAAATTATATTTTTATAACGTGGAAGGAGGAAATGTTTTATGCACTAATCGAGTTGTTAAGCCTTAATATTGTACTCCCTATCAGGAAGGCTATCCGATTTTGCACTCCCTTCTTTTCTTGAAAGGCTACCCACTAAAACCTAGCTTTTCGCGGCCGGCACAATTTTTCCATTCCCTTAATCGCACTTAAAATTACCTCGCGGCCGGCACAATTTTTCCATTCCCTTAATCGCACTTAAAATTACTTCAGATGAATTTATTAACCTAAGCAACCGTCATTCCGTTTCGCGAAGAGTGTACATATTTCTCACGAATCTGCTGACTATATGCCATTTGTCACTAGACTTAGGATATCAGATTATCTTATGAGTGGCACTGCTTGGAGATAGATCGCCAATTGTCACTTCCATGCTCCTTTCTTGTTGCGATAAGCGCTCTCCTTCGAAGAAGTTTTGGCGTATGTCATCTATGTGTTTGCACTAAGGGTAGTTCGGATTCTCCCCTTTACCGATTTTGTGGAAATATTCATAGAAGTGGCATTGTTTATTAAGTTTGAAATTGGGTGAAACAGAAGTCGACCTCTCTATGCGGCCACACCGGCCATAGCTGTAACTCTGGGATCAGTTCCCTGCTCCACTTCTCTGCAGCTGAATTGATGTTGCCAGCATCAAAGCAACTACTTTTTTGCATGCATGCCAGCAACGTCTTATGTAGTCAACGGTACTGAGTGGTTGGATCTTCCGTAAGTTAGGAATATGGAAACATACTGCTCACGTCAATGAGATGATTGATAATCTGGAACAATGTAATGAAGACTTTCTCTAACTATCCACCTGCCTCTCCGCTGGCTTACCTTCTTCCCCTCTTATTTCCTTTCCCCTCTGAATTTTGAAGTTTACCTTAACCGGCTCCCTAAATTTCCCTATCCCTTTATTTCTTTCGTAAATTTTCCCGTCTTCCTCTTACTCTTCTCGCTCTTGCTCTTATCCAAGTCTAACTCTCACTATTACTCTTAAACTTATCCTTATTCTTCATCTTTCTGATAAACCCTTTTTACATCTTTGCCTCAAAACATTACCCTTATTCGTACTTTTACTCTCACTCTTCATCTTGCTCTTGTTGTCTTTTTCCGACTTCCCTTCAACTTCCTATACTTTTTCTTCCCATTTAATCGGTTTAAGTTTCTCTTTTCTTTTTATGTCCCCGTTTCCAATGTGGAAATAAATCGAGTTTGGCTTTTTTTCTGCAGATTACATTACAAAGGTAGTAAAAAAGTGGCAAAGTAGTACCAAACCTGTTCCCTCTGTGCTGCTTTAAAATTTTATGACCGTATTATTAGGGCCGTAAAATTGTTGTTCTTGTACTACTTACTTCACATGTCTGGTTTTATTTCGTCGAAACTTTCGTTTTATTTTTAATACCGAATATAAAAAAGGAGTATTGAATTGACGAAACGTGATTAAAATTGTTACTACTATTTTTCTCTTCGCTGCTGTACATGTATGTGTGCTTGAGATTATTTGTTCTTATCTAACTATACTATTCTTGGAGCTAAAAACAAAAATTTAAATCTAAATAATTTAATAGTATGTAACTTCTTTTTTGAAGCTCTCAGCAGTGTTTGTGGAGCTTAAAAGTTTCTCCATTTAACCCAAAGCGCATCCATATTTCTCATGCACTTCTTCACATAAAACTAGTTGTCCGAGTTTCAAATTGCTCTCAGCAACAAAGTTAAAAATTTCTGACAAATTTTCCGAGACGGAATTATGGAATTTTTTCTCTCTTATTTTAATTTGTTTAGTTTTATTTTATTTTATAAATTGCATTTAGAGTAAACGGAATTTTGTATATTAAATTGTTTACAAATTTACTATAACCTTATAGTCTTTGGTATAAATGTAGATCTTATTCGTTGTTAGTTGATTAATAGTTGTAGTTAGTTGATTGCATCCACTACGGGCTATCTTCGAAAATTTTCGAAATTGGCTGCATTATGAGCCATTATTGCAGAGTTTAATATCTTTGAGTCAGCTGATTGCCTAAATGTAGAAAGGGATGTATGAAGCTTAAATATTGAAGTTCTAATCTATTGAATAGTTTAACACTTCCTTGCTCAGTACGTGTGTATTTGTATTTAACTATATGCACGTTGACTGCACTTCCTTTTCACATTCAAACACTTATAAAAATCCACACATACTCAAATATAAAATAATAGAGATTTCACGGAATTGTTTCATTACTATAATTCGCAAAGGTCACGGGTGACAGCTAACGTAAGTGTCAATTCGAATAATTGAATCTGCCAATTCAATAACTCAGCAATCAGCATAAGGTTGGCATTGCGCTCTGTGAGAAGCTATCGTAAGTGTTGTTGGAAATGCGTATAACGAGCAGTGTATTTCGATATCAAATGTCTGACTGAGTGAAATAAAAACAGCTTTTTCTAATGTTAGAAAACCAGCTAGTAGGCTGAGAGCAGCCACAATTAAATAAATGCTAATAAAGAGGCAATTGACAGCAATTCCAAAGGGCACAATTCATTAATTTCAAATTCATGTAAAACACGGAAACTGAATAAAGCCATTTTGTTTCAGTTACTTACTTACTTACTTAATTGGCGCTTAACCGTCTAAACTGTTATGGCCGTCCAACAAGGCGCGCCAGTCGCTCCTTCGCTCCGACAACCGGCGCCAATTAGTGTCAGAAATCAATACATTAGTATAGCCGACTCTAGATCGACTGAGCATACCTCAGCCTCATAGAAGTATGAGCAAATTGGTTATTTTCCTCTTTAAATCTTTTCGTCTTATCCACTTCTTTTCTTTAATGCCTGAAGGTTTAAAAAGTATGGAATATAATCCCTTTTAGAAAACACTTTTCACAGGAAAATAGTGGAAAATCCCTTGTAAATAACTTTAAACTGCTTTATTTCATATTCCAAAAAGGTTTGCATCTCGAAGAGCTTACAAAGCAGCAGTCGTGTTAAGCAAATTTTTTTTAATATTATATTCATTGTAAGAGCACAAATGTATATAGCCAAATGTTGGCAGGTGTATGAAATCTCTGGATAAAGTATCCCTATTCACATATATACAACTTTATCATCACGCACTATCATATCTATGCTTTGGAAATTTATATGTAAACTAAAATAGCTCAGTCTAAATTTGATTATATAAATCTAACATACACAATTTAAAAAATGCCACAATGTATTCCTTCATAGCAATTGCCTCGCCTTGAGCGAAATGTCGAGTAGCCAATGAAGATGTTATAGTCCTGCACCTACTAAGCAGTGCCTATCACACGCACACACGTACACATATAATATTACAAACGACCTAAAAAGGGATCACCGGTATATTGATACATATTCTCATATGCAAAATTATTACATTGACAATTTTTGTGCCCTTTCATGCTGAGTTTGCTAAATGAAGTAACTTATGTGCATGGAAATTTTTATATGTGCATATGTATGTTTGTATGTGTTATTATGAAACGACTAAAGTAGATATCTAAAAATGTGCTGTGAGCATGAAAAAATGCTGTGCTGTATTCAAAGGCAATTCAACATTTTGTAATTTTATGTATTTAAGTTACTAAGGTGCCTTTGGCACTTAAAATTTAAAAATTTTTCTCAAAGATTTGAAGCACTGTTAAATTATATGCTTATGAATATTGACACTACAATTGGTATAGAAAAGATGTAACTTCCATTGTCCTTTATAATTTGTAATTTTTAACTAATTTTTCATTGAAAAATAGTTTAATATCGGTATCATTGAAGTGAACATTTCGAATAGCCGATGTACTATTTATTCGAATATTTAAATAGGGTCACCACCTAAGCCTATTGCATATTGCGGCGAATTTTAGCATCACTGTGAAGTATAATTGTGAAGCACTACTCCCAAAGAAGTCTAAATAAAGACCAATTTGCAATAATGAATATTGGAGTTATTTATTCGACAGTTCAGCAAATGGAAGGTTAGCAGAAGGTGCAAAATAATCGTACTTACTTACTTAATTGGCGCTTAACCGTCTAAACGGTTATGGCCGTCCAACAAAGTGCGCCAATCGCTCCTTCGCTCCGCCAACCGGCGCCAATTGGTCACACCAAGGGAGTTTAAATCGTTTTCCACCTGGTCCTTTCAACGGAGTGGGGGCCGCCCTCTACCTCTGCTTCCATAGGCGGGTTCCGATAGAAACAATTTCTTGGCCGGAGTATCATCTTTCATTCACATAACATGGCACAGCCATCGCAGCCGCTGCGTTTTAATTCGCTGGACTATGTGGATGTCTGCGTAGAGCTCGTACAGCTCATCATTAAATCTTCTTCGGTACTCGCCATCGCTAACGTGTAGAGGTCCAGAAATCTTTCGAAGAACTTTTTTCTCGAACACTCCCAAAGCCGCTTCATCTGCTGTTGTCATGGTCCATGCCTCTGCCCCATATAGCAGGACGGGTATGGTAAGTGACTTGTAGAGTATGATTTTCGTTCACCGAGAGAGGACTTTACTTTTCAATTGCCTACCTAGTCCAAAGCAGCATTTATTGGCAAGATTGATTCACACTACTTTCCAGCCGGCCATTATAATTTGAGCAGGGTAAAGTCACCTACATATATAGGGAATTCAACAATACACAGGCTATCAATTAATAAATTGATTTTAATTTATAAGAAAAAAGCATATACCGCTTAAAAGCACAAACACTTCCCTCACGAAATCTGTTCAATTCTTCCCGATATTTGCTCATAATAAATTGATATTTTATACTCTTATGTCCTTGATCGCTCCGAACAAAAAAAATATGTGTAGTATATTTTCAGTCATGTTTTCTTATCTGACAATTTATTAAAACTCAGGATACCCAAGGCATTTAGAAAAGTTAGGCTCTTTTCAGGGTCTAGAATGCATTTTGTCTTTCGCTCGGAAACTATTATTTTTGAAGCGCCCATTTCGCTCGGAGAGTAATAACATTTATTGAGCTTTTTTCTTCGCGTGGGAAATAATAGCTAATTTTTTTGACTTTCTTATTTCGCTAAGAAAATACTAATTATTTTTTGAGTTTTTTTATTTCAATCGGGAATTAATAATTATTTTTTGAGTTTTCTATTCCGCTCGGATAATAATAACACTGTGCTACACTGATTTTGTACTATAATAGCGACCTAGTGTCCGTTGTAGGTCTTGATGAGTAGATCAAGATGCCGTGTTTCAAAATTTTCTAACACCCCGAAATTTTCACGATATTGTTGAAAAACTGTTTTTCTTGTACCTCGCGCATTCAAAAATTCGTTACTCAGTCATTTTTCCATCAATTTTTGATTGCCTAATAGTTTTGGAAAGCTGAAAGATAGGGCTTCAAAAATATATATATTTGTCTACACCTTTTATAGCAAATTTTTGAGATTTTATAAAAGTTATCTAAAATTTTCTCGTTTTTTTTTTTAATTTTTCAAAGTTTGACGGCTTTTTAATGTATCATTTCTTTAACGAAACATTTTTTTTCTTAAAGAGATGGAAAGAATATTTTATCTCGAGTAAAAAAAGTGCTGGTTGATCAAATTCGGTTGAGAATTGTTTAAATAACAAGAGTTTTTGCGAACAAGAAAATTCTGCTCTCATTGTACAATCGATATCGCGTCGGGTCAGGATTAATTGTATGATTTCGGTATATCTCTGCCATCGTATTGAGCATTCTTATCGCTTCTTTTAGTCCACCAATTATTTTTTGTTATAACAAAATTCCAATTATTGACTTTAATTATTTAAAAAATTTCGATGTTTTTTATTTATCTATATCATCTCTCGAGTAATTTTATTTCGCTCCTATGTTGGAGAGAAAAAATAAAGAAATAAATAGTTGCAAATATATTTAAATAAAATTTTGTTTAATTTTATGTACTTAATACAAAAAAACTTCGAATTTCGATAGCTGTTAAAAATGTTTGCTAGATCTTCTACGTTTATAGGCTACATCGTCAGTATCGCGTTTTAGAGACGAGCAATAATTTGTCAGCATTCTGATCTGACTTTTTCCGACAAAGCGTTTTTCGATCTCTAATAGTTCCTGATGGAACCGTTCTTCCTGTTCGTCACTGAATTGTCCAAGATTTTCAGGGAAGAAATCCAAATGTTAATGCAGAAAATGGACTTTGATTGACATTCTGCACCCCATCTGCCCATAAGCCTCAAGAAACTCATTCACTATTTCTACGTAGTTTATCTTATCGCTTATCACACATTGTTAAAAAAGTACCTTGTAGCAACACGTACAACCACTGACCGATTTGATTCTACCAAAATGATAGTATCCTAAGTTTCGTCTTGTGATTTATCTTACAGAGGCAAAGAGGCAAATGTCTCGGGGAGCAGTTAAAGCACTGTGTATCTCATTTCCACAAACAAGAAAAACCGATGTCAAAACCGTGGTCATATCAATTTTTCCTAACACATGATTTGATGATAAAAGTAATTAATTTTGTTTATCTTTGTTTCATAATTAAATCATAAAAAAAGGTTAAACAAAGCATAGAGAATGCTCAAAACAACGGCGACGATATACTGAAATCATACATTCAATCCTGACATGGCGCGATATCGATTCTACGTTGAGAGCAGAATTTTCTTGTTCACAAAAAGTGTTGTCATTTCAACAATTCTCAACCGAATTTGATCAACCAGCACTTTTTTTACTCAAGATAAAATATTTTCTCAATCTCTTTAAGAAAAACAATAATTCATTAAAGAAATGATACATTAAAAAGCCGTCAAACTTTGAAAAATAAAAAATAAAACGAGGAAATTTTAGATATCTTTTAAAAAATCTCAAAAATTTGCTATAAAAAGTGTAGAAAAATATATATATTTTTTAAGCCCTATTTTTCAGCTTTTCAAAACTATTACGCTATCAAAAATTGATGGAAAAATGACAGAGTAACGAATTTTTGAATGCGCGAGGTACAAGAAAAGCAGTTTTTCAACAATATCTTGAAAATTTAGGGGTGTTAGAAAATTTTGAAACACGGTATCTTGATCTACTCATCAAGACCTACGACGAACACTAGGTCACTACAAAAGTGCTTGAGATATTGTTTTTTTTTTTTGTAGCGCTGTGTGATTTTTTTGCTTTTGAGTTTCTCCGCTTGCAGATTAATAATAATTTTTTGAGATTTCTATTTCGCTATAAAAATAGTAATTATTTTTTGAGTTTTTTTATTTGCTTAAATAATATTTATTATTTTTCCAGTTTTTTATTTCGCTCGGAGATTAATAATTATTTTTTGAGTTTTTTATATTGTTCGATATTGTTTTGTTTTTTTTTTTGTAGCGCTGTGTGATTTTTTTGCTTTTGAATTTCTCCGCTCGCAGATTAATAATAATTTTTTGAGATTTCTATTTCGCTATAAAAATAGTAATTATTTTTTGAGTTTTTTTATTTGCTTAAATAATATTTATTATTTTTCCAGTTTTTTATTTCGCTCGGAGATTAATAATTATTTTTTGAGTTTTTTATATTGTTCGAAAATAAATTATTATTTTTATTGACAAAAAATTTACAATTAATTTTTTTTTTTAAATTCCCGTTTTTCGTATCAAAAACTAGAAACGGGAGTTTTTTGAGGTTAGAAAAAAAAAAACAAGAGCTAACTTTTGAATTCTGACAACGGATTCGTGCTCAGCGACCAAAAATCCATAAGAATTGACCTGTCTCCTCCGTTGTACATCCCACTTTTTTTTTCTGTGGGTCTGTGTAATTGATTTCGATTCAAGTCCGGTAAAAAAACTATGTACATCAAAATTTTGAAAAAAGTTGTTTCAACCATAAAAGCTTCTCTGTGAAAATTCTTCTACTTGCGGCTACCGTTTGGAATCCGCATAAAATATGTAGGTCTCGTTCCGCCAATTTATAGCAAAATTTCGAAAGGAGCACAACGCAAATTGGAAGAGAAGCTCGGCCTAAAATCTCTTCGGAGGTTATCACGCCTTACATTTATTTATTTATTATTTTTTATTTTGGCGTACCATGAGTTGGTGTTGACAATGAGCGACATCGATATCTAAATTTTGGAAAATTGAATGTGAAAATGGTCACATTTAAAAGAAGAAAACAGAATGGCTTTCACATTTTTATGATTTCAAAAGGGGCCGTGGTCATAAAACCCAAATCCAAAATTTTTTGTCAAGTCCATTTCACGAAAAAATCAACTGCTAATTGCTGTAAAAATGGGCGAGATCGGTTTGTAAACCAAGCCAACTTTTTATGCCCAGCCATTCGTGTCCTTCCGTCCGTTGGTTAGTATGATAACTTCAGCAAAATCGGAGATATATTCACTAATTTTATTACACGAAAATTTCGAAAAATGCAATATTTCAAAACAAAAAATTACTGATAAAACACGGTGAGTTAATTGAAAAATTGATAACAATTTTGGAAAAAAGGCGTGGCATCGACCACGTGTAATATAGGAAAATGTAAGATTTTACAAGACGCCGCACACAAACTATCAAAATGTGGTATTTTTATTGGACATCTTCAACTGGGTATATCCTTTTTGGCATTATTTATTTAGATATGCTAATCAAAAAAATGTTTTCAATTTAATCTGGTTCTGATTAAAGAGATGCAATAGAATTTCTTTTGTTGCTTGATAAAATTCGTACGAATTTATTTTTACATGTTGCTGCGTACGAACAATATGCAAATCCTTTTCAAAACTTTGCGAAAAGAGGAAAGTAATAAAATGGCGAATTATATAAAATATGTTATGCAATACAAAAGATTGTGGCGCATGAATGAAACACAATGCAAATGTCTGAATAATGTGAAGAGCTATTTAGGGAAGTATCGACGGATACACATATGTATATAATGATGTAAATATAGAGGCAGGCGTATATGTTATGGCATATATCTGAACGAGAATGAGGATACACCCTCTAAAAAACCACTTTTTATACTCAGTTGAGCAGAGCTCACAGAGTATATTAACTTTGATTGCATAACGGTTGGTTGTACAGGTATAAAGGAATCGAGATAGATATAGACTTCCATATATCAAAATCATCAGTATCGAAAAAAAATTTGATTGAGCCATGTCCGTCCGTCCGTCCGTCCGTCTGTCCGTTAACACGATAACTTGAGTAAATTTTGTCTAATCTTGATGAAATTTGGCATGCAGGTTCCTGGGCAGTCATCTCAGATCGTTATTTAAAATGAACGATATCGGACTATAACCACGCCCACTTTTTTGATATCGAAAATTTCGAAAAATCGAAAAAGTACGATAATTCATTACCAAATATGGATAAAGCGATGAAACTTGGGAGGTGAGTTGAACTTATGGCGCAGAATAGAAAATTAGTAAAGTTTTGGACAATGGGCGTGGCACCGCCCACTTTTAATAGGAAGTAATTTAGAAGTTTTGCAAGCTGTAATTTGGCAGTCGTTGAAGATATCATGATGAAATTTGGCAGGAACATTACTACTATTACTATATGTATGCGTAATAAAAACTAGCAAAATCGGAGAACGACCACGCCCACTTAAAAAAAAAAATTTTTTTTAAGTTAAATTAAAACAAGTAAGGAAGGTTAAGTTCGGGTGCAACCGAACATTACATACTCAGTTGAGAGCTATGGTGACAACATAAGGGAAAATAACCATGTAGGAAAATGAACCGAGGGAAACCGTGGAATGTGTTTGTATGAAATGTGTATCAAATGAAAGACATTAAAGAGTATTTTATGAGGGAGTGGGCCATAGTTCTATAGGTGGACGCCATTTAGGGATATCGCCATAAAGGTGGATCAGGGTTGACTCTAGAATTTGTTTGTACAATATGGGTATCAAATTAAAGGTGTTAATGAGTATTTTAAAAGGGAGTAATCCTTAGTTCCATAGGTGGACGCCGTTTCGAGATATCGCCATAAAGGTGGACCAGGGGTGACCCTAGAATTTGTTTGTACAATATGGGTATCAAAAGAAAGGTGTTAATGAGTATTTTAAAAGGGAGTAATCCTTAGTTCCATAGGTGGACGCCGTTTCGAGATATCGCCATAAAGGTGGACCAGGGGTAACCCTAGAATTTGTTTGTACAATATGGGTATCAAAAGAAAGGTGTTAATGCGTATTTTAAAAGGGAGTAATCCTTAGTTCCATAGGTGGACGCCGTTTCGAGATATCGCCATAAAGGTGGACCAGGGGTCACCCTAGAATTTGTTTGTACAATATGGGTACCAAAAGAAAGGTGTTAATGAGTATTTTAAAAGGGAGTAATCCTTAGTTCCATAGGTGGACGCCGTTTCGAGATATCGCCATAAAGGTGGACCAGGGGTCACCCTAGAATGTGTTTGTACGATATGGGTATCAAATTAAAGGTATTAATGAGGGTTTTAAAAGGGAGTGGTGGTTGTTGTATAGGTGGTCGCCTTTTCGAGATATCGCCATAAAGGTGGACCAGGGGTGACCCTAGAATTTGTTTGTACAATATGGGTATCAAAAGAAAGGTGTTAATGAGTATTTTAAAATGGAGTAATCCTTAGTTCCATAGGTGGACGCCGTTTCGAGATATCGCCATAAAGGTGGACCAGGGGTGACCCTAGAATTTGTTTGTACAATATGGGTATCAAAAGAAAGGTGTTAATGAGTATTTTAAAAGGGAGTAATCCTTAGTTCCATAGGTGGACGCCGTTTCGAGATATCGCCATAAAGGTGGACCAGGGGTGACCCTAGAATTTGTTTGTACAATATGGGTATCAAAAGAAAGGTGTTAATGAGTATTTTAAAAGGGAGTAATCCTTAGTTCCATAGGTGGACGCCGTTTCGAGATATCGCCATAAAGGTGGACCAGGGGTAACCCTAGAATTTGTTTGTACAATATGGGTATCAAAAGAAAGGTGTTAATGCGTATTTTAAAAGGGAGTAATCCTTAGTTCCATAGGTGGACGCCGTTTCGAGATATCGCCATAAAGGTGGACCAGGGGTCACCCTAGAATGTGTTTGTACGATATGGGTATCAAATTAAAGGTATTAATGAGGGTTTTAAAAGGGAGTGGTGGTTGTTGTATAGGTGGTCGCCTTTTCGAGATATCGCCATAAAGGTGGACCAGGGGTAACCCTAGAATTTGTTTGTACAATATGGGTATCAAAAGAAAGGTGTTAATTCGTATTTTAAAAGGGAGTAATCCTTAGTTCCATAGGTGGACGCCGTTTCGAGATATCGCCATAAAGGTGGACCAGGGGTCACCCTAGAATTTGTTTGTACAATATGGGTACCAAAAGAAAGGTGTTAATGAGTATTTTAAAAGGGAGTAATCCTTAGTTCCATAGGTGGACGCCGTTTCGAGATATCGCCATAAAGGTGGAGCAGGGGTGACCCTAGAATTTGTTTGTACAATGTGGGCATCAAAAGAAAGGTGTTAATGAGTATTTTAAAAGGGAGTAATCCTTAGTTCCATAGGTGGACGCCGTTTCGAGATATCGCCATAAAGGTGGACCAGGGGTGACTCTAGAATGAGTTTGTACGATATGGGTATCAAATTAAAGGTATTAATGAGAGTTTTAAAAGGGAGTGGTGGTAGTTGTATATGTGAAGGCGTTTTCCAGATATCGACCAAAATGTGGACCAGGGTGATCCAGAATATCATCTGCTGGATACCGCTAATTTATTTATATATGTAATACCACGAACGGTATTCCTGCCAAGATTTCAAGGGCTTTTGATTTCGCCCTCCAGAACTTTTTCATTTTCTTCTACTTAATATGGTAGGTGTCACACCTATTTTACAAAGTTTTTTTCCAAAGTTATATTTTGCGTGAATAAACCAATCCAATTACCTCACCATGTTTCATCCCTTTTTTCGTATTTGGTATAGAATTATGGCATTTTTTTAATTTTTCCTAATTTTCGATATCGAAAAAGTGGGCGTGGTCATAGTCAGATTTCGTTCATTTTTCATACCAAGATAAAGTGAGTTCAAGTAAGTACGTGAACTAAGTTCATTAAAGATATGTCGATTTTTGCTCAAGTTATCGTGTTAACGGCCATGCGGAAGGACAGGCGGACGACTGTGTATAAAAACTGGGCGTGGCATCAACCGATTTCGCCCGTTTTCACAGAAAACAGTTAAAATCATAAAATCTATGCCCCTACCAAATTTCAAAAGGTTTGGTTAATTTTTGTTCGACTTATGGCGTTAAAAGTGTCCTAGACAAATTAAATGAAAAAGGGCGGAGCCACGCCCATTTTTAAATTTTCTTTTATTTTTGTATTTTGTTGCACCATATCATTACTGGATTTGAATGTTGACATAATTTACTTATATACTGTGAAGATATTAAATTTTTTGTTAAAATTTTACTTAAAAAAAATTTTTTTTTTAAAAGTGGGCGTGGTCCTTCTCCGATTTTGCTAATTTTTATTATGCGTACATATAGTAATAGGGGTAACGTCCCTGCCAAATTTCATCATGATATCTTCAACGACTGACAAATTACAGCTTTGCAAAACTTCTAAATTACCTTCTTTTAAAAGTGGGCGGTGCCACGCCCATTGCCCAAAATTTTACTAGTTTTCTATTCTGCGTCATAAATTCAACTCATCTACCAAGCTTCGTCGCTTTATCTGTCTTTGGTAATGACATCGCGCTTTTTCGGTTTTTCGAAAATTTCGATGGCGTGGTTACAGTCCGATATCGTTCATTTTAAATATCGATCTGAGATGAGTGCTCAGGAACCTACATACCAAATTTCATCAAGATACTTCAAAATTTACTCAAGTTATCGTGTTAAAGGACGGACGGACGAACGGACATGGCTCAATCAAATTTTTTTTCGATTCTGATTATGTTGATATATGGAAGTCTATATCTATCTCGATTCCTTTATATATGTACAACCAACCGTTATCCAATCAAACTTAATATACTCTGTGAGCTCTGCTCAACTGAGTATAAAAAAAAAAGTTAATATCTTTACAGTATATAAGTAAATTGTGTCAACATTCAACTCCAGTAATGATATGGTGCAACAAAACACAAAAATAAAAGAAAATTTCAAAATGGGCGTAGCTCCGCCCTTTTTCATTTAATTTGTCTAGAATACTTTTAATGTCATAAGTCGAACAAAAATTTACCAATCCTTTTGAAATTTGGTAGGGGCATAGATTCTATGACGGTAACTATTTTTTGTGAAAACGGGCGAAATCGGTTGAAGCCACGCCCAGTTTTTATACACAGTCGTCCGTCTGTCCTTCCACTAGGCCGTTAGTTCACGTACTTATCTGAACTCACTTTATCTTGGTACAAAAAATGGACGAAATCCGACTATAACCGCGCCCACTTTTTCGAAATCGAAAATTACTAAAAATGAAAAAAATGCCATAATTCTATACCAAATACATATATAAATAAATAAGCTGTACCCGACAGATGATGTTCTGGGTCACCCTGGTCCACATTTTGGTCGATATCTCGAAAACGCCTTCACATAGACAACTACCACCACCCCTTTTAAAACCCTAATTATTACCTTTAATTTGATACCCATATCGTACAAACACATTCTAGAGTCACCCCTGGTCCACCTTTATGGCGATGTCTCGAAACGGCGTCCACCTATGGAACTAAGGATCACTCCCTTTTAAAATACTCATTAACACCTTTCATTTGATACCCATATCGTACAAACACATTCTAGAGTCACCCTTGGTCCACCTTTAGAACTATGGCCCACTCCCTTTTAAAATACTCTTTAATACCTTCCATTTGATACCCATGTCATACAAACACATTCCAGGGTTACCCTAGGTTCATTTTCCCTTATTTTGTCTCCAAGGCTCTTAGCTGAGTATGTAATGTTCGGTTACACCCGAACTTAGCCTTCCTTACTTGTTTTTATTTACATAGTATACATAAATATGTATACGAAAAGGTACTTAGAAGTCTCACAGATTAATCCTAAAATGCGAATAACTATTTTTGTCGGGACTGTGCCAACCTTTGGAAGTGAAATAGTTCAAATAGCTCGGGTATGCACATTCTCGATTTTATCGGAGAATCTATCACGATAATGATTCTAAGTACTGGTACCGCAAAGTTACAGTAGTACAAGTATAATGCGCCTAAAATCACATTATAATTCATCAAACACAAGTCACCTCCCAAACAGCAAGCACGTCTAGTTATGCACCAGCAGCTAATGAAATTTATTAAAACATAATAAAATGCTATAAGTCACAACTGCCTCATGAGTTTCACTATTTAAGTACAAATATCTCTCCCGTGATAGAATAAAAACGTGTAACTATATATTTTTTTGGAACATTGCGGGAAATTGAGGATTTGCGTAGAAGTACCTATCTCCCTCAAATATCAATATGTCTGTGGCCTGATGCAATGACCGCTTAAGTCGACTTAAGAAGAATTTGAGTTATTAGTGATATGGGGTGTTCGCGAATTAAAGCTACATATTTGTGTCCAACCAGTATCTTTCTAATAGAGAAGTTATTAAGAAGTGCATATCCGATGAACTCGAAACTGTACTAATTTACATTTGCATAAATAGCTTATGTGTTCTTAAGAAGAATTGTAAACATTTATTTGTGTTGCATAATACGTCTATCTCGAGATAAGCGGTTATTGCAAGCATATTTTCTTAACACAACGGCACATTTTAGTATAAAGTAGAAATAGCTTAAGTCGTAGTAAGCGATTATTGCAAAATGGAAAAATTACAAAGAGAACCTATAATTAGTGTTAGGTTTTTATTGTAAATTTTTCATGTCGCGAATAGCGGACCTCTATCGAGATAAGCGGTTATTGCGCCCATTGTGTAACACGCTTGAGTTCTTAAGTCTACTTAAGTTTTTTTAGCACGATCAAATAGCTCACATCTAATGTACTTATCACAAATTTTCATACCAGATATTTCGTTAAAAGAAAAAAAATTAATAAAAGAAACTTTTCCTTTCCGAGGACTTGATTTCACAACCTTCAGATTGCAAGGGAGTCACAGTCTGCCAAAGACTGGACTGTTCTTGAGCTACGACGACATATTGCATAGTATGCGGCGTACATAGCTAAAAACAAGGCGCTTTAAATGCGTTGGTTACAGTTGAAGTTCTTCACCAGTTTATGATTTGTTTAATGTTAAAGTTACGCACCAAGCATGATCGCATTAGTAAATAACATTTAAAAATGTTCCATTTGAGTGAAAATTGCAGTGTCATATCAGTACCACTGAGTGAGTATTAGACCAGCAAGAAATCGATGGAACTATTTCAAGCACTTAAGAAGGTTCCTTCTTGGGAAAAAAATCCAAACTTAAACGGTATAATGGTAAAAGTTACGTAAACCCTAAATGAAACGAAGCATCAGCTGCTGTTTTCCAGCCTATATTTTACGAATGAAAGCGGAACAAATATTCAAGTAAGTCAAAAGTGCTTTCGGATTTTTGGAGAAACTGAAAGTTCTTTAAACAGCGTTGTGAAAAAGAAAATCGATAGTCCAAACTCAAGTTTTCTTGAGAGACGTGGCTCCACAGCTGGATGGAAAAAGCTCTCTGAGGATACAATAAGCACGATAAAAGAACACATTAACAGCTTTCCGAGCTATGAAAGCCACTACACAAGAAAGGACTTAATCTGCTAATACTTCAACGCCGATTTAACGCTCTCGAAAATGTATGCATTATTTTGTGACAAATATCCATCACAATCAGTAAGCTTGTCTTCGTATTGGAAAGTAAGTATATGTTCTTGTAGTACGATTATATTTTAAATCGGTGCCTTTATTTTTAGAAATGCAAATTTAATTTAAAAGCCGACACTAGATACTTGTCAAACATGTTATAAATTGGGAGCGAAAATAGTTGTTGCTAATCAAAACAACAACCAAGATCTAGTTCAATAATTACATAATGAGCAGTCAGTGCACCAAGAAATAACCGAGTTGGCTTATAACGCCAAATGGCATAAAAACTTTTACCTTCAACAGTGTTTGCCAATTCCTTAACCATTTATAAAAGACAATTGTGGACTTTAATTTAACATTCCACGATTGCACTACACGACCTTCATATTGCTATATATAAAAAAAAAAAAATATAAGGCGCGATAACCTCCGTAGAGATTTTAGGCCGAGCTCCTCTTCCAATTTGCGTCGTGCTCCTTTTAGTTTTTCCTACAAATTCACGGGACGGGACCTTTTTGTTTTATGCCGACTCCGAGCGGCATCTGCAAGGCAGATGAGTTTTCACTGAGAAGCTTTTAATGGCAGAAATACACTCGGAGTGCTTGCCGAACTGCCGAGGGGCACCCCGCTTAGAAAAATATTATTCTAATTGACAAACCTTGTTTTTAAAAATTTGATGCTGCTGTGCCCAGGGCGTGAACCCAGGATCTTCCATGTAATAGGGGGAGCACGCCACCATCACACCACGGTGGCCGCTACATGTGGCACGAAGAAATATCAGGGTGCGGTTGAAATCAGATCGCTTCTTGTTTATTTGAACATTTTAAGAACCTCCAGGGAGTGAATCATGCTGCGTTCTAGAGTGATAATTGCGCTGGGCAGAATAAAAATTCATTTATGTCCGCAATGTCCAATTAAAATTTTTAATAATATTGATATTACCGACCACCAGTTTATGGAACCAGGCCACATGGAGGACGATGTGTAGATCACGTGCATATTGAAAGAAAGAAAAAAATCACAAATGTTACAACACATCATCCCCATGATTGGTATATTTTTGTTAAGTGTGCAGGTAAATGTTATAGAAATGGATACAATAAATTTCTATAATTTTTCCGCGCTACTAAAATCAAAACTCTTTAGAGAAATGTTAAATGGTTACGATATAAAAAACCAATTTCGCTAAAATTTACTATAAAACTTGTCTAAATGAAATTGAGCCTTTCAAAGTTTTTAATGTTCGAAATAGGGGTTCAAATTCAATTAATTTCAAAGATATTCCACTACTTAATGAAAGGGTTATAATAAGTGCGGAAAATAAAAAAGACTTGTAATCCTTACTACCTTCCATAAGACCCTGATTTTACTCATTTTATAGAAGTCTTCCCTACACTGAAACAATCAGCGATGTACATTTTGATTTTGTTGATGAAATATGAGGCGAAGAATAAAAACTTCATTCACTATATTAAATATAAACATAGATGTGAGTGAGATGACCTCGACTTTTTTCTTTTTCCAATTTAGTGGAGGGAGTTTTTATGTTAAACATTTTATTTATTGTAAAATAAAATTAATAAATGAAATATTTCTCTCGATACTGTATGTTAGCTTTGAGTTACGTTGTTAGTATCGTATGTTTACTGTTTGTAATTAAAACCTGTGTCGACATAAGTTATGCTAACATTTAAATCAAAATCTGCAACAAAGGCTTAAGTCGATGTAAGATGAAAGTATACGTATTTCAAAACTTGCAATAACCCACTAAGTTTTATAAGTGCGAAAATTTCTTTTAATACACATTTGTTTTAAAAACGAGTTGGCGGACTTTATTAAACTTGTTTTAACCTATCTGATTCGCGAACTCTTCATTGATTACTCATTTTAATTTTTTTTAAATATGCACTTTAACCTTAAATGTCGATTTGCGGCAACCTAAAATATAAGACTTAAGCGGTTATTGCAAAAAAGCACAGATATTTCAAAGACGTTTATCTGTTTGGACAGCCTAAACTCTAAAGTTGTTTATTTATAAGGGGCTGACATTTTTGATTCCTAGCCTTGGATTAATTTATGAAAGTGTAATGGTATGCGCCTAGAAACTGAAATGTTTTTAGCATTTCATATAAAATTATTTTTCATGTCACAACAAAACCACGTAACTTGATTTTATGGAGTTATAACTCAAATTTTTTTTTTCATACATATAAATTTTTTGTGCTTTTACAAAAGCATTTAACTTCAGGTATTTTTAAAATGACGAAATTTCAGATTCCATCGCCGATTGCACAACGAAACGTTTGGTGGAGCTTCTAAGGATATTGAAGAATTGGTATGTGGTAATTTTTTACCAAAAGTGGAATTTGTGCAGCAATAACGGCGATTATTTTAAAGTGGCTTGCTTTTGTCGTGCACCCATTTTAATGTTTTCATACATTTTAAGTTAAAATAAATAAAAAATAAATGTAAGGCGCGATAACCTCCGAAGAGATCTAAGGCCGAGCTTCTCTTCCAATTTGCGTCGTGCTCCTCTTGATTTTTCCCTACAAATTGGCCGGACGGGACCTACATGTTTTATGCCGACTCCGAACGGCATCTGCAAGGCAGATGAGTTTTCACTGAAAGCTTTTCATGGCAGAAATACAATCGGAGCGCTTGCCAGACATTGCCGAGTGGCGACCCCGCTTAGAAAAATTTTCTTCTAATTGAAAAATCTTATTTCTAAAATTTTGTTGTTGCTTTGCCCGGGAGTTGAACCCAGGGCATGCGGTGTGATAGGCGGAGCACGCTACCATCACACCACGGTGGCCGCCGACATTTTAAGTTAGGTTGTTTAATTTTAGTTTGAGTTGAAGGTACTTAGAAATGAGATAGAGAAAAATGGGTTGATGTCCTTAATAGAATTTTATTTCAGGATTCCAAAAATCAATAAATAGACAAAAGCGCATAAGTAAGAGTTTCTGTTCTATCACGGGAGATTTATCAAAATTTATATGACGCTTTTGGGCATCAATCCTCCATAATATTAAATTCCCCTTGGTAGAACGCGGCCTTTTGGCTTTTAGATGATTTATGTTAACGCCTTTTCTCCTTTCTCGCACCCTCGAACCGTTTTACACAACAAAAGTCTGCATGCTGTCCTCGCTTTGTCGCCTCTAATGTATGTAAGCATTTACAGCGGGGCAGAGATGTCTAGCAAAGGACTGGTATTCTAATGGAGCCTCGTGAATTTTTTAGAGGAGTAGGCGGAAAATGATGTTAGCGACGCTTCGTTGTAACAGCTCACTCCGTCAACTCTGGCGCTGGCCATATACCACGGCGTGAGCACAGGGTTTACAAATGTGCTTTTGAGGTGCAATCTATCTTTAGTACACGACTATGCATATAAAGTTTAGTTAGTGCAAATTTGCCACCGATTCTCACATTGACTAAGTAGCGTGAGAATATGGGGGCGAGGGTGATCAGATATAGCCAGCATCCTGATTGCGTTTTGTAGTATTGAGTCCAGGTAATCCTCTGTGAGTAACATACGCTGCCAAAGAAAGTATTTCGCTTTCTCATACTCCACTCCTTTATCAGCACGGCCCTTCGGATTTGCAGCTCGTACACACTCCCTCGCTATATGACCACTATTAGACGCTTCATTATTCAATTGTTGTCGCTCGCTAGGAACATTTTATCTGCCGCCTCGTATTATCGCTCAGATGCTGCTATTACCTACCTCCGAATACGATACTATTCACAATACACATACTATGACTCTAGACCTCCCTGAATTGATTATATTTTCCCGAGTTCGTCTGCTGCTGCTGAACTGTTGCCGACTATCGGTCATCCTACAGCAAGAAGTAAATTCCGATGCCGTTAGCTCTCAACTACTTTGTTCATGGTAAACTGGTATGCCCCGTCTCTCTTTTCGGTTCTTCACTATTCAGTACGGAAAGTAGCTGTGGGTGTTTGTTAAACTAGAAGGGTCTCGTTAAATAGTAAATAAGTTGCAAAAGATCATTCCCTAGTTCGAAGCGCATGTTGAGGCTGTATCGCAAAAAAATTTTTTTATTTTTGAAATTAAAGCCTAAGTTGTTTCTTTATAGCAATTTTTTTTATTTAGTATCCTATTTCTGAATCGAATGCCATTTTCTGGTCTTTGTATTTTCTATGCTGATGATACTTATATTACTGACCAATTAATAAAAATAATGATATTTTCTTCCAATGTCCTTGTGAGTTTTGCAGTAGTGTTTACGTAGTACCTACTTTTTCAAAAGTTTAGTAAACCGAATTGCATACTTTAAGGGGCTATAGCTAATTAAGAAAACAAAACTATGCGAAAACGACTTTAGTGTACAAAATAACATCAGGAGGAAACATTGAACTTTTCAAGGCCAAAATTTTTAGTTATAAAATTTGATGGGGATTTTAAAACCTTTTGTGACCCACTCTGGTGTCCTGCATCTGATTTGACTGAGCGCAACTTCAACGTTTGACAAAACCCACCACACATACTCATTAAAACGTTGAGCCCTGAGTAAAGGTAATTCAAAACAAGTAAGAAAGGCTAAGTTCGGGTGTAACCGAACATTACATATTCAGCTGAGAACTTTGTAGACAAAATAAGGGAAAATCACAATGTAGGAAAATGAACCTAGGGTAAACCTGGAATGTGTTTGTGTGACATGGATATCTAATGGAAGGTATTAAAGAATATTTTAAGAGGGAGTGGGCCATAGTTCTATAGGTGGACGCCATTTAGGGATAACGCCATAAAGGTGGACCAGGGGTGACTCTAAAATGTGTTTGTACGATATGGGTATCAAATTAAAGGCATTAATGAAAGTTTTAAAAGGGAGTGGCCCTTATTTGTATATGTGAAAGCGTTTTCGAGATATTGACCAAAATATGGACTAGGGTGACCCAGAACATCATCTGTCGGGTACCGCTAATTTATTTATATATGTAGCAGTATTCCTGCCAAGATTCCAAGGGCTTTTGATTTCGTTCTCCAGAACTTTTTCATTTTCTTCTATTTAATAGGTAGGTGTCACACCCATTTTACAAAGTTTTTTCTAAAGTTATATTTTGCGTCAATAAACCAATCCAATTACCATGTTTCATCTCTTTTTTCATATTTGGTACAGAATTATGGTATTTTTTTTCTTTTTCGTAATTTACGATATCGAAAAAGTGGGCGTGGTCATAGTCGGATTTCGGCCATTTTATCTACCAAAATAAAGTGAGTTCAGATAAGCACGTGAACTAAGTTTAGTAACAATTTTTGTTGTTATATCGGCCTACTGATTTGTAAGATCGCGGGTTCGAATCGAGTTCAAGGCCTAACAATAATTTTTTATCGTTATTATTGTTATGATAAATTTTTTTCTTAATTGAAAAAAAATTTTTTTTAAATTAGAATAGAATTAAGAAAATTAAGAAAAAATTTATCATAATAATAATAATGATAAAAAATTATTGTTAGGCCTTGAGCTCGATTCGAACCCGCGATTTTAGTTTAGTAACGATATATCGATTTCTGCTCAAGTAGGACAGACGGTCGACTGTGTATAAAAACTGGGCGTGGCTGCAGCCGATTTCGCCCATTTTCACAGAAAACAGTTATCGTCATAGAATCTATGCACCAACCAAATTTCACAAGGATTGGTAAATTTTTGTTCGACTTATCGCCTTCAAGTTATCTAGACGAATTAAATGAATAAGGGCGGAGCCACGCCCATTTTGAAATTTTCTTTTATTCTTGTATTTTGTTGCACCATTACTAGAGTTGAATGTTAACATAATTTACTTAAATACTGTAAAGGTATTAAATTTTTTGTTAAAATTTGACTTAAAATTTTTTTTTTTTTAAAAGTGGGGGTGTTCGTCATCCGATTTTGCTAATTTTTAATAAGCACACATATAGTAGTAATAGGAACTTGCTTGCCAAATTTCATCATGATATCTTCAGCGATTGCGAAATTACAGCTTGCAAAACTTTTAAATTACCTTCTTTTAAAAGTGGGCGGTGCAACGCCCATTGTCCAAAATTTTACTAATTTTCTATTTTGCGTCATAAGTTCAACGCACTTACCAAGTTTCATCGCTATATCCGTTTTTGGTAATGAATTATCGCACTTTTTCGGTTTTTCGAAATTTTCGATATCGAAAAAGTGGGCGTGGTTGCAGTCCGATTTCGTTCATTTTAAATAGTGATCTGAGATGAGCGCCCAGGAACCTACATACCAAATTTCATCAAGATACCGCAAAATTTACTAAGTTATCGTGTTTACGGACGGACGGACGGACGGACATTGCTAAATGAATTTCTTTTTTCGCCCAGATCATTTTGATATATAGAAGTCTATATCTATCTCGATTAGTTTATGCCGATACGGATTACCGTTATGCGAAGAAAGTTAATATACTCTGTGAGCTCTGCTCAGCTGAGTATAATGATAACGCAGGTGGGAGCAATAATATATTTCCTTCGTTATAAGTTAAAATTGTTAGTATGGTTATACTATATATATGAACACAAATAAGGAAATGTTTCTTATGGCAGTTAAATTACCAACATACTTTTATTCCAACAATGCAAACTATTGTTTATTGCAATAGAGTATGAAAGTGTAGCAGCAGCTTACAGCTCTGTCAAAATGTAAGTTGGTTGCGAGTATGAAGCACAATAGCTGACGATTGTGATGGCAACGGAAACTAAAAGCATGGGATTAGACAGATATATGAAAAAATTAAACAACCAAGGAAGCCTTAGTTTGGGTGGAGGTGAATATTATATACTAAGCTGCCTTTATACCAAATTTCAAGCAAATCTCTCAGCTAATACGATTTTCTGAAGCAAATCGGTCTCTTGTTCACTTCCGAGAATCACATGATAAAACTGTGCCTTACACAATCAACGGTTTTTTACCCGTATAAAATTGTTATGTTAAAGATGCATAACGTTCGGAAATTAACTTTCTATTTGTCCAAGTTTCCACTCAAACTTTTTAGATCTCCAATTTCGATTATTTTTTAATTTTTAGTTCGATTAACTATAAAAGCGTAGTTTTCCAGTTTTTTCATATTATCATTTACTTGTAGTATTTTAGTTTGATGTACTTCGTTTGTAGATTTCCATGTACTCAAGTACATTCAGACGTCGGCCATTTGGTTGTACGTAAAGTACCTTGACTGATTCATAATTGGGCTTAAATAAAATTTGGGATAAAACATTCCGGCGCGCTAATTTTCCTATATTCTTATTTGACTCCAATGAGAGATCGAGTCAAAAAGCTATTGCAAATTAACTTAAAATTGTTTGCTTTTGTGTTCGTTTCCCTTCTGTAATAATATGGTTGGTCTTTTTCCCGAAATGGTCACAAGGCCAAACGTAAATTTCCTAAATGGTTACTACATGAAATTTTGAAGGACACTAAAGTCAACTGACCTTATGGCTTTTTTAAATGACCAATTGAATATCTTGTCCAATGCAAATAGTTATAAGGTAAATTGGCATTATGATCCCTTGAAGTTGTGATAAGGTTAACTGACCTTATGTCCGTTGACCTTATGTCAGTTCTTGCATTGTCATCCGTCTTTAATATGCGAAAATAGACTCAAGCTATTTGAAGCGGTAATAAGGTGAATTGAGTTTATATATCTTGAGCTAGTATAAAACCATCATCAAATGAAGACATGGTCATCGGTTGTTGTTGTTGTTGTAGCAGTGGTTCGCCCCATCCAATAGGTGCGACCAATCACAAATTGTCATCAATGTCCTCTAACGGGAGCCCAAGGAAATTTGCAGTTTCAACAGGGGTGGACCATAATGAGAGGAGTGTTAGAGGCGTTGGTTCCACATTACAATTAAAGAGATGGTTGGTGTCATGTGGGGACACATTGCAAGCGGTGCATACATTTTGTATGTCGGGGTTGATTCTGGATAGGTAAGAGTTTAACCTGATACAGTATCCAGATCGAAGTTGAGCTAGAGTGACTCGTGTTTCCCTGGGGAGTATGCGTTCCTCTTCCGCAAGTTTTGGGTACTGTTCTTTGAGAACTGGATTCGCTGGGCAATTCCTGGCATAAAGGTCCGACGCCTGTTTGCGGAGTTCGTTGAGGACCTGCTTGTGTTTTTGGCTTTATACGGCTGAGTTCTCAGGTGCCGTATTTCCCCATAATGCTTACGGAGATGACTCCTTAAGCCTTTGGGCGGTGTTGGTTCATCAATCAGATGTCTGTTTGGATGCCCAGGTTTCTGGGTATTCAACAGGAACTGTTTGGTTAGCATCTCATTTCTCTCCCTGATGGGAGTATTCTCGCTTCATTATTTAGATGGTGTTCTGGGGACATAAGAAGACAATCCGTGGCGGTTCTGAGCGCAGTATTTTAGCAGGCCTGTAGCTTCTTCCAGTGAGTGGTCTTTAGGCTTGGCGACCATATCGGGGATGCGTAGCATGCAATCGGCTGGCCAATTGCTTTGTAAGTGGTAATGAGCGTTTCTTTATCTTTTCCCCAAGTACTGCCAGCAAGAGATTTGAGGATTTTATTACGGCTCAGGGTTTTCGGTACAATTGCGGCGGCATGCTCACCAAAATGTAGATCCTGATCAAAAGTCACACCCAAGATTTTGGGGTGTAGGATAGTCGGTAGCGTAGTGCCATTGACGTGGAAGTTCAAAATGGTCGAGATTTGGAACGTCGATGTTGTAAATAAGGTCGCGGAGGATTTAGTCGGTGATAATGCCAGGTTTCGCGAGGCGAAAAAAGTGGAGAGATTAGGAAGGTAGCCGTTTATTCTGTTGCAAAGCTCATCGATCTGTGGGCCTGGGTCTGTGGGCATTATTGTGCAGTCATCGGCGTAGGAAACGATATTAACTCCTTCTAGTGCCGAAGGAAGCTTTGCTATGTAGAAGTTAAACAAAAGTGGAGATGGGACACCACCCTGTGGTACCCCTTGTTTAATTCTGCTTGGCTCTGATGTTTCGTTTCTGAATGCCCGATGCCTGCCGACCACCCAGATAATTTGCGGTCCACCTTTTAAGACATGGGGAATGGTAGGACCTTCCAGGTCATGCAATAACGTGCCATGGTTGACCGTATCAAAATCTTTTGATAGGTCTAGCGCAACGAGTACTGTTCTATGGGGGGGTTGATTTAAACCGCAATTTATCTGGGTGCCAATAGCATTTAGCGCGGTGGTGATGCTATGGAGTTTTCTAAAGCCGTGCTGATGACAGGCTAGCTGCGAATTTGCTTTGAAGTAGGGGAACAAAATGGCTTCAAGCGTCTTGGCTACTGGCGATAAGAGAGATATCGGGCGATATGACTCTCCTATGTTAGCTGGTTTTCCAGGCTTTAGTAGCGGGACCACCTTTGATTTAAACCGCAATTTATCTGGGTGCCAATAGCATTTAGCGCGGTGGTGATGCTATGGAGTTTTCTAAAGCCGTGCTGATGACAGGCTAGCTGCGAATTTGCTTTGAAGTAGGGGAACAAAATGGCTTCAAGCGTCTTGGCTACTGGCGATAAGAGAGATATCGAGCGATATGACTCTCCTATGTTAGCTGGTTTCCCAGGCTTTAGTAGCGGGACCACCTTGGCGATTTTCCATTTTTCGGGAATGATAAAGGTGGAAAGAGACAGGTTGAAGAAATGTGCTAAATATTTGAAATCCTCTTTCCCTAGGCTTTTAAGCATCGGCAAGGCTATGTCATCTGGGCCCACTGCTTTGGATGGTTTAGCATGACCCATGGCGTCCTCAACCTCTTTGGCGGTGATGGTAATTGGAGGCGCGCTGAATTTATGTTTATGTGTGTATTCTACCGGCGGGAATGAAGCGAGCCGAGGCGAATTCAATGACCTTGCGGAAAGCACGCTCCCCTTGGCGAGCATCAGTCGGTATAGGGAGGGCAGCAAAGCGGTTTTCTGTAAAGGATTTGTATTCGTCCCACTTTCCCTTTTTGAAGTTTATGAAAGTGCGTTTTTCTGTGACGCTGGAGTCGGCGGTACGCTCGAGCGAAATAGGTATAGGCAGGTGGTCAGACGCCAATGTTATCATCGGCTGCTAGTTGGCGAAGTTTACGAGTCCTGCGCTCACGATTGATATATCCGGCGAACTGTGACAGCTTCATACCATACGTGTGGGGGCGTCTTCGTTTATTGTGGAGAACGTCGTTTCTTTTATTTGATCCGCCAACATCTCACCTCTACTGTCTGTCTGCAAGTTTGAATGCCATAGATCGTGGTGGGCATTGAAATCGCTTAAAATAATGCAATTATTGCCAGTGAGTAAGGCGCTGATATTAAGGCGATATCCACTGGGGCAACAGGTGGCAGGAGGGATGTAGATGTTGATGATTTCTAGGTATGCATCGCCTGACCGGACAGATAAGCCTTGACGTTCTAGGACACTGTCCCTGCGGCCGATGTCGGGATCAAATATATGATATTGCACAGAGTGGTGTATGACAAACACGCGGCCGCCTCAATTTCCGCTCTCGCGATCTTTTCTGTGGACATTATACCCAGAACAAGTCTGCAGAGCAGATGTTGCTATGAGTTTAGTCTCTTGAATCGCAGCAATGCGGATATTGTACCGCTTCATGAAATCGACTATCTCCTTGATCTTCCGAGTTAATCCATTACAGTTTAACTGCAGAATTCTGAAGTGCAACGGGCGAGACATCGTCATTTTGGGAGTAAGTGAAGGGTGACTACGCCTGGTTTGCGAAAGGCTAGGACGCAACTCCTGTTGTGGCCCTGGGAATGGACGTCCTTGGGTAAGCATTGGGGTACCCGGTGTATTTGGGTCATCGGTCCTAGAGACGTGTGCAAAGTTTCTAAGTAATCAAACTTCTAAAAGTTGGTGAATATTAGCTAGGTAAAGAAGCAAGACTTAATAACCACTGGTTGCCAAGATATACTTCTTTAGGCGCATTATGAGGAAACGATGAAAGTAAAATTTTAAGATTTCACAAACTATTAACAGGTTGAAAATGCAGTTCGTGTGGTTGTTCGCTGTGAACTGTACGACCATACTTGCTTTGACTGGGACTTTCACCACATCACATTATTCGTCACATATATACAACAATGTTGAAGTAGATCGAATGATGAAAAAAGCCAGCGTTTGTTAGCATTATTTCACCCCGGGAGTGCTTTAATAGGTATGTATGTACGTATTTTTATTTCATATCAGCTCGACATACATTTATGCATGTTAATGCTTCAGAATGCATACATTTCGTTAAAAATTTTAAAAGTTTCGTTAAAATTCTTAACTTAGTTTTTTTTGTTTTGGTTTGTACGGATGGACAAATCTAAATCTTTTTCGGCAAAGATTACAGTGATAAAAGGGAGTCTATTTGAATTTCGTTATCCCGTTTGACCACTAAACCCCACCCCTCTGCCACATAAATTATAATTCCCGTGTATTAAGTGCAGCTGGGTATAACATTATTTGATTCATACATACCTATATAAGCCCTTATTTAACCTACTATATGCACCACTTTTTTACATATCGGTTATTTGTGAGTGTAGTGGAAGTTATGTATTATAGATTTGCTGCCGGCTAGAGGTGTAAGCGTGCAAAGGAAAAGCTTTCCATGTATATGTATATGTATGTAGTATAGAGGGTTGTGAAACTTTTTCTTACAATTGCAATAAATTACATTTATGCAAACTAAGATACAATCACAGACACATAAATGTGCACACATACACCCACATTTCTTGCATAACACAACGTTCATTTATTATTGTTTGCTCTCATTCCTCTATTCCCGTTATAACATTCCCTGCATAGTTTGCAGCGCCCGACGATAAAATAAGTCGCAACACAGGATAAATAATATAACTGCATTACTGTAAGGTATATATGGATATACATCTTAATATATAAAAACACGTGTCACAACATTTTTGGGCGCGATGGACTCCTAAACTACTGAACCGATTTTGAATTTGTTTTGCACCCCGTGTGTAGTTTGATCTAACTTGAAATATAGGATAGGTTATATCTCAGTTTATAGTCGCAATATTATTTTATTGCAATTTTTTTTATTTGTTTATACGTAATAGTAAAATGTTACGTATACAAAGTGGCACTCATATTTTCAGGTGGTGTGGATATACTTCCGTGTAATTACTTGGTGTTTAATTAAACAACCTGCTTATCAATAAAAAATATTATAGCCAATGATATCAAGTATAGCACATCACCAGGCCCGCCGAGAGGGTGGGGGAGTCTTTAGTTGTGTAGAGGGTAATTTTCATACCCCTGGGTGATTAGGGTCTCGAGATATAGGCCAAAACGTGGGCCGGTGAATGCCTAGACAGTGTTTATACAATATGGATATCAAATGAAAACTGTTGATGAGTGCTTTAGCACAGAGTAATATATTATCCAGAGACGGACTGGGATTAGGATTAGGATTGGGACTGAGACTCGGACTGGGACTGGGACTGGGACTGGAATAAAATACATACCACCCTCTGGGACAGGCAATAAGGGATGCAGAAGAATGAGAAGAAATTGAGAGAAGAGAAAAGAGAGACGGAGATTGATAAAGAGATAGAAGCGAAGAAGCGAAAAAGACGGAGGGAGAAGTGAATAAAAGGATTAGGAAAAAGTGATGAGGGGAGGGCAGAGTCAGACGCAAAACGCTTATTAAAATGTATGCAGATAGGCCTAATTTATGGCAGGACAACGTCTGCCGGGTCTTTTAGTATATTTATATATTAAATATGTACCTTAGACTGGGTCAATTTATTAACAGATATCGCGCCATCGATTCTTCGATAGGATTTGGGCTCAGAAAAAAAAGTTCCACTACGCATACCCAAAAAAATACTTTCCGAGCCTGCGAAAAAAAAATGGCGAAAGGGTAAATTTTTCGACCAAAACACTCCCCAAAACCCAAAAAATATTTTTTTTTTTCAGAAAACTGTTATCGCCAACGTTTTTACAACAGTTTTTTGAAAAAAAAAAAAAAATTATAATATAAATTTTTTGTGCTTGGGGAGTGTTTTGGTCGAAAAATTGACTCTTTCGCCATTTTTTTTCGCAGGCTCGAAAATTATTTTTTTGGGTATGCGTAATGGAACTTTTTTCCTGAGCCCAAATACTATCGAAAAACCGATGGCGCGATATCGATTAACTTTCGTCCATACAAATCGACCCAGGTTAATGTACGTATATGTACAAGTTTGTTGCGCCTGTATTTATGTAATAGCAAACGTGTAAATTTCTATGACAACTTGTCACACAGCTGACAAGGGCAACCACAGCAGCAGACAAAGCGGTGTCAACGATGTTGATAGACATAAATATAGCTAAGTTTAAATTTGTATGTATATGGAAGCGGAATTCAATTGAAATACAAGCACACGTTCACACTCACGCATGTGCACAATCAAAATGGATCAACGGAAATGCAAACGAGCTGTTATGCTGGCTGTATAGCAGACATTGTTAGCATCAATTCGCTATTTTTCTTATTCAGCAACTTGTAAGAGCACCAATAGTTGCAACAATTTCAATACGAATGACACAAATTATATGTAAGGTATTGAAAAGCCGGAAAATAATAAAGTTGCTATTAATACATTTTTTTCCAAGTAATATTATATAAATACGTTAATGAAAAAGGTTAACGGCGCAAAAATATAGATGAAAGAAACTTTTAGTAGGGCAATATTTGAAAATTTGAGGAAACACAAAATATATGATATACAAATATATTTCTTTGCGTCAGAGATATGTAGGAATACAGAATGTAAGCGTAAGTGCAGTCTCGTAGTAGTGGGAGCAATGTATATGGTAGAGTTGATGTGAGTGAAAGCAGACAGCAAATTAAGGCAAGCCATGTTATCGGTTTGTTATCGAAGTGTTAACGGTTTGTTATCGGCTTGCTATAGGTGTATTTTCGGTGAAGGATAGAGGACTAATCGTTTTATTATGGAAATGTAACAAATTTGCTATCTATAGCAAAAGTTATCAACGTGGGTTTTTATCAAAAAGCTATGGACTTGTTATCGAAAATTTATCGATTTGCTTTCGAATATTTACTATTTTACCTATCAAAAAGGTATCTATTTTATACTGAAAAGTTATCGCTTTCTTATTGGAGTATTACCAGTTTGTTATCGACCATCGATTGATTTGTTATGAAAAAACCGATAAAACTTCAATATAAAACAGATGTAACTCTTCCATTTACAAGCCAACAAAAAACCAATTAAAAGGTGATAACAAAACGATAATAAAGCAATAACTTGTTACCGGTAAGAAGTTCTATTCAAAAAGCCCAAATCTTATTGTTTCTAATAAAGCTACCTCCGTTCTGGTTAAACTTCAACCCATAGTCTGCACAAACACTTCACGAATATTTGGTACTTAATTAATTGGCGTTAAAGTTTAAAGGGACAGTCGCTCATTTTTCTTTCGCTGGGCAAAGCTAAATTTAAACTAATTAAAAATGATTATAGTCCCTGCTCGGGCACCACTTGAACAACTTGGGCTCGGTAAAGCTATATGCATTTTACTCGTTAGCTTTTATTTTGTTAAGCGACAGTTTTATTCCAAGCACACAACGTTTCACATTTTTTATATATTTTATTTGTTTTATTTCATAACTTTTTGGGGGTTTGAATTTTTAATCGTCCGTTTCTCTGCACTTTTTGGCTCTGCTAGTTAGCTTTTTAAATGGCTTCAGTATTTCAGGAACATTTTTTTTGTTGTGCATTTTGGATCCGAACCGTCCTTTTTATTCAGTCTTGGTTTCTATTAGGGTACCAGTTAAGGCATCTGAGTTCTTTTAGATTAGAAAAGGAGTCTTAGATCGATATCCAGTTGGCGCTTCATACAAACTGGGTGCCCCCTCTTCCTCTAATTCTATAGTTGGGTTCCGATAAATATACCTTCTGGACCGGAGCATCATCGTTTAAATGCCAAACATGGATCAGCCATCGCAGCGTCTTTGGTTTATGACAATAACTTAAAAATGCTCATCCATAAATCTCCCTTGGTACACTTCGTCGTCAACGCAGAAGAACATGACTCTCGAATGCTCACAGCGCCGCCTCTTTTGATTACAATAACTTTAACTATTTATTTTTATTTGCATCTAAGGGTCAACTTTCTTGTCTGTTATTAATTCTGTATAACTTTTCTTTCCTTATATTTTGTTTCGTTTTTGCCATTGTATTCGTCCTTCAATCTACACCGCCGCTACCTGCTCGGGCACCAACCAGAGAGCATGATTTCTTGCGGCAGCTAAAAATTGTGATCTTACATAAGATAAGCAGAGCTTTCTTTGCTAGAATTAAGCTAAGAAACTCAGCTTGCTCCTCAAATATGTCTCGTTTCTATTGCTCAAAAACTATGCTGCCTAAGTCGTTTATCATCTTTTTTATTTACTAAATATCAGTTTTAGACATTTTTGCAAATTAATTGAACTAAATTATAAAACCAAGCATAATTTGATTAAATTAATTGTCACATTTTGTTACTGGCTGCGCTTTGTTTGTTCTCTTCCGCTTCCAACTTGTCCCGTCAGCTTGAAGTGTTGTTAAATGTGCTGTTGTTAAAATTCGGTTTGTTTTTTTTTTTTTAGCGCTTTTGGTTTTAGCTGTAACCATAGTGATTTATTTATGTACATTTTTAAGAGTCGACGACAATAAAATTTATGAATTTCTACAATTTTTGCAAATTCACGCAGATTATGCAGAGCGTAGGCGAAGAGTGCTGTTTATTTATGGCAAACATTTTTACTGTCGTATGAAATGTGCTTGAGTATAAAAATAAATAAGGGAAAATAAGGAAAATGGGAAGATGAGTAGATATTAAATATTACAGAGGATATTAACGAAACAAGTAAGGCAGGCTTAGTAAGTTCGGGGGGAACCGAATATGCCTTTCTTTCTAAAAGAAAACATACTTTCGCAAAGTAAAAAGAAAAATGGTTCAATGGTCGGTTTTGCTTTTTCCTTTATTGCTTACTCATTGCATACCAAATATTTAAATTTTTTTTCCGCAAATTCACACATAACCGTGACATCGCAGACAACTCGCCGCCTTCTTCAAATACCCATAAAACAGCCATCAGACACTTTAGTTTAATATTGTAATAGAAAAGTGGTCATAAAGTTAATAAAGTGGTCGTGAAAATAAATTTTAACAGCCACTCAAAAGTGAAAAGGGTCACATAATGTTTAACACATTGTGTTACGTGTAAATATTTAATAATTTTCTACTTTTATCAGTTAGTTTGAGCGCATTAACGAGTGCTAATTAAGTTGATTAAATATTCATTGCGCATCAGTTGTATAGCTAAATTTTATTGAGTAACTGTGTATTACGTTATTGAAGAGTTTTAGGTTTTGCTTAATAATATGGAAGTACGTAAATTTTTTAAATTTTATTCCCATAATTTTTGAAATTTGGAAGGTTTATTTTTCATCTTAATTTGTAAGTTTACAATTTTTTTTTAAATTTTTATACTCAGCTGAGCAGAGCTCACAGAGTATATTAATTTTGTTCGCATAGCGGTACCTCGTAACGACATAAACTAATCAAGATAGATATAGACTTCCATATATCAAAATGACGAAAAAAGAAATTCATTTAGCCATGTCCGTCTGTCCGTCTGTCTGTCCGTAAACACGATAATTTGAGTAAATTTTGTGATATCTTAATGAAATTTGGTATGTAAGTTACTGGGCCAAGAAAGTGTTTCTATCGTAACCCGCCTATGAAAGCAGAGGTGGAGGGCGGCCCCCACTCCGTTGGAAGGACCAGGTGGAAAATGATTTAAACTCCCTTGACGTCGGTTGACGGAGCGAAGGAGCGACTGGCGTGCTTTGTTGGACGGCCATAACCGTTTAGACGGTTAAGTAAGTAAGCAAGATATCGAAAATTTCGAAAAACCGAAAAAGTACGATAATTCATTACCAAAGGCGGATAAAGCGATGAAACTTGGTAGGTGGGTTGACTTATGACGCAGAATAGAAAGTTGGTATAATTTACGACAATGGGCGTGGCACCGCCCACTTTTAAAAGAAGGTAGTTTAAAAGTTTTGTAAGCTGTAATTTGGCAACTGAGTATGTAATGTTCGGTTACACCCGAACTTAGCTTTCTTTACTTGTTCTCTTTCCGTTTCAACTTTCAATTTTTACGTTTTGATTTTTATTTTCAATTTTAAGCTTTCCGTTTATAATTTTTAAGTTGACATTTTTGGTTTTTGAGCTTTAATTTAAATTTTGAATTTAATTTAAATTTTCAGTTTAGTTTAGGTTTTAATTTTAATTTTACTTTTAATTTTATTCAATGCTTAATTTATTTATTATATTTTAATTCTATTTCAATTTATATTTTTTTTCTTTTTTTAATGTTAATTTCTTTTCATTTTAGCTTTAATTTTAGTTTAGCTTTAATTTTAATTCTAAATCTAATTCTAACTGTTATATTAATTCCAATTCTCTTTCTAATTGTTGATTCTTTTCTACTTTTTATTTAAATTTTTGCTTTAATTTTGATTATAAAAACTAAAATTAAATAAGTTTTAATTTTAACTTTAACTTAAATTTAAATTAAAATTTTATTTTTAGATTAAATTTTCAATTTAATTTTAATTTCATTGTTGATTTTAGTTGTGATTTTCAATATAATTTAAATTTAAATTTTAATAATATTAATAATTAATAATAATATTAATTTTTAATTAAACTGTTTGGTTTAATTTAAGTTTTAATTTTAATTTTTGTTAATTTTAATAAAAAGTTTTATTTCAATTTTAATTTTTAATTTAGAGTTCAAATTTAAAATTTTTATTTTGTAGTTTAAAATATCGCATTTCGCTTTGCATTAATTATTTTACATTTTTGGGATATGATTTTAAATTTTAAGATTTTGTTTTCTTATTTTTAGTTTTTAAATATTAAATTTAACATTTTAATTAAATTTTGAATATTATCTTTTTAGGTTTTAGTTTTTACGTTAGTGAATTTTAAATTTTAATCTTATAATTTTTAAATTTGAATTTTTGATTCTGAATTTAAATTTTTCTTTTATTTAATTATTTATTTTTTACGTTTTCAATTTCAATTTTAAAATTTCAAAAGAGTGTTACAAAAACAATAGAAATTTTCGACTTGCGAGTTGCGGACTGAGCATAACTTTGCTGAATTGAAAGGAATTGTACGGGTAAAGGAGAATCAGTACAGTAGGCATTATGAGCCGGCTATTGTGGCAATGCCGGGTCTAATGGAATAACCATACTCATGTGATATGGAGACCGCATATCTTGAAATTCATCTGTACTTTTGTATTTAATGTAATTTGATCTTAAGTTTTTTCCAAGAGCTTGTATTCTCTTGAATTGCAACATAAAATTATTGGCTTTTGTATTGAACGTTAAGCGCGCATTTAAATCAACACTAACACAAAGTGATTATGCGAAAAGTATAATCACTCATTATTGGGTTTAGTAAGTAAGTTACATGCTCGTCAAATTAAGTACGAGCTCAAAATTTATATGTAAGTATGTACGCTAAAATATTAGGTCATAAAAGTATCTCCGTGAAGAAGGATTTATCAAAGTCAACAAAATTGTGAAAGAAACAAACACCAACGCAAACACTCACGCAGCCGTTAAACGGGCACACACACATATGTGTGTGTCTTATACACATACTTCGCACATAACACAATCGCGTCTGAAAGGATATTAATTTTCGAAATTCTTTTAACTCTGGTAGCAGCTGTTCAGCATGAATACGCGTAAAGTCGTTTATAAACTGTGGAGAACAATATGCCTGGAGCGCAGATTTCAGTAAGGAATGGAAGTACGTTCACTTTAATAGCGACGAGTTCATTAAAAATTTCCTTTTCATTACTTTTTTTTTTGTTAAATAGTCTTTAAGTTGATTTACTACATAAGTAATATAAGAATTTTACTAAAATATATATAAATCACATACAAAATTATCTTAATTAAGTACACAACTGTTTACTAAAAAAAAAAAAATATTTTTAGAACAACCAAATTTATATATGTATTTGTCAGTACTTTACACCAAAGTTGTAAGTGTATATCAAAATTACACAGCCCTACAAACTTAATACCACGAAACAAGCCCAGAGTTTGTTTAAGTTTTCGGAACGCTGAAGCTGAATCTGATTTCAGATTGACGCCTTTATTCAATATTCTGTTTAGTCATTAAAAGGAACCAATGATTAGTCGAACAAATTGATAAAACTTCGATAACTCGTCGATAACACATCGATAGCTTGTCGATAGCGTTAATACGCCGATTACAAACCGATGGCAATTCGATAACCAATCGATAAAAGGACTACAACCCGCAGTTAACTAATCGATAATGCGCCTAAAACAGGTGATATTGATAACAAAACGATAATACTTCGATAGCAGATAGATAACACACTGGAACCTCATTGATAACTTGTCGATTACAAATTGAAAAAAGCACGTTGCTAGCAGATAGCTTTACAATATCGGCTTTTCTCAAATATTCCCCAAATATACCATAATATACAGACATGGTTTCGAAGAAGTTCCAAAGAAATTGTGTAATGGTCTCGAAATGATTACGAGAAGGCCCCGATGTAGACCTGACATGCCGATGTTGTAACTACCTCATTGGGAAAAGGTCCAAATTTTGTGACTAATAAACTCCATCTTTTTAAAAAAATTTAAAACTTAAATATGAAACTTGAAACTTTAAAATTTGAAGTTAAGGCTGCAAATGTAAAACATAAAACTTAAGACTTTAAAACTTTAAACTTAAAGCTTAACACTTAAGACTTAAAACTTGAAACATAATTCTTTAAACTATTACTTCAAATTTAAAAAAAATTTAAATTTAAAAACTTTGAACTTAAACTTTAAAACTTAAACATCTCATTCGTTAAACTTACACCTTTAAACTTACAACTAAAATATTAAAACTAAGCCATTTAAAATGTTAAACTTTAAACTAAAAAATTTACAACTAAATGCTTTTAGCTGAAATCAAACTTAAAAAATCGTTAAACCAAAAACTTTAAACTAAAACCACAAAAATTTAACACTAAAAACTTTAAATTTAAATCTTAAACTCTGTAACTTAAACCTTAAGTACTAACAAACCTAAAGATTTATTTTAAAATCAAACCGTAAAACTTCAAACTTTAAACATAAGACATAAAATTAAAATCTTAAAGCTTAGAAATTAAAATAGCGAAAGTCCTTTGAAAATAGCCACGAAACTTTCACAAACTCGTGAAGTAAAAGCCTCTAATTTTCCAGATTCTGCAATTTATCTTTAAATTATACAAACCAATTTTAGAAACAACAAGTAAGGAAGGTTAAGTTCGGGTGTAACCGAACATTACATACTCAGTTGAGAGCTATGGTGACAACATAAGGGAAAATGACCATGTAGGAAAATGAACCGAGGGAAACCCTGGAATGTGTTTGTATGACATGTGTATCAAATGAAAGGCATTAAAGAGTATTTTATGAGGGAGTGGGCCATAGTTCTATAGGTGGACGCCATTTAGGGATATATACATAAAGGTGGATCAGGGTTGACTCTAGAATGCGTTTGTACGATATGGGTATCAAATGAAAGGTGTTAATGAGCATTTTAAAAGGGAGTGGGCCTTCGTTTTATAGGTGTTCGCCTTTTCGAGATATCGCCATAAAGGTGGACCAGGGGTGACTTTAGAATTTGTTTGTATGATATGGGTATCAAATGAAAGGTGTTAATGATTATTTTAAAAGGGCGTGGGGCTTAGTTCTATAGGTGGACCCCTTTTCGAGATATCGCCATAAAGGTGGACCAGGGGTGACTCTAGAATTCGTTTGTTAGTTCTATAGGTGGACGCCTTTTCGAGATATCGCCATAAAGATGGACCAGGTGTGACTCTAGAATGCGTTTGTACGATATGGGTATCAAATGAAAGGTGTTAATGAGTATTTTAAAAGGGCGTGGACCTAAGTTCTATAGATGGACGCCTTTTCGAGATATCGCCGTAAAGATGGACCAGGGGTGACTCTAGAATGCGTTTGTACGATATGGGTATCAAATGAAAGGTGTTAATGAGCATTTTAAAAGGGAGTGGGCCTTCGTTTTATAGGTGTTCGCCTTTTCGAGATATCGCCATAAAGGTGGACCAGGGGTGACTTTAGAATTTGTTTGTATGATATGGGTATCAAATAAAAGGTGTTAATGATTATTTTAAAAGGGCGTGGGGCTTAGTTCTATAGGTGGACCCCTTTTCGAGATATCGCTATAAAGGTGGACCAGGGGTGACTCTAGAATTCGTTTGTTAGTTCTATAGGTGGACGCCTTTTCGAGATATCGCCATAAAGATGGACCAGGTGTGACTCTAGAATGTGTTTGTACGATATGGGTATCAAATGAAAGGTGTTACTGAGTATTTTAAAAGGGAGTAATCCTTAGTTCCATAGGTGGACGCCGTTTCGAGATATCGCCATAAAGGTGGACCAGGGGTGACTCTAGAATTCGTTTGTGCAATATGGGTATCAAACGAAAGGAGTTAATGAGTATTTTAAGAGGGAGTGGGCCTTTCTGGACCAGGGGTGACTCTAGACTTTGGTTGTACGATATGGGTATCAAATGAAAGGTGTTAATGAGTATTTTTAAAAGGGAGTGGGCCTTCGTTCTATAGGTGTTCGCCTTTTCGAAATATCGCCATAAAGGTGGACCAGGGGTGACTCTAGAATGAGTTTGTACGATATGGGTATCAAATTAAAGGTATTAATGAGAGTTTTAAAAGGGAGTGGTGGTAGTTGTATATGTGAAGGCGTTTTCCAGATATCGACCAAAATGTGGACCAGGGTGACCCAGAACATCATCTGTTGGATACCGCTAATTTATTTATATATGTAATACCTGCCAAGATTTTAAGGGTTTTTTATTTCGCCCTGCAGAACTTTTTCATTTTCTTCTACTTAATATGGTAGGTGTCACAACCATTTTATAAAGTTTTTTCTAAAGCTATATTTCGCGTCAATAAAGCAATCCAATTACCTTACCATATTTCATCCCTTTTTTCGTATTTGGTATAGAATTATGGCATTTTTTTCATTTTTCGTAATTTTCGATATCGAAAAAGTGGGCGTGGTCATAGTCGGATTTCGTTCGTTTTTCATGCCAAGATAAAGTGAGTTCAGATAAGTACGTGAACTGAGTTTAGTAAAGATATATCGATTTTTGCTCAAGTTATCGTGTTAACGGCCATGCGGAAGGACAGACGGACGACTGTGTATAAAAACTGGGCGTGACATCAACCGATTTCGCCCATTTTCACAGAAAACAGTTAACGCCATAAAAGCTATGCCCCTACCAAATTTCAAAAGGATTGGTTAATTTTTGTTCGACTTATGGCGTTAAAAGTATCCTGGACAAATTAAATGAAAAAGGGCGGAGCCACGCCCATTTTTAAATTTTCTTTTATTTTTGTATTTTGTTGCACCATATCATTACTGGAGTTGAATCTTGACATAATTTACTTATATACTGTAAAGATATTACATTTTTTGTTAAAATTTTACTTTAAAAAAAATTTTTTTTTTAAAGTGGGCGTGGTCCTTCTCCGATTTTGCTAATTTTTATTAAGCGTACATACAGTAACAAGAGTAACGTTCCTGCCGAATTTCATCATGATATCTTCAACGACTGCCAAATTACAGCTTGCAAAAGTTTTAAATTACCTTCTTTTAAAAGTGGGCGGTGCCACGCCCATTGTCCAAGATTTTACTAATTTTCTATTTTGCGTCATAAGTTCAACTCATCTACCAAGCTTCGTCGCTTTATCGGTCTTTTGTAATGAATTATCGCACTTTTTCGGTTTTTCGAAATTTTCGATATCGAAAAAGTGGGCGTGGTTATAGTCCGATATCGTTCATTTTAAATGGCGATCTGAGATGAGTGCTCAGGAACCTACATACCAAATTTCATCAAGATACCTCAAAATTTACTCAAGTTATCGTGTTAACGGACGAACGGACGGACGGACCGACGGACATGGCTCAATCAAATTTTTTTTCGATCCTGATTATTTTGATATATGGAAGTCTATATCTATCTCGATTCCTTTATATATGTACAACCAACCGTTATCCAATCAAACTTAATATACTCTGTGAGCTCTGCTCAACTGAGTATAAAAACCTCGACTGAGCCAAATTTGTTTGAACTAACTGCCTTCGAAACATTCAGTTGTATTTTTCCCTACAATACAAAATTTTGTGTGGTTTATTATTTTGTATTCTATTTTCTACAAATGGGTTGGTGTGGTTGGATGCACACTCAGGTGATGAACACCAAATTCTACCAAATTTGTGTTGCAGGCAATTTTTTTTTTGGCGATTTGTTTTATCGCTAACTAATTACTAAGTAAATTTTCCCTTTTAAAGTTTGCTTTTTATTAATTTTTACACTCAGCCTGCTTTGCACACAGAGTATATTAAGTTAGATTGGATAACGGTTGGTTGTACAGATATAAAGGAATCGAGATAGATATAAACTTCCATATATCAAAATCATCAGTATCGAAAAAAATTTGATTGAGCTATGTCCGTCCGTCCGTCCGTCTGTCCGTTAACGCGATAACATGAGTAGATATTGAGATATCGTCACCAAATTTGGTACACGAGCTTATCTGTACCCAGAATAGATTGGTATTGAAAATGAGCAAAATCGGATGATAACCACGCCCACTTTTATATATATAACATTTTGGAAAACACAAAAAACCTGATTATTTTGTAAATAATACACCTAGAATGTTGAAATATAGTATGTGGACTGATATTGAGGCTCTTGATAAAAAGTTGAACAAATTTTTTAAAATGGGCGTGGCACCGCCTACTTGTGATAAAATCAATTTTACAAATATTATTAATCATAAATCAAAAATCGTTAAACCTATCGTAACAAAATTCGGCAGAGAGGTTGCCTTTACTATAAGGAAAGCTTCGAAGATAAATTAACGAAATCGGTTAAGAACCACGCCCACTTTTATATAAAAGATTTTTAACAGGGTCGTGGACGAATAAAATAAGTTATACCTTTGAAAAAAAGAGCTTTATATCAATGACATTTCATTTCACAAGTGAATTTATAACAATAAATAGGAAAAACTTCAAATTTTAAAAAATGGGCGTGGCAACGCCCCTTTTATGACTAAGCAATTTTCTATGTTTCGGGAGCCATAACTCGAAGGTAAATTAACATATCGTAATGAAATTGTGTACACATATCTTATAACTTTAAACGAGCAATTCTTGTTTTTTTGTATAGCCGAACGATCTCGGGAACGGCTCCGATTTAAATGAAATTTGGCGCAGAGATAATGTATTACCTTCTAAGACTTTCTACCTAGGTGTTGCCACTCAGAATGTTTCACAAGGTTGCCATCTATTCGAAATAAACAAAAATTGGATGAGATATGGGTATCAAACGAAAGGTATTTCACTCCGCATTACAATAGAGGTATTTTTGAGTACGGTTGCCATTTAGGGTTGCCACCTATTCGAAATTAAAAAAAAAATTTCATGACATATGCCGATATGGGTATCAAACGAAAGGTATTTCACTCCGCATTACAATAGGGACATTTTTGAGAAGGGTTGCTACCTATTCGAAATAAAAAAAAATGCATGAAATATGCCGATATGGTATCAAACGAAAGGTATTTCACTCCGCATTACAATAGGGAAATTTTTGAGTAGGGGTGCCATTTGGGGTTGCCACCTATTCGAAATTAAAAAAAAATTGCATGAGATATGCCGATATGGGTATCAAACGAAAGGTGTTTCACTCCGCATTACAATAAGGACATTTTTGAGTAGGGTTGCCATTTAGGGTTGGGGTAGTTAGACGAAATAGTACTCTACTTACTCATATTCTATTAAAGCTTTAAAGGAGAACATTAAGGTTAAAAATCTTAGTAAAAAAATCTTACACATGATTCGACTTAATTTTCTTAATTTCACACACGCTAATAAAATTGAAATGCAATATTAAGACACCGTGGCAAATACTAGCAAAATATATTTAAATGCATATTTTTGGCAAATATGAAATGAATAATTGCAATTTCTCACAGATTACTATTAGAAAGATTTTTCACCATAGCAAAAAGATATCTCACTATGGTAATTTGCTACCGTTGAACACTAGAGGCAAATGTTCAATTTGAAAACGACATTTAACCATTTAACTAATTACCAACAGATGGCGCTTAGGGAAGTAAGTTGACATTTAATTAAACTAACTGATAGTTGTCACTCGTGAAATTTACATGTTTTTGCAATGTAATAATATTGTGAGACTTTCATAGTGTATAACTAAGAAAATGTTTGAAATTAATAATTCGGCGCATGAAGATCCTCGAGAAAAGTTGCCAGCACAACCAAACGTTGCCGAGCAGAGCTCGGTCGCCCAGGTACTTTTCCTTATAGCAGAAAATATTTGTAGTAAAAATGGATGGGATCAGTTAAAGACCACGGCAATTTAGATATAAAACAAGTTTAAAAGGGCCATAGACTAGAATAATAAGCTATAACTTAGCAAAAACTAGTTTTGAATCAGTGATATTTCACTTATCAATTTTTATTGTAAGATGAAATGGGGAGACATTTTTTTTAACGGGCGGTTCCACGTGTTATGTAGAAAAGTAATTTATCTGAAATGAAATATACAATTGAAGCTCACGCTAAGTATATAATGTTCGATTACACCCGAAACTAGACCTTTACTTGTCATTTTATTGAAATTAATTATTTGCATGCAATTAAAATTTTTTTAATGATGACAAAGAAGTCTAACTTCTCACGTGCGTACATTAGTACATGCACTCCTTTCTTTATTTGTAGCGATGTAAATTCAATTTCTATATTCCAATAGATGTCGTCTTAAGCTTAGCTTCGAGCAGTGTTGTTGCTCAAAATTTAGTGCACTGCCCCCAATTATGGTTTTGTGATAGGAGAATGCAATATGAGATATTAGCAGTTTCAAAACAGATAGAACTAATTAAGAGTGGCTTTGTACTTTTCTCTATTTATTCTTTATCACTTCTATATCACATGATCGTTCTCAAATTAATAAATCTATTCAATTGTGCAAACGCTTCCGTATATAAAAGTAAACAACTACAACAACAACTCCACTTTGAAAGAACAAAAGCTGTTTGTCCAATATTTATTGTACTTGAAATTTTATCAGGTTATTTGCTTCCTCAATCAATAATGGGCCGAGTGAGTAAACTAATTAGCATTTACTTCAATTCATTTAGCCTTAATTAAAAAGTATTCTTATTCCTTAGATTAAGACGAAAAAGTTTTTGTTTATTTTTTATACACACAACAAAATTTTGTATAAATAGCGCCCAGAAAATTTAACTTGCTTCACTTTAAACTTAACAATTGACAGGAAGTTTTAAAATACTAAAATGAATTTAAGTAGTTCTTTCGGCATCCTCTTTTTCGTCCTTACCTGCCTTTTGGCTAATACGAATTCGGAATATCGCGTTATTGGTGGCAGTAATGGGAATATACTGGAGAGCCCACATTTGGTATCCATATATTATAACGGCAAATATACTTGCGTTGGCTCTTTAATCACTATGCAGTCGGTGGCTTCAGCAGCGCATTGCTTTAAGGATTTAAGGGCACGTTACTAAACTGTTGGAGCTGGTGTATCCGATTTATGTGATTTACCAGCAAAAGGACAAACTCAGAAGGCACAGAGTATACATGTTCCACCTGAGTTCAATTACGAAAGAAATGATATGGATATCGCTGTGATTAAAGTGCGTGAGTCCTTTACCGGATGTGATACAATAGGAACAGTACCACTTTGCAGTACTATATTATACACGCGCACACCAATGAAAGTTAGTGGATGGAGTTCGAAATCTCTTGACAATGACGACTATTCACCTGTCCTTAAATCTGCTGTCATGTATATATTAGACAAGGACAATTGTGCGGCTCGTTATTTGTCGGCATGGAAAGTTTTAACAGTATCAATGATTTGTGCTGAAAGTCGAGGAGCTGATACGCGTTCGGGTGATTCTGGTGCCCCGGGCGTTATAAATGATCAACTTTGTGCCGTGGTATCAGCTGGAATAAACCCTTATGACCGCCATTATCCGGGTGTATATACAACTATAAATAATGAAAAAGTTAAAGCTTTTATAAATTCAAAGATATTACATTAAATGCAGGGTGTGCAGAGTGGAAGTTTTATCTACAAATAAATGTTTATAGTTGCGATTTAAAACAAACTTGGTTTTATTCAATTAAAATGTGACGCATGCAAATGCCTCAGGTTGTGAGGTCACACTTTAATCATAGCTTTAAAGTTCACTCGTTAATGAATAGAACGTGAAAAAAAAGAAAATTACGGAATAAGTAAGGCAAATTTGACCGATCTATAACGGTATAAAACAGCTCATCCTCCCACCTTATGGATAGCATAGCGCCTTTGTCATAATCTTACTGTTCAAGCGAGCGATTAGCGCACGCACCGTGAATTGATTTCACCTATTGAATTTCCCTTTATGCATTGAATTTGTAGTTTTTAGATGACTCCCTCATGGGAACACACCTAAAACCTCCGCTACGTAGTTGGCAACGCGTGCGCTACTCGCTCGCCTGAACGAGCAAAGCTGTCAATCATGTTGACATTTTTTACATATATTCCTTTTGTCTTTTGACATACATAAATTGAAAATTTTTTCGACCTCTTTGCTATCGGCTGTGCCTTTTATCTTTGGAAACCCTTTTTTATAACGAAAGTAGAAAAAATACTTTTTAATAAAACATTTAAGAAGTGCGTGAATTAGTAAACCTGTGCAACTCTTTTATTTAACCTCTTTTGGCATATATAAGCCCATGCCGGGCAAATCGAAGTGAAGTTCAATCCACTTTCGTTTCACCCAAAGCGTCACCCAGTGGCTATAATTTGTAGTGACCACCAAAGGGTCCATTCGCCACCGTCATCGCTCTCAACATCACCACCGTCGCCGCTAGCCGTATCAGACCCTGCATCCCCCAGAACTGCAGCAACGGAGCTGTACATTTGGTCCTTCGTCGCCATTTTTGGACCCAGCGTTGGAAAATTAAAAGAGAAAGTATCCCAAAAATCGTGAGTAGAAATCAAATTTCTTATTCCCAACTCACGCCCCGAACTAATTAAAAAGATAATATTTGTGGAGTTTTCTCAATTTGAATATTGTATAAAATTATTCATTTGCCCTCAGAGGATAAAACGCATTAAAGAAATTAAGATTAACTGGCCCCCTCTCTGCCTCTACCCTTCATACATACAAAATTAAATTATTAAAATAATAATCCACAAATCTAAGTAGTAATCCCCGCTGAAATAATTAATATTCCCCATTATTAATTAAAATTTGATATTTGTGGATTTCCCAATAGGATTCATAAATACATACATATTTATTCCCAATAATTTTTTGCAATCATAAATTTTAATATTTCTTGAATACATATATAAGTCCCGTATTGCAAAAAGGAAAGGCAGTTCAACCCCAAAAACAGTGCATTTCCAATATACTTATCGGTTTCTCATTCGTATGTATGTATGTGCATATGTAATAATTAACTGGTAGACAGGGACCCAAAATAAATTTATAAAACACTCCCTTTTTCAAATTTCATTAACTAGCGTTTTCAACTTCTCAAATACTCACAAATATTACAAATCCCTCAAATATATAACAATTATATATCCCTTTGGAAAAAAAAAATAAAAATTTTTATTTTTTCACTCATATATACGCATATATACTCATATATACACACGTTTATAAAAGTGCGGTGCGGTGATACAATTTTAATTTTGTTGCTCTCTCAAGCGGGTACAGTGGTACGAATTCACGGTTCGCGTTATTAAAGATAATTTCAAAAGGTCAAAAAGTTTATTTCTCTTGTCGTGAAATTTGCATTGCGGTGATAAATCGTTCTTTAAGTCGTCAACTCACTCTCTCTCTCTCAGGCTCTCTCCCTCACTCTCAGGCTCTCTCCCTCGCTTGTTCACCTTATGTTAGGTGTCCCTCAAAGAAGCCAATCAAAAAGCCCCACAATGAGTGACGACGAGAAATCCCAAGGCAGCGCCAAAGATCAACGCCAAACGCGCCTAACCACAAAAAAAAATAAGCAAATGTTCACGGCAAACAAATTCATCTCGGAAACGGATAATTTCACGGACTACTGTGCTCGATTCAGGTCCACCCCTATTAACGAAAATACGGAATCGTCACTGAAAATTAAAGACACCAATATTGATAGGTTTTGGAACCGGGTCCAAACCTCCCATGACGCGATATTAGATACAGATGACCTAGATCTCCCAGATGACTTCAAACCGGTCGCGTTTAATAAATACCAGTCATGTCTAATTATGTATGAGGACACGAAAGCCCAGATAGGGGACCAACTTATGTTACTCCAACAAGCAAACACTCCCATAGCCGCCCCCACTGCATCACTTCCCAGAGATGGAACAGGTTTCGGCTTAAAAATCCCGCCTTGTGATACAGAAGTATTTTATGGGGGTTATGAACAATGGCCGTCATTTCGTGACATGTTCACGGCGGTCTATATTAACCACCCAAAACTCACAAAAGCCCAGAAATTATACCACCTCCGGTATAAAACACAAGGCAAAGCCGGCGAAATAGTCAAACAGTTCCCACTCAGTGATGCCAACTTTGAACTGGCGTGGGAAGCCCTAAGGTCGCGATATGAAAATCGCAGGGTTTTGGTCGACAACCAAATAAAAACCCTTATGAATTTAAAACCAATTCCCATTGAAAATAGCGAGGATATACAGAAATTGCAATCATCCGTGAATAATTGCCTCCAAATTCTCGCCACCCAGCAAGTTTCAACAGAAAGTTGGGATCCAATCCTCATTTATCTGGTCACCTCTAAACTCCCGGAGAACACGGTAACCCTGTGGGAACAGTCTCTAACCTCCAGGAAAGATCTCCCCAACTGGTCCCAAATGAACCAATTTCTGACTACTCGCTATGAGGTGGTAGAAAGAGTAGACCAATGGCGCCCCTCTAAACTCACATCGGCCCCCGCCAGCACAAGCTACTCTAAACAAAATAATTATGCATTCAGAGGCAGCAATCACGAAAAATCCAATCCGAGGATTCAATCCCATGCTACAGAACACCGCACAATGTACAAATGCGCATATTGCAAAACCTCTGAGCACCCCCTGTACAGCTGTGCAAAATTCGCTAGAATGCCTTATCTCCTCCAAAGCTCAAATAAAACTGCGTCTACCATGCCGAGCTTCTAATTTCGAAATATCAGGCATGGGTGGAAGAGTGGTTCAAACATCGAACAAACTATGCGCTCTAACTCTAGTCTCGAACGATTTAATCACAAGGATCCAAGCACAATCTATTGTCCTTCCCCAGTTAACCAAGGCGTTACCCAAATTCAATCCCACTCTATCACAGCGTGAAAAATGGGCGCATCTAACCCTCGCAGATGCAAACTGCCACTCCCCATCCCAGATTGACTTAGTCATTGGCAGTGACCTTATCCCGCAGATAATGCTAGAAGGTGTTGAGAAAATCTCCCCGAACCTCCTAGCGCAAAACACCATATTTGGGTGGATCCTTAGTGGTCAAGTCCCTAGCAAAGTAGTTTCGTTCTCAACCCAGGTGGAGGAAGTATCGAACTCCCTCGATTCGCAGCTCAGAAAATTCTGGGAACTGGAAGAAGTATCCACCCCCAAGTGTCTTAATGTTGAAGACACTATATGCGAAGAATTGTATCAGTCCACCACCACTCGCAGAGATGACGGTCGCTATGTAGTGCGACTCCCCTTTAGACGCAGTTTCCCAGAACAGGTAGCCTTAGGTAGATCCCGAACCTCAGCTCTCCAGCAATTTCTTAGCATGGAGAGAAATCTTCTCAAAAAAGGCGAACTTAAATCCCAATATGACCAAGTCTTATTAGAATATCTCACCCTAGGTCATATGGAAGAAACCACTTCCTACGAAAAATGCTCAGACAACAAATACTTGTCGTTCTACCTACCCCATCACGCGGTTATAAAGCCCGAAAAAAGAACTACTAAGGTACGTGTGGTCTTTAATGGATCAAAGAAATCAACTTCCGGCAATTCTCTGAATGATATTCTCTATACCGGTCCCACCCTACAACCCGATTTGATGCTATTAATACTCAAGTGGCGCACGTACCAATTTGTTTTCAACGGCGATGTAGAGAAAATGTACCGCCAAATTCTTTTACATGAGGAGGACCAAGAGTACCAAAAAATTATTTTTCGCTCAGCCCCCAATGGTCCAATTCAAGATTTTAAGCTTAAAACCGTCACATTCGGTCTTAATTGCGCTCCCTATCTTGCAATACGTTCCTTGCACGAACTCTCTAAAGACGTCAATAATACCTTCCCTAAAGCATCTCAGATATTAAAAGACGAGACATATGTAGACGACATACTTTCTGGCGGGCACTCCATCCTCTCAGCTTCAGAGTCCCTCTCGCAAGTCAGGCAAGCCCTTACGTCAGCAGGCTTCCCCCTTAGAAAAATCACGGCAAACCATCCTGACATAATTGAAACTATTCCCACAGCAGACTTGCTGGATTCCCAGTTTCTCGAATTCGAAAAAGCAAGTACGACGAAAACGCTCGGGATTCAATGGAATGCAATAAAGGACTCATTTTCGTACACCGTTGAATCCATCCCAGTAAGCACCGCGAGCACAAAGCGACAAATTCTCTCGTCCGTCGCGAAACTTTTCGACCCCGCAGGATGGCTAACGCCGATAATGATCCAAGCCAAAATTCTCTTGCAAGAGCTGTGGCTTGATGGAACTGACTGGGACGAACAGGTGAAACCCCTCCGCCTCGCAAAGTGGACGCAGTTCGCACATAACCTCCACGCCATAACAGGGATTCAAATTCCTCGTTGGGTCAATTACTCCCCTGACCAACCCACGGAGCTGCATGGCTTTTGCGACGCGTCGGAGAAAGCTTATTGCGCCAGCATTTATGTCCGAACGACGGTAGGACAAAACACAACCTCTCATCTCCTAGTCTCTAAAAGCAAAGTGGCACCCCTAAAATCCACTAGCTTGCCACGGCTGGAATTGTGTGGAGCTCTGCTCCTAGCGAAACTAGTCTCCGTCGTTCAATCCCAACTCAATCTCAGTCCGCCTACCTTGACGCTGTGGTCGGACTCCGAAATAGTGCTCGCATGGCTCGAAAAGCCCCCCTATACATGGAGAACCTTCGTAGCAAATCGAACCGCGCAAATAATCGGTCTGGTTGGAAACGCCACTTGGCGACATGTACGCAGTTCCGAAAACCCCGCCGACATGGGCACAAGAGGATGCAAACCTCTTGATTTGGCAACTTCCTCCCTGTGGTGGAAAGGCCCAGAATGGCTCATCAGTCCCCCAGAATCATGGCCCAAAGACTTGCGCCGCCCCTCCGTAAGTCCACCCGAAGTCCGCCGAATCGAAGCATTACATGCCAGCGAAGAAGAACCCGACATTCTGGATCGATTTTCCTCGTTTCCGCGTGCCCTGAGAGTTTTAACTCACGTGTTGCACTTCATACGCACCCTTAAAACCCGCGCGGGCCACATACCAACTTCCCCGTTAACCCTTACACACGACGACTTCCGAAACACGAAACTCAAGCTGATCGCCTTAACTCAGTCGCGATATTTCCCCAAGGAAAAGGCATCGTTGTTAGCTTCGAAGCCTATAGACAAACGGAGCCCCCTTCTCACCCTTAATCCATATTTGGATGAATATGGATTGCTCCGAGTCCGCGGTCGCCTAGTTGACTCAACACTAACCTACAACGAGAGCCACCCCATTATTATCCCGGAAAAATCCCGATATGCTGCACTTTTCCTGCGCTTCCTGCATGAACTTTTCTTGCACGCCGAAGTCCGTCTCATGCAGCAAACGATTAGACAAGAATTTTACATTCCTCGGCTCAAGCCACTCATCAAAAAATGCATTTTTCAATGTAAAACCTGCACCGTCCACAAGCAGCAAATGCGCTCCCAAATAATGGCAGCCTTGCCACCCTCACGATGCACTTTCGCTCCCCCCTTCACCACCACGGGTGTTGATTTTGCTGGCCCTTTTTTGATAAAAGCATCCATGCTAAGATCGCCTACCCTCGTGAAGGGGTACGTGGCCGTTTTTGTTTGCTTTACGACAAAAGCGGTACATCTCGAGTTGTGCTCAAATCTCACCTCTGAGGCCTTTCTGGCTGCGTTTGCCCGTTTTGTTGGACGTCGAGGCTATCCCGCAACTATGATGAGCGATAATGGCACAACCTTTGTAGGTGCCAAACGAGCTACGGAAAAAGAATTTGTCATCTTCTCCAACGAAGTATCCCAAGAAGTCGTCAAAAAATACGCCGCTCAAGGCATAAAATGGAAGTTTATACCCCCCAGCGCTCCTCATATGGGCGGCTTATGGGAAGCTGCGGTCAAAAGTTTTAAAACCCACTTCAAGAAGTCAGTCGGATCTCACAAATTCACTTTCGAGGAATTTACCACCCTGCTAATACGAATAGAGGCCGTGTTAAACTCACGCCCCATCTCCCCGCTATCTCAGGATCCCTCTGACTTTACCGCGCTCACCCCGGGACATTTCCTTCGGGGAACCCCTTTTATTAGCGATTCCGGAACCCGACCACGAGAACCTATCTCTGCTCAACCGATGGGAAAAGGTCAAGGTCATCCATCACCAGTTTAGTCGAAGATGGAAGGAGGATTACCTCAAGGACCTTCACAAACGGTATCGTTGGAAAGACACCCGCATTGAACCAAAAGTCGGTGAGTGTGTCCTCATCAAGGACGATACACTTCCTCCCACCGAATGGCGCCTCGGACGCATCGAAAAGGCACGCCCCGGCCCCGATGGCCACATTCGTGTCGTCGAGGTGCGCACCCAATCCGGCATTCTCACACGGCCGATAGTAAAATTATGTTTTCTGCCTCCGGCGGATCGTCCGCCCAGCCCCGAAGCGACCGTGTAGATTTTCGTTACCACCCCACTCACAAGACCGCTGAGTCCTTCAGACTTATCTAGTCAAATCACCGTATCCGCCTAATCCCAAAACCAACAATTAACATCCTGCTACATCTCATAGTTACAATCATCAATATACCCCGCACTAAAGTCATATGAATACGACTCGTTTCAGGCGAACATGGATGTAACACCAACTCCAAGGCCAAGAACGTCGATACGCTCTCAAGTGGTGGTGGCTAGCAATCACGCCGAGCGCCAAAACAACAACTCCAACAATAACTTCATGCAATGCCGCGTATGCGCTCGCCATCATGCGCTACGTACTTGCCCACTCTTTCGGGGCATGCAGCCGTCGCAGCGGTACCTCCTGGCACGAGCCCATGGGTATTGTACCAATTGTCTGGCGCTATCACACGCGACGAGTGAGTGCACGTCGCCCATTATGTGCCGAATTTGTGCACTGCCACACCACACCATGCTCCACCGGGCCCCACCACCACCACCACCATCGAGCCACGCCGCACCAACACCTCAAGTGCCTCCCACGCCGGCCCCACGCTCTAACTCTCGTCGCCGCCGCCAACGCCCACAACAACAAGCCGTCAACAGTCGTTACAATCCAACCACAGTCACGATCCCAAAAGCACGGACCGTTCGGTGCTCAGCAGCAGGCCTTCAGACGGCTTCACACCGAGGCAAGGTGGCAAATATTCTCATGAATGAGGCAATCAGAGCTCTGGAGCAGCTCAAAGTGACCTTAGCCGGCTAACGCGCCTAGGCGGGGCAGGATGTTCAAGCGAGCGATTAGCGCACGCACCGTGAATTGATTTCACCTATTGAATTTCCCTTTATGCATTGAATTTGTAGTTTTTAGATGACTCCCTCATGGGAACACACCTAAAACCTCCGCTACGTAGTTGGCAACGCGTGCGCTACTCGCTCGCCTGAACGAGCAAAGCTGTCAATCATGTTGACATTTTTTACATATATTCCTTTTGTCTTTTGACATACATAAATTGAAAATTTTTTCGACCTCTTTGCTATCGGCTGTGCCTTTTATCTTTGGAAACCCTTTTTTATAACGAAAGTAGAAAAAATACTTTTTAATAAAACATTTAAGAAGTGCGTGAATTAGTAAACCTGTGCAACTCTTTTATTTAACCTCTTTTGGCATATATAAGCCCATGCCGGGCAAATCGAAGTGAAGTTCAATCCACTTTCGTTTCACCCAAAGCGTCACCCAGTGGCTATAATTTGTAGTGACCACCAAAGGGTCCATTCGCCACCGTCATCGCTCTCAACATCACCACCGTCGCCGCTAGCCGTATCAGACCCTGCATCCCCCAGAACTGCAGCAACGGAGCTGTACACTTACCATAGCCAATTAGTTTTTGTTTATCCGCCATATCGATAATCTATTAATTTTTACTTTCGCTAATTTATTCACATTTTAGATATATTATTATACTCAGCGTGCTTTGCACACGGAGTATATTAACTTTGATTGGATAACGGTTGGTTGTACAGGTATAAAAGAATCAAGATAAATATAGACTTCCATATATTAAAATCATCAGTATCAAAAAAAAAAAAAAAAAAAATTTTATTGAGCCATGTCCGTCCGTCTGTCCGTCCGTCTGTCCTTTAACACGATAACTAGAGCAAATATTGAGATATCTTCGCCAAATTTGGTACACGAGCTTATCTGGACCCATAATAGATTGGTATTGAAAATGAGCGAAATCCCCCTTTTTATTATATACCATTTTTTATATATATATCATTTTGGAAAAACAAAAAACCTGATTATTTTGTAAAGAATACACCTAGAATGTTGAAATTTGACGCGTGAACTGATATTGAGACTCTTGATAAAAATTTGAAAAAAAAATAAAAATTTAAATGGGCGTAGCAACGCCCACTTGTGATAAAATCAATTTTACAAATATTATTAACCATAAATCAAAAATCGTTGAAACTACCGTAACAAAATTCAGCAGAGAGGTTTCCTTTACTACAAGGAATGCTTTGAAGAAAAATTTACGAAATCTGTTAAGGACCACGCCCACTTTTATATAAAAGGTTTTTAAAAGGGTCGTAGACGAATAAAATAAGTTATACCTTTGCAAAAAAGAGCTTTATAACAATGGTATTTCACTTCCCAAGTGGATTTATAACAATAAATATGAAAAACTTAAAATTTTAAAAAATGAGCGTGTCACCACCCCTTTTATGACTAAGCAATTTTCTATGTTTCGGGAGCCATAACTCGAAGAAAAATATACATATCGTAACAAAATTGGGTACACATATTTTTCTCATAGCAAAAAATATTTCTAGTAAAAATGGACGAGATCGGTTAAAGACCACGCCCCTTTTATGTAAAAGGTTTTTAAAAGGGTCGTGGACGAAAATAGTAAGCTATGTCTTAGCGAAAAAGAGCTTTGTATCAATAGAATTTTACTTTCAATTGAATTATAACGTTAAATTGGAAAACACTAAATTTTATGAAAATGGGTGTGGCACCGCCCCTTCTGTGTCCAAGCAATTTGCTATGTTTCGGGAGCAATAACTCCAAGAAAAATTAACATATCGTAATGAATTTCTGTATAAATATTTTCCTTATAGCAGAAAATATTTCTAGTAAAACTGGACGGGATCGGTTAAAGACCACGGCAACTTAGATATAAAACAAGTTTAAAAGGGCGTAGACTAGAATAACTATAACTTATAATATATAGCTATAACTTAGCAAAAAATCGTTTTGAATCAATGATATTTCACTTATCAAGTTTTATTTTAAGAGAAATTGGGAGACTTTTTTTTTTAAACGGCCGGTACCACGTGTAATGTAGAAAAGTAATTTATCTGAAATGAAATGTACAATTGAAGCTCACGCTGAGTATATAATGTTCGGTTACACCCGAACTTAGACACCGTTACTTGTTTTTCTTTTGAAATGTTTTAGCTAAGTAGGTGAGTCAATGATAGTGCAGCTTGTTGGCAGGAACAAATTAGTGTAGTCATTTATACCGAAGAGAAATTGTTGCTCTTAAGTTAACAAAATTCTGTAAAATTGACAGATTCCTAATCAATCTAACTGATTTTTCTGTTAACACAACTGATCTCACTGGTCATTTCAACAGCGAACAACAGCCAATGCATGAGCAAATCTCAAAGAGAATTTTACGCTCACGGCGCTCTCTACTTTGTAGTTATGACGATGGTACCACTTGTTAAAAAAAAACCAAAATAAGAAAACCACCAAACTAAAAAAAAAAAACACACGAAACAACAAAAAACTAGTTTTTCAGTTATCAATACAAAACGAAAAACTCTTTTTTGAATTTACTGTGCATAATCCTGCAAAAAATTATGCGATACCGGGACACCTATTTATCGGGTACCATTTTGCAACATCTCCTCCAAGCAAAATGGAAAATTGTGCCCTCTTGTTGTAAAATTTTTGTTTGAACGAACAAGATCTTTCCAAAATTAGCAACATTTTGTTCAAGTTTTAAAGAATTTTCACTCACGCCAACGAATCTAATAAGATAATAAAAAACATCCCTTTTTAATGTTGATGCTTCCGACAGCATAAAAGTTTGAGTGGTTTTGGAATCGCTTCAACTTAAAGTGTTACGAGAACTAAACTTGCCGAATTACATGTATAGTTACTCCAGTGGTGAATTACCTTCCAGCCATTTCATTCTTTACATTTCTATAACTTACAAGATCTTTATTTATGTTATGTCAAACATTTATATTACAAGGTTTGTTCGAAACAATCAAGTGTAACAACTCTACGTGCGAGAGAAGAAATTGAGAATGAGCTGCAACTGAAAGAATTGAGAATCAGTTTCGTGGCTACTATTTTCATTTCTATTTGAAATGTGATGTGACGCGCGGCGAAGTTCAAAACTATTAATTAAATAAATTATAAAAAAAAAAAAATTTGGTGAAAGTGCGTTTAATAAAAGTGTATAATGTTTAATGTGTGCCAGCATGTTTGATGTACGCCCAATTGAAGTTCGGTTAGTAAGTACATACATATGTACTTGTTTGTGCTATTTTTGTTTTAAATTCAAAGAAAATGGAAATATTTTATATCAAGTGTTCGTACACAAATATAACTATAATTATAATATAAAACAAGTAAAGGTGTCTAAGTTCGGGTGTAACGGAACATTATATACTCAGCGTGAGCTTCAATTGCACATTTCATTTCTGAAGAATTACTTTTCTACATGACACGTGGAACTGCCAGTTAAAACAAAAATGTCTCCCCATTTCATCTTACAATAAAACTTAGCAAGTGAAATATCATTGATTCAAAACTATTTTTTGCTAAGTTATAACTTATTATTCTAGCCTAGGGCCCTTTTAAACTTGTTTTATATCTAAGTTGGCGTGGTATTTAACCGATCAGTGTTTTTACTAGAAATATTTATAATATGTGTACACAATTTCATTACGATATGTTAATTTTTCTTCGAGTCATGGCTCCCGAAACATAGAAAATTGCTTAGTCATAAAAGGGGCGGTGCCACACCCATTTTGAAAAATTTTAATGTTTACAAATTTAATGTTATAGCTCAATTTAGAAAGTAAAATTTTATTTATACAAAGCTATTTTTCGCTAAGATATAGCTTATTATTTCCACCTGCGACCCTTTTAAAAATCTTTTACATAAAAGTGGGCGTGGGCTTTAACCGATCTCGTCCATTTTTTTTAAAAATATTTCCTGCTTTAGGAAAAATTTGTGTACCCAATTTTATTACGATCCGTTAATTTTTCTTCGAGTTATGGCTCCCGAAACGTAAAACATTGCTCAGTCATAAAAGGGGCGGTGCCACACCCATTTTTTTTAAATTTGAAGTTTTTCCTATTTACTGTTATAAATCCACTTGGGAAATGAAATACCATTGATATAAAGCTTTTTTTCTGCAAAGATATAGCTTATTTTATTTTAAATCTTGTATATAAAAGTGGGCGTGGTCCTTAACCGATTTCGTAAATTTTTTTTCAAAGCATTCCTTATAGTAAAGGCAACCTTTCTGTCGAATTTTGTTACGATAGGTTTAACGATTTTTGATTTATGATTAACAATATTTGTAAAATTGATTTTATCACAAGTGGGCGGTGCCACGCCCATTTAAAAAAAATTTTTATCAAGAGTCTCAATATCAGTCCACACATAAAATTTCAACATTCTAGGTGTATTAATTATTAAATAATCAGGTTTTTTGTGTTTTCAAAATTTTATATATAAAAAGTGGGCGTGGTTATCATCCGATTTAGCTCATTTCCAACACCAATCTAGTCTGGGTCCCGATAAGCTCGTGTACCAAATTTGGTGAAGATATCTCAATATTTACTGAAGTTATCGTGTTAAAGGACAGATGGACGGACGGACGGACATGGCTCAATCAAATTTTTTTCGATACTGATGATTTTGATATATGGAAGTCTATATCTATCTCGATTCCTTTATACCTGTAGAACCAACCGTTATCCAATCAAAGTTAATATACTCTGTGTGCAAAGTACGCTGAGTATAAAAATGGAGCGCACATTACTTGGATTGGAAAGTTGGGAAAGGAGATATTATTAGTCAATCAATTGCGCTCCACCTTTATATTTTTGCTTCTCATAAATATTTTTGCAACTTCTATGCCAAAATTTAAAAATCAAAATTTAGCAAGAATATGTCTTTATATAAGGAGACATTTTTCGCTGAATGTTGTCCATTCATATAAAGGAAATGCTTAACATTTTTATACTCAGTTGAGCAGAGCTCACAGAGTATATTAACTTTGATTGGATAACGGTTGGTTGTACAGGTATAAAGGAATCGAGATAGATATAGACTTCCATATATCAAAATCATCAGTATCGAAAAAAAATTCGATTGAGCCATGTCCGTCCGTCCGTCCGTCCGTCTGTCCGTTAACACGATAACTTGAGTAAATTTTGAGGTATCTTGATGAAATTTGGTATGTAGGTTCCTGGGCACTCATTTCAGATCGCTATTTAAAATGAACGATATCGGACAATAACCACGCCCACTTTTTTGATATCCAAAATTTCGAAAAACCGAAAAAGTGCGATAATTCATTACCAAAGACGGATAAAGCAATGAAACTATAGCGCAAAACCTTATTATTGACCTTATAGTGCAAAATAGAAAATTAGTAAAATTTTGGACAATGGGCGTGCCACCGCCCACTTTTAAAAGAAGGTCATTTAGAAGTTTTGCAAGCTGTAATTTGACAGTCGTTGAAGATATTGGACGTTATGTTTAAAATTGGTATAAGAGGAAAGGCTTTGGAATGGTTCCGGAGTTATTTGGGTGACAGAAAACAGAGAACGATAATTGGAAAGGAGGTTTCATCAGTGGTGGATGTTAACATTGGTTTACCACAAGGCTCGGTCTTGGCGCCAATATTATTTACATTGTATATCAATGATATCAAAAGATGCTTAAAATATTGTAAAATACGTCTATTTGCGGATGATGCATTGCTTATCATAAGTGAAAAATATGCAGAATGTGCCATGCTGAAAGTACAAGAAGACCTGGACTCGCTATACAAATGGTTATGCCTTAGAAAACTGAAATTAAATGTCGAAAAAACTAAGTTCATGATATTTTGTAAAAACACTAATATCATAAGTAACAATAGTTTAAATAATATTACGCTGAAGGTAAAAAACATGGAAATCCAAAGAGTAGACAAAATTAAGTATTTAGGAGTTTTGATTGATGATAATCTAAATTTTGGAGAGCATGTAACCTATCTGGAAAGGAAAATTGCACAGAAAGTAGGCTTCATGTATAGAACATGTAAACATATCAGTCAAAGTCATAAAATATTGGTATATCGTTCAATTATTGAACCACACTTTCTTTATTGTCCTACTATTCTGCTATTAAGTAATAATATATATATTAAGAAACTTCAAATACAGCAAAACAAGGCAATGCGATTTATTTTAAAATGTCCTCCAAGAACGCCAAAAATTGTAATGCTCAATAGATTAAACTGGCTTAGTATTAAACAGTCAGTTAGTTATTTCACATTGAAATTTATACACCAACTTAGGTTAGGAATGTTACCGAATTACCTGAGTAGTAAAATACATTATAATCATGAAATCCACAATTATGGAACAAGAAATTGCAATAATAAAAGACTGCCTAGAATAAGAACTGAGTTCGCCAAAAGGTCTCTTGAATATTTAGGGTATAAAATGTATAATGAGTTACCTTCTGATTTGAAAGACTGTGAAAATATTAGTAAGTTCAAAGAAAAATTGTTTTTATATTGTACGTCACTAAATGTGACATAAGTATTTATGTTTAATCTCTTATTTTAACCTAAACTAGGTCTTAAAGACCGTAATAATAAATAAATAAATAAAATATCATGATGAAATTTGGCAGAAACGTTACTCTTATTACTATATGTCAGCTTAATAAAAATTAGCAAAATCGGGGAACGACCACGCCCACTTTTTAAAAAAAATTTTTTAAATTCAAATTTTAAAAGAAAAGTTAATATCTTTACAGTATATAAGTAAATTATGTTAACATTCAACTCCAGTAATAATATGTTACAACAAAATACAAAAATAAAAGAAAATTTCAAAATGGGCGTGGCTCCGCCCTTTATCATTTAATTTGTCTAGGATACTTTTAATGCCATAAGTCGAACAAACATTTACCAATCCTTGTGAAATCTGGTAGAGGCTTAGATTCTAGGACGGTAACTGTTTTCTGTGAAAAAGGGCGAAATCGGTTGAACCCACGCCCAGGCTTTATACACAGTCGACCGTCTGTCCTTCCGCTCGGCCGTTAACACGATAACTTGAGCAAAAATCGATATATCTTTACTAAACTCAGTTCACGTACTTATCTAAACTCACTTTGTATTGGTATACAAAATGGCCGAAATCCGACTATGACCACGCCCACTTTTGCGATATCGAAAATTACGAAAAATGATAAAAATGCCATAATTCGGTACCAAAAATGAAAAAAGAGATGAAACATGGTAATTGGATTGGTTTATTGACGCAAAATATAACTTTAGAAAAAACTTTGTAAAATGGGTGTGACCTACCATATTAAGTAGAAGAAATGAAAAACTTTTGCAGGGCGAAATCAAAAGCCCTTGGAATCTTGGAGGGAATACTGTTCGTGGTATTACATATATAAATAAATTAGCGGTACCCTACAGATGATGTTCTGGATCACCCTGGTCCACTTTTTGTTCGATATCTCGAAAATGCCTTCACATATACAACTAAGGGCCACTCCCTTTTAAAACCCTCATTAATACCTTTAATTTGATACCCATATCGTACAAACAAATTCTAGAGTCAGCCCTGGTCCACGTTTATGGCGATATCTTGAAAAGGCGTACACATATAGAACTAAAGCCCACTCCATTTTAAAATACTCATTAACACCTTTCATTTGATACCCATATCGTACAAACAAATTCTAGAGTCACCCCTGGTCCACCTTTATGGCGATATCTTGAAAAGGCGTCCACCTATAGAACTAAGGCCCACTCCCTTTTAAAATACTCATTAACACCTTTCATTTGATACCCATATCGTACAAACAAATTCTAGAGTCACCCCTGGTCCACCTTTATGGCGATAACTCGAAAAGCCCTCCACCTATAGAACTAAGGCCCACGCCCTTTCATTTGATACCCATATTGTACAGACGCATTCTAGAGTCACCCCTGGTCCACCTTTATGGCGATATCTCGAAAAGGCGTCCGCCTATAGAACTAAGGCCCACTCCCTTTTAAAATTATCATTAACACATTTCATTTGATACCCATATCGTACAAACAAATTCTAGAGTCAGGCCTGGTCCACCTTTATGGCGATATCCCTAAGTGGCGTCCATCTATAGAACTATGGCCCACTTCCTCTTAAAATACTCTTTAATACCTTCGATTTGATACACATGTCATACAAACACATTCCAGGGTTACCCTAGGTTCTTTTTACAACATGGTGATTTTCCCTTACTTTGTCTCCACAGCTCTCAACTGAGTATGTTATGTTCGGTTACACCCGAACTTAGCCTTCCTTACTTGTTTTATTTTATTTTTATTTTCTCCGTTTCTTACATCTTCTCGGTGTCTTAACGTATCTGTGAAGTTTTACGCGTGTAGCTCAATGACAACTTACACAAAAATCAATCCCAAAATTCCCTCTGTTCCGATTGATTTCTCTAAATATCTCAGTCCGTGCGCCCCTAGTGACACTTTTTGTATTATGGCATCGGCTGTCATCGACTTCTGAATGAAGCTCTAAATTTTTAGCCAATCGCTAATCGAGAAGTTACTTAAAAGCCAGTTTCAAATTTCTAAATTATTATCTAATCGATCTCAAAACACCAAATTTCCAACTTCTTATCTAAATATTTCGATCCGTGCCCCATCTAACGGAATTTTTTCTCCTTTTCTTAAATTTTCTCTGCGTCTTATCCTATCTGTAAAGTTTCACGTTTGTAGCTCAATGAGAAGTTACTTAAAAATCGATTGCAAAATTTTTATGAAAAGCGGACAAACATTCAACCGACCTAATATAAATAAAAAACTTTTTATTTTGACATTTGTAAACATATAACTTGCACTCGGTTGCCATATCTTTTCACAAATAACTTTATAGATGATTTCTACAGCACTAAATATGTAAACGACATGTCAGTAATGACTCTTATATAGTCGCATAATGAATTGCATTTTTTGGAGCAGAAACAAAAAAGTACTTTGGATTTTTAATGGTACTAGCAGAGCACTTTCATAAAGGAGCTATGCTGAGTTTATGCAGCGGAGCATAGAGCATGTCATGCACATCCATATACACAGTGGCGTAACAATAGGGTGACAGGGCTGGAAAAATGTCACGGGCCCCCGATCCGGGCCAAGAAGTCGCGAGCTCAAAACTACCTTTTTACATTTTACCAGAGTGTTTTATTTTATTTGAAAAGTATAGTTTTATGAGTTCTGCTTAAAATTCAAAGTGAGGCAACTAAAGACAATAATACAATTTCAAGTTAATCGTTAAGTATTTCAACCAAACTAAACACATGATGGTGATCCATTTTTAGAGATGTGCACATTACACGTGAGAGAGGTTAATGATATGCCAAATTTTTTTGAAACAATTCAATAAATTTATATTTTATTGGGAATATTTTATCAAGTTTTATATCTTTCTCAACCTCTCTATCGACATGAATTTGAAAATTTAATGATCAACTTTTAGTGACTACAGCTAGTGCTGAATCATCATTTTCACAATTAAAATTGAAAAAAACCTACTTAAGGGACTCTATGAGACACGACAGATTATGTCACTTGGCTATTTATTTATTATTAGTCTACAAAATTAACAATTTATCAGACTACATACAGTTACGGATTACAGATAAATCACAGAAGCATATAAAGTGAACAAAGTTTATATTAGAAAATATGTATATACATCAGTTGTCGGGATGGACTGCGATGCCGAGCAACGGGAATTGATAATTAGTGCTGTCGGAATGGACGTGATTTCGAGCAGCCGATGTATATTTAACACAAAGTAAGTATGGTTGCGATGTGCGGGAGGTTGGATAGGACGTAATTCCAAACCACCCGACGTGATTCCAAGCCACGTACCCAAATCATTGCGTTTTTAGAGTAGTCAGTAGATATTTTTTATTACGTGGAGTGAGTCACACGTATCAATGTTTCTGCATTTCTTATTGGAAACAATACAGAGACAACGACGAGGTTCGTGCATTTCAAAATTCGATCTGCCTTCTCTCTGTTGAGAATTCTATAGCTTGATCTTTAAACTTTGATGATGTTATAGACACTTTTGCGGAACAGAATCCTCGCTTAAGAGAGGAGGCCTATGGCCATTAGTGGGGCATATACAACGTGTCATTGAGTACGCTGAAAATTTTTAAATTGAGGATTTTTATTGATAGGGCCCTATCAAAAGAATTTACCAAGATGGTATAGTTAGGCCACTGTATATACAACTCACACAAAGCCATAACGTATGTATATACATACATAAGGCAAATATAAAGATAATTATTTTTACTATGTATATGCAAGTATACATATATGCTAATAGTTATGCTGGCAGCTCCCTGTTTATATGAAGGCAATTGCTCATTATGTTTATTTCAGGCAATATTCGCAGCACTTAATTGAATTCATACATATCATATCACAAAGCTCACATTTTGATTCACTGCATTTCTGCCAATGGCAGCTACATATGTACATACTTATAAAGCACATATGTATATAATATAAATTGCAAATGCTTATCAATCAGAAAGCTAAACATCTTTGTAAGTATGGACGTATGCTGTGCGTCTGTGTTTAGGTGTTCCTGTCGCTGAAAGCTGTTTTTTTCTATTCCAATAATTGCGCAAAAAATTAGTATAATTGGTGTCATATTTTCATATATGTTATATTATGAAAAACTATCGAAATAAGAATTGTTTATACAAAAGGCTGCGATAAATGTTATTTTTAATACCTCTACGCAATTGCGCTATCATTGAGCGCTTTCAACGAACACATGTAGTTGATCAAGGATTGAGGGATACTTTTATGAACGCACCGTTAAGTATTTTTGTTCCAATCAACGATTGCGACTTTACGTCGTATTACTGAGCATACATTTTTTCGCTACATCGCTCAACATTTTTATTCGGCTATCTGACAGTTCTTGACATTTCAAATCATTATCATTATCATTGTCATTGTTATTGTCATTGTCATTGTCATTGTCATTGTCATTGTCATTGTGATTATCATTATCATTATCATTATCATTATCATTATCATTATCATTATCATTATCATTATCATTATCATTATCATTATCATTATCATTATCATTATCATTATCATTATGATTATCATTATCAATATCATTATCATTATCCTTATCACTATCACAATCCTCATCAGTTGTTAAACATGCGTACATTCACAAATTGCCAGTAAATAAACATTTTGAAATTTACGCCTCAATGACAATTTGACCTCCCATCCGTTTAATTTGGTTGTCTTATGTAATTATTGATAGTTACCTTTTGCAGGAAATAAATTGGTTTCTGCGGCTGTTTCTTGAATTTTTCCTGTCTATATTTATGCGTGCGTCTACAACCAATACACTGAAGGAAAAAACTGGTAAGATCAACTGAAATACGGGTCAATTCAACCGAAATTTCTGTCAATTTTTATCCATTGCAACAAGATGTTGAATCAACTGCGCACAAATCGCTGATTCGTAATTGACCGTTTTAGTAGTCAAATAAACAAAAGAAGTTGTTTCATTATACTTTACCCATAGTTTTGTTAAATTAACAATTATTACTGTCGCTCTAAGAATACCAATCAAAACTGTTAATATGAAAGGGATTTCTGTTCACTCGAAATAACCAGCGTAAACTGTTAAATTAATAGTGTATATTGTCGAAATGACACTGACAGTGAAATCTATTGAAATAATAGATATTTCTGTTTTTTTCTAGATTAATAACGTGAACTTTTACATCAACAGAGTTTTCTGTTCATACCTAGACATAATACCTGTGGAAAAAATAAAAGTCGGATAAATATATATGTATTTAAACCTACGTAGTTTTTCTTTATTTGTATAAATTACAAATAAGTACATTTAATTTCTAATTATTTTATTGCCATGTATGCACATAACTTCGCACAGAATGGTCCGATTTTAAAACGGTTTTTTGCATTTGAAAGCCTAGCTACGTGAGATGGTACAGTTAATATAATTTGAAGATAGATATTATAGGGGCGTGGAAAATTGCCAAAATGTAGTAAAAAATCATAAAATTTTTGTTTACACAGCTATAACTCATAAACGGATGGATAAATTTAAAAAATTCTAATTTTCATTAAAACTTTGAAATATTTACCTTCGATCTGCATCAAAAAAATACTTGATTCCCTTCTTATATCAGCCAAATTGTTTAAACAAAAGTAACATTTTTACCAAAAAATGTGTTTGTGTGGTTGTTCGCTGTGAACTGTGCGCGCTAATTGCTTTTGAGTGAGGATGATGCGACACATACATACGTACATATACAGAATTCGCTGAGTTATTTAACTTCGGGCGTAGGTATATAGGTATGTATGGATGTACATCACTACATAGTATAAAACAAAGTCGCCTTTTCTGTCCCGTGTCCATTTAAATGCTTAAACCTTTAAAAATACGCAACGGATTTGGATGCGCTTTTTTTTAATAGATAAAGAGTGATTGAAGAGGAAGGAACGGATGAACATATTTGGCTGAAAATTAGTGGAGGGGTAGCTTAGAACCAGGAGACAGACATAGGATAATTTTTATCCCGTTCTGGCTAGGGTCTTGAGATCAAAACGTGGACCTGGGTAATCCTGGGATATGTTTGTACAATATGGGTATCAAATGGAAGCTGTTGATCAGTACTTTGATACGGGGTATTTTTCGTAACCGCGGGTAACTTGGGGCTCGACATATAAGCGAAAACGTGGACGCGGGTACACCTAGAATATGTTTATACAAAATGGATAACAAATGAAAGCTGTTGATGGGTGCTTTAGTACAGGGTAAGTTTCATACCTATTTGTTACTAGGGTCTCGAGATATAGGCCAAAACGTGGGCCCTTGTACCTCTAGACAGAGTTTATACAATATGGATAACAAATGAAAGCTGTTGATGAGTGCTTTAGGACAGGGTAGTTTTCTACCTACTGGTGACTATTGTCTCGATATATAGGCCAAAACGTGGACACGGATACCCCTAGAATGTGTGTGTAATATGGATATCAAACGAAAGCTTTTGCTGAGAGCTTTAAATTAATTTTCATTGTGATATTCGATTTAGTCGCATCAACCTGGCAATACTGATAAATGTGCATGCGAAGCCGAAATAAAGGCAAGAATTAATAATACCCACATACCTATTTACATACTTACTATTCGATTTGCCTAAAATTTGACATATCTATTTGCCTATATTAGTATTTACGATCCTGTTTTCCGGGAAGTAGACCAGAGACGGACTGGGACTGAGACTCGGAGTGGGACTGGGACTTGGAATGCGACTGGAAAAAATAGATACCACACTTTTGGACTGGCAATAAATGATGAAGAAGAATAGGAAGAATTTGAAATAAAAGAAAAGAGGGAAGGAGAAGAAGACTGAGAAAGAGATAGAGTGGGACGAAGATAGAGATAGATGAAGCGAAAAAGACGAAGGGAGGATTGAATAAAAGGACTAAGAAAAAGTGAAGAGGGGGAGGGCAGAGTTAGACGGAAAAAGTTTATTAAAATATATGCAGATAGACCAAATTTAGGACAGAACAATGTCTGCCGGGTTTGCTAGTATTAATTAAAATAATAATAACTTAAATCTGAATTCAAAAAAACAAAACTTGTTTCAAATTACCATCGACAGCTTTGTACGAAAGTATGTTGCCATATATATACGTAAATGTGTGAATACATAAATACGCACGCTTGCTACATACATATTCACACACGCGTTAGTACATGCTCTAGCGAAAATAAGGGCATGTACCGTTTGTTAAACCACATTGGCGTCGGTTTCAAGAACTTTATTTCAACTTTACAATTAAACGTTATACACTTTATTACTTTTTTTATTAAACGCACTTTCACCAAATTTTATTTTTTATAATTTATTTAATTTATAGTTTTGAACTTCGCCGCGCGTCACTTTACTTTTCAAATAGAAATGAAAATAATAGTAACGAAACTGATACTCAAATCTTTCAGTTGCTGCTCATTCTCAATTTCTTTGCTCGCATGTAAAGTTGCCACACGTGATTGTTTCGAATAAAACTTGTAGTATAAATGTTTGACATAACATTTTAAATAGAGATCTTGTAAGTTATAGAAATGTAAAGAATGAAATGGCTGGAAGGTAATTCACCACTGGAGTAACTATACATGTAATTCGGCAAGTTTAATCCTCGTAACACTTTATTTTGAAACGATTCCAAAACAATTCAAACTTTATGCTGTCGAAAACACCAACATTGAAAAGGATGATTTTAAACGGTTTTATTTAGGTTGATTTGAAAGGCTGCACGGTCGTTGTGAACGAATTTTGTAATTAAAAAATTAAGTAACTTCCCGATAAGCTACACGCTTGAAACTTGGAATATAGTTCTGAACCCGATGACAATGCAATAATGAGAAAAAAATATTCGCTAGGTGGCGCAAGGATCAAGATATTCACAAAAATAATATTTGTGGTCCAATTTGGTCCATATTTGGAACACATAATACATACATGAATAGAAAGCGACCTATGATGTCCGATTTGACTCATATTTGGAACAAATATTACATACAGTCCGGTAGAAGTGAAAGTGACATCAAAATATTTTGGAGTTGGAGGAGGGACAACCATACTTGGCACAGAGTCCAGTAAAGTCTTTGGAAGGATTATGTATTGAGGACTTAGATTGTAACAAATTGTCAGAAAAGAGTCCTTGTAATAATGAGTCACTAAATAAACTAAATAGAATGAGAAATAATGCAATTAAATAAAGACTAAAAACTTGAAAATAAAATAATTAAAAAAAATTTTTAAGTTAAACGGTTTTATTGAAAACAATATTTACATGAAATAATAATAATACAAAAGCTGGAAAATAATTAGGTAGGTCCTAGGTACTAGTAATCACACTCCTCATCAATATAGGGCGCTGATAAGACAATTAAATAAAAGCGTTGGACGCGTAAAATTTCTATTGATAGTCATATATAAGACCAACTGAACCTTAAGCAGGTTATGCTACGCCTCACATTTTTAGAAATTTCACGCGCCCAACGCTTTTATTTAATTGTCTGATAAACGCCCTAAATTGATGAGGGCTGTGATAACTAGTACCTAGGACCTACATAATTATTTTCTAGCTTCGTTTAACTTAAAAGTTTTTTTTCTAATTATTTTATTTATTATCTTATTACATTCGTTCGCGTGAGTGAAAATTCGTAAAAACTTGAACAAAATGTTACTTATTTTGAAAAAGTCCTGTTCGTTCAAACAAAACTTTTGCAACAAGAGGGCGCAATTTTGCATTTCGCTTGGAGGAGAAGTTGCAAAATTGAACCCGATAAATAGGTGTCCTGGTATCGCAAAATTTTTTGCAGTGTTATGCATATTAAATCCAAAAAAGGGTTTTCTTGTTTTGTATTGATAACCGAAAAGCTAATTATACCTTTCATGAACATGAAATGGTATATTAACTTTGGTCCGATGTTTGTAACGTTGAGAAATATAGAAGATAGACTCACCATTAAGTATACCGAATTGATCAGGGCGACGAACTGAGTTGATATAGCCATGTCCGTCTGTCCGTCCGTCTATCCGTCCATCTGTTCGTCCGTCTGTCCGTCCGTCTGTCTGTTTGAACGAAAACTAGTCCCTCAAATGTTGAGATATCTCAATGAAATTTGGCACAAGGATGCTTTTTGTATTATATTAGACATTTGTCGGATCCGGTAGGATCGGACCACTATAACATATATCTCCCATACAACCGATCGTTCACATAAGACGATTTTGGTCATTTCTGCCGCAATTTAGAAAGTATAAACGTGAAACTCGGTGATATATATTCTAATATATCATAGAAGATATCCTGAAAAAATCACTTTGTTCGGAGCTATATGCAGTATATATCACATACAACAGATCGTTCAGATAAGGGGGTTTTAGCCATTTTTTATTTTATATTTATCTTAAAAATCGTGTAGGTATGTACATCTGTTCATTATATATTTCCTATCTTATACATCCTATTATTTGGAGATTACGAACGGATAAGATTATTTTTCAGCCCCATTCATGAAAGGTATGAAGTATTCGGCACAGCCGAAGACAGCCCCGTCCTTACTTGTTTTTTGTTGTTTTCCCAATTTGTGTGTTTTTTCGATTTGGTGGTTTTCTTATTTTGGTGTTCTTTTTTTGTAAACAAGTAGCACCATCGTCATAAGTACAAAGTAGAGAGCGCAATGAGGGTAAAATTCTCTGTAAGATTTGCTAATGCGTTGACTTCTGTTGCTGTTGAAACGACCTGTAAGATGAGTTGTGTTAACAGCTATTTTGTTAACTTAAGGGCGAAAATTTCTCTTCTGTTGAAATGACTAAATTAATTTGTTCGCTTGACAAAGAACTCGGTCGAATTAACCATAATTCGATATATTTCACTGAATCTCCATTAAGTCAAGAACAACAGAACAGATTTGTTGATTTTACTAGCACCATTTCTTTCAGTGTACATGTAATACACATTTGCTGTACAATGAGTACAAAGAGTAAACAATAAAAATGAATTCATTGAATGGTGAAAGCCGCCAAAGGCCTACAACTGCAGATCCATTTAATGCTTATAAATACGAGTATGTCTGCTTTCTGTGGGCGGTGAAAAGCTGTCATGATTTATTTTCACATACATATGGTCACATGTGCATACACACTTACTAACACATAATACGAACAAAAAAAAAAAAAAAAAAAAATGGTTCGAAAAGGAGCGCGCGTGGAAGCTTATGGTTAGTTAACAAAGAGTCGACATATTGACGTACTGAATGTCGAACTTCGTTTTAGAGTTATATTACCCTTATAGCAGAGTTTTAAAGAAAGGAAGATCCTGTTGCTATACATTTGTATGTGAGTTCGAGGAAGGGGTATATAGTCGGAAAATATAATATCTTGACTTTCTTTAAAAGCTAATTAAATTGAGGATCGAGTCATGAAAAGTGCTTGCGACATGTATTTTTTCCCTAAAATTTTATATATGGGCATTTCCTACTTTATGGGCATTAACGCCACTTATATGTATATAGCATGTCAGTGAACTATAGTGCCATGCTCCTAAGATAATTCGCTTTAGCCCTACTTGCAGCAAGCCAGCTTTACAGAAGAATACGTACTTATCAGCGAAAGTAATGTAATGAGTAGATGCCGCTATAGGAGGTGACATAAAATCAACGACCACCACTGCAATAGGCCGCAGAGTCATTTGAAGTTATGACCAGATGAAATGATCACAGTGACAAATTTCAAATGGTTACATTGTCATCGATATTGACCACTATGCTTTTCAGAAATAGAGTGAACTTACATTTTCTGTTCCGTTTTGCGGCTCCATGTATTAAAATGATAACAAACGACGAATTTTCAGTTATGTATAATTTTTTTTGTTACATTCCTGTTCAGTAAAATGAAAAGAGCAATTTCGGACAACAAGTTAAAGATGTGCGGAAATATTTTAGTGCTAAAGTTGACGAAATTTAGAAGTGGAAATTGTGGAATTTGATAGAAATCAGAACATAAAAAAAAAATTTTAGTATTCGACTAGAAATATTAATCGCGCGATTTTTTATTTCAAATTTTCGCCTGTGGCGCTTTTTCCCAATAATCTGCTTTAATTACAGTTAAAAATCTGATTAACAACTGGACCAACGAGGACTTCTTCGAAACAAGAAGAACATAATCAATTAAACGTTTCTTTCTTCTGGGGAAATAAAGGGAAGAAGAGACCTTACTTGGAATTTTCATATTAAAAATCTATATATTAATACGCTAACAAAATTTCCATACAATCAACTGACAGGCTGTTTCGCATACTTAGCATACGTAAAATCATATAAAAGTTATATGAATCGATTCGGCCTGATCAGCCGCAGTGCATAGGCCTATTTTTGTTAACAAATATTACTCTATTTGTTTATAATTAATAGAAAAAGTTTTTTGTAAATTCGAACAATTCATAAAAATATCTTAAGTCATTTTCGTGCCCAAGCGCGCCATCTTTGGGAACAATTATCTAAGTTTTCTAAAGGGAATTTCAAATTTTATGTATACTCGCTAAATTCGAAAGCATAAATGTTTCACCTACATACAAATGAGGTTCTCCATTGTAGCCGCTTGCCTATAATAGTCTCTACCAAAATCCTAAAAAATTGTTCCAAAATAATTTGTAGCGTACCAAAAAATCTTAAATAGAATTAATTTTTGACCGGCCCATTTTTTGTGGCAAATTTCACTTAAACGTAAATACATAAGTCTTTATTTAACAGATTCTTTGTTTTTTATTTGAGTTGTTTTCAAAAAAACATGAAATCACAAATAATGAGTTAACTTTAGTTGAAACTAACTAATTTATTTATAACAATTAATGGCAAATTTGCCCAAAAATGTTTTTGCATTTGCAGATTTAATCCTCATTTTAGATAAAGTACGTCTTATACTGAACGAAAAAAAAAGTTACAAAAATATAACATTAAATTTTTTATATTGCCTTTTATGCTAATTTATTTTAGTTCTTATTTTATTTTATTATATATTCTCTTATTTCAAATTGGTTTATTATTATCATTGTATATTAAACGAATTTATTGTATATTAAACGAAACAAAAAAACGTCCCAAAAATGTTTTTGATTTTAGGTCAAAACGGCAACCGGCATCATAGCGTGCATAGTCAGTATATCACCCACTATATTTATTATTAGGCTAACTTTGTTGGATTATATATTAATTAATCGGATGCTTAGATCCCATAACCCTAATTTTTTTATGTCGCTTAAAGTTATGAAATCAATTTTATTTTTGTAAATATGTTTTTGTTTGTTTTTTTTTTTGTTTCTAATTTATTCTGCTTTGTTATATCTTAGTATTGTATTGTTCACAGACGATATTTTATGGTAGATATGGTCATATATATTCATGAAATGGAGTGTTTACAAATTTAATACAAATTAATTACGTACATAGATCTCAATGGGAATCCCAACATTAAATATCCGAACATTAGAATCTTCATATTTCCACAATGATCACATCAAACCCCGGAAAAAGTCTAAGTGCACTTACTGCGTTTTTATATGGAACTGTTTGTTCACTTCACTTAATTTTTTCGCAATTTAAGTACTTTATTTTTTTTCTTTAATTAAACATTTTTTAGTAAACTCTGCTTTCTTTCTCATTACATAATTTTTTTATATTTTTATTTTATTTTTTATGAAGGTGTCCTCTATTCTACTCGAAATTTTTGTTTTGTGTCACACTTACATATTATATATGTATTTATACAAAATTAAACGGGTGTCGTGAAATAGGCTACATTCCTTTAGCAAATTTCTTCGTTTTTAACTAAAAGTTTGTGTTTTTTGAATTATGACACTATTGAAGTAAATGGGCGATATATGTATATGGGTTATATAGGCCTACTGAGGAACCGAGCTCCCAAAACTAACTTCGGTAGCGCTCCAACGGGGAACTTCCGGGTGGTGTGGAAAACCCTATTTTTCAATCCAATTTCAAGTCATTTCACCATAATTCTATGTCAATTTCATTTGATTTTACATAATTTTTATATTTTTGTTTAAGGAGCTCCATACCAAAGCGTTATAATTACACGTGAAAAGTTTGTAGAAAATTTAAGAAAATACAATCAAAAAGTAAAGGGTCTTAGATCAAATTCAAAATTTTAAAGAAAAGGTTAAGTAAGTTAGACCAGTTTGCTATATTTCCAACACTTGATGCATAGACTGAGTTGAAAAAAATACACGTTGGTCGAATTTCGACCACAGGCGATACTAGTAAAAATTATTGTGTGTGTCCTATGGGCGTCCAAAATTCACCACCAATCTAGAAGAAATTTCATAGTAGTTCTACGGAGTTAGCCGGTACTTTTCTGGCTATATACAATTTTAGAAAGTTGGATTCCAAATACCTCCATAATTGTTTGAAGTAGATATACAATATTTGGTTTGGAGAGAGAGAGGTAGGGGGAATGAGAGTGAGCGGGAGTGTGAGTATGAATGGTAGTGGGAGTGAGAGTGTGAGTAGGAATGGGAGTGCGAGGGGATTAGGAGTACGAGTGTGAGTAGATGAGAGACATTTATAGGGAAAGTTAAAATGAGATTGGAAGTTATTCAGAGGGAATAAGGGGAGGATGGATAAATACGAGTCAAATTAGAACAGGGAGTGATAAGAATGGGAGAAATACCCACCATTTAATAGCGGGCAAGCCAATTTCGGGACAACACTACGTCGGTCGGGTATGCTAGTACTTAATAATGAGCAAATGCAGTGTAAATGGTATATGTACATTAATATTTTAAATACTTTTTTTTTGGAAGAGAAATGCTAGAAATTTGGATAGAGAAAACGGGAAAAAGGAAAGGCGAAAAAGACTGAGAAAGAAATTGATCTAGAAGAATTATTAAGACGTTAGAGGGAGCGGGGAGCGAGAAGGAGATCGATGTAGAGAGATATGGATACAAAGGGAAAGAGGAAGGGAGACAAAAGTTCCGAGAGGGAGAGTTGCGCAGAGAAAGAGATGGAAAGAGAGAGGGAGAAGCGAATAAAAGGAAGGGGAATAAAGTGAGAGGGAAGGAAAGTAGGAGGTAAAAGCTTTTTAAAATTCATGCAGATAAACCAAAGTTAGTTCAATACAACGTCGGCCGAGTCTGCTAGTATTATTAAAAGAAAGGTATATAACATACCCAAATAAAGTTTCTATCCCTAATATCCCAGACCAATTATACCCATAGCCATACACACTAATTTGCGTTTATATAAATTAAAAATTTTACTATTACATATTATTTCAGCATTCTTTACTTCACTTGGATATTTGATCTTTACCATTTGCGTGGGTAGAAGGATCATTATCATAGGAATAGCTATACATTTTTTGAGGAAGCCACTTTATTGGATGTAGTTACACCTTAACAAGCATAAAATCAATATACTGGAAAAGCTTCAGCAAACGAAGGCAGTAAATATAGACTTAAACGATTTCGTAATACACTTTCATAAGATATTATCTCATATAAAAAAACAATAATAAAATTAAAATATTTCGCTTCGGTCTATCAACTAAAATGAATTAAGTCTATAGAAGAACTCTACTAGCCACTGATGGGTAGTTGTGGTAAATTTGTAGCGGAACAACAGCCAACAGAAGACTCACCACAAGAAAAGCAAAAGTTGGAAAAGAAAACCGCCAACAACGAAATCGTGGAGTATAATGAAGTGAAGAGGCAAATTGGTAGCGCAGCATGCCCGGGAGTACACGGTGAACCAATAGATGTGTTGTACATGTATAAGAGTTTGCATGTATGTGTGACAACCGGCACATTTCTAGTAGTCGAACTGGCTTTTATTATCTAGCGCAGAGGAGAAGAACCGGTAGAAGCCGATAACAGAAATATTTTAAATAAAATTGTCCTTGTAAGCTTTAGAGCAACAAGCCATGAAGTTAAGCATCCCTCTGTCATACTTTTTTGTACATCTTCACTCGTATATATCTTAAAGCAATATTAATTGGCAACAACAATCAAAGTATACCAATTGACATACTTTGTAGCCTTTTTCTATTAAGCTTCTAACTTTTTAATTAGAACCTTAAATAAGTCCATTCATAAAAGCGACAAGATGAGCTATAAAAGATGTGGTCGTTGATGGAGAGATTTTTTTATTGGACTACCGAAAGGAATGATTTTGTTGTAAGACGTCCTTTGCTATCTGTTAATCTTAATGACGTCACGCTGATTATCAGTCGTCTAATAAATATTTTTCTACGATTATTTTCAATATCATTAGGATTGTTAGTTACTAAAAGGAAGTAGGTTCAACCCACCTTCTACCCACGATTTGGTATTGCGAAGAATGTAGGAGTTCTAGTCACATCTTAGAAAAGCTGGGGTTTTAATAATGAGTTAAAAAAACAAAAGGGCCTGCAGGGCTGATATGCCCGAAAAGAAATATTTGGGAAAAAATGTGAACTACGACCAAGACTGCAGTTATGGATGCAAAAGTTAGACACTGCGGGTACTAGGGCAATCGGATCATATTCCACAATGCTCTTAATGTGATATGCGAAATGCCACCGCCTTAAAGTTTTGCCAAGTAATCACCTTGCCGGGTTGGATTTCAGGAGAAAAGGACAACTATGTGATTGTCTCTCTATTATGAAATTCACTCATACAAATGTCATTTAGATTATGAATGCCAAACCGATATAAAATCGATAGCACGGCAATTACTCGTCGACAACAAATTGGTTACGATTTGATAACAAATCGATAACAAACAGATAATTCGTCGATAAAAAACCGACAACTCATCCGAAAAATTTTTTATGAAAAACATATTTATAACAATTCGATAACAAACCCATAACCAAGGGAAAAGAGATGGATAAGACGCTAATAACCAACCGACAACAAACCCTTAACTCGTCGACAACGGTTAGGTTAAACTGGCCGTTTCGGAGGACGTTAAATTTACTGAAGAATTATAACTATGAGAATCTAACATATGGAAATCAACGCCAGACGGGCACAGGACGATAGTGGATGCATTGCATACACAATATTATATATCTTTGAGAGAGGATTGGAGGAAGGCCTAGACAATGATAGGAGCATTTTATTCTACATAGTTCGCTTGAAAATGAAAAAGGGAACTGAAACACTGAACAATACTGAAAATATCTTCCAGAGAATCAGCTGTAGAACCTAACTGATTCATGCAGTGTCTTCCCAGCAGCCGGAATGCTACAGGACAGTATGGTCTCATACACCAATATAAACAATATAGTGGTAGGCAGGCCGCTAAACGGGTGTTAAAATCAAACGTGATGAAGTCAAATTTCGTGTGAAGGCGTCGATCCTCGTTGGCCTTCATTTGGAAAGAGGTGTCGATTCATTACTTCGGTCTGGCAGAAGTTAGAAAAGTAGATATTTTCCTCTTACTAAAGCTTATCAGAAAAAGCAAGTGGTTCGTTAAATACCTTTAGAAAGTAAGCTGGTTGGACAAACGTGCCACCACCGGGCACACACAGTGGGCATTCACAATAAAAAATAATGCCTCCGAGTGGAAATTATCTTGCACGTTCACTTCACTTTACCTAACCTAACCAACAAAATGTTTTCTCAACCAACGAACTGAAAAACGCTATCCAAGACCAGGAACTATGTTATAAATTAGCACCGCCTAGGATCTACGCTACTTTTTGCTTCTAGATCTGTTAGTTTTGTCACTGCTAATAGCTGTAGTTTTAGCCTGGCGAGCGCGGTTTCCTTCTGCAACGTACACTTCCTACAGATGCTATCACTCACGAGGCCCAATTTAAAAGCATTCCTCTCTTTTTAGTGATACGCGTAAGTTTTCTAGTCTAAGGTCATAAGACATAATCTTCCTCTCCTGTTAGGTCAATCAAGTGACGCTGTCATCTTCATTTAATTCGTCCAATCGGGTTGCGACATCTATGGTATAAGCCTCGATGAATGCACCTTTGTTAGCTAGCTAATGCATATTTTCATTCAAATATGCCCAGACGCCAATATATGTACGTAACATTCTTTTGTTGCTCTTTTAGATGTTGTGCTGATAATATTGCTGTTTGGTGGTGAATATAAACGTTAACGCGGCTGCAGTTTCAATTTTGCTCCTCCAGCGTTTCCACTGATTTGGTCACGGATACTACTTCCACTGAGAAACCTTACAGTGATCCAGCATCTCGTAGAATCTGTTTATTTCCGGATCAACACAGTATACCGCAGAGCGTTTGGGACTTATTTTGTTATGTTGATTTGCTGTTATTGTTATGTTATTTATCTTTCATTACTTTGAAACTATTTGTGTATCACCTCGTCCGCCATTTGATTGCATGATTGCCCTTGCGTCGACCTTCTACCTCTATTGTTATCGATGAAAACCGATAGCGCTTTGGTTTCTCATCTTAGTTTTCCTTTCCTCTCCTCCCTTTTCGTTTTCCTTCCCTTTCTTCTGCATTCCTTTCTCTTCATGTAATTTTCATTTCCTTTTTTCCTTTCCTTTCATCTCGTCCCACCACTCCACATTCTATATTCTGCAGCCACGCTGGTTTCCACAACCATGAGCAACACATCAAAAAATTCATTTCATCGCTTTAAAGAAGGACTAACAAATTTTTGTTGTGAGGTCATCTCAATATAAAATTCTCGGGCGTTCTTTCACAAATTTTTGTTTTACAGCGGCAAAGGATTCCCAGAATGGCTTTGAAATATTAGTCATGCACTTTCCACAATTTTTAATTCAAGGTTTTTTCCCTTCAAACTGAAAGTGAATGCATCGGAAAATGTTCAACAGTGCGTATGAGCAACTTTTCCTCCGATTGTATGCCCGCAAGCGAAAACCTTTGAATATTTTCAACTCAACCATTCTTCTACGCTTAATGGCACTTCACTGGAGATGCGCAAGCAAATTTTTGAATAAAACAATTAATATTCAATTTTCGAAAAGAGCATTAAGATCGCAGCTTAACATAAATAAATGTATATACAAAGCGTATATAACAGCAACAACAACATCACATAAAATTCTACGTCAAGCAAAATGTGATTATCATAGCATTCAAAACTTTAAAACACAAAGTGACACTTGCTGTAATTTTTTTTTTTATTGTATGTCAATGTTTTTATGCAGCCGTTGACCGAAAAGCATACCAAAACACACACACACAAGTAAATACAACAATGAACGTATGCTTTACATTCATACATAATTGTTATTGTTTTTGCATTTTATTTTTAGTGCTCTTTGTTGAATTGCTTGACTTCAGCAGCTGTTTGTTTATTTCCTGTTGCCATTGGGTATGTAAATATGTATGTAAATGCTATTATATATTCACTGCTGTCAGTGATTGCCCTTTGATGCATGTATATGTATGTACATTTACATACACATACGTCGAGTTAGCTGCTTTTGTTTGCCATCTTCTACAATCGCACAGCAATTGTTTGCACATCTGCGGGCACACAAACAATGATTGTTAAATAACTATTCACTGAAGCATACATACATACATGTATATATACACACCCAAACTAAATATGAGTTAGAGTATGAGCAAAAAAACTATTAAGTAGATAAAGCATTGGGTTTGTGGAGTAAGGGAGTGGGCCTTGGATGTGCCAGCGAAAAGTTTTGCCAAATATTGCCAATTTAATTTTTCGTATTTATTTTCGATTAAGAGTAAATGTCCAATCTCAAAATCATTAATTTTGTTTTGTTTATTTTACGACAGAGTGGATAATTGTTGTAAATTGGAACGCTTTATCGTTTATCGTTATCCACTGTCATCCCGTGTGTTTCTTTCGAAAAATGACATTGAAGATGGCACAACGCCGAAGCGGTTTCCATCCAAACCAAATTTGATAGGGGATGTCGGAAAATTTGTCCCATATACATCAATCTCAAAAACGTTTTAAAAAAATTCGGAGTTTTGAAAAAGTTTTTGATAATTTCGAATTTTTTATTTGGAGCTTTCCGAATTTTTTTTTGGTACGCAGTTTTTGGCTCCATCAAAGTTCTCACTGATTTTTGACAGTTTTTTTCCTTACAATTTCTCAGGTTTCTTCCATACAAAAATAAAGCTATTCGCCCTTCATTTGGAAACAAATCCGTAACATACTCCAGGACAAAATTGTCGAAAATCAATGCAAAATTTAAGAGACCTATAACTTATACTTTGTTAGATTTAAAGTATTAGGATAGACAGGATTTGGGATACAAAGCTGCGTACTAAAAAAAATTCAGAAAAATCTAAATAAAAATTTTGAAGGTTTCTGAAAAGTTTCTCAAATTTTCCAACTTTTGAGGTTGGTATTTTTTAATTTCAGTTACAAAATTCATAAAAAATAAGAATATGATTGAACTTTGGCTCGTGTTAACCCAGAAAAAAATATTTTGTTGAGTGATAATTTATGCTGAGTACATACATTTCTCACTCCTGCCCTAATCTTCCCCTCTCTCTTTTATCCCACTTCATTTCCCGCTACTTTTTCTCCAACTTCCTTTAATTTTTTTTCAAATCTATGCTATACCCCTCTCTCCTCTTTTAACCCACAATTATTCTCTCCCTCACCTTAGGGTCTTCCTTCTAACCCCTCCTCCTCCCATTCATCTGGTTTTACCTCTGCTCCGCTTTCCCTATCCTCATCATGATTCCATGCTTCCCATTCATTACAACCTCGTTTCCCCTACTTTTTCTCTTTCCTGATCGAGCTCAATTTACCGCTTCCTCTCTCTAGAACTAATCATTAATACGGTTTTTTTTTCAAATGTGTCGATCCCGGATCCTAGTATTATTGATATTCATTTAAACAGAAGCAAACCGCATGCTAAAGAATATTTTATCGAACAAGTCTTCACCTGGTTTATTCCGCGAGAAAAGGCATTCCAAATAGTAACTTACCTAATTTCCGAAAAAAAGGATCCTCCTGTAAGAAGATAGATAACTAAGGTACTTAAGTATAAACTTTCAAGCAAATCGGATATAAAGTTTCGGAGTTTTCATAAATGGTGCCCAAAATAGGTGTCTAATATCAAAAATTTGGTCTTTATGCGGGTGCCACACATGAGGAGTGCCCCGTAATTCCCAAACGCCAAATCCCAGCTTAAACAAAAAGTCCTCAAAATCTTTAAGAACCCCAATCTCGAGGCAGCAATTATGCTGGGTCCTAGAAAACTTCTAGTTTCTTCCAAGAGGACGGAGTTATTCTGTACTCCATTCAATACGCAGTATAACATTTTCCATATAACATTCATATTACCCTGAACATGTGCAGTGTCAACACTTCTTAAAGTCTTAAAACTGAGTACACTACCTATATGTAAAATTGTTCCCAAATCAATATAATTATTGCCTATATAGAATAGGATCTACAAATAATTACTACAATAAAGTTAGGTGGCATTCCAAGCTGCCAGCCTTACTTAAAAAATCCCTATTGAAACATGACATGCTTGTTATTTCATACCGATATTAATATTTATTTAGATATGTTGAACTTTAGCTGGATCGAGGTCAATAAAACTATTTTGATTAAAACCATAGGTTTTTGAATAATTTAATCCAATATATTTCGGTTATTCCGTGATAACCGTTCTCAAGGAAAATAAAATATAAAATTCACTCTTTTGGTGCCACATTTTATCGAATTCGGTAGAGCCGATAGCGTTAAAGGTTAGAAGGCAACGCTAGGCGACAACCTTGCTAAAACAACGCCTACAGCTTAAGTGAAGCAACTCTATTTTAAAATATTTCTATCATAGCACGGAGTAATTTTTGTTTATTATTCATATTTCGCAGTAATTATTATGTTTTCTCTTTTAATTTGAAATGGGTGCCAATCTTTTGAAAACACCCCGAATGGCAATACTTCGTTTTAGAATTCAGTACACTACTTAAGTGTTAAGTTTTCTCCAAATCGGTAGGGTATTTTACTAAGAAAATTTAAGGGGTTGATAAGCGCAATACAAAGCGTTATAGCTTCAAAGCTTCCGCAACCCAATTGTCTACCTCACCTGTTACAATTATTAATGTTGTTTGTCTACACAAACAAAATAGTATGCCGGTTCGACCTCACGGCAACTCGAAAAAATTAAAAGAAGGAAATGAAACAAAGGAATTAGTAAAGTATAATATAAATAATGTTTAGGTTTATTTAAGAAGTAGAAACCACATATACGAAGATATATGCGGGTGAAAAATCAAATTTAAAAGAAAGAATATAAATCTCAATAGATATAAAAATTTATAAGGTTTAATATTACCGATTTTTACGTATTTTACCTTAGCTTCGAAATGCTGCTGTGTAACGCTGTCTCAACTGCTGTCGTAAGTAAAAGGCTATGCCTTTGCAGTTGAGCGCAGCGTTAACGAACCCTAACTTCGAAAGAGAACCACCGGTAGATTTCCAACCACAGTGTAGCTTTGTGGCGAACAGCTGTGAATGAAGAAACACCAGTGGTTCCCAACTATTGAAGGCGTTTGGCTTCAACATTGCCGCCGGCCCTGCAACACGTAGGGGTTGCAGCAAACAACTTAGAAGCTAAGTACTATATAGATTTCCAAACTAAAACTAAAATTCATTAAATGCGTAAAGTAATAAATTGTTGAGTTTTCTTTAATGTGTACAGTGCTTTATTATAGATAAATTCAAGTTTAATGGTTGAGTAAGCTTCATAATCGTTGCCCAGTAGGGGCTGTAATTCAAATGCAACTTATATAATGATAATGTAAGTTCAATACAATTCAATTGAATCCTTAAACTGACTTAAGAAAAATTTCAACATGCGAAACGGTACCCATTAGGGGGTCGCTGTGCCTGAAAGGACACCCGGGCCGGATAGGACCCACGCGAACGCGGAAGACGCGAAACGGTACCAATTAAGGGGTCGCTGTGCCTTAAAGGACACATGGGCCAGAAAGGACCCATCCGAACATGGAATTTTGGGCTGTCGGATAGCCTGGATACTCTTACTGGCAACGTGAATCGAACATGCGAGTCGTTTGATGAACTGATATAGAGCTCGTACATATCAATATGTGCAACCGGCACCGTCGGTATACGAAGACGGCGCACCAATGAATTGCACACTTTGCTCGTGGGTGAGCAAGAGTCGAGAAGAGCTCGGGTCAGTACCTTTCTTCGCTGGTGTTGATCCGGCTAGAATGACCAAATGTTTAGCAGGCGAGGCCCTGGCTACACCTGGCGACCCCAAGTTTCTCATGGAAATAGAGGGGATGGGGCAGGGGGCGTTATGTCCTGGAAGGTTTAATGTGGTCATATTAATCGCTTCCGAGATGGGCGGGCTAGTACCTTAATGGTGCTTTGTTGCCGGGGCGTACCGGTTCTATATCCACAAAGGATCATCAACATCGATAACACTCCCCAAAACCTTCGGAGAGTATCTTTATCGTTAATATGACAACAACAACAACTAAGAAAAAGTGGATCTGATATAAAAGTGGATTTACAAAAAAGTATCTATCTATATATATAAAATAAGCGCACTCAAAGCGCTAGAATCACCGTACACATCCTCTAAAGCCGTCGATAACTGTAAGAGGGTGCCACGTGAAGTAGCCAACCAGGCAGCTGTCACCCTCAGCTGGGTACCCGGCCACAGAAACATTGACGGCAACGAAAAAGCGGATGAAATAGCAAAGGAAGGAGCATCGTTAGACATCACGGAAGCAGTCGCGGTGCATCGACCACTCACATCAGTTCAAAGAGACATTCTCACCTATCTAAGGAAAATAGCAATCCGCGATTGGCACTCTACGGACACCTGTAGAATTACCAAAATTATATGGCCAGACTACAACCAGAAAAGAACCGATGACCTACTAAATATGTCTAGAAAGGAAATATATAGAATTACGGCCACTATTACAGGGCTCTGGCCGTTTGGCACACAATCGAATAGAATGGATATCCCCTACAATGAGAGGTGTAAGAGCTGTAGACAGGAGGGTGCCGAATCGGTTACTCACTTTCTCTGCGAGTGCTCAGCCATCGGTCCCGAACTCTAGGCAGTTATGTGTTTCCGGACTTAAGGGCGGTGTCAAACTGCCGAATCAAGATCATCAGTGGGTTTATTGATCTAACCAAGTGGTTTGAGTAAAACTATAGCAGGGTACATCAATCCAAAACTTTATTGGCTCCAGGAGGAAGTGCATCAAAATGGCGCATAGAGCGCTACTTGGGCCCGGCTCCATGGCCGGGCAGCGCAGCAACCAAGCGACCATATATATAAAATTCAAATTACGTATGTATGTATGTATGTATGTAGGTATAGATCGAGTTGCATCCTAAACGGATCGACCGATCACAACCAAATTTGCACAACCCACTAGAGACCTTCCAATGGTCATAGGCTAAAAATAATATCGATATATAAAAGGGGCGTGCCACCTCCCATGCAAAATGAATATTTGATACTACATAACTCTGAAAGTATTCATGCTAGAACATTGAAATTCAGTAAGGAGTTATATGAGGTCAATCCCTCACACCCCCCAAGAAAATGTGGGTGGGGAAGAAGGTGGCGTGGTACCTCCCATACAAATGGAATATATCATACTGCATATCTATGGATGTAGTAATGGTTACTTACTTACTTACTTACTATACCGTGTAGTAATGGTAGGATAGTGAAAATTGGTAAGGAGCTATATGACGTTAAGTCCTAACACCTCCAGTAAAATGTTGAATTGGGGAAAAGAAGGCGTGTCACCTTCCCTAAAAATGGGATTTTTCAGAAATATGGCTGCCGTACAAACTTAAGTTATTTTAACAGCTAAAGATGGCTACAGAAATGAGATTGGCTGTTATTCCTTTTGGACGTTTAGTAATCTGCCGCCGTTAAAATTGTTTGTCAACTTCAGTCTACCTACATCTTCTATATCAATATAAAATTAAAAATTTCGGAAACAACAAAGTTTTCATACCAATAATTGCATTAATACCGACAGATATACCTCTCAATTTTAATCGCCTCCAATTTCCTATTAGGTTGGCTTTCGCGATGCCTATCAATAAAGCTCAAGGACAGTCATTAGCTGTAGTAGGAGTCAATCTTACCAACTCATGTTTCACCCATGGCCAATTATTCGTAGACTGCTCCAGAGTTGGCTCATCGAAAAATATTGTATATCTTATGGTTTTCAGCAATACCTAAATTGGCAAATACACAACCCTAAAATAAGTTTAAAATTTGTGTTATTTATTTTGCATATTTTATAGAAAGGTGTGGTGAAGCCCACGGGCATATGCTGATATATAATAAAATTAAGTGGCAACCCTAGCTGTCAGCCCTACTTAGAAATATTACTGACTAAATATTAATTAAAATGCTTTTAGTTTGACCTCCGCATTGGCATGAATTTAAAAAAAAAAAACAAGTAAGGAAGGTTAAGTTCGGGTGTAACCGAACATTACATACTCAGTTGAGAGCTATGGTGACAACATAAGGGAAAATAACCATGTAGGAAAATGAACCGAGGGAAACCCTGGAATGTGTTTATATGACATGTGTATCAAATGAAAGGCACTAATGAGCATTTTATGAGGGAGTGGGCCTTAGTTTTATAGGTGGACGCCTTTTAAAGATATCGCCATAAAGGTGGACCAGGGGTGACTCTAGAATGCGTTTGTACGATATGGGTATCAAATGAAAGGTGTTAATGAGTATTCTAAAAGGGAGTAATCATTAGTTCCATAGGTGGACGCCGTTTGGAGATATCGCCATAAAGGTGGACCAGGGGTGACCCTAGAATTTGTTTGTACAATATGTGTATCAAACGAAAGGTGTTAATGAGTATTTTAAAAGGGAGTAATCCTTAGTTCCATAGGTGGACGCCGTTTCGAGATATTGCCACAAAGGTGGACCAGGGGTGACCCTAGAATTTGTTTGTACAATATGGGCATCAAAAGAATGGTGTTAATGAGTATTTTAAAAGGGAGTGGGCCTTAGTTCTATAGGTGGATGCCGTTTCGAAATATCGCCATAAAGGTGGACCAGGGGTGACTGTAGAATGTGTTTGTACGATATGGGTAACAAATGAAAGGTGTTAATGAGTATTCTAAAAGGGAGTAATCATTAGTTCCATAGGTGGACGCCGTTACGAGATATCGCCATAAAGGTGGGCCAGGGGTGACTCTAGAATTTGTTTGTGCAATATGGGTATCAAACGAAAGGAGTTAATGAGTATTTTAAAAGGGAATGGGCCTTAGTTCCATAGGTGGACGCCTTTTCGAGGTATCGCAATAAAGGTGGACCAGGGGTGACTCTAGACTTTGTTTGTACGATATGGGTATCAAATGAAAGGTGCTAATGAGTATTTTTAAAAGGGAGTGGGCCTTCGTTCTATAGGTGTCCGCCTTTTCGAGATATCGCCATAAAGGTGGACCAGGGGTGACTTTAGAATATGTTTGTACGATATGGGTATCAAATGAAAGGTGTTAATGAGTATTTTAAAAGGGCGTGGGGCTTAGTTCTATAGGTGGACGCCTTTTCGAGATATCGCCATAAAGGTGGACCAGGAGTGACTCTAGAATGAGTATGTACGATATGGGTATCAAATTAAAGGTATTAATGAGAGTTTTAAAAGGGAGTGGTGGTAGTTGTATATGTGAAGGCGTTTTCCAGATATCGACCAAAATGTGAACCAGGGTGACCCAGAACATCATCTGTTGGATACCGCTAATTTATTTATATATGTAATATCTGCCAAGATTTTAAGGGTTTTTTATTTCGCCCTGCAGAACTTTTTCATTTTCTTCTACTTAATATGGTTGGTGTTACAACCATTTTATAAACTTTTTTCTAAAGTTATATTTCGCCTCAATAAATCAATCCAATTACCTTACCATGTTTCATCCCTTTTTTCGTTTTTGGTATAGAATTATGGCATTTTTTCATTTTTCGTAATTTTCGATATCGAAAAAGTGGGCGTGGTCATAGTCGGATTTCGTTCATTTTTCATACCAAGATAAAGTTAGTTCAGATAAGTACATGAACTGAGTTTAGTAAAGATATATCGATTTTTGCTCAAGTTATCGTGTTAACGGCCGAGCGGAAGGACAGACGGTCGACTGTGTATAAAAACTGGGCGTGGCATCAACCGATTTCGCCCATTTTCACAGAAAACAGTTAGCGTCATAAAATCTATGCACCCACCAAATTTCAAAAGGTTTGGTTAATTTTTGTTCGACTTATGGCGTTAAAAGTATCCTAGACAAATTAAATGAAAAAGGGCGGAGCCACGCCCATTTTGAAATTTTCTTTAATTTTTGTATTTTGTTGCACCATATCATTACTGGAGTTTAATGTTGACATAATTTACTTATATACTGTAAATATATTACATTTTTTGTTAAAATTTTACTTTAAAAAAAATTTTTTTTTAAAAGTGGGCGTGGTCCTTCTCCGATTTTGCTAATTTTTATTAAGCGTGCATATAGTAATAGGAGTAACGTTTCTGCCAAATTTCGTTATGATAACTTCAACGACTGCCAAATTACAGCTTGCAAAACTTTTAAATTACCTTCTTTAAAAAGTGAGCGGTGCCACGCCCATTGTCCAAAATTTTACTAATTTTCTATTCTGCGTCATAAGTTCATCCATCTACCAAGTTTCGTTGCTTTATCTGTCTTTTGTAATGAATTATTGCACTTTTTCGGTTTTTCGAAAATTTTTATCGAAAAAGTGGGCGTGGTTATAGTCCGATATCGTTCATTTTAAATAGCGATCTGAGATGACTGCTCAGGAACCTACATACCAAATTTCATCAAGATACCTCAAAATTTACTCAAGTTATCGTGTTAACGGACGGACGGACGGACGGACATGGCTCAATCGAATTTTTTTTCGATACTGATGATTTTGATATATGGAAGTCTATATCTATCTCGATTCCTTTATATATGTACAACTAACCGTTATCCAATCAAACTTAATATACTCTGTGAGCTCTGCTCAACTGAGTATAAAAAAAAAAATTATCCCAAACGGTCAATTTTTGAAAAAGTTATAGCATTTTGAAAAAAACACCGTTTTTGTCAAAATATTTAAAGCTTATTTTGAGTTCTCGGTTCACCCCGGGATTAGTGGGGATGATTGCAGAATTGATTGAAGTTTTTTATGAGAAAAAAAGGGCGAAATTCGAAAAATCTCGAAAAACTGAAAAATTACAAAAAAAAAAACAAAAAAAAAAATTTTTTTGAATTTTTTCCGAAAAGTACATTTAAAAACATATTAAAAAAAAAAAAAACCCTAACCGGTAAATTTTTGAAAAAGTTATAGCATTTTGAAAACAAAAACGGTGTTTTTTTTTAAATTCATAACTTTTTTTGAGTTGGATGAAAAAATTTGAAAAACTTCTGAAAAACGTCTTTCGTAAGCTAGAAAAAGAAGAAAAACTTTCAGCCAATTCTAAAGGGGTCGGATTCAAAATTGGTCGAAATGGGATGGAAAACCCCATATATATATATATATAGATGGAGCTCAAACCGATATGGATTTCTATATAGTGAGTGATACAAAAGGAATGAATTATGTCCCAAGACTTTATATAAAATGTAGAAATATCTTCAATGGCAATATATAAAGTCTTGGACCATAATTCAATCTTTTGTATCACTCAATATATAGAAATCCATATCGGTTTGAGCCCGATCAAGGAAATAAATATATTATAACGAATTTTTGGGGGATTTCGATTATTTTGGTGGTGAATGAGGACAAAACGAAGTATCTGCTGTCATCGAGCAAAGAGTCAGCGCATACGCGCCTTGGCAACCACGCTACTGTTGGCAGCCATAATTTCGAAATAGTAAAAGGCTACGCTTATTGGGGAACCAGCATCAACACTAGCAACAACATCAGCACTGAAATCCAGCGAAGACTCAATCTTGCCAATAAATGCTACTTTGGACTAGGTAGGCAATTGAAAAGTAAAGTCCTCTCTCGCCGAACGAAAATCATACTCTACAAGTCACTTATCGTACCCGTCCTGCTATATGGGGCAGAAGCATGGACCATGACAACAGCAGATGAAGCGGCTTTGGGAGTGTTCGAGAGAAAAGTTCTTCGAAAGATTTATGGACCTCTACGCTTTGGCGATGGCGTGTACCGAAGAAGATTTAATCATGAGCTGTAAGAGCTATACGCACACATCAACATAGTCCAGCGAATTAAAACGCAGCGACTGCGCTGGCTAGGCCATGTTATGTGAATGAAAGCTGATGCTCCAGCCAAGAAAGTGTTTCTATCGGAACCCGCCTATGGAAGCAGAGGAAGAGGACGGCCCCCACTCCGTTGGAAGGATCAGGTGGAAAACGAATTACTCCCTTGGTGTGACCAAATGGCGCCGGTTGGTGGAGCGAAGGAGCGACTGGCGTGCTTTGTTGGACGACCATAACAGTTTAGACGATTATGCGCCAATTAAGTAAGTAAGTAAGATTATTTTGCACCTTCTGCTAATCTTCCATTTGCTGAACTGTCGAATAAATGACTCCAATATTCAGTATTGCAAATTGCTCTTTATTTAGACTTCTTTCGGAGTAGTACTTCACAATTATACTTCACAGTGATGCTAAAATTCGCCGCAATATGCAATAGGTTTAGGTGGTAACCCTATTTAAATATTCGAATAAATAGTACATCGGCTATTCAAAGTGTTCACTTCAATGATAACGCTAGTAATCTATTTTTCAATGAAAACTTTGTTAAAATTACAAATTATAAAGACAATGGAAGCGACATCTTTTCTATACCAATTGTAGTGCCAATATTCATAAGCATATAATTTAACAGTGCTTGAAATTTTTGAGAAAAATTTGTAAATTTTAAGTGACAAAGGCACTTTAGTAACTTACATACATAAAATTGCAAAATGTTGAATTCCCTTTGAATACAGCATAGCGTTTTTTCATGCTCACAACACATTTTTAGATATCTGCTTTAGTCCTTTCATAATAACACATACAAACATACATACATACTTGCACATATAAAAATTTCCATGCACATCAGTTACTTCATTTAGCAAACTCAGCATGAAAGGGCACAAAAATTGTCAATGTAAAAATTTTGCATATGAGAACATGTATCAATATACCGGTGATCCCTTTTTAGGTCATTTTATTCATATGTGTACGTGTGTGCGTGTGATAGGCACTGCTTAGTAGGTGCTGGACTTTAATATGTTCATTGGCTACTCGACATTTCGCTCAAGGCAAGGCAATTGCTATGAATGAATACATTGTAGCATTTATTTAATGGTGTATGTTAGATTTATATAAGCAAATTTAGACTGGGCTATTTTAGTTTACATATAAATTTCCAAAGCATAGATATGATAGTGCGTGATGATATAGTTGTATATATGTATGTGAATAGGTATACTTTAAGCAGAGATTTCATACACCTGCCAACATTTGGCTATATACATTTGTGCTCTTACAATGCATAAAATATTAAAATTTTTTTGCTTAACACGACTGCTGATTTGTAAGCTCTTTGAGATGCAGTCCTTGCTATGATGATTTGCTTTTGGAATATGAAATAAAGCAGTTTAAAGTTATTTACTACGAATTTTGCACTATTTTCCCGTGAAAAGTGTTTTCTAAGAGGGATTATATTCCATACTTTTTAAACCTTCAGGCAAATAAAAAAAGAAGTGGGTAAGACGAAAAGATTTAAAGAGGAAAATAACCAATTTGCTCATACTTCTATGAGGCTGAGGTATGCTCAGTCGATCTAGAGTCGGCTATACTAATGTATTGATTTCTAAGACTCGCCAAAACTAGGCTTTCAAACGCGAATCCAAGCAGCCTTGAGTCAAGTAAAAAGTGATATAGAGAGAGAGAAAGAGGGAGGCTTGTGGGAAGTAATGTCATCGAGTTTGTAGCGATATAAGGACGGTGACGTCGCTCTTTAAAAAGAGAAATGGTGCCACCTAACGGCGGTTTTAACGGTAACGCTCGGAGAATAATGACGGAATACTTCTCCTTAATTCTTCATTTATGAGCTTCTCTTCCAATTTGCGTCGGGCTCCTATTAGTTTTTTTCTACAAATTGGCGGGAGGGGACTTACTTGTTTAGTGCCGTCTCCGAACGGCATCTACAAAGCAGATGAGTTCTAACAGAAAAGCTTTTCATGAAATTCGCTCTGAGTGCTTTTCAAACAATGCCGAGGGGCGACACGGCTTAGAAAACTTTTCTTCTATTTGAAAAAACTTATTTCTAAAATTTTGATGTTGCTTTGCCTGCGGTGTGAACCCCGGATCTCGGTGTGGTAGGCGGAGTACGCTACCATAACACCACGGCGACCGCCAGTTAGGCTTACGAAATATAAAAAGCGTTGTCATAAAAGGCTCAAATGTGGCTCCAACATGATAGAAATAATGAGCTCAATGCAAATGGTGTACGTTTAATAAAGCAATTTCCGACTAGATTTCGTATAAGCATTCTAAATTCCTAATAAACGAGCCAAATATGGGTCATAAATAAGAACTGAGAAGAGTCACTAATGTTACGGGAAAGAGGTGAGACATGAGATGGTTATTAAGACACATTTAGTACATGGAATAGGCTCACATCGGACGACCACCAGAAGAAGAGAAATAAATCCATTTTGGAGTCGGGAATGAGCTCTTAATAAGCGTAATCGTTCTACATAAGGAGTATTTCCGACACTTTGTTGACTCCGAATGTTAACTGTGATATATGTATTAAAATCAGAAAATATATTTCACATATTTTTCTTTTTTGCATACGTTTGTTATTATGTAAGCTCAAAAATTAACATCCATTTATAGTTTTGATTACATTCTCATAAATATGAATAAACATGAATGCTGCTCCAACATCCTCTCGACTTTTACAGTCACTTATTTACTTGTTGGCATCAAAAGCCTTTCACATGACCTTAATAAGGAAGTAAGCTTTGCACATATTAATGTGTATTTGTAAACATGTTATATGTACCCTGTAATCAAGCGAACTAGCTGCAAACAGGCCCATGACTAATAACACTGGATGACAAATTCCAATCTTTTTTCTGCACCAGAGACGCCGTTATGAAATTCCTATGTAAAATATTTTGTAATAAAATAAAAGTGTTTTCGAGATCCTTTCTCGCAAAGTACAAATTTTTTTATATTTTTACAAAACAAAAAAAAAAATTGAAAAAATCCGTAATGATTGTTCGTTATCATTGAATCTTAAGTGTTGTATGCACAGTTTATAGTAAATTGTATTGCCTTTTAAAGGCTTCAAACCGTTTTGGAATTTCTCAATTCGTTCTTGAGATATACATGATTAAGTGGACCCAATTTGTTTTTTGTTCTTTTTTTTTACAAAACGGTAATTTGTAAATATCTCAAAAACGTTACCATAGAATTAAAAATAACCTTGATTTTCGGAATGAGGGGGTGATTTTACATAGGAATTACATAATAGCATCTCTGGTGCATTTTGACTGTAAACCAGTGTAATTATATAAATCCCAATCCTAATAAAGCAGGCAATAGGCTACTTTCTGTACAGATGGCTGACAATCTAAATATGGAAAATCCCTAATGGGATTTGATTTAAGGCATGGTGGTTACCATATTTCGAGCAGATGTTGCAGGCGGCCGCCATTGTTTATGAGATAACTAGTAGTCCCGCCTATTCTGTTCTGTGGGGCTCTGATCAGCGGTGCGTAAAAAAAATATATACTTTAATATTTTGTACCATTCTTGCCGCCACAGCTGGTGGCTATCCAATTCCACTACGGTTAGAGAATATATTCAGATATAAAAGCCTCTATGAAAGCTTTGAGCTCAACAAGGGTAGCAGAGATGTGTATAGTTTCGCTTGCATTGCATGGAACCTTTTTAAGTTTAGTGGCCCATGCATTCAAGATGCTAAGCTCAAAAGACCACATCGTGAGTAATATAGCGGTTTCATCGCTGAGACAGCCTACGGGGGAAAGGCAAAGAAATCCAGCATGTCATATAGATATGGCGAGTTACCTGTTCAACAAATCCGACGTCCCACGTTCAAACAGTATCGCGAACTATTGGACGAAAGTGCGGACGGTAATGGCCAGAATTAGCAGCAATGTGAAGCTACGCTGGACATGGTCCTCACCGGAGTCCGAGGTTTGGATCCAGTGTGGTACACTTACTGATCCGAGTTTCACAGTTGTCGAACCGGGGGATGCCCATCGCATCATTTCGACACTGCGACGGTGTGTGACACAACACTTCGAAGCCACGCTGATAAGCAAACCCGACCAAGGCATTGTCTTCGAAGTGACGAGCAAGACACCACCAGCTGACCACTTTCTCCGCTCGGGAAAATTCACCCGCTTTTGGGAATGGCGTTATATAAACCGGGCACGTCTCAGTATCCTCCCACTGCAAAGAGGTGGCTTATAGACGCAGACCAGCGCTGTCGCAAATGCGGAAGGGACCTAGAGACCCTACCCCATGTGCTTAACCACTGCACCTCCTGCTCCTCGGCACGACAACGGCGCTACAACAACGTCAAAGACAGACTAGTAAGAGCTCTGAGGTGCCCCGGGAAGCCGACTCATCAGCCTGTTCGACGTGGCTATTCCATTCGAAAATAGAGGCGATGCTTTCAAGGAGGCTCGGCAGCAAAAGCTACAGAAATACCAGCCTCTTGCTGACCAGCTGTCGACACTTGACTACGAAGTCAGAGTGGAGGCGTGGGAGCACTGGGCGGATGGGACCCAGCAAAAGAACGAGTCATAAACCTTCTGAAAATCACGCGCTATTACGCAAGCCTGATGAGAATACTCATGATAAGTAATACCATCTGCTGGTCTCGGGACATCTATGTGGAGCACGTAAACGGCACCAGACAATACCGTGACACACCAACATGAAAATGACACAACCATCAAGTTACAGCCAATAACTTTTTTGTTGAAAAACTTTAAATTATTAATTGCTATTACCTCTTATATGTGATATTTAGTTATCGTTCAACGTCCTCGTGATTGAAATATATTTTTTGTCAGCAATATGGCAACCTTTACTAGTTGTAAGGAAGTTTAAAATTATAAAATTATCTGAGTCGCGCATCTCTTAGCTCGCATGAGCTTCAGGGATTTAAGAGTTCCGCTGGCCCGCTGTTCTTCACTACTGTTTGGACCTAGAGGCAGCTTAGAATAGGCTGGCCAGGCACTGCTTCTAGAAGGGGTCGAAATCGTTCTAGCAGAAAGTCAACAGCTGGCGTTCCGCCGAAATTACTGAGCTCACCAAGGTTCTGGCCGGTGGTTGGAGAGGAATGGCCTGACGTAGCATTGCACGACGGACGGAGTAGGTGAGGATGGACGGTGTCTGATGTTTTCCCGATGGTAGCTGAGCCAAACGGCGAGGTGGTAGCGACGGCAACAGTTAGGCAATAGGGCGACGGGGAGCATACCAGTGGCATAGCCACGGAGAACGAGTGTCGGTTACTAGGTTAGGCTTGATTACCTTTATAGACGATTATCAGTGGAGGCTTGTTGTTGGCGGATGCTGTCGGTAATGGCGCCTTCTCGTAGATGGACGCTATCTGCGAGGAATGAAGTGCCATCAGTGCCAACAGTGAATTCACTTCTTTTATACTGCTTCGGCTATGAAACGTTTAAGAAATGTACGGCTAATTTGATATTTCAGTGAAATGCCATTTATTGTGGGTCGCCATGTGTTATTTGCCTTGTTGTTGTCATCAAATGCCACTCAGCTGCATTGGGTGTGAGATTGTTGTTGTTTAATGCCTGTTAATGTACTACATGTAGTATAATTTTGGGCGTACTATTTTAACGCTGCGTTACAAAGTCACTATTTGGACTGCTGTGGCAAAATACTGTGCGACGGGTTTTAAATAAAAGAAATCACTTATTAAAGGGGTGTGGCAAAAAAATTGAGACGGGTTTTCATAAAAAAATCATTCTTTTGAAAAATGTAAAAACACTCTTTGACGGGTTAAACAAAACATTCTGTTATGGATTTTCACAAGCAAATCACTCTTTCATGTGTGTGAAAAAATGTCTGCGACGTTTCTTTATGACAAAATCTGTGTATTTGGCAGTTTTGATGTGTGATAAAAAAAAGTTACTGTTTTAGCGGATGTGTTTCTTCATTGAAAATCGGGGGTTAAACCGGTGACATAAAGTAATCTGTTATGCAATTTATTTAAAAATCACCTTTTTGCCAGGTATGATACAATGTTCTGGAAATGGTTTTCATTGACTGAATCGCTTTTTTGAAAGATGTGGCAAAATTCTCTGAGACGGAAATTTATAATAACACAAATTTTCGGTTGGGGAGAATTTTTTGGGAAGTGATTTTAAAATCACGCTTTTGAAAGGTGTGACAAGCTCTTTGGCGGGTGTAATAAAACAATATGTTATAGATTTTCATTAAAAATCACCTTTTTAATGTGTGTGACGAAACACCATGTGACGTTCCCTTATTGCAAAATCTGTGTGTTTCACGGCCAAAAAATCACTGCTTTAACGGATTTATTTCTTCATTAAAAACCACGGGTTTAGCGGGTGTGATAAAACGCTTTGTTAAGAATTTTATTTAAAAATCGCTGATAATAATTAATAAACACTCTTTTGCCGAGTATGATAAAATGTTCATTAATAAAATCACTGTTTTGAAATATGTGACAAATTCCTCTCTGACGGGTATTTATAAAAATAACATAAATTCGTGGTTGGGGGAGTGATTTTAAGATCAGGATTTTGACAGGTACGACAAGCTGTTTTGCGGTTGTAAGATTCTGTTATAGATTTTCATTAAAAATCACTGCTTTAATGTGTATGACAAAATAACCTGTGACATTTCTTCATTAGCAAATCCGTGCGTTTTACCCATGTAACAAAATAGTTTACAACTGTTTAAAAAAATCACAGTGATATTTTCCGTAAAAATCACGGTTTTAATGGATGTTTTTAAATAATTTGTGACGGATTAACCTAAGAAAAAAATCACATTTTTCTGAAATCAATTATACCAGCAATGTCGCTTGTGCCCAGTTGCAGTCAAAAATACGACTGCTTTAATCGGAAATAATCACAGATTTAAAAGTTGTGGCATCTTTTCATAAAAAACACTGGTTTGACGTGTGTAATAATATACTCTGGGGTTTCATTAAGAAATATATGATTTAATGAGAAATTTTATTGTTTTAGTTTTAATCTAAAGTTTGTATATATCTCCTTTTTCGTCCATGCATTGAACATTGAATTTTTTCCCAAGCAAGTTTTTCATAGCATGAGCTGCATGCGTTGTAGTAGTAACAAATTTTCTTGTTTTGCCGGTGTTATAATTCTAAACACAATCGAACTACAATTCGGTAATGCCAATCAAGTTCCTAACCAAAAATTTCCGACACTCGGTTTTAATTTTCCTGCAGGATATCTTCATGGCTCACTGTACGATTTATATGAATGTGTGTACCCGTAGATGCATATATAGGCCATTCTAGAATTACACTTCTCATTCCCTAATGCGCCCCTCAGCTAACATTTCATACACATTTTTATCATTTTACGCTCTACTTATTTCCTGTTGAATATTCTTGTTAAATTTTTTCACCCGACTTTTATCGTTTTCATTTTCGCTACATTGCTTGCTGCAAATGTATTTAGTTGCGCATATTAGATTGTATTCAGTGGACGACACACCCTCCAACTTCAGCGCTCATACATCTTTTTCATCTAAGTAAGTAATTGCTTCAAGAGGCTGCATTTGTATACTCAGCTGAGCAGAGCTCACAGAGTGTATTAACTTTGTTCGCATAATGGTAATCCGTAACGGCATAAACTAATCGAGATAGATATAGACTTCTATATATAAAAATGATCTGGGCGAAAAAAGAAATGTATTTATTAAAAAAAAAAAACAATTTTTTCTTAAGTCAAATTAAACCAAAAAATTTAATATCTTTACAGTATATAAGTAAATTGTGTCAATATTCAACTCCAGTAATGATATGGGGCAACAAAATACAAAAATAAAAGAAAATTTTAAAATGGGCGTGGCTTCGCCCCTTTCCATTTAATTTGTCTAGAAAACTTTTAATGCCATATGTCGAACAAAAATTAACCAATCCTTGTGACATTTGTAAGGGGCATAGATTCTATGACGGTAACTGTCTTCTGTGAAAATGGGAGAAATCGGTTGAAGAAACGCCCAGTTTTTATACACAGTCCACCGTCTGTCCTTCCGCTCAACCCTTAATACGATAACTTGAACAAAAATCGATATATCTTTACTAAACTTAGTTCACGTACTTATCTGAACTCACTTAATCTTGGTATAAAAATTGGCCGAAATCCGACTATGTCCACGCCCACTTTTTCGATATGTAAAATTACGAAAAATGAAACAAAAAATGCCATAATTCTTTACCAAATATGAAAAAAGGGATGAAACATTGCAATTGGGGTGGTTTAGTGACGCAAAATATAACTTTAGAAAAAACTTCGTAAAATGGGTGTGACACCTACAATATTAAGTAGAATAAAATGAAAAAGCTCTGCAGGGCGAAATCAAAAGCCCTTGGAATCTAGGCAGGAATACTGTTCGTGGTATTACATATATAAATTAGCGGTACCCGACAGATGATGTTCTGGGTCCCCCTGTCCACAATTTAGTCGATATCTCGAAAACGCCTTCACATATACAACTAAGGACCACTCCCTTTTAAAACCCTCATTAATACCTTTAATTTGATACCCATATCGTACAAACAAATTCTAGAGTCATCCCTGGTCCACCTTCATGACGATATCTCGAAAAGGCTTCCACCTATAAAACTAAGGCCCACTCGCTTTAAAAATACTCATTAACACCTTTCGTTGGATACCCATATCGTACAAACAAATTCTAGAGTCACCCCTGGTCCACCTTTATGACGATATCTCGAAAATGCGTCCAACTATAGAACTAAGGCCCACTCCCTTTAAAAATACTGATTAACACCTTTCATTTGATACCCATATCGTACAAACGAATTCTAGAGTAACCGCTGGTCCACCTTTATGGCGATATCCCGAAATGGCGTCCACCTATAGAACTAGGGCCCCATCCCTTTTAAAATACCCTTTAATACCTTCCATTTGATACCCATGTCATCCAAACACATTCCAGAGTTACCCTAGGTTAATTTTCCCTTATTTTATCTCCAAAGCTCTCAGCTGAGTATGTAATGTTCGGTTACACCCGAACTTGGCCTTCCTTACTTGTTAGTTATTAAGTCGCCCTACTTATAGTTAAACTATGCGTCTGCGTTAGCTCTTGAATAGTACTCGTGGTTAGACTCGCCCGCAAATCGATAGGTGTATGCTTGGTTGTGTTCAAGATTGTTTTAAATTTTTTTTGCAATTTCTGCTAGATTGATTACTTTTACAATTTGCAGCATTCAATTAGCTCGCAATTTCTTCTTTCTCTTTTGATTTTCTCCACATGCATTCTCATCTTTTTTCAATCAAAGCTTGTACTATAAATACGGGTCCTTTTGGTTTTACTTTTTTGCAGTTTCAAGTTGCTTTGCAAATTAGCTATTTCTAAATGAGTTGGTGGTAAGATAAGTTGAGTGGTCTTTGATAATAACCTCATTTTGTTTTAATTACTCCTGCGTTGTGTTATTTGAAAGTAACGCTCATTTAGATCAAAACAGCGAAGCAAAGAAATCATGTCGCATTGTTATTTACTTTGGAGCTATATTCTAAGCCTGCAATGTCAAGTTTACTTACCTGCCAGAGCAAAAATCCATTGATTTTGAAAGAATTTTCTTAATGTTTTCAATGATTCAATGATATCTGAAAATGTGTCATTTCGAATTTTCTAAATATCTGGACTATTGCGCCACCTACCGGATTTTGTGTTTCCTTACGTTGCAGAGTTATTGAGTTCGAATTTAAGGAGTCAAGTTTAACAAAATGCTACTTAAAATTCGACGCTAAGATACCATTTATCCAATTATAAATTTATAAATACATATTTCGACATACGCCACCTTTTTTTTTGAAATTTTACTCTGCCACCTAGATCTGAAGTATGTACCAAGCTTTAATAAACTGACTTACTGGTAGGGCACTTAAAAGTCCATCGCATGATTTCTTGAGTTTTAAGCGAGCTTCTTTAATATCTTGATCCGTACGCTCCCTAGCAAGATTTTTCTTAGAACATTTTTTATTCAAGTTTCATGTATCTAGCTCATCGGAAAGTTCCTAAAAATTATATTTAAAACATCTGAACATTGGGAAAACTTACATGAAAGTGGTCTAATATAAAGGTTCTTATAAATAACAGATCGCAGTCCGGTTGGGTTTTGGTTAAGGCTGAGCTTACTAAAGTGTTAGCGGTTTGCTATTGATGAGTTATCGGTTTGTTATCGACGTGTTGTCCGTTTTCATCCATGAGTTATCGGTTTGCTATCGACGTGTTCAAGACGAATTATCGGTCTGTTGTGGAAGTGTCATAAATTTGCTATCGAACGCAAAAGTTAAAAATGAGTTACTGATTTTTAGCGACAAATTATCGATTTGCTGTCAGAACATCTTCATTTATTTGCAGAAAAGTTATCGATATGTTATCAAGATGTTATCTATTTGTAATTTATTTATTTATTTATAAGATTCGTTGGTTGAGCGTAAGACTAATGTCTTTTAAGCCCATCATCATTAAATTAATTTACAATATTTTCATATATAATTAATAATAATAATAATTACTGTATATGCATATCATAAAAAATTGCATTAATTTAAATCATAATTAAAAACTTATAACAAATATTTTAGGTTTAGAAAGATTTATTCCTTAACATATGAAAAACAGAAATAAAGGTCATAAGAATGAAAAAGTAAAAGAAAATAGGAAGAAATATTTAGGTATTTAAAAACTTAAACACTTCCAATTTAAAGCGCCTGGGATTTGTTATCGATTTAATTTTGTTTGGTAAAGAGTTCCAGAGTTTGACAACACTGACAAAAAATGTTCGTGATGAAGTATTATAATGATGTTTTGGTACGATGAGGTTGCATGTTCTAATCGAATGCGCAAAAGCCAACTTTTCAAAAAGGTACTTTGGATTTCTCGTATTAATGAGTTTATGCATATATATAAGATTACGGTACTTCAAGTAGCAAGTCAGATTGCAATCGAGTATCTTGTAACTAAATTGTGAGATGTGGTCATACTTACGCCTACAAAACATATACCTTGCACAGCTGTTTATGGCCATTGCAAGTTTTCGCTTAGATGCGCTATCTAGGTGCCCGTAGATGAGTTCGCCATAAGAAATAAGTGGAACTATAAAGATTTTCACCAAACGTAATTTTGTGTCCTGCGGGACGAAGTTAGCTCTGTACCACATCTTTCTTAGAATGAAATAAATTCTAGATATGATTTGGTTTATATAAACGGAGCACCCAAGGTATGAATTAACTTTGTAACCAAGGCTAGTTACAACTGACTCGAAATTTATAGATAAAGTTATTGGGGGAAAGAATTCCTCACAATTCGACCTGTGTGAAATACATATGGCTTTGGTTTTTTTTGCGTTAAGACTCAAATTATTACATTTGGCCCAAATAGAGATTGAGTGCAAATCATCATTGATTCTAGCTATCAAATCTTCACATAGTCCTGTTGGACGGGATAGATATACTTGTGCATCATCCGCATACAGGTGTATGGACACATTTTTACAGCAGTAGACCATATCATTAATAAAAATACTGAACCCAATCGGGCCCAAAATGGATCCCTGAGGTACCCCCGAATACAATCTCCTTAGCTCAGAAGCTATAATTTTAATCACAACCTTTTGCCAACGATTACTAAGGTAGTTTTTGAGCAGATTTACCGCGCTTTCAGAAAACCCAAAATATTTTTCACGCTTGTGCAAAAGTATTGTATGGTCAACTTTGTCAAAAGCCTTGAGTTAAAAGCCAATAGAGTTAAAACAGTAAAATCACCTTTATCGTATCGAAGGACGCTCTAATATCATCAATTACTTTAAGCATAGCAGTTGCACAGCCGTGACCCTTTTTATATCCTGACTGGTTTTCGGCAATAAGATTATAGTTATCTAGATAATCAACTATTTCCGTAACCATTAGCCTTTCCAAAACCTTTGACAAAGAAGGAAGTATGCTAATTGGCCGAAATCTGATGGAATGGCACCCAAACGATTTTTAGAGATTGGATTAACTTTAGCTATTTTCCAGGAGTCCGGAAACGTCGAGGTAGTGATGGAAAAATTCAAAATGTGTGTAAGGGTTGAAAGTATGAATGGAATTATTAGCTTTATAAATTTTAAGCTTACGTTGGTCTCTCCAATGGCATTCAATTTAATTGAAAAAATACTTTTTAGAATATCATACTCAGTCACGGTTGGGAAGTCAAATGTTTTTTCTGTTGCAAGTAGTAAGCTTTCATTTAGTTTAAAATCTCTGCTGCTTTGGATAATGCGTTGGTGTCTAAATTGCATTCTATACTAGTTTTACTCCCAATTCCAAGAGACTTTAGATGGTTCCACAATATTTTGCCAGATAAGTTTACATCTAACTTGGTACGGTAGTGCTGCCCTTTAGAGTTTTTCGTGGTCAGATTAGCTTTGTTACGGGCAACGCGGTATGCTTCCCAGTTTTCGCGCGTTGTACGTTTCCAACGTATATATAGCTGGTTTATCGTTTTTATACTTTGTAATACAACTCTTGTAAACCATGGAGGTTTTTTATTGGAGGCTTTGGCCATTCTTAAAGGGCTATATTTATCATAAAGATAATTTAAGCTTGATGTGAAAATGTCTAGTTTTTGGTTTATATCTGGAATATCGAATATTTATGGAAAAGTTATAAGATTTGTTATCACAATGTTATCGAAAAGTTACCGGATTTGATATCAAAGAGTTATCGATTTGCTATCAAAACTTTATATATATCACAAAAGATTCTCGATTTTTTATGAAGATCGATTTTATCGATTTTAATCTAAAAATGATCAATTTGCTATCAGACAGTTATCGATATCCTATCGATTTTTTGTCGAAAGGTTATCGATATGTTATCATCCAGTGAACAAAAAGTTATCGAAAAGTTATTGATTTGTTGTATAAAGTTATCGATTTGATATCGAAATGTTACCGATATCTCATCGCAGTGTTACAAATTTGTTTTCGGTGTGTTATCCTGGGGTTATCGGGTTGTTAAGAAACAAATACCGAAAAAACTTAAAATAGATGACACATTGGTTATGCGGCTTTCAACAATCCGATAAGAAACCTATCAGAAGCCGATGACCTTGGTGAAAACGAGACGATAACAACCCTTTAAATCGATGATAAGTCGATACCGTATTCCTGGTCATAAACGGATAGTAGGTAACGAAAAGCCCAAAGAATGATGCAGCACTCGTTGAATCGGCGGTAGACGTCACAATCCGTTTGAGAGAAATTGAAAGGAGACAGGAGTTGCATGTAATTGTTCAAGCAGAAAAAGCGTGGCTCAATTTTCTAAGATCATGTGCAAATCTTACGACATAACAGTCATAAAGCCGCTCATGTCTCTAATGATAGCTGGAGCCTTGCGAGATCAAGGTTCCAGCTACTAGCTGCAAGATCTCGAGGCAGCAATTAAGCTAGGTTCTATAAAACTTCTAGTATTTGCCAAAGGGACGGAATTATTTTGTGTGCCACCACACACATACCTTACTTCATTTAATTAATTTTTCAAGTACATCAACACATTTTTGAAATAAATTTTTCCATCTCAATTTTATTGTGATAATTATTGAACTTTTTTCAACCATGCAACCACGGCATCATACTTGATTGACTTTCGGTGAAGTTGGCTATCGATGGTGAAAAACTTGCAAAGTCTTACAAAGCGAAAATGGACAACGCAAAATTGAAAAATTACTACAACGCTTACATACATCCCCTTCGTTGAAGCCACTTTGTGTTAAGCATAAATTGAAATATTTAGTTTCAAAAAGCTTAACGATTTTAAAGTTACAGCCATCTAAGTCTACTTTGGGTTTTGCGAAGTTAAGCAATAAATTGCGCGAGGAGGAAAAGAGGAAAGTAAGAAAAAGTTCATATTAAACTTTGTATGGCATAAAATGGAAAATTTAAATTTAAAAAGTTCAATGAAACAAATAAGAAAATAAACAAATATCACATTATCACGAAAACAAGTTCGTTTCTATCTCTTGCTCACGAATTCGTTTGGTCCAAAAATAAATTTCTAAATAAAATTGTTGAAAAATTCAAATATTCAAAATTTGTTTGACGTCAGAACCACTTATTATAATGGCCAGCCAATTGTGAAAATTTGTTACTTTTAACATCTCAAAATATGCAAAAAGTAAACAAAGTAAAGGAAACATTTTAATAGGCGCATGATAGATGCCGCACAGTGGTCTATTTTGGTTTGACAATAAGAAGCATTTCTTAATATATTATAAAATTGGGAACAAGAAAAAAAATTTAGTACTTAAACTTTTTTACTACTTATATAACTAAATACAGAATTAAGATTTGATGGCAACCCTTTGATTGATGCGTATGATTTATTTTAAAAATATTACAAAACGGTAGCAACCTTTTAAAAACATTCTAAGTGTCAACACTTACGGGGCTCTGAAGTGTTCTGTATCTACAAAAACCCATCAGTGTTGGTTAAGCCGTTTTCGTATTAGTCTCGGATATACAAAGAAATTCATATAAAAAAAACAGGGTGGCAACCTTATTTAGAAATATTTCAATTGAAATACAATTTGTAATACCCTTCATTTGATATCTATATTGGCATACTTCTATGATTGAAAAACTACTAACAGGTGGCAGCCTCGTGAAAACATTCTAACTAGCAACCCCTTAGTAGAAGAGCATAGTAGTGTAGCATATTTATTACCTGGGCGACCGACTTTTGCTCAGCAATGTTTCGTTGTGCTGGCAACGTTTCTCGAGTATCTTCGTGCGCCGAATTATTAATTTCAAACATTTTTTTAGTTATACACTATGAAAGGCTCACACTTTTATTACATTCCAACAACTTGTAAATTTCACGAATGACAACTATCAGATAGTTTAATTAAATGTCAACTTACTTCCCTAGGCGCCATCTGTTGGTAAGCACTTAAATGGTTAGATGTCGTTTCCAAATTGAACATATGCCTCTAGTGTTCAACGGTAGCAAATGACCATAGTGAGATATCTTTTTGCTATGGTGAGAAATCTTTCTAATAGTAATGTGAGAAATTGTAACTATTCATTTCATATTTGCCAAAAATATGCATTTAAATATATTTTGATAGAATTTGCCTTGATATTGCATTTCAATTTTATTAGAGTGTGTGTAATTAAGAAAATTAAGTCGAATCATGTGTAAGATTTTTTTACGAAGATTTTTAACTTTAATGTTCTCCTTTAAAGCTTTAATAGAACATGCGTAAGTAGAGTACTATTTCGTCTAACTACCCCATAATGAAATACATGGTTCAAATAAATTTTGGTACAATTTTCGAGATAACTTAACAAATTTTCCGAATTACTTTTTTACTTTGGCACTAATCTGGAATTTTATTTTGATTATGACATTACCAATTTTGCGGAATTATTTCAAGAATATATAAGGATCATGCGGAGGTAACACGGTCCGCATATCTGCAAACTTTTGGGAGATATTTTGGGACGGTGGAGAAAATTTGTGTCAATCCTTTAAGCATCCTTCTCGGGATAATTTTCGGACTATTTGGCATTTATCTTAGGGTTTCTGTCGAGAAAAGTGCGAAATAATTTATGAGCCATATTTATTCGATGTAATTTAAAGACCACATCTAAAGCATTTTTGTGATGATTTCTGAACTTATTCGGAATTATGTCCCGAACATATCAGGACCAAATTTGGTAGGATTTCGGAACTATTTCTAGGCCTTATATTATATCATTTTCGAATAACTAA